>NC_136657.1:2911231-3511231 GCF_949748355.1 Melanostigma gelatinosum | reverse complement strand
GAAAGAGGCTGGTGCTCTATATTCGTTTGGTATGGTCAAAGAAATCCCACAAAAAGACCAAAACACTTCCCTCCTGTGTCTGTGGCACTCCGAGCACATTCATTCCCACTGAAGGTGGTCACACATATTTAATAGAACTTAAAAAAAAAAAGGATTTTCCTCAAGCAGCCGGGCACTGTAGTTTTTAACAAACCTTCGGCGTCAATGGAACATTTGTTCGGGACTATTTTTAGTCGCGGAGTAGTACAGATGAATAGGTGGTGGCGCTTTATGGCACAGAGGAATCGGGTATTTCACACAACACCAGTTGGTAGGACATATTCAGTGTTGGTTCTGGTCTTGCTTTCACCTGACTGCACCACGGAGGCGATGTCCACGCCCTGCTCTTCAGCCATGAAGCCCAGCACCGAGAAGATGGCAAAGCCCGCCAGGAAGCTGGTGGCGCTGTTCAGGAGGCACAGGAGGAAAGAGTCCCTGGGGGGGCCACACCAACAAAACACAATTCATTTAGCATTGCAGCCGAGACAACTCCTTGAAGAAAGGCATGTAGAAAAGTGCCCGTAACAGAGTCGACTGAGGTGTGGAGCTCTGGCTTGTTCGTGTAGATACAAGCTCTTTCTGTGTGTGTGTGTGTGTGTGTGTGTGGGTGTGGCTCTATCAGTGTGTTTTCTCTGACCATTCCAGCCATTCCTTCTGGGAGCCACCTGACCAGCCGGGGCTTACGTCTTACGTCTCAGTGGATATGGCCCGTGTGAAGTGGAGAGGAAGGCTCTCACCTATAGCAGTCGTTGTTGTATTTGTTGTAGCTGCCGAGGGCTGTGAGACTTCCCAATCCGATTCCATATGAGAAGAATATCTGGGTACCTGCATCCATCCACACCTGTAGAAAGACAGAGAAGCGTTTGTTAAAGCCAGAAGAACGTCCCTGCAGTCTGTAAATCGACTCGACTAACGATCTGAACTGTGTCCCCCGTGAACTTTCATTCAGCGTGTTTCTGTACCTGCGGGTCTGCCAGGCGGGTGTAGTTGGGCTTGAGGTAGTAGATGATGCCCTGGGTCGCTCCGGGCAGGGTGGCACCGCGCACCAGCAGCACAATCAGCATGAGATATGGGAAGGTGGCCGTCAGGTACACCACCTAGAATGTACACGGCTGTGATGTCATCAAACAGAGCCGACATGCCACGCTGAAGAAAACTTTACAACCTGATTATTCTCAGGCAAGTTCTGGAATACAAGAAGCGTCTTCTTTCTATGAATATTAAGTGGCTTTTTGGACTTTTACACAAGTGTAGGTCACCGGAATCTGTAAAGTTCAGATCCCGCTCACCTTTCCGGTGGACTTCACTCCCTTCCAGACACAGAAGTAACAGACGAGCCAGACGACGGCGAGGCACAGAGCCAGCTTCCAGCTGATCGGACCCAGCTCGTCTAAACTGCTGGAGAGACGGAGCACCTCACGCCTAACACACACACACACACAGCGGTTAATTTATAATCAATAACACACAAAAAAAGTGAGAAACCAAGAAGCTACACTCACTCCCAGAACTCAATGACAGGGGAGGTGGCGTTCTCAGACAGGCTGCTCCCATTGGCTGTCTGGTTGTGCTGGTCAAACAGGAAGCACGCCGCTGCAGGAGAACACACACACACACACACACACACACACACACAACGGTTTAAAGTTGACACAGTGGACTCAAAGTGCATCGACAGACGCCCCGAACATCCTGTCGTCACTGACCAGTGTTCCAGGTGTTGTTACAGTGCGACCAGGGCAGCACCGCCTGGAAGCTGTAGGACAGGTAGAAGAGAGCCCAGGCCAGGATGACGATGTAGTACACGCAGCCGTGCAGGATCATCACCTGGCTGGCGTAGCCGAGGCCTGCGGAGACGGGGAGGAGAGATGGAAGCTGTGTATCCTGGGGCGGTGATTCAACACAAGCAGACCCCGTCGGCAGGGTTACGCACGCAGATGAACGCGTGGTTGTTCACAGGAACAAAAATAAACACGCTCCAAAGCGTTCAACTGCATAAATTCTGTTATCAGATCAAAGTTGAGTCACAGATGAGAGCATCCATTAAGCCAGACACTCGACTCGCAGCCCACATCGAGCACGTCTCCATTCAGAGTGAATGATGGTCGTGGGTTAGAAAGTGTGGGCGGTTTGCCGACACAAATGGCTTGTTTGTGGTGTCCTCTCATGAACTTCGGGCCTCTATCTGATGATGGCATATTAATTGTGCAAGCCAGTGAGGAATTCCTACAGAAGCTTTGTTTGTCTGTGTACAAACGCGTATAGGCGAGCACGTGCTACATATTTTCGTCACAGCCTCCCCAAAGACAAGGGAAAGTAAAGGGGAGAGAAAGTGAAAAGACAGATGTTGGCGAGGTCACATCTGTCTCGTAAGGTAGCTCCAGAGCAGACGTTATTATCATGGTCAGTTTAACCACAGTAACAATGTGCAACACAGCATCAGCACAAGCTGCAGACCAACATAGCCGATTCGATAAGCCCACCTCCGAATAATGGACAGATGGTCCTCCAGGCGCTGACTCCTCCCAGGCTGGTGTATTGTCCCAGCGATGTCTCCAGGAGGAACAGGGGGACGCCGCACAGCACCAGGAACAACAGGTAGGGGATAAAGAACACACCTGGGCACACACACACACACACACACACACACACACACGGTGCTATCCTTCACTGATTACATTCAACCCAACATCCAACCCTAAAATAACCTTTACCCCAGTTTAAATTAAATCTGAACCCGATGTGTATATAATTCATACTTTGTTGGCATCTTATTCTGAAAACCGGATGTTCGTCTGGAGAAACCGGATGTTGTCTCACGTTAATGTTTCCGCTAACTTTCAAAGTCCTTCGCTCGCTCCCGATCGGTGCCGTTTACGGTGAATTTCAGCATACGGGTGCACTAGCATGGAAGTGTCTGCTGACTGAACCGCAGCGATGTCCAGTCGTCTCCAGGGAGAGCAGCGGAAGTCGCCTTTTCCCTACGGCAGGGGTCACCAACCTTTTTGAAACCGAGAGCTACTTCAAGGGCACTGAGCAGTACGAAGGGCTACGTGTTTGATACAAACTTCCTGAATCACAAAGTTGCACGGATCACCTTTTAAGAGACTGATCACATGTCAATGTTAATTGTTCCTCACAATAATTATTAACAGTGATTGTGTATATTGTTAAAAATCGCACCAGTTACCTCCTCCGTTCTTGTAGCAGAGGTAGGGGAACCTCCAGACGTTGCCCAGGCCGATGATCTGCCCCGCCACGGCCAGGAGGAACTCGGCCTTGCTCGCCCACTGCCCCCTGGCATGAAGGCCGTCCTTGGTGGCTAATTTCCCGTTGGAGAGGCTCCCTTGGTTGAGTTTATTCAGCAGCGGGTCTCCTTGATGCGGAGGCAGCTGGTCGGCCATGACTTGTTCTGGCAGAGACACCCACGCGCTCCTGAAGAGAGGTACACACAAGCAAGTAGGAGGGAAAGCAAGAATGTAAAGGAACGCAATCCAAAGGGAACACAAAGCACGGTTCAAACACATCGCCGCAGCCCGGGATTGTGCGACAAGACCTTGGGGGGGTTCGTTCTGACAGTTGGTTTGGCTGCCTCACTTATCTGTGATCTGTGACTCATGACGAATATTAGAGGGGCGTGTGTCCTTTATCTGTACTCTGCAGCACACTCAAGGACAAAATTCGACATCTTTCAGCTTTTCTGGCTGGAGGAAATTTCTCAGACGATTAATTCTTTTTTTGTGCGAGAGAACACACAGATCTTTTCGAGATGTCATAACAACCCAGGTACATGTCAAGAAAGGAATATAAGCGTTGTTAATTTCACCAAAATGCCTGCTGTAGAGCCGGTTCATCCAGTCCTATTTCTTTTTACTTGACTCTAGAAAGCACTTATCGATAGTCAGACTTAAACCAGATGAACATATATTTATGTTTACAAAATCCAATTGAACTTATTGTTCGTATTTGTTGTCTCCTGTAATATCAGAATATTTCACTCATGGTTCTAAAGGGACCTTTGATCAGTTGATGGTATTTCTTTTCACACTTTTGTCATTTTATTTCCATTATTGATGCAGGAGTTGCTGATGAATTTTCGTTTTATGATTATATTATTATTATATCACAGTGACCGTGACCTCACACTGTCTCAGTTTCCTGGTGTGGGAAATGTGTACACAATGCCGAATACAACGACCACAAGCCGCCTTTTGTCCGCCCCCCTTTCACGTGACACTTTGACTGACCGAAAGAATAAGAAAAATTACGACATTGTAGCAACACACGGGATAAATCACCGGCTCGTTGTGTATTCCGTCCCTGCGTTGCGGAATACACATGTATCGGTTTCCACGGGACCGTTCTGCTCTCCCTGCGGATCTGAACAAGAGAGGCGTGATGACGCAAAAACGACGCTCTTTCATAGATGCCTAAAATAAAAGCACATTCGTCAATTTGCACATTCGTGCTCACTCGGTGCGCATTAAAGGATAAATGACAGAGAATTCGACATCACGTTGCCTACCTCTGCGTTTCCTGTCGGTCGCCACACCGCGACCACCCCCGTGTGCGGGAGGTGAAATGGTTTGTTCCAGTCAGGGAAACTCTGTGAGAGGCTGCTTGGCCAATATCCAAATTTATAGAGGGACTGTGATTGGACGCAGCCAGTCGCGTGGAAGCGTACCGGTGTAGGTTACTCAATGATAGGTTATGTCATGACTCATCTTTTATGTAGAGCTCTGATAACATATTATATCACAGATGGACTTGATAGGCAGACTTAATGAGATCTTCTACATTATGATGTTTAGACGTGGTTACTGAAGATGGAATATAATAAAACAGTATCTGTCAGGAAATAAGTAGATGGATTGTACTTCCTTTTTTTTTAAATCTCTCATCCTGCTGCTACCTCGGACTTCTAAATATCACCATGTACATTTCAATCGAATATTATAATACAAATATATGGCCTGGACTATTTTGCAATTGCAAAACAGAATAATAATCACCGTCATCTCTTCCAAGTCAAACTCAGCAGACACGACACGAAAAAGCAGAGTTGAATTCTTTGCATTTGTGCTTAAACTTGAGTAAAGCAACAGCCTCCGGCTCCCCATTGTGGACTCTGTCCTGTAAATAGTACCGGTGACTTAACCAGTTCACCTCGCGCAGCACATTTCATGGGCCGTGTCATTGCCTGTGCTCAGTCACCTGAGCATTTATAGCCATAGTAAAAAGATTTTAAAAAGTCCAGGCTCCATTTAGCACTCTGCTCCAAGGACTTCATTCAAAAAAAATGACATTCCACTGCATAGACATATTAGGTTGTATTAGCGGGTTTATAAATCACAAGCAAAAGTGTGCGTTGTACTGCATACCAGTGTTTCAGCGAGGAGGAACACCACTTTTTAAAAGTCACATCATTCTAAAGCCGATTACTCGGATTTCAGGGTCTTATTATTCAATAAATGGCCTCTCTTACCGATCAGCCTTTATGTCGACGACACACTGCTATACCTACGAAGCTGGTTTTGATACAGCATCAATCAAGCTTAATAAAAGATTTACTGAGTTGGTCAAATGTAGCTTAAGTCTGGAATTAACTCCTATGAATTTATGTCACAATTTACTTTCGTCTCCCTCATTAGAAGAGAAAATACCCCCCCCCCCCTCCCCCAAATTAAAAAAGTTAAGAGTCAAGCGTCAGGAAGTGGTAAAAAGTCATGCAATCATATCCAATGCGCACATTCCTCAACGACACATGTGCACTCCATTCACATACTCACACAGCTTGCATGTCATCTCTCAAAATGCAGATTCTTTGCTTCCCAGGGGCCAAATAAAACACCGGCGGTAAGGGCCCTTCAATACAGTCGCCATTGTTCTGTCCTGACAAACCTGTAGCCCCCGTAAATGTGGTGCCGCGGCGTGTAACTCAGACCAGGCACAGCCATACACATTTACTGCGCGCTTTACGGCTGCTTTTATTGGTGTCTGGCATCCAGGGCGAGGGCAGCGGGTCGCTGATATACAGTGGCACGCATTGTGAAGCCCTTCAGGCCTGCTATCCTGTTGTGAAACGGCAAAAGGCTTTTGAAACTTTTAGTGGGGAAGCAACATTGCAACATACAGAATGTCGCAAACATTCAGCTTTGATTGTGACCGTTGCGATGATTATGATATACCCAGTTACTGGGCAAAACACTGTGTGCACTGACTGCATTGTAAACACACATGCGACACTCGCAGCTGACTTGCTCAAAAGCACCTCAACACCGCGAATGTTTGACAGCATGAGATCACGCTGTAAGATATTCAAGTGGTCTTCTTGCCTTGTTTGAACCCTTTGAAAGAGGAGTTCCTGATGTGGTCTGCATCAACTCCTTACCTCCTTCCCTTACTCTAGTTCCCATGTCCTAAATAGGTAAACATTCCTGTGGCTTTACCCCCTTCCTCTTCAACCTATGTGAAAAACATACCTTGTAAAAGAGGAGTCTCTTAATAGCAACCTCTGGCCTTATGTCCACACTGTACAGGGCTCCCCTGAGGATTGTGGTGGGCCAGATATTTGGTGCTGATAATCTGTCCTGGAGATTTTATGGAAATGTTTCTGAGTCTTTTAAACCACAGTGGGTAGTCCCGTGATGTGTTCGTGCTGCTTTCACAGACGTGTGGGGCTTCACTGTCCATTGAAGGTAATTTATCCAAATCTCAATATTTTCACACCCAAATCCTGACTATCACATTATCTAGCACAACACCTAACATGGGAGTATTGTTAGCAGTTCCTGTCTTTATGCAAAGCTAGTTAGCGTGCAGACTCGAGAGTGGTTTCACCTTACTCACAGCAAGAAAACCAATAAGCACATTTCTGAAAAAACGCCCGACTATTCCTTTAACATTGCACCGGCCACGTTCTCCGAACAATCACTCAATGCAAAGGAGGGCAAAGCCTACAGCACAGAGAACCCTCTTGACACAACTTCCCGAAACTAAAACAAACTAAATACAGTAAAAATGTAATTTAGAAAAGCCGTCTGACAATCCGGCTCCTGTCCGCACTTTAAATCCCCCTCATGCATCTGGATTATGGTGGTTTTATTCGCATCATCATCAAGAAGCCAGCTGCCTGTCAGCACAGTACATAGAGTTTGAAATGAGCACTTGTTTCTAGGCAAACAATGCACACAGCTGTGATAATCACACCTCTAGTCACACATCTTATTTGGTTCAGTATTAGATCATGCAAAAAGAAACACAAGTCATTTTTTTTACCATTAGGACTGTCCTTGTGTTGTACTTACCTCGGTTCACGTGGAGACTCACTAAGCTTTCAATGGAGCGCCTTAATGAGACGGATTAATTAAGACCCTGTTCGCCGGGATCTTTTCACAGAGAAGTGAGTACACCCCGTCTCTCCCTCGCCCGTCCAACCTTTGCCTGTGATGAAACAGGCTCTCGGGGAAACCGAGGCAAGCTAAACAAACCCGGATTCCCGCTGCTCACTGAGCCTGAAGCTCAGGCCTAAAGGATCATGGGAGTCTCAGACCTCATTTCATCTTACATGTACCGTCAACCCTTCAGCAACATTGAACACTGGTCACTTTGTGTAAAGCGACAATGTTGCCAAACGTTTAACATGTTGATTTGCACGTGTGACAAATAAATGTAACACATGCTGTGAGAACGATACATTTGACTTCATGACATATTGCACATGATACAGCTTAACTTGTACCAAGCGGTGCAAGTATGATTTCCCGGGGAGGAATGCAGCGCTGGATTATCGCAAAGCATCAAATAATAAGCCCCCTGTCCGCCACCACTGACAGCAAACACAAAGACTCCTGTTTTTCATCCCAGTGGAGAATAAAAGACACGAACAAAGCTCTGCAGGGATCTCATTTCGGAGGCAAGTTGATGAATTAACTGGATGGAAGCTGCTATATTAAACCAACAGAAATATCCATTTGATTCATTTTCACTACCCCACGTATCTCCACCGTCACGCGCATGGCAACGTTGTGGGGCACCTGCAATGTAATTATATTATTACAGGCCATTGCATCCATTAGAACCCGAGTTGATTTTTTTTGCTGACTTGACAGCGAGGTTTTGCATTCCACAGCCAGCCGTTTCACCCGCTTGGATGGCTGGAGACTTAATTGAGGTTAATTAAGCGCCTCGGTCAAGGTCAAGGGCCTCGGTCAATAAATACCCGTAATAAGCTTGTTGTGACAAAACTATCTTGACGAGAAAAAGAAAGGGAGGGATGATAAGATCACATCCTCTGTACTGTATGAGGGTATGTGGGTGTTTTAACGGCCGAAGGAGGAGTTCACCATCTACAGCTACACACAAGTTCAACACCCAGCCTCCTGCAGCTGTATTAGCTAATTGCACACAGCTATGGTTCATAAAGACGCCGGCATCAGGTTCCTACTTGACGTACTGTGGAACTACGCGGATCATGGTGGCTGTTCCGTGCTGTTGGGGGGAAAACTGGGCCCATAATACTGGTTTTTAGTTGTTCATTGAAGGCCTCCTGCCAACAGCCCATCAAAGGGGCAGATTGCTCAACGCCGCCAAAATCCCGCCACACTGCGATGACAGAAAAGGGCATTTGCCAAATCCTGCCTCAGCACTGTGGTCGGATCACAGGAAAGGGTTGGAAACATCTGCGGTCCAATTTGGCAGGTTACAAAGTCCATGCAGCTAAATAGGGACCACGGATAAAACACAAGTGCTGCAACACAGATGACCTCACGTTGTAGTAGCACAGGGAGGGGAAGCAGGTCTTTAGGTGAATAAATGAACCAAAACGGTTCATTGTGTAGCCTAAAAGGTCGATTCTGTGACCCGGTCAAAGAATCTGAATCGATCAAATCCAAACGATAACCAACCCCAATTGCTGTTATTTAATTTACTGTAATTGAATGCACCTGTATCTTGTGTCTGTTGGTAATGATCAGACTCCACCTTCACATGTTTGCTGAGTCATGCTGATGTGTGCTTAAAGCCAGAGCACAAGGAAGTCAATCGCCCACTCCAGCAGAGAGGAATGTCATACCAAAGAACACATGTCTTTTAAGCCACTTTATTCTACTCCACCACATTTATTTCAATTTTTCAAATTTAGATTTTAAATGCAAAACATGTACAAAATGAATTACAAAAGTCTACAAATGATCGTTGAAATTGGTACACATACACACGCACAAAGATAAATATTTGAAACCCTACCAGTGGAGACGTGGCACTGCTCTTCTCAGGTGTTGGATCAAATTGGTGCAGGAACCGCAATAAAAAAAAAGAGATTTGCAGATGGGAGGGGCATATAAGCTGAGGGTATACAGAGGAAAGGTTTAGGGTGTGCACTTCTTTTCTTTGGTTGCCAGAGGCTTTAATTCAGGTTAATAATTTGTGTCACCCATAAATGTTGAGTATTTAGTGAATTGTAGCTTGTGGATATATGTCAAGTTTTCTATTTAATACATGAATACTAAGGGATACGCAAAACATTCCTTACTAAGACGTCCACACTGCGTGGTTGGTCCTCTGTCATTTATTGTCCTGCCGTCCCAGACTATTGCAGCGTGTTGACGATCCCCCAAGAGCTTTATAATCTCAAAAACATGTCAAAACATCTGTCTGCTCCTGGTGTCTCTGTGTCGTCCCTGTAGGACACCATCATGTAACCTCTGCTCAGACTTGGTATGTTGTGTTGTCTGGGTATGTTGTATCAACATTAAATTATTTGGGTTTATCTCGTTCACCGAACCAGAGGTTAGACTTCTGTGCAACGCAGACACACGTCCTCGAGGAAGGCATTTCCTGAACTTGCCCAACAAGCTGCAATTCGCCACATGACGACAGTTTCTTGCAAAACGGCTCAAGTTGGAACAATTTGTTGAAATATGCAAAAGAAAAATTGCCCTAATTTGTTTATACTGTGATATTTGAGGCTGTAATTTGCGGTTGTGTCTTGTTTAACAGCTGTTATTGTGCACACCCAGTTTGTGTTGATAGGAGTTCTGTCTGGTCTTTTTGGGTCACGGAGGATGGACAGACAGTGATGTAGAAATCTATTTGGCACGGCGCTGACCGAGGCAGAGGGAAGGGAAGGGATGCAGAGAAAACGGTTATGAACACGAGTTGAACCCAAGCGCAGGACTCCGACTGAAGGGTGGCGTGAGGATATGGGACTGATGATAAAGGGGGGGTATTTGTCAACGTGGGCAGATAGTGAGGGGGAAGCAAGGAAAGCAGACGTAGCTGGCTCAGGAAAAAACAGGTTAGAACACGAGCAACACTTGAATCACTGCATAGAATTAATAATCCTGAGTTTATGCATCCCAGGTGCGTTTGCTCCGAGGAATGTAGAGTAGTCTGACACGCTGTCCCATTTCTCTTTATCTGAAGGCTCAGTCTGACACTGTCAGCCAGAGTGAGGGGCAAACAGGAACCCGAGCGCTTACAAGCTGCTTTCTTGGAGTTAGTCCAACACACACACACAGACTCTCATCACACAAACAAAGGCAATGACGGAATGCACGACTGATTTTAAATGGCCACGTTCTTACTTGTATGATTCATGACAAGCCTCAGTCTGTTTTGTATGATTTTAAAGTATAATCCACAAGATTTTCATCGCATCGAACCCTGTTTTGACACAACTTATGGCCGATGGAAGTCAAGAAACAGCCACTGAGCCCTGGTGTCATTGAACTTCATGTCTCTCAAAGTGTATGTACTACTTATGACAGCTGTCATTGAGAGGGGCATATATCAGCTGTCCTGTTCAAACACAGCTCCTGTAATTTTGTTCACGGCGGAATATTTACAAGCCCTCATCCTGAGATTCCTTTATTACAACCGTTGTCTTTCAACAACAACTTATTCAAAGGAGTATGTCATAATCAACAACTGCAGTCCTCAGTCTGCTCGCATTCTTTTGACCTGAGGAGACGGGCGGGTGGTGGTGTAATGGAATGAGGGATGTGTTTGTGTTTCTTTGGCAGGGGCAAAGCTGGCTGTTTACACTGTCTGTTGGACATTTCTAATCTCCTGCATATTTTATCGACTTTGTAGCTCAAAAGTCCCGTCAAGACTTTGCTGAACGGAAGAAGAAAAATGGGATTTGTGAGCTACGATGCTTTCATATGTCAGAGCTGCAAAACAGTCAGAGGAAACATTTCTTAAGACTGGAGGGAGGCTCCGCTTCTCTGTTCCAAATCTAGGCTTATAACCTCACTATCCTCTGCTGGGACCTCATTTATAAAAGCCCTTGTGTGGTTTCTGTCTTTTTGCTCGAATCCAAGCCACAGTAGTGAGACGAGTGTTTCATCTTGAAAGGAGCTAGGTACTAAAACAGTAAGCTCCTGCACGCTATCGGCATTACAAAACCCTCCATTGCCGGAGCAACTTCTCGCTGCATCAATTCTCATCAAGGAAGCAATATAGGAATAGAAACTGGCTGTCGTCTGACACTTCATCATCATCATCATCGTACAAGGGAAACCTCAAACCCATCGGGTGATCGTTCGGTGTCGATGAGCAAATTGAGTGAGAGGAACAAACTGAGGGGAAGGAAATGAGGAAGCATGGAAAAGATTGAAAATATGGCAGTCAAAATCATAACTTACTACAGCAGTGAAAGGGACCTCACACATGCAGGAAGACAGACTTCGTGACACAACAAAAGAGTAGAAATGACTCATCTCGGCTCTTTGGGGGAAGAGGTAGATCCTTGCACCGGCCTAAAGAGCGCGACGCGCTGCAACTTAAAGGCACCGCGTGGAGCTTTTTACCACTAGTAGCGATATTGAGCAATATTTGTACAACAGGGCCACCATTTTGTTTGTGTCACTCACGCACCGGAGCGTGCAGGCGGCCCGATGGACATTCTCGCTGCCGTTTTTTTTCCATTATTTCCCTGACCTACAGTCGGTGGCCGAAGCAGCAATGCGCCAATAAAGGCAGGGAAGAGGAAGACTGCTGAGATGTTAACGCAGGACATCTTTACGGTAAAGAAACGGCATTCGACCTGCATGTTAGGTCTTGTTTGGTATGTTGCTCGATTGGAAATACCCGTAATAACTGAGAGAATCCGGCTCCAGAGGTGAGGACACACACACTCTTTTACACACTTTGACAGGCCGGCACGTCCGCGCTGACTTGGTGCTCTGGCCTGCCGCTCGTTGCGGTTTGGCTGGATTTACAGTCGGCCCTCGTGTCCCCTCCAGGCTTTTCATTCCCTTTCCCCTTCTGATTAATTGCCCCTCGAGACACAATAGGAACCCACTGTCCTCCGATGCATCTCTCTCGTCAAAGCGATGGCACCCTTCAACGCCAGCAAAAGCTGGAGCTTTTGGGAAGTCTTTTGGCAAAGACATGGGCAGGGATTCTTCTTTGTGATTCCCTGTGATGCCGTGACCATGAATCTATCAAACAAAAGCGAGCTCGTAGTTTAAACTTGACCTTGCACGACGTCCCACTGCTCATGTTTTCTATGAAAGGTTTTTTTTCTTTTCCTGAACTTAAGGGCCTCTTTCCTATCTAAGCGCTTAATAGCCCGCTGAATAGCATTCCTCGACATTAGCACGTCATAAAACCAAAAAACCTCTTTCCTCGTGAACCTGAAGCTCCCACAGTCATTTAGCTTTTATCCAAAGCGACTTACAATTCAGAGTCCAACACATTTCTACACAACTACGGGAGCAATTTTGGGGTTAAGTGTCTTGCTCAAGGACACATCGACAGAGCCGGAGCCGGGGATTGAACCGCCGACCCTCTGATTGAAGGGAGGCCCCTTAGCCACAGTCGCCCCGTGACTTTGTGGTATGCTGAGAGGGATGAAAAAACAAATGCTGGGATGTAAGGAGATCTGTCTGGAATGCCGTGTGAGAGAATGCATGACGGAAAACAACGGAGGCAAACCCTGCTGGGCGTCTCGCCTGGCCACCACCCAAAACACAGGAGCTTAGGAGCCAGAGACCCAGACAGGAGATAGTGGGAAATGCCCCACAAAAATGCTGCTTCACCCCAACAGAAACAATGCAGACCCCCCCCCCCGACCAAGAAAGATCCCACAGACGCCTCGGGTTATCTGAAATATGAGCTTGAAAAATACAATATACCTGTGGGCAGAAATCCAACACACTGCTTTAGAAAACAACAAAAGAAACATAAAAACAATATCTGAACTAAAGTCTTAATTTACCCAAATCATCTCTCGTCACGAATATCGTTTTGGCCCCCAGCGACCCCCCCCCCCCCCCCAACAAGGCAGGCGAATGGATCTTGAAACCACTCCTGTCCGCCATCCTTGAAACTGAATATCTTTGAAAGAATCAGCTCCTCGTGTCAGGAAACAGAAAGAATGCCGTCATATTTTTAAAAAAACGTGGAACTATCTGCATGAACACTGACTGTTTTTGATGACATACGTTGTATTTTACACTGTCAAACATCAGATGCAGGAGGGTGTTACATTAAATAAAATGTTTAATTTGTCCATTTGTGTCCCGCCCCACTCTGGGTTTTGTCCCGAGCATTGCGGAGCTGCTTTCCTCTGGGAGGATGTTTTGACAGGAAATGGAACTGGTGCCGGCATCCCTCGCGGGGTTCAGGCAGCCGTTTCCTGCGCCAACCTACACCAAGCGTGCCAGCTTACGGCTTGGCCCAGACCACCGTGAGAAAAACAGTCTTCAACATCCTCTGGGAGAGGAGGACTGGGCCTGCCCTTCTGCTGCTGTGGTCTCAGAAAAAGAAGTGACCACCACTACACCGCCCAGATCCCAGCGTTGCAGGGTGGATGTATAAAAAAGTAGAAAAAGCCAGACCAAACAGGGTTGGCGTGTGTGACAACAGTTGATAGGGATACCAGCAACGCATCGACGTGAGACGGTGCAGAAAGTTGACTGTGACTTTGAGGAGCTGATAAAAAAAAAAGGGGAAAGAAGCAGAGAGGTGATGAGGGGGAACAGATGGAGGGATCCTAGGGGAAAAAGAGCCAGTTGGAAAACAGTGAGGTGGAGGGGGGAGAGCGGGAGGAAGAAGGGAGGTTCGGCGGTGAGGGCTTCCCTGATGAAGCACAGCTGACGGTGCGAACCTACAGCGCTCTCATGACAGGCCTCACCACATCAACCCGTTGACATTATTATTCAGCCGTCCAGGGCCCACACACACACACACACACACTCCTGACCCGCTGCACCGGGCCGCACCGCCAAGCATGCGCACGCATGTGTGTGTGTGTGTGTGTGAGATCGCTGATTCGCAGGCACGCACACGGTGGAGCAATGCTTGTTCATGCTAATGCAATCAGGGATACACACTCGCTCCACTCGGTCTATGTTCTTTGGGTGTTGGCTCGGCTTCTTTTGGACTGAATTCTCACCGGCATTGGGAGCAGCTCCACAAATCAGGCGCGCTTGCCCCACCTTAAGTCCTGTTCTCAAAAGTTTTCTTTTCAGTCTGCGGGGGATGCAGCCTGTCTTTCCGCCCGGTGTGATTGTGGATGAAGAGTGCACGTGTGTGATGATGTGTGTGCGCGCTTGACTCTTGACCCCTGTCTTTGTGGATAGAACTCAGCGGACCGCTGTGCTGGAGGGCTAAACGGAAGATGGATGGAGGGAGGCTGTTTTGCTAGTTTAACGAAGCACAGATGCACTTACACATTAAAAATAATTGATCAAATATACTGCTCCTAGTTAAAGAATGGGGGGAAAAAGCCTCTGGATATGACACTGAATCACTTTTTTTTTCCTTCCGGACTCTGCTGGAATCGCATACTTGAACAAAACGGAGAGTCATTAATACATTTAACAAGCTTTTTAAATTCAAAGTTGTGACTTCACACGACTTCACATAAGCGTCCAATGTGTGTGGTGTACGTAAAGCAGAGAGAACATAAAGTGTGTCCTTGGTTTCCACGGCCGTGAGAGGTGGAATGTTAAGCGGCTGCTTTTCCCACAGCCTGGAACACACACACACACACACACGGTGTGAGGGAGCAGCGGTGACGGTTATCATCCCACTGTTTTATCCTTTTTGTTCCTGAAAAATAAACACAGTATCTTCAACAACACATGCAGCCACCTACATCGCTGCTCCAACCACATTCGAGGCATGCGTCAGTCAATCGGGAAGCAAAGAGACACGCAAGCTGCTCAGTCTTATTTCAGTGTTTTCTACAGCTTCGAAAACTTGAAAATAAGGGAATAAAAACGAGATTTTACTCAAGAGAGGAAGATTGTGAAAGTTGGAAATGTACTGAATGAGTCAGCAATCATGCACACACACAAGCACACACAATGACGTCATACCCGCATCCGATTTCTGTGAAGGAAACGCATCTCTGTTGACCCGTGTGAACAATAGGGAGGGCCAAGGGTGAATGAATGTGCACAAATGGTGACGTTGGTATCCTTGTCCTCTTCCTGTCAGTGGGAGTTAAAGCACCCTCACGCACATGCAGGCTTAGATCATCGATACATCCAATGCAGTGCTGGCTTCGGCCAGGCCCTGTTTTGGAGGAAGATATCAATACGCCCACGTTGTGTTTGATCTGCGTTGGGGCCATAAGCGCAGCCATGGAAGCTTGGAATCCTCCATTTTTCAATTTGTTCGCAGAAACAACTCCCTTAGCTGCAGCGCTAACAGAGCTCAACAAGCTAATTCCTTCGGTTTTAAATTGAAAGAAACATATCCTTGAATAAACCTGGTCAATCAAGACCACTTGGGGAAGTGGACCTTTTAGTCACAGCATTCGCATGCCACCCAACATTCGTGTTTTTGAATGAATTAGCAGGGCTCATGCATGAGACATGAGGACGTTTCAGCATTTTAAATGACCATTCGTCAGTTCAAACCAACCAGAATCACTCTCAAGCTGGCCTTTTACCTCATTACATTCTACACTACGCCTGTGTATTACATTTACAGCGCGGGTGACAGTGAGAAATGTGGGCGATTTTTAAGAATCACAAACCTTCCACAGCGTAGTTTCTTAGGAAAATCCCGCCATGTGGTTTTGGTTTTGCCTTCTGAGAAGTCGCTGAAAAATATGCCGTGCAGGCTGTTCACTGGTCCAGACCACTGGACTGTCCTGTACTCGACCATAATGTCTCTCTGCCTCCAGAGAAGATGCCCGTGATGACGATGACGGCCAGGGAGATGTCACTTCATGATCGACTCCCTTACACACTCACACATGAGCGACAGGCAGCCTCTCCCACCACAGCACCTGCAGTCAATAAAGGAAGGATTAACAGGGGGGTCCCTTCTCTGGAGCGCCACCAAAGCTATTCTGACTGAGGAGGCCATGGCGGTCACAGGAATGGATAATATGTGCAGACATATCTGATAGCTGGCCTGTTCGCTCCTCTATTTGATCTCATCTCTCTTTTTCCGTATCCTGTCCTTTCTATCCCCTCCTCTCCTCTTCCCAAAACCACATCTGTCGAGGAGGGACACAACACGTCTTCCAGAGGACATTCAGCTGGCAGCTGGACTGTCCTCTCGTCTTTCTCCCTCTACTTCTATTCGTCTCGCCATGTCAGGGGCAAGCGAAGGCGTCCATCTTCATCCTCAACGAGTGTCTTTCTTTCTTTCTCTCCATCTGCCTGCCTCTTCTTCATTCCTTCCACCCGTCATTTATTTCCGCTGTCGTGACCGAGCATTTAAAAGCAAAGGGGGTGGCACGTTGCTGTGAAAACACGTCAGTCAGAACTGAGTTGAGAGGGAAAACACAGCTGGAGCGTGTTACAACAGTTGGCCCAACAATCAAAATAGGGTGTGATCCGACTTCATATGAGAAGGTGAAGCAGAGATCTGCCATTAGATACCGAAGAACAACAACACACAAAGAACGTCAGACAACACCGTTCCCCTCGACCCGACACTGCTGCTCTTGTTGCCCACGTTACAGTTTGAAAGAGGACGCGCGGCGCTTCCTCTTCTCTTTCTATGATGTTGCCGTTTGTTTGCAAACCATTGGATTAATCATCTATGGTGGTACTGATGTGGCTTTGAACTCGGTTATTTTCCGTCTTGCTCTACGGACACATTTCTGTGCTCATTAAAAAAGGCACAGCTGTGCAGCGGTAGACTCACAGCTCAGCGCTACATCCATTGTGGCTTTTGTCTGGCGGATTGTTTTCATAGACATTTGAATGGGGTGATGAGGTCTCTGGGAGGAGGCCTTTAAAAGCAGCAACCGTTCGGAATCACATTTAATAGGAGGGAGTCTGACGTGGGCAGAGAAGGACCAGCCATGTTGGGGTTTAATGGGGAGCTCTGGGATAGTTCATTGTCTCCCATCGAGATAGGATCTGTGAGAACCTCCCTGTGACGTTAGCCGGCTGGTTGCAGAGATAACCCTTCACGCTGACCCCTGCAAGATCGTCAACGTCACCCTAAAAGCTCAATTAAATCCTCAAAGCACTTCCTTAATAGAAGCAATGTCTTTGTAAACGCACAAAAAGTTTGAAAAGAGAATTCCATTTCTGCTCTTTTTGTCTCACTTGGGGGAAAAACGTGACATCATGTAGGTCTACCGTTCGAGCGCCAATCAGGATTTAGCAACTTTTTTGTGACAGTTGGTGCGGATGTCACTGTCAATCACATCTGCTCATACAACTCCCACACACTCGTGATGAAGCCGATAAGAGTTTCAGGCTGTGAAGCCTTTCACGAATCACAAACGATTCATGTTTTTCCCGCAAACTTTGACGACGATTGTTGCATATTTACTCATGAAAATGTAAGCCGATAGCGAATTACAGTTTTCAGGGGCTTTCCAGTGCAGTGCATTGACTTATAATCTTCTTTACACCAAATATTACACCCCAATATTCATTGTACAGGTAAAGCACAGGATGCATTTGTGATATAATACATAAATATATTCATATTTGGCACTGAATTCAATAGTAATGCAAAAAGCAGGACTTCTACTGGACTATTTCCAGAATTAGATTACCTCTTACACCACTGATTGTATATAAATTAGAAGAAGCAAATCAAACTGCACAGTGAGAGAGTGTGTGTGTGTGTGTTCATGTGATCGCGTGTGTGAGTAATATTCAATCCATGCAGACAGACAGCCACGAGCCTCTCGTCTGATTCAGCTTGACTCCGTGACTCTCCCCTCCGCCATTGTTACCCTATTTATGTCTCCCTCCAATTAGACATCTGGAGACCATCTGCGTTTGTGTGTCTTTGTGTGTGTGTTTCAAAATGCTGACAGTGGAGTTTTCAGGCGGG
Source organism: Melanostigma gelatinosum (assembly GCF_949748355.1). NCBI lineage: Eukaryota > Metazoa > Chordata > Actinopteri > Perciformes > Zoarcidae > Melanostigma > Melanostigma gelatinosum. The sequence goes on along the minus strand of NC_136657.1, from coordinate 3,492,919 downwards.
GGGAGGGGGGGTGGGGGGGGGGGGTACACAGAGTTGAAAAGCGGGGAATGCTGGTAAGGGAACAGAGGAGCTCTCCATCTTTAGCGGTCGTACGATGAGTCAGGTTGGTCGCGTTTGAAGACAGCGATGAAAGATGGTTCAATGACTTTGCTGCTTAGTGGTCGACTAAAGGTGATTTACGCTGCGTTTTCCCATCACAACCTCCTCTTTTTGAGGTGTGTGTGTGTGTGTGTGTTGATTTCCAGTTGCCGGTACACTTGCTTAATCACACACACACACACGTGAGTTCTTTTTCATTGCCTCTAGTCCAGCGGTTCTCAAACTTTTTCTGTCGCGCCCCACTTTGGAGGAAGAAAAATGTTCATGCCCCACCGCCCCAACAAAATTGGAACAAAATGGCCCATGTTGAATTTTTATTGAAACAACATTTTGCGACTCCTCCATCTGTGCTTTTTCAAATAGAATAAAGAAAATTGCAATCAAAAATTTCAAGTAAACCAGATTGCTCCATCAGACAAAAACAAATAAAATGTGCAATCACTTTGTTGGAACAATGCAAATAAAGTCATATCTGTGCAAAAAAGAACTACAATTTGGCAAAAAAATTGCATTTCCCCCTGCGCCCCACCTGTAATACCACCGCGCTCTACTAGTGGGGCGCGCCCCACAGTTTGAGAACCACTGCCTTAGCGTGTGGCAACGTCAGCTGCGGCTGCCAAACCGTCGCTCTCATCGCTGGGATTGTGTAAGCACCGGCAAGAGTGCAAGAGCCAGAGGACGAGGGCCAGAGGACGAGGGCCAGAGGACGAGGGCCAGAGGACGAGGGCCAGAGGACGAGATCAGCGGCCGCAGCTGTTCACATGTCCTCATCCTGGAAGCAACCGTGACAACCATGACCGCGGCCGCCGGTTCCGCCTCGAGTGCGAACTTTGCAACACTCGGCAGACCTCAGAGATCTGCAGAACTGTTGTCCCGTGTTGTGTGTGTTTTCTTTCTTTCATTTTCTTCTACTGGGTGCCTGGAATGGCTTGGACACACTCTTAATAGCATGTTGAGTCATTTACATTGTGTCAATGGCTTGGAGCTCTTGTGCTCGCCTCACTCTGCCAGATGTGGTGGTTCCATTCCTCCACGCATGTCAAACTGACTTCAAAATATCCTTGAAATTCCTTCTCCAGCAGTAGCAAAACCACACCCCAATATCTGTCACGAATCCATTTGCACTGCCAATGCGTCCCTGAAATGATATGTCCTCTCTTGTGCAACATAGAGAGGACATGGAGGACACCCCCACCATTACCTCTCCTTCCTCTCAGAGTTCTGTTTGTCTTCACCTCCCTTTAATGGCTTCTGATGCTCCCCAGCTTCCAGGATCATGTTCCCGCCCCGTTAATACCGCCTGGACCAATGGCAGAATTACCGAAACACACCCGTTTGGATTGCTTCCACCGAGCTGTAATGCTCTCAATTATGCGCGGCGGATGTTCCACATTGGCCTTTGAAATGTGACATCTTGGAGAAAAAAAAGAAACACACATTGTATCTTTGGATATGGATGTTTTGCAGGCTCGCTAGCTGTCAGCGTGTCAACCCTTGACTCTGGCTGTTTATTGTGCGTTAAGAGGGAATTCCTCCGATGGACTTGGCTTCTCCACATGAAAGGCTGTTATTGGACATGCGGGTAAAAGTCGAGTCGGCTCCGGGCGTTGGTCGTATGTGGCAGGGCTCTGTGCGGCTCGTGTTTACTCAAGCATTCTTTGCATTTTCAAAGGGCTAAAACATGATTCGGACAAAAACACGTGGGCGGGGTTGAAGTTGATAATACCATCCCTACATTGTCGGCTCTCTGTCCCGTGTTTTCACAGCCAGCTCCCGGTGAGGCCGTGTGCCTCTGTACTGATGTCGTGCCGGGGTCACTTGCAGGCTCTGCTGCATGTGTAGGAGAGCGTGCAGGGTCAGCGTCTGCTGGCCTGATTTAGCCGAGAGGACAAAAAAAGAGCACTTCCTGTCGTCGTGTGTCTGGGTCTCACGGTCAATGACCTGGGAGTCAAAGGTCGAGTCCCGTCTGGCTAACTCACAGTACAGTAGACCGTGGACACTTGTGACAAGTGCTTGAACAGGTGGGGGGGGGGGGGATTACAGTATCTGCTGGAGTGCAAACTATTCACGATTTACTGTCTCACTCCTTCTCTTTCTTCATCTTTGTCTGTCTGCTCGTATTTCCCTCCTCTTCCCCCCCCTCTTATACTTTTTCAGTCAAAGTGCACTCACTTTCCTCTCCTCTGCTTTCGCAGAGATCGCAAAGGCTGGAATGTGTTTTCGTGACCCATATTCTTCGAGCGTAAGACGAGCGAAGAGGGCAAAGCTGCTGACTTGCCCACGCCCAAAACTCTCCTCCTCCTTACCTTCCCCTTCCCTCTCCCCCCTCTCTCTCTCCCTCCATCCTCTTGACCTGCACTTCTCCAAAAGCCATATTTTTGTCCATTTTCCCGTGCAGCAGGAAACCTAATCAAGCAGGGAGTGTCCGGACACACTGTTCAGGGTGAGAGGTTAGTGAGAGGTGTGGAAGAGGTGTGGATGTGTTACTTTGGCCATCGATACGACTGCATTTTACAAACTAATCTTCATCGCTGAGCTTTGGGAACGAATCAACATGTTTTAAAAAAACAATTACTTGTTTTGAAGTGAAAAGAAAGGCCGGCGGTAAAGTTGTTCGCTCAAACCGTCCATTATGCAACCCTCTATTTCCTGGTTTGAATTTCACATCTAATGACCCATGATAGCCAACATTTAGAGTGTTGGTGTCCCGCTAAACACGTGGTTTGGATTGGGGGTTTCTAACTTCAGGGTCAGGATCCTGCCAAGGGGTTACGACATGAATTTGTGGGGTAAACGAAAAAATTAACGTTTATCCAACACTAAGCTTCTCCTCAGCATTTTTCTTGGCAGCAAAACTCTTGAAGTGTACTTGTCACAGTGAGTACTACACTGTCCTCCGTCTGTCAGCAAAGCCCCATCAACTGTTACGACTTAGGACGCACACACACACACACACACACACACACACATAGAAACTCCTCTGTCAGCACCTTTGATTGAGCCTTACATGTTTGGGGGCGTATATTTTAAATTCCTAAAAGTACATCCAACACAAACACTTCAACCGCAAAGTGAACAGGAAACATTGTTACTTCCTGGTTTAAATGATGTCACTTTTTTTTTAAAATCTCTACGTCTCTCGATTCTACGTTCAATCTGATCCCGACCAAAACGAGAACGCTGAGCCGGGCAGACAGTCGAGTCAGTGAGGTCAGTGCTCGCAGGGTGAAAGGTCGCAGCCAGAGACTGTACATCCCCCCCCCCCCAAGCAGCAGGCACGACATGAGGTAGGTTAGATGACTGCGTGGGCAGTAATAAGAAAGGAAGACGGGAAAAGAAAAAGATACGCGCGCAAGTGTGACCTCGTTTCATTGGCGTTACTCTCGGAAAAGACAAAAACAGAGAGATGGAGACAGGAAAAGTTAGACAGTTGATTACAGTTACGAAAAGAATATGTGCAGACGGTGTCATCTTTCCGGTTGATTACCGAGAGTCGTGTTACTGAGATTTCAGCTTGGAGTGCTGCCAAAACTTTTCTTTGGAACTATTTTCGACCAAAGAAATAGTCCCTGCATAAAAATGCCCAGCAGGAGGAGGAAATCTGAAGACGATGACAGTAAAAAACATTTACCAGCCTTTCCAGGAGCTTTCAACCGCATCTCACGTTCTTCCTCCTCGGCAGATGGATTTGCTCAGTTGTCATCACCTTAAGTTACATGGTCCAGAACCAGCTACCTTTCACTTACAGGTGGCCTCCCTGACCTGCTCCCTCATGACAAAAGCAACATGAATGTGCACAAAAACTCCCTGTATGAGGAGGTCTGCAGACACATGTACACACAGACATTAAGTTTATATACCGGGGCCATGGCTGGCACCAGACGATGTCAGTGTGTGTGTGTGTGTGTGTTAGGGAAACACCGGACTAATCCTGTGGGATGAGATGTCTGTCTCAATGTGAAACATGAGTGATGTCAGGCTACTGCTGTATTCTCAGTGAAGGCTGGGAAAAGAGTGTACAAGTGCAAAAATGTGTGTTTTCCTGCCCGTGTGTGTGTGTGTGTGTGTGTGTGTGTGTGTGTGTGTGTGTGTGTGTGTGTGTGTGTGTGTGTTCAGGGTGGTGTGGGATTTGAGAATCCCTCTCATCCGAGGGTCTGCTGGCTGCAGTGAACGTCTTTTCACAGTCGGGGGAGTTTAAAGACAGAACAAAGGTTCAAAGTGAGAACTCGCTGACGGTGCTTTTTGGGTGAAGCCGTTTGCTCCAGCGCGTGTATGTATCCGACGGTTACAGACAGTTACAAAGTCCAAAATCCAACGCCTTCTCAAGCAAAAACATGTCGACTGCAAATTACGTTTGTAACCAACGACCATAAATGTAAGGGCAGGAAGTCTGACGGACGCAGAGCTCACCGCTCGCTGCCAAGAGCTGTGGCCTTACATTTACCAGACGGACATGAGAGCGGCACCGATCTCCACCTGTAACTCTCGTCACGAAGGATGACGAGACATTTTTGGTTCCTAATTGTTGGGTCGAGAAACTTGATCGACAGCCACAGTATTATTCAGCAGAGGGATATCATTACAGTATCAATCAGCAGAAGGATATTATAACAGTATTAATCAGGAGAGGGATATTATTCTAGCGTCTTACGCTCTCTTGGCCGGTGTGGTGGACTCCCTGTGGGCCAGGAGTGAGCTGAGAGCTCACTGCGGTGCTACTTGGAGGGGTTTGGGGGATTCCATGGGAGTAGCTGGCTTTGTATCCTGCCGACTGCAGCTGCTCTCTCACTTAACGCCGTCTGGCCTCCCGGGTGGACATGCGAACCAAGAAGTCCTGGTCTCGCTCAAGCGCAACCCTCCGTACAGTATCGCCTTCGGAATTGTTTGTCATTTATAAACTTTGTCTCATTTGGCAATATTTGCACTCCATTGCACTAACCATGTAAATTAAAAGCAAAGTAAACAAGAATGAGTTTCTCTCAGTTCTCTCTTCCTGTCATCTATTTTTTCTTTATTTTTCTTTATTCCAGTCTCCGTTGCTTCCGACATATCTGGGCTACAAACCACGAAGCCATATGTCTCTTCTGCCGGGCGTTGAGCGGCAAATCCCCATCGATGCGGCTGAGTTGAGATTCCAACCGTTCTCTTTCCAACTTTCCCAGAGCACACTCGACTTATTGTTTTACATACACCATATGCACACGTTGTTTATTTTGTATGTCTGGAATGGAGACGAGGTTGTGACATGGTTTTTTTTTGTAGATGTGATCTTTTAAACATACGACTATAAACTGAACTCAAATTGGCAGCGCATGGAATGAATTTCTTCGACAGCCAGGACAGGAGCAGGGGTCTCTGTCCGAGGCAACCAACCAGCAGCTGGATAAACACGACCTAACAGCCGTGGCCTGTGGAGTGAGAGGAGGAGCGACCCTGCGTCTGATTGATGGCTCCTCTGCCAGCGGATCCCTTCATCGGCACGCGGCTGACTCACTTCCTCGCGCAGGACTGACCGTCAGTGTCTTCATTCGCTGCACCCACACTGCTGCTGGAAATGCAATCTGCACATCCACTTGTTTGAATAAGGAAGTGAAACATGTGATGTGCATCCTGAGTTGTTTGTGGCCCTTTCAAAATAAGACAAGCGTTGGCATTGATAAACACACTGCGGTACGATGTATACCAGCAGACTGAAAGATGATAATCGAGTGACGACAGGGGCCCACAACTCATTTCTTCCCTGGGGCCCCCTTTGCAGATTAATCGGGCTCTTAAGGCACAACAAATATTCATGATTACAGCATATCTACATTTAGTAGGAAAAATGACAATTCTGCGAAAAACAGTCTCCCAGGTATTTTATTTATGACATAAGTCTGCAGGAAAACTCATGATTGAAGTTCATGAGGATAATTCCATTTCTATTCCACTGACAGTAATGAACTGGGACACAGATGGCATCTTCAAACGGCGCCAAACCCCATTCTAAACTACACAAATCTCCACATTAAAAACCGCCTCTTTGGCTGTACGTGAATCGCCCCACTGTTAGCGGTTTCCACTTTTTCCTCCCAGAACCAGCTCGTCCTTTGCCCTCCCTGAAACGCCGTGAAACATGCCCGAAAGGGTGTAAATTCACTGCCGATTACATCACTTTCCATGGCCTGACCTCAACCATTTGTCGAAGCAGATGTCCTTAAAAAAAGGAGTCAAAATGAATGAATGACAGTATATTGTGAGAGGAATGCCAGCGCAGCTCTTTGATCTTCATTTGGAGTCAGTCTTCAATGGGCTTTTACAGACACCAGAGTGTATTTTGACTTTTAAAAGACTCGTTTCTCCTTTATACAAGGCTGAGGTGTGAAAGCTCAGGCCTCCTTTCTTTACTAGCGAGACAGAACCCTTGAATCATCACCATTGCAGCACAGTTTACATGGACACAGCGTACTGCAGGGCCGCCAGCGTGATATCTGGCCTGTCGCTGGCTCATACGATGAGCATTTTCTGCTCATTTTTACGACCTGTTTACAGCGGGACTCCCGTGTTAATCCGGCGCTCCTCTGGCTGCTGAGGAATGCCCGATACTCCGAAAGCCAGACGCTTCCATATTTAACAGTAAGCTACCGTCGTGTCGCAATGTGTGTGTTAAAACGTGGTTCGACACTGACATTACACAACCTCATACTGCTCTCTGTCACACACACACACACGCTAATATGCTGTTTCCATCCTCTCACCCTGGTATTACTGGGAGTGAGCGGGCGAAGCAGGACCTCAAAACTTGCAAGGTAGAAACTACACTTCATGGCAAGAAATCCAATTTCGACATGAACTATAGCAGCGACATACATTGTTTATATGAACCACAACTAATCTCTTGATATTTCCTAATTGCACTCAGGTGCCGGCGTGTACATTACACACTTACATGTGCATTTTAGCAGGCATGTAGAGATTTCCTGACATGACGTTGGCACTGAATTCAATAGTAATGCAAAAAGCAGTACTTCTACTGGACTATTTCCAGAATGAGATTACCTCTTACACCACTGATTGTATATAAATTAGAAGAAGCAATGGGGGCTGCAACAGAATTCGATTTTTAAGCACTCCTGCAGCATAAGCCACCTCTCCATTCTTCATCCGTATGTCCGAACTGTATTTCCTCCACATGGTTTTCCAACACGGGGTCCCGTTTTTTGTCCCAAATCATTTCCCACTTCCCGTTGCTGGGCTTGGAAGAGCCCACAACCACTGTGAGAACTGAAAATGATACTTCAGCGACGGACGGCCGAGGTTCGCACATGTGCGTACGAGTGTGCGTAATCTAATATGGTCTAATGGGCAGCCTCCCACGGGACAAAACCAACAGGAGCATCAAACAGGAACGTTCATCCCATTAGACCCCGACAGATGAGCGACTTCGACTGCACAGAGGAAGCAACTAATGATTACAAAAGAGGAAGATTTAGTTTCACCGCATTGTTCTCTGTGAGCTTTCCGAGACGCAAACGATTTCACATTTTCTTGACTTCTTTTTTTTTTTTTTATACTATTACAGTTCTTGGTAGAAACTGATTGCTGGTTGGTTGTCAGATCCCTGTTTCAACATCTGGGCTGAAGCCACACTTTAACCCATGATGAAAGTGAGGTCGAGCTCGGCTGAAGTCAAACGAAATGTTGACTTAACCCCAGCCTTCAATGTACACGTTGCCTGACCTCAAAGCTAGCCCTCACATTGACATTTGACTTCTGGTCTGCCTGACGCGGGTTTATTGGCAGGGGTGGGCGATATTAACAGCAGGGGGCCAATAGGAACAAAGCAGAGGGATGGGACACGGTCTGCCCTCAACTGTCATGAATAAATACCTCAGCGAGGCCAGTTTAAAGGGACAGTTCATCACAATCTGACGTACATTGTGTCCACATTATTCCAAACCAAACAAACTAACTTCTTGCTGTTAACATAATTATACAGTTTGTATGATTTGTATGCATGAGTTGCGTGGGTGAAGAATATCGACCTTGCTTTTGCATATCTCTTGGGACGCCCACACACTGAGGACACAGCAGTCATCTTGTGGCCCACATGTGTGTTAGGTTTGTCCCGCCGCTGTAAGAGCAGTTACTGCAGGATGATCTCACTCCTGGTGCACGGCTTTGAAAACACCCGGCTCAAAGCCGGCGGTTAAATACCAAGGTGATGTGGAAAATCCTGAGGAGTCAAGGCCTTTAAGGTTTCACTTAATGCCCTGACACCAATTAAATGAGTACGAACCATAATGTCAACAGAGAGAGCTTCACTTTCAGGTTGCTGTGAAATGTAAAAGTCAGCAAGGAGACTCATACACGCTTTCAGGTGGCATCAAAGGTCCACGCTTATGGTCTTTGAGACACGAGATTTCTTTTATTTTTGTGACAATGAGTATGAAGCATTGCCAATAAAGTTGTATGTTTTGATTGGAGAGTATTTAATCATTGATAGAAGAGCACAGAACGCCACCGACGGCGTTTGATATAGCAGTTTAAGTGGTAAAGTTAATAATAATCAAAATCAACCTTCAATCATCTGCATTAAGCAGGCCATCGTGATAAAAAAAAAGTACATTTTCTATTCTCTTCTTTCCTATTTTGTCATAAAAGTCGAAGTAACAGGCTGTGGTTTGAGATTTTCGCTCATGTTTTTTTTTTACAACTACAGGACAAGACCTTCCGGGCTCCTGAAAACTAGAGGAGCGCCGACAAGAATAGACCCATAAGTCAACTTCCCAACTTGCTGAAAAGATATCCTGGCGTAGATACATATTTCGAATGAAAACTTCAATCTTTCCCAGTGTAATAAATACTCCACCAAGGCCCCTCCAACTACATGTGATGCATGAACTATAAGCAGAGGAAGAAAAAACACAAACCATGTGTTTGCGGTGCATATCTCGGTCCGCACGAGGTCAAAAGTCACTGTACAGCCTAACAGAAGACAGACTGGCTCTGCCATTCAACTCATCAGTGATACTATCCCACTAAACCGAATGAGCCGTCTCACACTATCCTGTAGGTCTCACTGCTCATAAACTGGTGGGGAAATAAACAGAGCTGGCTGAAAAGAGTTCTCAAAATGTGGTTTCAGGAGAGTTCAGAACGTCTTCTCTTAACTGTCGGCTTGTGTCCTCACTCATTTGGTTTCTATCCAATAAATCCCAGCAATTAAAAGTGAGCTCCTCCATCAGCTCCTTTACGAACCGATGCTCTAAAACCCCTCACCTGCAGCACAGTCGCAGAGCATTTCTGTGGTCTATTTCTGACATCCACAGGACATTCCCTGGCAGTGAGAAGCTGGCTCATCTGTGGGGGAATTGCAGCCGGCGGTTTGTTGTGTGAATAGATCTTGGAGACCGGTTTCTCCAGGCGCAAACTGTGTGGTCCGACGTTTGAGCTCTCCTTGTCAGGTGTGGGCCGTGGCGTTATTTGTTAACTTCTCTAGCCCCTTCTCTCTCACGTTTCCTTCGAGGAATGTTGCGGGCTCCCCGTGTTTTTCATGAAACGGTGACTTTCAACCACGGCTATTGCCACTGATGAGCAATATTCCCATGATGACGACGCAAGTCATAAAAGAAATACCCGTAAAGTGTAATTAATGACGTCAGCCCCTCCCACCTTCTGTGGGAAGAACAGCCGTGTTGTAGCTTACTCAACTGAACTTGATATTCAACAATTACCCACAGTTACAATTGCTCCTCCTGGCACGGAAGTACCAGGAGGAGCAATTAGCCTTTCATGAGAGGAACTGAATTTAAAGTCACCACATTATTATCGTAGAACATTTTATGGGAGCAGACCCCTCAGAGGACGAAATAATAAATGAATAATCTCAAGAAGTAGCCTGTTTACAGGGTCCAGGTTGGCCTCCCAGCGGCTGCAAAACCTTTTCCACGGTGAGAAACAGACTGCTTGCAAACTGCAGCATCGCTAACAAGCCAGCCGGTTAACATGGACAACATTGTTGTTTGTTGGGTCGAGTGTAATTTTATCCTGGCAATGTGTGAGGCCTGCAAATGGACTTCCAGGGTGTTTCTCGCCAGATTGCCCAATGCATGCTGGGATACGGCGGCTGTGACCATAGGAACAAGTAGTTCAGGAACTGAACAAACGAGGGATGGATGTTCAGTGTATACTGATGTCGATGAACCTTCCAGGAGGAAATGACTCCTCTGTGAACTTGGCATGTTCCACAGTGAGATCAAAGCTCTCGATACAAGTACAAAAGTAAAGGCTCTACAGTCTTACAATCAACAATATGCTACTGTGATGAATGTTTATGATTGCGTTATCTCTTTCCTGCTGCTCCTCACGTGTTGTATGAAACACAAAGCATCACATGAATCATGTTCGAACACCGTCTTGTTTTTCTATTCTGCCCCTGATCTGAGGCCAGCTCACGGAGTTTGAGGCTCAGAGGGAGACGTCTGCTGAGGACGGCGAAACGCAGCAGCAGAGTTCAGCGGTACAGCGGGAGACGCTTTCAGCTGACTCAGGCCTTTACTGCGAGCTTGCGTTTTCACGATTATGATCTTAAGCTGCGTTCATAAACACACCTCCCCAAAGTGTTTTCCCTCCTGCGCCTGGAACCGCTTTCATCTCCGTTTGATCCGATGCACTCTTTCTTTTAACCGCCTTTTCTTTGCTCAACTATGGGGGTACAAGCACAAAGCTGGGCGGTATTGGTTGCATAACTTTATCTTTATTGTCCATGACGAAGGTTTTCTGTTCTACGAGCAAATAGTTGATGAGATATATGATTGAGCTCTATCAGTATAAGAAGATATAGATATATGATGCAAGCTTAATCACTGGCTGCAATATGTTCAGAGGCAGTGAAGGAATCATTGCCTTCATGACCCGCATTGAACTTTCTTTGTCTTCAACCACAACACAATCTTTCTCGAACTTCAACCAAGTGCTCCAGTGCCTTGCAAATGAACTTAAGCGATAAAATGAGATAATCCTGTATTGGATTTCTTGGCACTGTAGTTGTTGTCAACAGACCTCACACACGTCACATTCAACAAAGTGTGCTGCAACTAAAAGCTCAGTCTTTGTGTGTCAACAATCGCAATCTCTTCTGTGACCTTTCTATCCTCGCGCTTCTACAGCCGTGCCGTGTTTGCTACCACCGTGACCTCGGATTACGACTGCACTCAAGATTCATACTCCTGTTTATTTGTTTGGTTAAGCGCTGCCATAACCGGAGCGAGCTGCACACTGTGTGTTCCGTGAGCTCTAAGGCCTCGGAGTCCGGCTACGTTTCACCGAGAAAAGACGCAGAGGCGAGACGCTTTTTGGGAAACCCAGACCCGGAGCAGACCACCGCTGTGAACCGAGGCCAAGGCCAGATCCCAGGCTGCCAGATGTGGGGGGGGGGGGGGGTGGATCGGCGGCGGTGGCCAAGCCTGTGGCTGGCTGCACTAGCTGACCCGAGCCTTTGCGTGTACTGTATATACAGTATGATGACACGCACCGTCCTTTTTCCTGCATCGTGTTGAGAGACAGGAGGCAGCTACTGCTTACTGTGTTTTCTAAGGTGCACGCACACACACACACACACAGTATGACACAGGAAAAGACTTGGCGGATGAGGAAATGTTTTTAGAGCATATGGACGAGCATGCACTTTAAGTGTACATGTGTGTGTCTGTGTGTACACGGTGTGCTGTAAGTCGAGCAGCTCCCCCTCGGACTGCCAGACAGTGTTTTTGCAGCTGCGACCAGCCCTCCTTCTCCTCATCCTCCCCTGAATCACACTTCAGGTGCTTTCCATTTTCTTCTCTTCTTCTCCTCAAGTTAGTCCTCTCAGACTGTACACCGCTGTTCTACCCACGGTCTTTGAATTAATGCAAACATGACAATCCCACTTGGCTAGACAGGCTTCTGACTCCCTCATTAACCCCGCGCTCCCATTGGTCGTTGGATTTACCTACTTCCTGCTTGCTAAGCCAAACAGTAATTTGAGGGGTGTGTTTCGTAGGCAGGACCTTGAGTGCCATGCAAGGGTGGGCTTGCATGGCCTAATTTGTCTCGAAAGTATGTTTTCCGTGAATAAGCTGACCATCTTTTAGCCATTACATGCTTTCCCAGCCTAATTTACAATTTCTTCTATCTGACCAGAGATACAGAACGCTGGTTGACTCCTGGAATGCAGATTTTTGATAAGAAATACTTTAGCACACAAATTTGCATTTTTTTCCCGAATATTTCTTAATACACCCCTGTATTTAAATGAAAATTAGGAAAGTTGACAAAGTGCATGCCTTTCAGAATAAGCGCTGATAAAGAAGCAACATTTGTTTTTCCTGCCAAAGGCCAAAACCTCTACCTGGAAGCTTTTTAAAGGACTGAACTTTCGATAAAATGTGAACTCGCTCGGATTACCTCGAGCCTCGTTTCAATCAGGACCAGCTGAGATAAGAACACAGAGCCAGATAGAGGGAGTGCAAATGAAAAATGTGTCTTGTGTTTCTCCCCAGAAGGTTTTGAGGTGCTCAATGAAATTGTAGAGGGTCTGGTTTTCTCCTCGCCAGGATAGCATCTAACACCGTATGCTACTTTGTTTTAACATGTAAAGACCTCTTTAGCCTCGGTGAGATACAGCGTTTTGGTAAAACCAGCATAAAATAGGGGGAAAATCAAACCAGAGATGCTCAGAGTTCAGAGGTGATGGCTTTCTGCTCAGCTGAGGATGTTTCCAGTACCTCCCTGAGAAGGCGACAATGTTACTCCATGAAAGCTAAACTTCCCAAAGTGCACATTTCTTTCCAGCCTTTACATCTCGGACCTCCAGCCTGCCCAAAAAAAAAGAAGCTGCCGTGTGGTGCTAAAAGTCACGGCGAGCTTCCCCTGCATTCCTAACGGGGGCGAAACGCAGAGGGCAGACGGGTGCAGGGTCAGGACCGCAGCACTGCAGTCACACAAACCTGCCCAACCCAGACTGCACCCATCCATATGGGCCCAGTCATGCACACACATGCAATTAGTTGAATTGAACTGTATTTGTGCATTGCCAAACCATCCCCATATCATGGCATTTCATTTGTTTGGACAACAAACACATTCTTCTTCTTTGAGGACGTGAAAAAATATCTTTTCATGGGCGTTTTTGTTTTCAGTAATGAAATTACTGAAAATTCCGTAAACACCAAATAGGTGAATCATAGAAAAACAAAAAAAACTCTTGAAAAAAGATTTGTGTTGGAACTATTTCGCCCCATTCTCCTTGTTTCACATGAGTTAATAAAAAGGTCCGAACACAAAATATTAGATGAAGTGACTTGTGAAGATGCCAAGTGTCAGCAGGTACAGGCCACATTCCCAGGCTCTCTCTGCAGCCCTCAGGCGGTGCTTTTTCCAGGACCAATTAAAGCCCTTGACCTGGGTGACCTGCTGGTGACCTGCTGGTGACCTGCTGGTGACCTGCTGGTGAGATTTACCATGCCTGGGTGGGGCCCAGCTGGGGGATGATGGTTGGAGGGGGGTGTCTTGCAAAAACAGCATCCAAAAGGTCCAAGTTTTTAGAAACCGGGGGCGAGTATTTAGACCATCATCTACTGAGTTGCATCATGGGAAATGTAGTATATGGCGTATATGCTAGAAACTAAAAAGAAGTGCATCTCCACTTCTGCTGCTTTGATCGTGACTATTCTTTTAAAAGCTTTCTCTTGCGAGTCCCCCAACTTTCTAAAAGTAAAATAGTAAATTATAGGAGTACCCCTTTAAGTTTACGCAACTGAAACACTTCAATACTGCATCAAAGTCAGACATGCTGCATGTCCATCCCCCATGCTGACCTCCACTTTAAAAGGTTGGCACACATTTTTCCAAGTCAACACTCACAGGCCCCACTACTGAGGGAGGAGGAGGAGCATGAATACAAAATTATGATTTTGGACAGCTCAGTATTTAAGGCGCACATAAACAGCATGTATGAGCCAGGACCTCTACGGCAATATGATGCAGCATGTACGAAAAAAAACAGTCAACAGCAGATACATAACATCTCGACCGGGTAACAACAACTTATTTTGACGAGGTCTGCTGTCAAGTGTCCAGCAAAAGTTGGAGCGCGATCCATGGGTGTGCAGCCAAGTCACTCTCCTGTGGAGCGCGTGTGACGGAAAGTTTATTTGAGGAACGTCCGTTTGTGTTGAGCACAGCCGGAGGGCTCTGCACACTCTCGCACATGTGCCTCTCTTGTGAGGTATTGAATCGGGTCGTGTTGATATGTGATAGTGTCAAAGAGGCACGAGCCGTTCTTCCATTGCCTCAGAGAGGGCTCCACATGTTGACGCATTGTCTTGTGTCATATGCAGAAGAACGCCACTTGGCTCAGAACATGTTGAGGCAACGACAACAACTAAGACCGCTCAGCAGCTGTTTTGTTTGCGGCTTTGGCAAACGATGAGCATGTGTCCGGCCCCGTGGCGTGGACTGAAGCTGGTCTGCAGACTGCTGGGGGTCCGATTTTTTACATGAACAAATCATTTTGACATCACACAAGGTCTTTGTGGATGTATCATCCATGGGTATGCGAAGGATTCCTCGCATATTTAAATACACTAGCCGTAACGGACACTGGAACATTAATTGTTTTGCGGATGATACCCAACTATATCTATCGATCAAGCCAGATGAAGCCATGAATTGAATAAGGGTGAATTTCATCTCTTAAGAATTAAACGTTTCCTTTGAAAGAGGAAGAATGTGTCATTTCGCCTTTTAGAAGCGATATCGTCTTCCTTATGAAAGCTTCTGTTGCTGCCACGACATTGCAAAGAAGGGCGAAACAAATCCACCTCTCCCCTTGCTTACACAATCAGAACGGCGCTGCACGCTTCCTTGACATGATCACTTCCTTCTGTTGCAGTCTGGAGCTGATCCTGGGGCTCCACGGACCATTTCACGCACAGTGCAATGTTGAAGATCAAATGAAAATGAGAAGACTTGTATCAATAAAAACACATGCACATATTGTATGCATGCACCACACACACACACACACACAGCAATAAAGCAATAAAAGTAGCTAATTTCTGATGCTTTATTGTACAAATTTGAATTTGTATCAAGGCAACAGAGGTGAGTTCTGACGCACGCGGATATACAACCATACCAAAAAGGCATTTTTCAAGCTATTTGGCAGCATCTCTCGACTGTGTTGTTTTAAAGCTGCAGTGCTTTAAAGTGCCAGCGTCCCTTTACTGCCGTGTACTGCTTTTGACAACAGAAGATTATTTTCCCAAAGTTATTTTCTTAAGAAAAGACCCTATGCTCTTAAAAGAGGACGATTCCCCCGAAAAGGGTCATTATTTTTCCAAAAGGAAAACAGCACAAACGCAAAAATAAGATATCATATTTCTGTGTATGTTTTTAAAAACAAGACGAAGAGGGCATTGCATAGTGGAAATTTCTTGATGGAAGGTGATGATTCAGGGCAGTCACATTTCCTCCCACACATATTTCCCCACACACCACAGGGCAACACTGCACAGTCGAGCCAGAGTCCTGATCGGAAGCCATTTCATCCATTGTCCTCCACCATCCAGACTGCTAAAGCAGCTAGATATGATGTGATACATATCGCGGTCGAGGGATTAAAGTCATTGTACGTGTATGTTTTTATGAATGCTTTCTTTCTCTCCTTTCTATCATGCAGCCCAATGAAAAATCCCCATTAAAACCATTGCCAACTGTGCAATTATCCATTCAGGATATCAGCTCCTCAGTGGGGTTGTAGATCAAAATAAAAGAGAAACCCAGACAAACACACGCAGCCTTGTCCTACTGACCCACTCTGTAGCCTGTGTGTGTGTGTGTGTGTGTGTGTGTGTGTGTGTGTGTGTGTGTGTGTGCAGTCTGGGGAACGTGACGGCACAGCAGAGCAGACCCGGTTCCGGTGAAAAACAGAGGCCAGACTCACTCTGCAGGCCTCTGAGCGGGTCTAACCACAGCCTGGGCAACCTTCACGACACATATGCAATCATCTTACATCACTGTGTTTTTTTCTTGGCTGTATTCCATGAGGACATGCAGTCCTCATGAAAAATGTTCCTTCTGTTGCAGTATTTTAAATCAAATCAAGCCACTTCCATACAGTGTGGAAAAGCTATCATTCTTTCAACAGACTCCTGCAATGTGCTCATCTGAAGCTACGGCGGGCATGTGTTTTTCATCAGACGGGACACGTATGCACGTGAAGGCATTCCTGCCTTTTCTTCGTCCCCCTTAAACCACACGCGTGCGTTGGTTCAGCGAGACAGGTCAGTCTGCTGAAAGACGGCAAATATTGAGCTGTGATTTCCATGCTGGAACACATATGTTTTATTAGCATCAATCAGAAACAGAGGCTGCCTCAAGTGCCGTGTCCCCCCCCCCTCAACTGACACGTCAGAGTTTTGTCGAAAACTTCTCCACCCAAAGAGAAAGACGATCTCAAACAAATACAAAGTGCAAACACTCCAGACAACAGCTGGATCTGGCAAGGTTAGATCTTCCCTCATCTCTCTGGTATTCTTTTGTTCACAGTGAGCACAGAATGGCTGGGTGGGTAAACACCAGCAGCTTCCTCACATCCCGTTATGGGATTTCAAACTGTTTTTAAATGGTTTACTGGTACCTCTGTCAGAAACACGCAAACTTACTAGTGCAAACCCAACTGCAAACCCAACTTGGAAGTATCCGTCAAAAACACTCATCAATTCATTCCTGAAAGCCCTGACCCTGTATGTGACAACTGACATCAAGTTCTGTGTAGCAACAGAGAAAAGTGACAACCTTTGCAGCCAAGAGAAATATTCACATCCTCACTCTGCCGCCGCTTTTCCATTTGTTTTGCAGCTCCTCGTTAACGGCTGTTGAGAAGAGCTAGGGTTCGTTCCAAAACCAATACCCTATCGTGTTCTCTGGGATCCTTCCACAGGGAGGGAAAGAACGGAGGACGTGAGGACAGTGATTGGCACCATGCATTCCTTCGGCCCTTCACCAAACCTTAATCGAACTGGAACAACTCTCAAACAGGCCTATGAAGAAGTGAGGACCTGCCACAATGTCCTCACTCTGAAGGTCTAAAACTCACATTGTGCCTTACAAATACACACACACACACACACACTTTCCCCGAAGCATACTTTCCATATTTTCGTCTGATGACATAAACCAGCTCAAAAGGTGTGTGTGTGTGTTGTGGGTTTTCACAACCATTCGTCTCTCATATGTCATTACCACCCTGCTCCTTACACAAACACAAAATGTAATCCAGAGGGGAAAAGTAATCCTGTGGATTATTTTAGTCACGTTGGAACAACAGGATGCTGAATTCAGATCAATGTCCTTCCTGATCAGCGCTTCCTAAGCTCATGTAGCACTTTGTGTTCACGTCTTCAGTGATTTAGGAGAATTCGTGACATTTTTCTCTTCACAAATCTGACAGGAATTTATTCTTCCTTTCGCCGGTGGCCAAAGTGTCTCGTAATCCCACTCACGTCCTGTCCAATACATCACTCACCATCGTGGAAAAGCTTTTACTCACAAAACCACTCTGGAAAAGTAAACAAGGCAATTAGGGGGGGAAATTCCCAGAAAGCTTTGCATCAAAACAGGCCATGGCCCAGCTCTGACCTGTGAGCAGCCAGACGAGGCCTGTCTGGAGTGTGTTTGTGGACATGTGTTTGTGTACGGATGCGTGAGTGAGTCTGCAGACAGTTAGATCTCAGCAGAGTTACTTGGTCCAGAACTCCTGACCGTCAGCTGAGTCACCTGGGCAATTCCCTAGAATCAAAAACATTTCAAGCAAACACTACGGAGGCCTGTGAGAGTCAAACCACAGAGTCCAGAAAAGTGAAATTTCCTCCTCCGTCCCCCGAGTGTTCGCACGAGACTTCCTCCGGTTAACAAGTCATTTCTTACGTCTCCGTCCGTCACAGCTGCACCGCTTGGACTTCATCCAGCAAAATTGACAAATTGATATGCCGAAGCTAAATCTAAACAAAACAAAACGGATGCAGGGCACGAATTGTGGTCCCTGCGGGCGTCTGATAAATGACTCCCCACAGAAACGGACTGAGAAACATTTCTGACCACATCAACAGCCTCGTCTCGGTTTTTGCTTGAGCGGCAAAATGTCCCGTCCGCGGGGAACATACAGCGTGCGAGCACGAGGGCAATAACGCAGACGATTGAGCATGACTGGCCTGTCGTCTGTGGTAATCACAACCTTCTGGACGAGAAGAATGGATATGCAGAGAGATGGTAAAATAGCAAAGGAAAGCATGGTTTGGTCCTAATATTCTCCATGCTCTGGCCCGCTTGGCACGCAAGCCGTCAAGTCTGCTCCTGGGACAGTTCAAAATGTGAAACGATGGCCTGAGAAGTATGACGAAGGGAGTGTGTGAGACAAAGATCGTGCGACAGAAACCCTGTGTGACAAAATGTATAGGCTGTCACTCCTACAGAGGGCGGGTTTTTGGGGGCACAGAGCCAAACGATGTGAGAATAAAAACCTTCAAAAGCACAAAAAGCTCGAGGTTTCTGAGACCCTGCATCATTGTTTGCTGTGTAAAGTTCACTGACTGGTTGATTCGGACGGGTTTATCGCAGCATACAGTCCAAGAAATAAGAGATCTTGGGGTAAACAGGGAGCAGCTCACTGGCTAGTAATCCACTCCTAGCTACTTACTAATACTGTGAGACAACTGTTAAAAGGTGAACGTCGGGTTTCCCATCCACCATGCATTAGGAATTAAAGTAGAGTCTGTGGAATAGATTATTGCCGGTTTTATAATTTCAGAAAGTCATAAAAAAACAGAAGAACTGAGGCCTGGAATGGATCATCCAGGATCATTGAGTGAAGCCCCCCCCCCCCAAACACTGCTCCCATCAGGTGCGTTCGCTGACAGATTGACGTACCAGACGGCCTCTTAGCGTGCAGCTAGAAACACAGAAAAACAGCAAAGAGCGCTCTCTTTCACTCTCCAACAAGCCGGGGCCAGGAAAACACAGCTACGCTATACTGTCCTGCTCCAGAACAGTGCGGCGGTGAGAGATTTGTGGAAGATGAGGCGTAACATGAGGTGAAGCGGTGAAGGGGGGGGTGTCATGGAGTGTCACTGTGTGTCCTGTCCACAGAATACATAAACGATGGGTATAATCCTCAGAGTTTGACCCACGATACTGTGTAAATATGAGGGCCACACAGTCCATGGGCCCACACCACAAATTCTATAATGCGTTTCTGATTTTGGTGCAATCTCCGTCTGATTCTCTCCCTCCATAGTATTATAACTGACACAAACTTTTCAACTTCATACTCAAAAGTTAGACTTTTTGTCTCAAAACTGACAAAACATTCAAACTGAATTGTTACTGAATTGATACTGAGCTGAATGTTAGGTTAAAACGATGCCTTAGGAAGAAATCTCAGATTTCAAAAGCAGCGACCAGTCTTTCCACGAATGCCAACAGACGTTGTGTTCATGCTTGTTGCATTGCAAATATGATCCGCCCTATCACTGAAGTACAGACGCCACATTCTCGGTGGTGTTTTTTGTCTCCGTTTCCCACTTAATCTGCCTCAACTCATGAAGAATGTCCCACCGCCGTCAGCTGTGCCGTCAATAAGTGCAAGTATCAGGGTTGCGAAACACAGCCGACAACAGAAACCCATATCTTCACCCAGGAACACAGAGCAAATACCTCGCAGAGCATTTTACTCATTTTGTGTCTCCATCAAGTTACAGCAGGCTCTTAAGTTTCAGGCGTATGAAAGAGCTGAAAGACCTTGAGGAATTCGGCTGAAAGACCTTGAGGAATTCGGCAGCGGGCATATTGTTTTTCCGGCTGTCACGCAGAGAGAAAGTTGGATGATTTGTGTTTTGACAGTTCTTCATATAGCTGCACGGGGGTGGACAAGAGGTGACTCCAGAGCTGTCTGCTGGGAGACGTCCGCCCACTTTCTAGTAACGGTCGAGGTCAACTGCACGGGCCTCGTGAACGACTGTCAGGGCCCGCTTTCCCTCTGGACGCAGAGCACTCAGGCATCTTATCAGCTTTTGAGGGTTTCCATGATGGAGATTCCACAAGGAGGGGACTTAGGAGAGATTCCAGCCTAGTCGTAACAGTGATGGGAGAGCAGACATAAAGGAATGCTAGTAAACAAGCACAGTGTCAGGTACGAGGATGGGTTCCTTTAACACGAACAATGTTGACGGCAATATAAAAACAACTTAGCCTCATGTTGAAGGTTCCAGGAAGTATCTGCTCCCTGCCATGAAATAGTCAAACACATAACCTTTCATAAAACAAGTACAGATTAAACAACCCGTTTCCAGTCTTTATGCTCAGCTAATCTAACCACATACCTACATATTTACCCATTGCCCTTCCATTACAATCCTAGACTGTTTTGTAGAACTATGAGGAGGAGGGGGCCAGACGTGGCACCAAACAAAACGTCACCAGCTGTCCTGATGTCACACCGGGTTATCAGGCAACTACAGCAATGTTCAGTCTCTGAACTTTACTCAGTCAGCGGTCGGGATCAAGCCTCAGCCTGGAATAATCCGATATTCATTATCGACTAATGGAATGGAAAATACGATGAGTGTGCGGTGAGCCGGAGTGGCAAAGCTTGTTCCTGAAACTCGAGTAGACTCCTTGAATTGCAAATTAAGAAATGTTGAAAAGCTTTAGCTGGAAAAAAAAAAGGTGCAAGAATGAGAGCACAGCAGCTCCGGACTTTCTTTCTTCCAACCGCCCACCTGCTCTCACACTTCCCTTCCTGGACCCCATGCTCTTTGATCCTGGGCCGGTCTGCTGGTATGACTTGGCACATCTGGCACCGTGCCCCTGCTGCCCTCCGCTGTGTTTTCCCCTGCACGAGGACGGGAGGGATGGCGGGTGGGAGAAGGGAAGGGGAAGAAGAGGGAGGGTTGTGACTTTGCACCTGCAGAACTCGGGACCTGTCCGGAGGTCAAGCTGTCGATCGCGATGCGGGGAATTCACCTGGACATAGCTCTCCTCACCTCCCATATTGCTCTCTCCGTCTCTCTGGAGGGGTGAGGCTCACTTCGCTCCCCGTGTTGGCATTTTGTCTACGTGTGTCTCGCAGTTCGGCTTCAAATCCGCCGCCCTCTCTCCGTAAAACCACGAAACACTTCAAAGTGGCCTTCGCTTCCCAGAGTCCCTTGCTGCTCTGACATCACTTACTGCCTGTTTTCACAGCTGCAGCTCTCTGTGCCAACGCAGCCCACTCCTCACACTGCTGCTCTCTTCCGCCTCAGTGTGTGTGAGGTGTGTGTGTGTGTGTGTGGGGAGGGATGTTTATGTCGGAGGGTCATGTTGGCATGGATGGGAAGGTGCGTTTGTTGGCACGGCAACAGAAGGACTTCACATGCCAGGGTGTTTTCTTTTTTGCCCTTCACAATAAGATGCAGTTCAAGATGGGGTTGTGATCTCCGTCACAAGACGCACAAGTCAGTGGGCACTACTCTTCCATATGAACGAAATCCTCCTCCACTTCCTCCTTCTGTGAAGTGCTGTATCCAAAACACAAGGCGTGGATGAAATGACATCAACATTACCAGAACTAATTGACGCTTCTTGCCGCAAGATACATATTTTCAGCGCTCAGGATGGAACAAAGCAGTGAACAAGTCAGCTGCACGATATGCTGCGCAGCGTGAGCACCATGACAAGCAAGAAGGAATCATCCTCCTCTGCCCCCCTCCCTGCTGGTCTGATGTCAGCTTTTGGGTTATCGTGCTCGGGCATGGCGGGGGATTCCCATTATGTCACCGGCCCCCCCTGGGGGAGGGACGCTGTCGTCACCCGGAGCCGGCTGTCACACGGGGAGACGGGTGGCATGACTTGGTGAGGAATGGTTTGGCTCACTGGCGTGGACCGCTCCAATGTGATGAACTGTGAGGCGGTTATGAGACGTGGCATTATGCTGGAGGCCTGAGTGGCGTGCTCAGTGGAGTGGCGCCTCTTGACAGTCGTCCACAATGCACAATGATGAGCTTTCATGACTCTTTGGGCCATTGTAGGGGAGAAACAACTCCGACACTGTGGGGCTTTCTCTCTGGCCTGATGATGATGAGTGGGGTCAAAAATGAAGGACCAAACGAAGTATGTAACTTCCTTTTCTTTCTACCCTTGTCCCAGTCTTCCTCTCACCTCCATTCTTGTTTTCTGTATGTCCAAATGTTAAGAGGCCAGGCATGGAAAGAAACAGCCTTCTTTCTCTTAGATAACGTGGTAAACATCTGCCAGTTAGCCATGTACAAGCTATTATATAACACTGCTGTCCAACAACAGATAAGCCTCTGCGTGGACCATCGGTTTAGCATGCCAGGGTTACGTTGCTTGCTCATGTCACAGCCATGTGACGACTGACTCATTTTGCAGATATACAAAAAAACAGGATCAAAGCAGGAGGCGTGACAGTTAGTGTCAGGTGAAAAGAACGTGTTGGAATCAGCAGGGCAGTTTGTAATCGTACACTCGAGTTCCTCTGCTGCAGGCCGAGTGTATCCTGCTGTATTCCAGCTGGTGAGCACTGGCACCCAAACAGTGGAAAACGCACACCAAGGTCTGCAGAGTGGAAGTCTGTCAGTAGGCCAGTGAGGCAACGGTCACAGGAAGTCCACCGAGTTCAGTCACAAGTGAGATTAAACCTGGGCTTTTTCTTCTGTTCGCATGGCCCCACAAAGAGATTAAGAATCCCTGTTTCTCCTGAACTTACTCGTCCACTTCTTCTCTTTAAGCGTCTTCTCCGCCGAGTCGTCCCGAACAACAGTTTGGTTCATGCAAAAGCATCAATGAACCCGTTCGCTCTTCAAATAAATCACAGTAAAGAGCCTGCACGTCTCACGAACCTCATACCCTTCACATACTGCAGCTGTCAGCAGATCCTGGAGGATCTATTTTGCGGGGAAGCTTGTTGGCTTTGGCTCGTGTCAGGCTCATCAGCAGGCCTGGTCACGAACTGAATAAACAAGGCGCTTAAACACGTAGCTTTCCACTTTTGCCAGCAGTCCATCTTCACTTTTAGAGATTTTGAAACCGACAAACAGTGAAATATTGCGTGATATTGCAGCTTTTGTTTGTGTAAACCTGATCATGCATGCACGGGTTGACCGGCGATTGAAGTGTTCGTGCTTTGCAGTGTTTGTCACGAGGGAATTTCAGGTGTAAGAGGAAACATGAGAAACTGGGCGGGAAACGGGATTCGCTGCCAAGATGTGACTCAGACGCCTCACAATTTGGCGCGCTAATTAGTTATGTCGTCTAATTGTTACTGAAGAGGCCCGTAAGTTGCCGGAAAGACAAATAACACGTCATTCACATCTGGATGAATGAAAACCTGGAAAAAGTTTCCAGAAAAGTCAAGTTCAGAGCAAAAGCAGACATCTGAGACGATAGGAGGAGAGGAAGAGGCGCCGATAAGAGCTCACGCAGGAAGCCTCTTGGTCAGATGGAAGGATAGCAACAGCCAGGCTGAGAATGAGCAGCAATGATAGATATGACAGGAATGAGAGTAACCGCATTGTTCACGGAGACAGCAGGGGAAATAGGCACTTCAGCAATTTATAGGAAAACTTAAGGGTGCATTAAGTTGGATTGGAAGTTTACTTCATAATTAATGCAGCAAAGTTGGTATTTCAGGTATGATGATCAAATTAACACCTGGAATATGCAAAAGCGTGCCACTGCAGAGACTAAAGTAAAAACTACTATACTTCCTTCTATCACACTGCAGCCAAACTTCCACTTCCACGTCCATGCAGAGCGCTCCACCTGCTGAACAGCAACCACCCACAGCAGGCAGCATCTCTTTGCTCGGGCTGCCTCCTGCAGGCCGGCGGATGAACTGCAGCTCCCTGCCGAGTCCGAGGGGAACGAAGGCTGCTGTGCAGGCGAGCGAACACCAGGAGGCAGGAAGGAGCCCCGGCTGCCCGAAAGTAGGCCAGCCAACACTGAGAGTTGTGTCCAGAGGCCTTGCTTTACTTTGCTCTCACCACTCACTCCGATGTGCGTTTCTCCCTCTTAGTCTCTATCATTGACGTTTAGCATAACAAAGAAAGCAAGCGGTAGATGTATACAGGTCAAAGTGGCGCTTTTTATAAAGGAAAAGAATCTCTGTATGATAAATGATCATAGAGCATGATGTTACATAATCTCCACATCAGCACTTTATTCTATATCTGTAAATGTAGACTCAACATCCCACAGAGTCAGCTTTAACCCTGAGGCTACTCTCCCTCCATATCCTCTGGAATGTCTAGCAGTGTGTATCCCACCTGTAACACACACACACACACACACACACTAATATAATAGAGATGCCATTGTCTTCTCATACAAAGCCAGACTTCGGGATGTACCCATCATCATGTGGATTCAACCACTGGCCAAGGAAATGCTTTTGTGACAAGCCTCCTCCCGTTTGTTTTTATTCAATCCCAATTTCTTTTCTTTTTTCCAAACTTTTGGCGAGCAGCTGCGGCTTCGCGAGTCCCATGCATTCTTCCTTTCATACACATACATGCAAACGGCCACGCTCGCTCCGTTCTCACTCATATTCGAATGAGATAAAATTTGAATGACCCTTCTGGGAAACTCGGGGCATATTCACACACACACGCAAACACACGCACACGCACACGCACACGCGGTGGTGGCAGGTGGATGTTTGGCCTGACTTTGTGTGGCTGTGAGGCTGTAATGACTAAAGCAGGACAGATTGGAAAACCACACCCAGCAGGGACAGGAGAGGAAGGCCGGGGCAGCTCGAAGGAAGAAGAGCTCCAAATGGGAGAAACAGGTGAGTTATTGTGTGCATGTGTGTGTGTGTGTGTGTGTGTGAGCGGGATTCTTCTTGTGCGAGGTAATGACTGGACAAAAAAGAGAAACGCTGGAAGCATGGAAGGATGAGTGAGTGCTCATAAAAAAAGGGGAAAGAGGCTAATAGGGGTAGAATGAAGGTTCAACAGGAAGCAACATTTTAACAGCATCACCTCTCCACCTATCAACTCGGCTTTAACCAAGTCACTGCACACAAAATATTAAATATTGTACACATCTCCGCAGGGCCCTACATGCCCAAATATATACATGTGCACAGTAGCTCACACGCTATCAAAGCCCTCATTGTTTTCCTCCTTATCACTTTCCCCTCTGCTGTTTTTCCCTTCCTGCACTCTCTTACCTGCCCTTATCTCCCCTCCCTTTCATCTCGGGAGAGGCCTCAGAGCACCGGGGACAAAGAGCGGAGGAGGAGGGAACAAGGAGCGGCAGCAAGGGGGCATGAGAAGAGAGAGGAGACGAGGAGAAACGGAGAGAGGAGACGGAGACGAGGGTCCGTCTTATCGGGGATGACATACACACACACACACACACACACACACACACACACACACAGGGGGCCATTGTTCGGTGGCTTTGCCGCGGGGGCCCTGTGATCACGGAGGCGGAGACTGATGAACGTGTGGCCCCTCTTTTCTTCCTCGCTCCTCCTTTCATCTCCTTGTCCCCTGCCGCTCAGGAGAGCTCTCGTCCTCCTTGTATTTCCGAGCTCCTCCGGTCCCTCATCGACGGGAGAAAAATAGAGAGCAGCGGTGTCAGTGGACGGCGGTCCAGACTGCGGCAGGATAAGCGCGCACGTTCATAGCACGGATGGCTCCAGGGGGAATCGAAGGCCCTGCTAGATTTCCCCTCACAGTCTGTCTGCGTAATGAGCAGCGGTTTGGCAAAGGCAGTCAGTGAAAAGGTGATAAAAACCTAACCCTCCTCACACTGCCGCTGCAACATGATTGGACGATGTCACAAAAGTGCTGAGCCATCATAAAGTGAAGGCTAACTCGCGGAATACAAGATGATTTTGATGGGGGGGGGGGGGGGGGGGGCTTTTCGAGGTGTAGATCAAGAGAGATTGTGCCGAGCTGATGTTTTTGCATGTGATGCATATCCTCAGGGTGGAGTTATTATTCAGGTATACGGGCAGCCAATAAGCCATTTGGTACCTTTCTCCTGTGCATTACATGCTTGTATTACTTTAAAGCCATTTGTTTGATTTTAAAGCGTGCACATTTATAACTTTATACAGATTTACAAACAAAAAATGTATCGGAGGAATAAATGCCTGAATTTTCTAAATAAATCTGTAAACTCTGTGAAACTGCAGCCTTTTACCCGTGGAGATGTTTCATACTCTGTCATCTCTCCATCTCTTTGATTGACAGGAGGAATGTGGCAGGAATCTCGGGCAGAATGTTTTGGTATGTTTTTGAGGACATCCCCAATTGTGTTTCAGTGCGCACGGTGGTGGCATCGGTGGTATTGGGGGGGGGGGGGGGGGGGTAGCACTGTTGCTTTCACAAGATGCACTTGGAAAGTATGTGGTATGTGCGTGTGTGTTTTTTTGGGGGCGGTGCTAGAAGATCCGTGCGAGATGATGTAATCAAGATGTCTGACCTCTAACCCCTGGAATCTGGTCTTTTTGGCGACTGGGCCACATGGTACCCTTTGACGCCAGAGGGGTCGTGTGCGCAGACGGACACAGATTACGGCCGTGATGTCATTCCACCAGGTGAAGCTCTGTGAGATGTCAGAGTTACTGAGCAGACTGCGATAACCCTCCTACAGTGCTTTCTCGCTAAGCCCGTGTGCGTGTGTGTGTGTATGCACAACAGCACGTGAGCAGGCATAATTGGCCGTTGGGATTAAAAGCACGGAGCCATGCGGTATCTGAGGTCAAAGGGTAAATCCTGGATCGGCTCCGTACGAGAGTCCAGCCGAGCAAGCGATGCGCTTCTACGTTCATACAATAAAGATAAGCTCAAACTACTGATTTAGTGTTCCCATTGAACGCTAGCCCACTCAGTAGCACGACATCAACAAGACTGTCAGATCCCACGAATTTATCCTGCAAGCAAATGTAACATAGAGGTGTGTGTGTGTGTGTGTGTGTGTGTGTGTGAGGGCCTGTACCTGTGTAGCTGTATGCACTACAAATACAGAGCCTACACTCCAGGTCCACCCCTTCCCAGAAGTTACTGTGTATCAACTGGTGTCCACACACACACAAGAAAAGAGGCAGACAGAGAATGCTGCTTCTTGTATTCTTTTTGAGGCGTGTCGACGATTCTCATGACAAAGTGCTAAAGTTGGCGCCGCTCGAACAGCTGCTGTCCGAGGTGCACTTCAATCTGCCCATTGAACGGCCCGGAGTGTTTGTATCCAATGAGGCACCGAGATATGACCCGAGGTGTTTCGTGGTATCGAGCATGTTTGTGTCAGCCGAGCTCGCACGTGCGTTTGTATGGATACGCGTGTTCGTGCAAGATTAAATGGACGTGTATGAACACAGCATGTGGGAGTATAATGTGTTGTGTAAGTGAGTAATGAACCCGTGGGTTCATGATCCTGTACCAGCCGGGCCTTCCAGTCCCCGTCGACCCCTTTTTCCCTTTGCCGTTACCTGGATACCAGGCTACTGTTTGTCTAACACTGCTGCTCCCCTCTGCCCAGAGATTGGTTGGATTCCCTCTAAGTCTATAGTGCCTGAGTGCAACCTCACATACCTGAGCGCGGGCTCTTTGGTCATTCCAAACTCGAGAAATTAGATTAAAAAAATATATATTTGACTGATCGTAACTTTACCGAGGATAAATGAATTTAGTAGTTTGAAAATGCACGTGTTTGAAATAACGTAATCTGATAGACTGAGAAGCGTCTCCAGCAGATAGCGGTTCCCTGGATGTGCCATCTGCATGGGAACGGTTTCCCATGAGCCCTCCTGCGAGCTGGCTGGTGCACCTGGCTGCAAGGCTGGCATGTCTGGCCAGCGTGCCCATAACGCAGGCCACTGTGGTGTCAAACAGACACGCCCACCTGGACTGCAACTGCTATTTTTACTCGGGTGAAACACACACACACACACACACACACACACACTTCAAACAGACGCACCTCGCCCGCCAAACATTCCACACCAACGAGCGAGCACTTTGAACGCGGCGCCACACCGCCTCCTCGAGTGCTGGGAAGTCTATGCGGACATCATCGCGACCCTCTGAGCCGCCCTGACCGCGTCTGAAGCCGACCCTGTCGGCCTGCTGTCAAACGGCCCTCAGCAAAGCAAAGCGGACGAGACACAGAGAGAGAGGAGCTGGTGGAATCTGGATTTTTGTGAAGCCGGAGATATGTTGTTCATTCGAGAGAGATCATTTGGGGAGGCGATATATCGATTCGGTCATTCAGATCAAATACATCGTGATTGGTTTATTTTGGCATGAAGGATCTCAGCTCTTATAATGATCACTGTGAATGTGTGTGATCTTGAGCGTGCCTCGGCTCTCCATTTTCCTAAGAACACCAATCAGTGAATTACCAGCCGATCGTCCACAACCGAAGGCATTCCAGCTATTTCAGATCGCGCCGACAACGCAGACCGTGAAGCGGCAGAATGAAAAAAAAGAACATGAGAGATGATTATCTCCGTTATCACATGTTGTGATTACAGCTAGTTTACACAAGCCCCTTAACTATACAACCTGATAACAAAAGGTCTTTATGTTCTTCTTCCCCCAGACTGCTAAAAGATTCCAGCTGCTTTTCTTTTCTCGGCTGCGATTCAATAACTCTAATAAATATGCATCTATGCAGACTGGAGGAAATGTTTGAAATATGCCAAACAGCATTTTCATCCTGCTTTGAGAACAAATCTGCAGTCAGTCTGAAGCCCACAGAGCTCACATCACCAACTGTCTCTTATTTCTAATTAGCTAATAAGCCTTTTGCTGCAGACGGTCTTAAATCAGAATGACATTCGGGAATCGCTTCAATCAGAAGTGAATTTCTGGTGTTCAGACATTTTAACAACTAGCATACATCTCACATCCGCACACACGGCGTGAGATCCGCCCAGTGTAACTCAAACTGGAGGTATTTGGCCTTCAGCTGCAGCGTCAATTGTTGCCATGCTACCTGAGCGGTGACCCCGAGACGGCCGGTCTGTATCTTCGCGGCTTTGGAGTACAGAACCTGATCTAAGAGAGAATGTATGGTCGGAGCTAATGTCTGCCTCGAGGTGGAAGTGGAGACTGTGAGAATTACGACACGTTTCCCCCACGTAATCCTACATCTGGATTAAGTGGTCATGCTAGATTAGGCACGCTCCTCTATGAATAAATGCAGCAGGGTACAACAATGAAAATGCTACAGAGCTCCACAGGCATTTCTCAAATCCATGAAAGGGTCTGTTGATTATGAAGAGGTTAACCGACCTACAGCAAATAAATACTGTACACATACAGCATGAGGTAAACATGTTGCATACTCTTCATCTGTTATTATACAGAAAGGAAACAGTGATTTGTTGATAAAATGTCTACTGAAGTTATTCTTAGTATTATTACCGTTTTCCACAAGGGAGAACGAGCTCTACATATGGTCATTTTCTATTTACTTTCATATTCAGCAATGGCCCCGATGGTAAAGATTCTCTGATAAATAAGAGTCGTCTCACGTTACCTTCCAGCAACCGAAATCATATTCAATAATCAGAAGCATGAGGACAGTAAAAGACAAAAATGTGGCCGTCTCTGTTGCCATTTGGAACACCACTTCCTCCTCTCCCCGTCGTTCATTCTCTCCCCCCTCTGGATCACAGGGACTCTTTTCCACTCCATTTCAACTTCAGATTTAACCCCGATAACTGTTCTTGTTTAACGCACCATTGACAGTCATTGGCACCGAGCTCCTTTGAAAGCACGAACAGCAGGAGGACAGCGTGCCGTTAACGTTGGGAGGAGGCCGTCGCTGGCACACAGTGCTGTGCTTTAAGTGTGTTTGTCACTCTCTGAGAGTTAATGGGCACATTTTGTGCAGACGTGAACTCTTGAACATTTGTTCTCTTGCGTGTGGTTGCATCACATCATTCCTCTGAGGCTGATATGCAAAATGTGTTTGCAACCTTAATTCTTCCACTCAAAAACAGGAAACTCCTTGTTTCAATTAGCGTCCGCCATGACAGCTCTGAGAGAAAACATTATCAATCCATCTGCCTTTTCCCTCGCAGGTCCACGTCACCCAATAATGCGCCTGCCGTCGCCCTCATTGCGCTGCAATCATTTACACGAGTGTGTGGATCATGACTAACCGTGAGACAAATCAGACATGAACGCTGCGGTTGATCTTCTGGTCACCTGACCCCCAGTCAACCGCCTCAGCTGCATTTCACGCGGCGAGCGCCACGTTGTCCCCCCGCCCCACCGCCCCACCCGTCTCTCATTTCAACATGTGGTTGTGTTCATGTGTCAGTGTGTTTTGACGCTGCCAGACTTGACGTCCGGAGTGTTGTTGTGTCTCGGGCGAGTTCAGCGGCCCGTGTTCTCGGACGCGTAACGTACGCTCGGCCGTGTCCGGGTCAGCTTTTGCTCACCACCACATGCCCTGTGTCTCCTTCTACGTCTGCCTTACTGTTTATTCCTCCCAGCTCTCCCCTCCCTCTCTCTTTCTTTCCCTCTGATGAGATTCCCTAAACAGCTCGTCTCCCCCTTTATCGCTTCTACTCTTCATTTAGCAGACTTCCCTCATCCTTTTATTTCCCTCTCTTTCCCCCCTCTCTGCTTTATTCCATTGTGAGTACAAGTACAGCTTGATCTTGTTCTGGTTTGATCACGTTATCACTTCCAGGCATCCAGCAGCCCCCTCCACCACCCGCCAGCTCACAATCAATGTGTGTGTGTGTGTGTGTGTGGAGGAAAATTATGAGATGCAGTTGAGCTACACGTGCTGTTTGTGGAGTGGAGACAGATGTAAACATCAATTGATGAGGAGCAGATCAGAGTTATTCCCGTTCTGCCTCCGTAAATCACAAACTGCCCCAGACTGTACGTATGCTTCTCATAAACCTCAGCTGATTCATTAGCCCCCCCCCCCCCCCCCCCCCGCTCTCACACAAACATGTTTTGGTTTTGAAGGAACATCTCGCTATATCTGCAGGCCCTAAAAGGATGGGTTCACCTCGTACTGAACCCGGGGAACACTGCCTTTTTAACTGTACTCCTGGCTGTACTTCGATGTTCAGTCCATACCACTCAACATGCAGGGAACTTTCTTCCAAGAGGCCATTAAGGTCAGGATATTGAATTAAATGATTCAAGTGTTTAAGTAGCTAAATAAGAAGGGAAGCTGATTTACAGTTGCACTTCTGCTCCACGCTTCAGCAATAACACTCAAAGAGAATTCCTAAGCAGCCATTTAGGTGCAGGTTTAAAGCTCCCATATTCATATTTCATGAATTTGCCTTGAAATAGACGTCATCTCGGGATAAGAGTAATGTGTTTCACCAAGTCTCTTAAGTGCCGCTGAGTTTGTGTTTCTTGGATGAAGTTCTGGAGGGATAAGTGGTAGAACAGGTTTGAATCTCAGAAAACCCACCCCCCAACACCCACCTACTGATTTTAAACGATGCCAATCGGCTATTTGGAGACACTCCAGGAGACGGGAGAAGCCAGACAGTCGACACCGGTCAATGCAGCTGTCGGTCCAGATGTAAAGCCTGAATTGGACGTAAGTAAAAGTCCATGTAACGAAGGATTGATGAATGTGCAATCCAGCTCGAACTCTGATCCCGTCTTCAAAATCCACCGTAAAAACGTCTGTTCGAGTCTTTATTAAAAGCCGGGTTCGGAGACTTGCGAGTGAATGAGTGGATTTGAGCTGCAACTGTGGCCAGAAAAAAAACAATAACATTTTATTTGTAAGAGAGAGACTTTCAAATGCTACACAGTCCCACTTTAAGCACCGTTATAGTATGTAATGGTTTGAAATTGAACATTGACATACTAGTGCTGCCATATTGAGCATAACTAAATGTTTCCATCTCTCTGTGTATATTCTTCCACAGCCATGAATGGCATACACAGTTCTCTAATGCAAACGTTCATTTTATATTCCAGTTCACACCCACTACCTTCATATAGGGCCTCTTATAATGGAAAGTGGCCACTCACCAGTGACTGCGGGGTCTGCAGTAGGGGGGGATGGAATGAATATTTCCCGTACACACAGCATGGTGTGACGCACCTGTCCTCCAAGACAACATTCCTCCCCCGAGCCCCCGATCCTGCTGACTCAACCAAAATGTTATTCCATGGAGTGGATGCGTGGTGTGTGTATATTTGGGGGGGGGGGGGGGCAAGGGTCTGGGGCTTGTCCCATCTTTGAGGAGCCCCATTTCCAAGGCAACGAGGGAGAAAACACCAACACATGAAACCCTGTCACACCTGTGGGTGTGCGCTACCAATCAAAACCCCCCAAAACCTCCTTTGTGACCACGCGCATCCTGCCCTGAACACGGGTTTGAAAAACCTTCACCCCCATCTTCATCGGCGATGACATTTTTGGACAAACGTGTTCACATGGTGACCTCCAGGAGGCGTCGTTTACGGAGCGCCTGACTCACCGAGAGGGGCCGCCGACTAGCGGACAGCGGGAAGGGGGAGATGGGTACTGATGTCAACAAGTTCACACAAGCTGCTCCGTCAAGCAGCCACAGAGGCGGCCTGCAGCTGAGAGGTACAGCTCAAATGCCATAAATCAGCAATTTGTTTCGCACAGAAGGTAGCTAAAGTCTATTGATGAACATTTACTGAAAACGCAGGTGATATCCATGCTAACCACACGCCTGGAGAGATAACGGATGGCATCGAGCAAGCTATAAGAAGTCAAATATTTGCACAGAAAATTCTATTTCAATGCATAAAGCTCCTAGGCTACTGACACATATCCCCAGCAAGGCGTGACAAATGCGCAAGAGACATTATGCAAACGTCAAAGCCTTGGAAATATATATATATTTGAAATATTTGACAAGAGGCACACTTTCACACACACAATAAGCTGGTGGTGTACCGGGAATCGGTAACGCTGAGCTCATCACTTTGCAGAAACTTCATCCAATAAAACAATTTATGGGTTTCTGCTGATGTACAGCTGGCAGGCCGATCGCTAATGGGTTTAAAATGTGCCGTCTCTGGGCCGAGATGGGCCGGGAGACTGGAGGAGAGAGCGAGCGAGAGGCAGAAGTAAGCGAGGGAGTGTGAGGGAATTCTGATTTATGATCACACCTCCGTCTCCAAATTTCAGCAGAGCTTTTAGCTCCTCTCAAGCCTCAAAGTGGTGCGATGTTGCAATGTGTCCAGAAATCTTGACATCATTGCTTTCTTTGTGAAACCGAGGCCAGAGCTTCTGAAGCTCGAGCTCGGCCCGTGTGCCAGTGTGATGAGCGGCGAGCCAAACACCAGCTGACTTATGGAGGCCTTTGATGTGAGCCGAGCGACGCGCTCGCAATACCACTTTCTAACGGGGAGCGATACTGACGCTAGACACACCCACACTGTTTAACTGCATATCATCTTTTATTATCCGTGAAATTCACTTTCATTAAATGACATGGACAATTCTTTCACCTTCAAGTAAATAGTGTTGGATGGCTTGGTGTTTGAATAAACACTTAGCGTCTAAATCAACATACCATTGATTTCCAGCTTTACCTTGTAGCACAACATGCTGTGCAGTCGTTAATCCAGACAAATCAACAGGCTTGGAATACATTTAAGTAAGCAACCAATTGTACAAATACTGGTATTTTTCCTTCCTTGGCTATCTTAATGGGTTGCTGCTGCTACGTTGGCAAGATGCTACGTCAACGGAGTGCCCCATGACTCATCACGGAGCGCTGTGATTACATTTTGCCGCTCATGGCCCGTGACTGAACACAAAGATTTCGGGGAAATGAGGTGAAAGGGAGAGGTCTGGTCATGGGCTGTGTGTAGGTGGAGGGCTACCATTGTTTCTAAAGTCAATGTCCTGTAATTTGACTTTTACAGCAACGCCATGTTTCCTTCGGAAATACAGTGAATCACATCTGAGGGCCTTAAAGGCATCTGGTTTCTTAAACTCTTCTCCCGCCGTGTCTCGTTCGCTCAACGGTAGTCTTGCTGGCTGTTCGCCAGACGCTTCAGGACTCATTTACAAGTTCATCTGATGTTGCCCAATTTAGATCTTCAAAAGTCTGTCTTTGAACCGACTCTCCCGTGCCACGACGCGATGACACGGTTAGATGACGGCCATTTGTCAACCTCGACCTGGACTGTCACAGAGGGGGTCATCGGGCAGCAGCGGTTGTCTTATCAGAGTTTGAGATGCGCCGCCCCATTGACCAGAGTGGTGTGTGTGTGTGTGCACGTACCGCCACTGACCCATTACCGCCTCTGTGAAATGACGTCATTGTGCTGTTGCCTCTGGATCTATTCATTTCTTTGGTTTGTATCATTTACAGATGGCGTTACTTATTGCCTAAGCAGCTCTGTCCCTTGTAAACTCTCGAGGAAACCCGCGGAAAAAGAACCCTGTGTTAGTTTAACCCCATCACACTGGAAATGTCGGAGATTGTGACTTATTAGCTTGATGACACAACCTCTTAGGGCCTCAGGAAGTTTATCCAACAACCCCAAATCTGTTTTACTAGTTAGAGTTTTAGGAGAATGATCTTGAATGCCATTAGTACTGTTCCTGCTGAAGTAGTTCATGAGAGCCTCGCAATACTTTGCTCACTGTAGAAAATGCAGTTTTTCAAACTGGCCATTGTCTGTTTAGCGCTCCACTGTTACCTATGTTGTGCTGTTTCACTACTATGAACATACACACAGTGCCCAAGTTGCTTTTGGAATGTACTTCGCCTTTTTAAAGAAAATTCAAATCTTGCTCCATGCATAGCTATCGGCTGAACATGCATCACATCTATTCTACAGATGTGGGAGTGGTATCAATCTTCTAGTCTAACTCTCAGCAAGAATGAAAATAAGCCGATTTCAAAATGTCAAACTAGTCCTTTAAGTGTAAGGACTTTTGTTTGGGTTTGAATAAGGATTCCCTCTTCCTGTTTTGTGTCCTAAAGCACTCCAGCAGATTTCCCTCCAAATCCGATCCACTGGCACACAATGTAAAAGGCAGCACGAAGGCTACTTATCGACTTTAACTTAGCAATGTCCCTCAATTCACAATCCTCACAACTAATGCGGCCACATTCTGGAGATGTTAAAATGCTACACATAGTTTCTTGTAAAAAGAGTATGAAATACTTAATTTAATCTGGATGCCAACCCAAACCATCCCTTGGTGGTTGCTGTCAACGTCCATCTTTAAGGGTCCACGTTCCCTGCAGGGGTCCGCAGCCTCCCCTGTGTCTGTGTTCCATTAACATGTCGCCACTGTGCCCCACAAAGCCGCTAATAGCAGGGCTCTGGAGGAGGCTGCTTTCCACACGGGGAATCTGTGGCCACTACAAGGCCACTCTTAGGTTTGGACGGAAAACAAAGAGGTCTGCAAGAAAAGTCTGCATCTCGTGTTCTTCGGTATATTCCGGAGGGAGAGTGTACGCAAAGGCAGGTAAATGCATAGTTGTGATAAGCGTTTAATCATCGGTGTACATGTGTGTGTGTGTGTGTGTGTGTGAAGGTTGTGTTTCTGCTTGGATTACAGAGAGCGTGGAGAAGGCCTCGCATCTGGCAGGCTGGCTGTCCGCCCGCCCTGGTGATGGGCTCCAGTTGTGGCACGAGGCAACCGTTGTCAAGGGGAGGGGCCAGCGGGACTAGCTGGTAATGTATTATCCCTGCCGTCCCGAATGGAAATGCGAGGGAGCATGTGCAGAAGCGGACGAACAGATTCTATCACAACTGCTAAGATTAAAGGAGAACTCAACGCAAAATGCAACATTTGTTCCCACAACACTGAGTTAAAGCTGGTTTTTAAATCAGGATTCTACAAAAATGTAAGAAAAATAAAGTGCCTTTAATTAAGTATCCACAAAAGTCTTTATTGTCTAATGTCTATAGGAGCTCTGTAAAGACTTGCCCCTTCAAATCCCAATTATGGAAATGGGAAGCCTTTCAAACCTGTTATCTCGACTTCAGCCCTGGAAAGAACAAAGGAACACTGTGCTCCTCTTTCTGGCACCAAAGACCTACCTGGACGGGGAAGGAAAGAAGGAGGGGTGGGAGAGGCTAAAAAAGGCAAAGACACGCCAGAATGGCAAGCAATGAAGACGAGAAATAGAATCTATTTCTTATATTCAGATGGAGTCAGCACATGCTGGTCGGTATCAGACAGCCTGGCTGTTAAAAGGACCGTAAAAATGAAAGAAGCGGGTCCAGCGGAGCTCATGGGTTCACAGCTGGGTTCACAGCTGGGTTTACCTGAAGAGAAGGAGTCAGTAGAGAGAAAGTGCTCTCGCAGGCCTCATAGAGGAGTCGTGTATCATTTGGAGTCGGCCTTTGTTTTCTTTTCCTCTGGAAAAGGTATATATCTTCTGTCAAGTGTTCCATGAGTTGGTTCCCTCCCCCCCCCCGACCAGGACACACTGTGATGCACACGTGCACACACGCTCATAAACACAATGATGTATGCACGCTGCTGCTGCCAAGAGACATAATCATATCTACAGTGTATACGACTTTCAGCACACCAGAGAGAAAAGAGGGAGAGTCTGTGGCAAGTTGAGAGCAGCAGGCGAACAGTTTACGACGCTCTGCTGAGAGAAACGCGGTCAGATAACGACGCATCTGCCTTTATTCATCTTTCTACATGAACATGGTACAGATCCCCTCAACACGGAAACGAAAGAGCTGTAAAATAAATAGTAATGAATCGATGCACTCCATCATGTGCAGATCGGTGCTGAAGGAAGTTCAAAATGATTGGCAGGCTATTTATGATGGCGGTTATTAACTCTTATTTTCATTATTGTAGAAGCGCTGCTTTCAATACCATCTTCAACTAATCTGAATCTTTTTGCATTTTCTACCACCGGCAGCTTGGTTTTTCTTCGCAGGCCTTAATCACGGGCGTTCAACCGCCGCATTCTTCTCACCCACAATGCACTAGAAAGAATCGCTCGGCTGCAGGCTATCACAAATTACCACACGGCACATGACAACTCACGCCTCATATATCACTTCAGACATTTCACAGCACATACATATACAAAACTAAACTACAGTTGCAAAGGCACACAACCTGCTCGTGCTGAGACACACACACACACACACACACACACACACACACACACACACACACACACACACACTTCCCTTTTCGGGAAAACACACATTACCATGATGAACCCAAAGATGAGCATCCCTGAGCTATTAAGTGTCTTTCAGCACTTTTGGTTTCCCACCATGCAACTTTTGTTTTCAGCCACAAAGCTCTACAATCCCACTGAACACGACCTGGCCAGCCCCGAACAGCAGACAGACAGCGCTGGTGAACATAGTGGAGCATTAGGGCCTTCAAATGAACCCTAAGAATAAAGACCACGCCCAATTCTTACCCAATTTCCTGTGTCTAACCCCATTTTCTCTCTACTTTGTCTCAGTTTTCCCATACTCTAATCCTCTTTTTACCGCTTCCTCCCCTCCTGCCTTCTCATTACAAACACCACAAGAGAGTGTCTGAGTGTGTGGGGGGCGGGGGGGGGGGGGCAGTGAAGCCCAATTGAAACATTTCCTCCACCCTGAATCTCACTCCTAGGGTTCCTTTCTCCGACACCGTCACCCGTCGTCGATCCCCATTTGCTTTGCCTTTCATTTCACCCCACCTGGACACCCCTCATCCCTCCATCCCGGACCCTCACTCATTCTCCACCTCACACACGCTTTCAATAAAGTTATTTTGCTTTTAGCAAAGCACGCACGCTAAAAAAAAAAAAAGTTCCCGGGTATTTTTCAGCAGGAAATTGGGCAAATTTAATGAGAATTACCGGGAAATACCAGCATCTCAACTCATGGTATTCAAGCCTACTGAATATACAGATGTTAAACTGGGGTTACAAACGCACACAATCACAGGGTCAAAAGGAAACTCTCATGCAGCTGGATAAGTATTCCCAAAGCCTGGCTCGCGTTTTCCTCTGCAAATGCACGCATTCACACACACACACACACACAGCGGATTTCGCCACCACCACCTTTGGCGGGTCAGCAG
This sequence comes from Melanostigma gelatinosum, assembly GCF_949748355.1. NCBI lineage: Eukaryota > Metazoa > Chordata > Actinopteri > Perciformes > Zoarcidae > Melanostigma > Melanostigma gelatinosum. The sequence goes on along the minus strand of NC_136657.1, from coordinate 3,454,723 downwards.
TGGACATATGACTCCACCGGGTGTCCCAGTCCACCTGTAATATCAAACACTCCTGAGCGCTCCGAATCAGACTTCGAGTGAGATATCAGCTGTGATATATATATATATATACACGTGATTTTGTATGTGTGTGTGCATGCTTACATAAGTATGCACAACACATTGTTGTACATCACATAGTGTTCCAGGATTGGTTGCTCACCACGGGGGAGGGGCGGCAACAAAAAAAAAGAAGTTACATCACAGCTCATAATTCACAAAAAAAACTAGCATTTCTGCTAACGAGTATCATTTCATGGCGTGAAGAAAAGCATATGTGTGTGTGTGTGTGAGACTGGAGCTGGTGCCCACAGCGCTCTGGCGCCAGTGTCAACATGTGCTTTGTAAGCAAGTGTTGAATTTGGAAACATGCATTGTTACATTCAGCAGGGATTTGATTATGATGTGGTGTACATATGAATGAGGAGAGAAGCGGTGATGATGCCAGTTGAAGCTTTGTATCACCCCCTCCACATGCTTCTTATTAAAGCCTTGTTTCATATTTTGTGGTTTCGTGGAGAGGGAGACGCAGCAGAGCCGACTCCTCGGCTTGTCTTTAATGGAGTGTTGCTGGCTCACATATCAATTAATAGAGACTTGAAGCTGTTGCAGTGTAGCTTAAGATGATCGGCCACTGTGCCGGTTGATGGGGTCTGATATTGGCCCGTGTGCGATGTGCTGAAGGAGAAGCACCGTCTTGTAACGGACTCCATGATTGTTAAACTAAGCAATGTTCTGACACCTATTCAAGTCTGACTTTAGCTCATTTGTAGTTCGCATGCTATTGTTTTAATAAGTTGCAGGCATACTCTGTGATGTGTTCTGGCACAAGATTTAAATGCTCTTTTAGAATGTAAAACATGCTCCAATGGATGTCATTCAAACTGGGAATTGCACCCCTGCCCATCATTCATTTCTTCCAACTGTGAGCTGCTCCATTGTCCATTCGAGTGGAGGACGAGATTGTGTTCAATTGTGTTGCTGTGTGAAAGAACTAACCACAGCAAGTTACTCCTCAAGTTATGAACTTGGTTTTGTTGGTTGTTTTCCATCTTAATGGCCATTAATAGCCTATTGCTAGACATTTGACATGTTTTTTCTGCGATTCTGTTTTCCAATGCTCCCACCAACCAGGACATGTTCACCGTTCGTTTAGAATTGAATGGTACTTTCATCTTGTGATATGAAAATGTTTACGCCCTGTGTGTCCGTATGGAATACCAGATTTCATCAGTTTATAACTAACCGAATAAAAGCTTTTTCTCTGTTTTTATTGAAGAAGACAACCACACAAAAGGGAACCATGTTGTCTGAAGTGCTGACAACATGGCATGACGTTGCGGTCTCCCCGCTTTGCCTCTGCAAAGCCTTCAAGGCGCTTGTATCGAACGGCCAAAGAGCCGATAAAAATCAAGTGCTCCCTGAGCCTGTGCAGCTAGTGCGCTGAAAATTCATCTCAAGCATCCCACATGGCGCACAACTTCAAAGCACGTCTTTTGAAGTCTGCCCTGACAAGTCCAGAGGCTCATGAGCCTTAAAGAGGCAGTTACTGTTGCACAAAGAAGAACACACACACACACACACACAGCGTGTACGTTACAGACTCCATGATGCTATAAGGGAGCTGTGTGACCTGAGAAACACTCCAGTCCTTATGTCATTCCAATCCTCCAAGAAATACAATATGTAAACCTTCTACTTCAATATATCTCGACCTGTCAGGAACAGGGAACGTCTCACGTTGTTTGACAATCTGAGCGGGAACGCAGGAGGTAAACACTGCGATCTAAGGTTGCAGAGGTGCTGGTGTAGACAATCACACATTCCTGAAGTGATAGTACCACCATTGTACTACAAGTCTGTTATTAACACTTCCAGCTCGTGCTGTTCTGTCTCGTTGCCCCTCATGCCATGACTGGACAATGGGATATTGCTATCAACCCTCCTGCCCCCGGGGAAGACGCTTAAAGGGGTTTCTGCCATCGCTGCAGCGACCAAAACAAACCAGGTTGGTAGAGAAACAAGACAGCAGTCATTACAGATGTGTGTGGTGTTTACTCGACTAAGGGCTGTTGAGTGAGGTATTAAAGAGAACAAATCAGACGTGCACACACACACACACACACACACACAGAGTGTGGTTAAACCTTGATTGCACTGTAATCATCAGGCTGACATATTAACGCTTTAAGTTTGATGCAGTCAGCAGATACGGTATCAGCCTCGCTCAGCGTGGCTCCGGGCCCTCTTCGACACAACACGCCGCCGCTTCCCCTCGTTATGTCTCACAGGCACACTTTTGTAAGGCGTGCGTGTGCAGTTCGGCGGCAGCTTCAGGGCCAGAGAGTGCATGTGCTTACAAAAAAAAAAAAGTGTGCAGACATTGGACAGGCAGCTTACATGATGTGATGGATGGTGTGCAGAATTGTGTTGCTCCAGGCAGTTAAAAGCAGCAGTAACCACTATTCCTATAGGAGCTAACAGCTAGTCTATGGTGCCCATTGGTGAGTTTACAGCAACCTCATCACACTTGATCTCCTGAGGCATCACTGTAACATTCGTGTACATAGAACATTATAGTGTTATTCTGGAAGTTATTAAACGAGGGCTACAGCTCTTTCCTCAGAAAAACACACAAATTGCTATTTGGCTCCATCTGCCTTATTGCAACGGTTGCAAAACGCAAACACTTTGATGTGATTGTGTCATGATTCATGAGGATTTTGCTCAAGTCACAACACACTACACATAAAGTAAGAACATATTGATAAAGAGGGGCAGTTGGGACAAAAAGAGGAGGCGGAGCATCCATCAGGGCATCATCAGCGACCAATAGACGGGCTCAAATGTTCTCTGATGGGGGATGGAGATATGGGTATACATGCATATGTCTAGACTCACACATCCGAGGTTTGATGGGAACGTTCCCACTGTGCTTAAGCAGAGATTATGTTATAGGGCCTCAAGTCATGAGTGTATCTACATGGGCTCCTCTTACATTACGCCGTCTCTTTCACCAAGGCTTCTTTCTGGACCATTAACTCAACAGGTGGACTTTGTAAATTCAGTTGGCCACTGGACCTTCTGTATGATGAGAGAATAGGCAACTGATTTCTGCTCTACACAACATTGATGCCTAAAATGGACACCAGAGAGCATGGCGTTATTTTTAACACGACGCAAGACTTCTTTGCTCGGAATTAGGATCTTCCGAGTGGCACTTAAATGCAGCGCAAACCTGACATTTACTACAAATACACAGCGGGTTCTACACGCTGCGTGTCCTGAGGTGAGGGTAATGTAGTCCTAAAGCTGTAGGTTTCCATCACGCCTGTACAAGGACAAGCAGTGCTCCTGTTAAAAGCCTCTGCCGTGCTGGCAGGTTAATTGCATGTTATGTTGACGTTTAAAGTGCTTCTTTCGCGGTTGCTTTCTCAGAAATGGAATTTGCCCCGTCCTTTAAGATATTTTTACAAGTTCAAACAATAATACTGGTTTCTTGCTTTAGAATAGCTGTACGGTTCTAATTAGTCCTAATCCAGACTCAGGAAGCAGGTTCTGGTTTAGGCTTTTAAGCAGTGAACCCCCATACTTGTGCCAGAGTACAAGGTACACGGTGAACCATTGTTTTTTCAGCTTTAACACATTGCAGCGCATCGTATGATTTATGGTCGCACGGCCTTCGGCGTCGACACACAAACACATGCACACACACACACACACACTATGAATACATATTCGACCGTTCGTTGCCTGTTCAAATGATCCTGACTCATGTGGAAATGAGGAAAGTCAACATTGCTCTGTTGGTGTAATACATACAAGGCTACATTCCACCTATACTGTATAATAATAGTATATTTAATTGATCACTGTAGGGAAATCCTCTGTGCACTGGAGGACCAAATGTGATCCAGCTTTTGGTTTTATACAGCTGCCAGATTTGGAAAAGTTTAGCAGGTTCCAACCTGAGTCAGTTTGAACTCGCAGAACTCGGGCTGAACTTTGCGTCATTCTGGCATGAGTCGCCAGGTTTAGTCAACTGTTGGACCGGGATATTTCAGATACCAGCATGATGCCTGACTGCGACACGTTTCTCGAATCTCAGAGGTTTCGTTAAGTAACACTAAAATGGGCACAGTGGGGCCGTTAAAGGGCCAGATAACATGCTCAGTGCGTGAGAGTGGGAGTAATGCATGTCATCACTGTGAAAGCATTGGGCCAGAAAGAGGAGACACCACTGCAGAGAGCCAGCGGCTTGAACACTGAAATGATCCAGAAGAAAAACTTACTGACTGATCATTTGATCGTTTATTCGTGGCCTCGTGTTAGCCCGAACCATAACACACGTGTGGCTCACAAGCATTAACCCTTAGCTCACCTTGTCATGTAACAGCTGACAAATGCCGCCTCGCATTCATCCCGGACGCCCATTAGCTTTGGATTGAAGAAGAAGAAACCATTTTTATTGTCATATACATTTTACACGAAATTTGACGACTGCATTTGACCCATCCCTGTATATTGGGAGCAGTGGGCTGCCATTGATCGGCACCCGGGGAGCCGGGGGGGGGTTCAGTGCATTGCTCAGGCACACTTCGACACGTGACACGTCCCAGTCGACCAGACGACCCTCTTAACCCAGTGAGCCATGGTCGCCCCCATGCTCATTTCACAAGTTCTGTGTGAAATGAGCTGCCAAATGCGCCGCTGTGTTCGCAGCAAGAAGTTCTCCACCCGTCACACCCATGCGTGTGAAAACAATGCACAATAGAGCCTGTGTGTGTGTGCGCGTTGCGTCACGCCCTCTCTCTGATGAGACAGGTACCTAATGCCCTTATTGTTCCCTCCCCCCAGACGCACACACACACACACATATAGACATGTATGCACACCTTAAAGGATCTGTAAGGTATTTCCTCTATCTAAGCTGCGAGGTGACGAGCTGTCAGAGCCCGGTGATTTAAGCCATGATTATATGGACAGGTAGGCAGAAAATAGGAGGGATGCTAACGTTTTCTTCTGCTCTGCAAGTCTTGTGTGGTCCAACGCACACACCCACGAAAAACACCCGTCACAATGAGGCTATTGTCTCTCAAAGGACGAGCCTGAGACAGTGAGACTGAAACGTGTGAGGAGTAGAGAAGATGACGCATGCATGGAGGAATAAAAGGGAGCAGGTATGAGGACAGAAGGAAAGCTTAGAGGTGCAGAGAGAGCTGGGATTTTGTAGGAGAGGATAGTTTATTTACCAGCTGTTCTTAAACGCTTTGTATAGATTGTTCCGACTGAGTGTGCATTTGGCTTGGAGACAGATAATACATAATGACGTTCTGTAAATAAGGATTACGCTTGCGCCACGCGAGTTGTTTGGTTAACGTGTTCCAACTGCTGTCGAAAAATTGGAAATGATTGCTGTGGTTTCGTGTGCCAACTTCTGACTTTTGATGCAAACATAAAGAGAGAGCTTGTGGTCTTCCTTTCAATCAGCCATTGTTACAGTTTCCTATAAAAGCCAAACCATCTGGGAAGACGTTCCCAACAAAGACGGTGCCGAGTGCGCTCAGCCGCATCGCCGCTGCACCTATAATCAAGCTAAAGAGCACCCACTCCTTTTAATATAAAAGAGACAGAAGCGCTCAACAAAGACGAGTCAAACTTATGCAGCCGGCTTATACACTCAAGGATAAGCATCAATGCCACAAAGTGGCGGGAGCGGTGTGTCATTACGACACTTCAAATGCAAAGATACTCTCCATCCACTTATCAGTCAATGAGGGAGTAATACTTCTTAATGACGGGGTCTTGTTGCACCGCTCAAGGGCCCCAAAGCCAAACAACGCAAGAACCTTTTACATCGGAAGAGATAATGTTTATTCCCCGATGTGATTACAATGGATAAAGGCGGGAAAATCCCCGAAAAAGAGTTTGCATTTCTGTGGCCGCATTCTCACAAATATCACAGTCCCGTGAATTGCTACCAGACACCATCAACTTTAGGCATGAGCGTTTTGTTGGCGCTTCTATAACACAGACAAATATCAAGTGCATTCTTAAGTGTGCATCTGGGGAGCAGGAAAACTATTTGCTGCCGACTGCGAGGGACTACTTTCTTGACACAGAATGACGAAGAAATGAAATTTTCTTACAAACCTCTCGTGGTATCGTGCAGATAGTTTGGGTTTGGTCCACGTTTCGAGATGTATGGTTTTTTTCCTTGATTCCAACACAACTGAGGCAAATAGTATGGTCAAAGCATTCAAAAACTCCACAGACCAGTTGTTGTTGTTGGACATTTTATAGAGCATTTCCAATGCGATGCGCACCATAACGAATTCCTATTCCTATTATATTGGGCATGAATCTCAGAGGCAAAACTTAGACATATATACCACATTTGTGGGGCTTTTTAAACTTTTGGTTGGCGTCATTCCCATACTGTACTATGAATGTATATCCTGGGTAGTGCTGTATTCAGCATAAGAGACATATATGGAACCAAAACCGGGATTTCTAATATTTCCTTTTTAAAAAGGAAGCATCTCGGAGGGTATTTGTACAAGATGTAAACATCTTTAAAGAATGGGTACATTTTTCAGCAGCTCCACAACACAGTGAGTGAAACTCTTGCCATTTGTGTCAACCAAGGAATTAGCTCCCCATAGCTTTATGGTGGTAGCAGTCCAAAAGGACTGATCACAACATCAGAGGCCAGGCATGCAGACTGCTCCACAGTTCCAAGCGCCTTGGTCGCACCAGAGAGCGAAAGCCGCATGCACACACACACACACACACACGCACACACAAACAGACTCAGACACAAACCCAGACGTAGACATAAATACACAGACACACACACTTGTGGGGGCACACACAAAATGACATAAAAACAGGCAGACCGAAAAACACAGACGCGTCCATAAACACAGACGGATATTCACGGCAGCTACAGCAGACTGAGACGCACCGAGCCCTCCAGGCATTCACTGTTATTTTATTGTTTTCTGCCACATGGTCGCTTCCTAAATGTGCGACCTGAGAAACAAAGTACGAGCTGGTTGAATGTGGCCACGACTGTCTCGTCGCGTTGGTTCATTGTGATGGTCTCAACAACCGCAGGCCGCGCGCAGAACCAGCATGAAAAATGTTCACAAGGTGGACGTCGGCTTTTAAGAAGGAGAGGCCTCCGCAGCAGACAGGCAGGCCAGTTCAGACATGCACCCCTCACGGGCATAAATCAAGCTTAAGTAAACTTAGAGTCAAGAAGAGAATGAGTTACAGATTTTGGATGAAATTGGGGGCGCCCAAACCCTCAGTCTGACCTGACCTACTTGATATTCGGGGACTGGGGGAATGAAGACAACACCGTCTGAATCGATGCAACCTTTCCTGGCCTGTTTCCCCCGCTTTAGGCCCGACCGCGCTCACACTACACGCACAGTAACGCCAGGGTTCACTTGGACGGAGCCCACCGGCCCTCTGACGAGTTGGACCGATTTGATGCGAGAAGCAGAAACATGCATGACTAAATATCAGGGATGGAAAGCATACCAGGACATCTAGCATGCAAAATGACGTGTGAAAAAGAAATGTAAGGTTAGAAGTGAAGGGAAAAAACTGCACATTTCTGATTATCGATAACACTAACGTAACGATGGCCTGCCTCGGTCGGCGCTAGCTGCTATTGGCCTGTCTCGAACGATTCCGTCGTGACGCCCTTTCCGGTCATTACGCTGTCATTTTCTTCGGCGATCGCCAACCAAACGTAAATAATATTAATTCATACATATCAAATAATCTATGTGTCAAATTTCATGAATATATATGGACGTTTATATGTCTAAATACTATAGGAAAGTGACTTTGATGAGAGAAAGCAGAAAGAACGCTCGGGCGACGCTAAAACAGCTCAAACGGAAATTAAGGAGCTTTTATTGCATCATTTGGAGTTGTTGAAGCGTGATATCTTATTGTGAAGGACAGAACTACGATCCCGGATGTGTTGACAGCATTGATGGTCATTTTTGCGACCCTGGAACAAGCGAATATCCCCGAAAAACCAGCAGCAGCCAGTGTTTACAACGAGGATAGAAGTCCGTACGGATTAGGCCAAGAGCAGTGCACGGCTAATTCACCGGTGTTAGCATCGTTTTAACGACTCTGGTAAAGGCAAAGCTAACTGTAATAATTACAACAATATTTCGTTTGAAAGGTACGAAGTTTAACTTCAGTTTAACACCATTAAATCAACTGAAAACATGACACGATAATTTGTATCAACATTGTAAGTGAATTGTATTGAAACATTAGCTAAAAACTGTCCGGTTTGGGGTACAACTCCGTTACCTTCCTCTGTAGCCTTACAAGAATTTTGCAAAAACAAAAAGAGGATGCAACTCGATCACACAAAAACAGAATGTCAAACAAAATTAGATAACAAAAACAGCTAATATTAAAGTTCTCCTTTGTTGGCCCACTCACCTGTTTCAACGTCATTCTGCGCATCACGTGCACCACGGAGTCCTCCTACCGGCTGCTCCAGGTTCGGCTTCTGGGCTCCCGTCATTCCCAGCAAAACAAAAGCAGTCCACTCAGCCACACTGGTCCCACTCCGGCTCCTCGCATGCAGGTGTTGTTGTCACAAATAGCAGAAAAGAAGCCACAAGCACCTCACTGGAAGTAGAAGTCACCTGCTGCAGCACATTAGCATGGTAGCTGAAGGCTGCCCGCACCTGCTGCAGGACATTAGCATGGTAGCTAAAGGCTGCCCGCACCTGCTGCAGGACATTAGCATGGTAGCTAAAGGCTGCCCGCACCTGCTGCAGCACATTAGCATGGTAGCTAAAGGCTGCCCGCACCTGCTGCATAACATTAGCATGGTAGCTAAAGGCTGCCCGCATCTGCTGCAGCACATTAGCATGGTAGCTGAAGGCTGCCCGCACCTGCTGCTCACGCGCTAACTTGGGTGTGTGATTAGTGTGGCTGTCGCGTGCTCGCAAGGTGGTGTGTTATGGATAGAAGCAGCTTTTTACCGATGCCAGGCAGGCCTACATTATCCTCATTCTCATATTTTAATATGGCAAACTATTTAAGGAGGGAAAGATAAGCAAAAGTAAAATTAGAGATTGTTTTTTTAATAAAAATGTAGAAGTGCAATACAAGGAGAGCAAATGTAATTTTTTACTTGCACCCCAGCCAAATATGTAAATGTGATCCTGCAGAATAGTATTACCATGTGTCATTATCCAAATGAAATGTGGTGTATTGTGACTTTTAGCACACATGATGTAACCACCATGAGCCCTGAGTGCGAGCTTTTTGAACAAAGATGTACAGAGAAGAAGACGTCTGATGTTATTCTGCTGACCTGGAGTTACAAACCTCTTCCTGCGGCCACCTTTGACCTCCTCTGCCACGCTCACACACACAAGCATCTATACATTCACAGAAGACCATAGCAACTGTTGCTGTTTGGCCTCCTCTTAGTCCACACGGAGCCCACATCCAGGAAACCTTCACACATGATTGGAGACACAATGGCTGTAAACACAGACAGACTGGAACAAAGCATCTTCATCATTCACATATTGTTTTTTTTATTTAAATTCTGCACACGCTTGACAAGCAATTCACCACTTGCAGTTTCTCTGAGCGTGTGTGTGTGTGTGGCTGCAAGCAGGCCCGGACCCTGATGAAATCGCAGTAATCCTCGGGGCCGATAAAGCCCTGTTGGTGGCAGTCCGGGAGGCCCCCAGGTTGCTCGCCGCCCGGGACCAAGCGGGGACCAGGAGCTGTAAGCTGCTTTCCCTGTGTCAGCCGCACCAAGACACAGCCAGCACTGATGCGTGTGGGACAGTAGACGACATGTACAAGCAAGCAGCAGGGGAAACAAATGTTCATGCGTGGAGGCGATGGGTGGATACGAGCGGAGAGACATCTGGAACTGCATAATATTCTGTATTCTTTAATAATGCACACTGTGTGATCCCTCCACACTGATACCTACTCAGCACTGTGGTTTTCATGCTCAGAGTAAGTCTCTCAACCCTCATGAACGTCCTTAAAAACAAGACCCTCCCCTTGGCTCCAGAGCGTGCACGGAGTGGACTTTCCCATGGTGCAACGCTGACACGAGCAGGCAACAATGAAGAACTGCATGTGAAAATCTCTTAAGGTGGACCGGTGTTGATCGCTGCACGCTTTGGAGGAAAAACGAATGCAGTGGCTGGTGGTGAAGTGATACCTCGCTGAACGTGACATTTATAAATATGGATTTGATTCAATTAATCTGTGTTTCATCTTCAATCGGTGCGCTTTTAAAGGAAGCGAAGGTGCTGTTCGCCATTTCACCAAGAGAGGTGGAAACGTCCTCGGAGAGTGGGAGAGGTCAGACGCTCAGTGTGTTTGGCCTCAAGGCTCCTCACACACACACACACACACACACACACAGAGAGAGAGAGTCAGACAGCCACAGGGATTCCAGCCAAGCCGTATGTGATGGATGCTGTTTGAGATATCCGCCCTCGGCCAAAGTAAAGTGTAAAGCGTGTGTATCAGCACACAGCACAACCCCCAGAGTCATCCGTGCACGCACACACTCGCACACCACCCCCACAGGGTGAGGTGTGAGAAGCTGCTGGGTCAGCTGCTCAGTGATTGGTCAATCGGGTGACACACTGTGGGTGTTTAGATGTAAAAAAAGGTCAAGATCAGGACTCAATCGGACGCTTTTTTTTCATAGTGAATATGCAGAATCAGAACAAAATGTGCTTGTGCTTTAGCATTGGCTGTTGCACTGAGATCCCAAAGAGAGAAGATTTTAGAAAAGCCTTAAGAAGAGGAAAATGTGTGCAGAGAAAGAGTTCTCCAAATGTGTCCTTTCTTGCTGCAGTTGCTGCAGTGAGAGCCATATATGGCAAAGTCGACAAGGCCGAACATGACGGGAACAAAAACGCAGAATACATGTCGAGCTTCAGTGCTGCCGCGACTTAAAAAATACAAACTTGTTTTTCCAGCTTACCGCGAGTCTTAATGCGTTTCTGTGGGGATGAAAGGCCTGTAAGATCAAGCAAACTAATAACCCGAGGGACTTGTGGGTGACAGACATGCGGAGATTAAGAGAGAGAGAGGGAGGGAGGGAGGGAGAGAGAGGATTAGACAAAGGAGAGAAGATTGGAGACACAATAGCCAGATGAGAGAGAGGTGAGATAACAGGACCGGCAGGACACACCGCAGGACCGTCGCTTTGACAGGAGAGGGGACCTGCAGGGGAGTTTGGGACTCACACACACACACAGATAACCCAATGCCAAGGCACTGGGACACACACACAGTACAAACACCAAAAAATAAGGTTCTATATAAACAATTTTTGTTCATAATATCTGTTTCTTGTCATGTCGGACTTTGTTTTTAGCAATGTCCCCAGATGTTCGAAGGTTGTGTCAAGATTTAGGACCATCAATGAAGGCCATTGCACGTCCTCGCAAGTATAGCAACACAGATCTGTCTGTTGTCCCTTGCTGCATATTTCTATAAGTCTTCATACGCGCTTAATGGACAATTGCATGGCAGGGAATTGTTGTCTCTCGTCTCTCTTTGCTCTCTTTTAAGTGGGATCAAACCGAAACAACTTAATTCAGCGACTCCTCTCCGCCACGCCAGCAACAAAGCGTTGCCTCTGTCTCCCTCTCTTTTTCACAGTTGACACAGATTAGTGTGCTCTGGCAATGAAGAAAACGCTGTCTTTTTCCCTTCAGGGAGACGTGAGCTTAATGAAAACAGATTGCACGAGTGGAAATATGAGGCGTGGGCCAAGATTTTCAGATGTCAGGGCAAAGAACTTGAGCAACAAACACTGAAACACTGATTGCAGGGACTCACTGGGAAAAGGATTGTTGTTGTGTTCTTCATCTCAGATGCAGTCGATGAGTCGTCGTGAAGGTTAAAACAGCAAGCAGGCATATTTAGACATTATTTCAAAGCTGTATATCGCTGGTAGAGGCCAGTTGATTCATGTTGAGCAGCTTTGCGTCAGAGCTTCACTTCAGCGCGACGTCACTCCTCCAGAAGAGGGAACTTCCCTTCCCTCTTATCGGAAAGCTCGGGAGGTTTTTTGTTGCGCCGTCGACCTACGTTAAATCAGCATCTTGCTAACGTCACGACAGAATTCGGGTCTTCGAGTGTCTTTTTGGACTGAAGGGCCGACGTTGCGGCCAAGTCGGAGCTAAGATAAACAAGAATGCAAACAGACGTTTCTCAAGGGGCGGAATGGACCAGAGCTGGAAGCCTGAGCTCCTTTTGGCTTTGGATATCAGCCAGAACTTTGGAACTTTGCTGACGACCATTATTCGTCAAAGCGGCCTTCAGGAGAGGAGAGTGACTCAAACCAAATGTGAACACTTACCAGGAACTCTGATTTTTCTCATTTTCTCAGGAGGCTAAACTGACCGAGGCGGGTTTGTTGTTCGCAACAACAGGCTGGAGTAATTTAAGAAGGAAAGGCGGGATTCACACTCAGATGTTCCCAGCTGGTGCAAGAATCCCAAAAGGTCAGAGGCCTGGCTCTCTTCCTCAAGGGAACCGTTTCTCCTCCGTAACATAAAACAGCAGACAATTCAAATTTTTCTCTTTTTTAGTTGTTTACAAAGGCCCGCGCTTGTTGTTCACTCTTCTTGTCCACTGCGAGGCCCTCACATGGACTCATGAGGGTCTCTTTCCTCGAACCCTTTCGTTTTGTTCCCCCTTCGCCCGCTAGGCTTCAATGTCTCTTCTCGACCACCCAAGTCCGTCGTCCGCCGGAGCAGGACACTGTCAAGACCAGCTGGAAGGAAGTCCGATCTAAAGTGACTCTTAACATTGTCTCTCGAGCTTTAATGCTCGCACTTTTAAGTCTCTTGGAGAAAGTCGGATGTCGAGCCAGAAGGCCTGAGGAGCGGAGGACGTCCTGCAAATCGTACCTTCAAAAAAAACCCTCTCAAAGTTCTGCACGGCTGTTGCGCAGAGGAAGATACAGAAAAGGAAGTGAAACGGAAGACGAAGTAGCCGATGAGATGAAAACAAGTTTTTAAAAAAAGGACAGAAGATAGGGCGCGGTGGTGCTGAGTGTGTTCTCTCGTCGTGTCCTCTCCCCCGTGTCCATTATGGGGATAAGGCCTCCATTGAAGTGCTGCCAGAACCGCGGATAAAGAGCCACAGAGAAACTCTCTGTGAACATGCCGCTCCTGCAGACCCCCGTCCACCCGGCCGGTGCCAAGCTCCCATCAACATCCCCGCTCCGGGAAAAAAGCTCCCCGAACCCCGTTTCTCGGATCCTCGCCTCTCATCTACTCTCTGTCGTGTTGCACGTCCTCCTCAAAAACGCGCTAATTCGCAATTGCCAGATTGCAATACCTCTCCAGCATGCCCTCTGGTGCCTGCCAACAACAAGCCATGTTAAGTCTCTTAAAGAGGCACAAGAACCGGAGTGGATGTCACATCAGCAGCATGGAGGACCTGGTGTTTCTCTTCCCACTGTGACTGAACGCAAACACGCATGCAAACCTCTTTTTTTGTCTCCGGATGGTCCATATTCCCTGGGGCAATGCTCTGCTGCACAGGAAGTGATGCAATTTGGCTGTCCGTCACGTGGAGACGTCCTCACCAGAAGAAGAAAAACAGACAGCTGGTTGTTCACTTAAGGTGAAATGAAAGCGAGGTAGGTTTAAGTTTAAGTTTGGGTTTCTTCCACTCTTTCACCCTGAACCTATGAGCCAATGGACACGAGGGTGAAGTAAAGAGAGAGCAAATAAACTTGAGAATCACAAGTCAAGATTTCAAAAAAACGACATTTATTAATTTATTCTTTATTTGATTTATCATTTATATATTCAAGATACAAGGGGGCCCTGGTCAAGATGGTAACACAGATCAAAAACTCAGAAACACAAAGAACAAACACATGCCTGCAAGAAAACACAGCAGTAAAGCATCCATAAATGTCACGAGAGAGCATGCTCTGTGTCTTATGCTTTTTATTTTGTCACAAAAACCTCTTTATGACTGCATTGACGAGACGATGCCCCCCAGAGAACATTCAGTGCTCAAATGATCCTCAAACCATGTTTTTAAGTCCATGCGTGCCTATAAAATAATTCGCAAAAGAATGTCTCTGAAGCTCACACCAGGAAATTTGAAAGCAATTTCAAGAAAAACGTTGCGGGTCCCAGCAATGTCATCAGTGCTCGTTCTTCAAGATCTCACACTGTCAGCGGTTCTGGGAAATCTTTTTTTTTCGAAACCTAATGCGAAGAAGACACGGCCCCGAAAACAACTCCGCCACTCCATCATGAATGTGTTGAGAGTAACGGCCCCGGTGATGTTGAGAGTGCCTGTGGGTGGTGTTTTCTTTTCCCCTCGTTAAAGTCACGTTGGTTACAGATGAGGGCCGCACCACGTGGAGAGTTCTGTCCTCTTCAAACTGTGGTTTGTCATTTTTGTGGTCTGCCGCTCTCACTTCTATTTGTTCCTTGTTCGAGCTCTTCCTGTAAACTGGAGCGTCCAGACTTTCTGTCTTGAGGGTTGATGAAGACACAGGCAAACTTTAATTTATCAATGTCCTATTTAAAAAAAAATCACCATTTAGAAGCTACCAAGTTTAAAACACACTGGTTCTCTCCAGAAATGGAATAGTTCGAATGGAAAAACCCTCAAAATTCTTCCAGTTAATCAAATTAGACGAATACAAATCACCTCCCTTTGTATTTACATGAGCTAAGTACAGTAAAGCCACCGTGATTGCAGGAAATTGCTTCTTTTTTCTTGTCTTTTTTTTGTGAAGGGAGGCATATTTTTCCATGACTGCTGAGCGTCTTTCTCTCCAAAAAGGTGGATTTCTTTGAGACCCTGTGCTCAGAAACAGTCCCAGAGGCAGAAAAATCCTTGTAAATGACATCCGAGACTCGTGCTTCTCTGCGACCTTGAAAGGAGCGGAGCGTGGCTGATGTCGTAATATGTCCTTGGAAGAGGCCTGGGGCACATGTTTTAACCTGGATGGAGCTCAGGAATGATGGAATTTGCTGTGTTCAGATGATTCAGATCATCGGTCAAACTAGAAATGTGTCGCAGTAGAAGGACTTCGAAGGACCTGCGAAGTAAAGGTGCAGTGGATGGCCAAAACGAGGATCACGGTGCAAACTGCTCCTCAAAGGCACTCGTCATTTGAACACACTAATGGCGCCGGAAGTGGTCGTGTGAAGAGTGAAACCCTGACCCTGCCTACTTTCCCCTCCATCACCAGCTCCCCCGCTGAGCCTGTACATGTGAGCCCACCAATACGGTGAGCATGTGCGCCTCGGTAAATGGCATCCATCAGGTGGGAGCGCAACCTTTTCCCGAAGTCTGTTTCGTGGCGATGAAACGGGACGAGCGTTGGAGAAGAGAGAAAGAAGGGAGTCTGGGGCGGTTTGAACCCAGTCTGGTGCATATGGCAGCTATCTGGCTTAATTGCCAGGGATTTCCATTGCTTCTCAGCAGTTTAATCATCTCTCGCCGATTTGTTTGTGGCGCCATCTGGAAATGATATGCTCTCAATTAACTCTCCTCTTCCCCGTTCAAGGTTTTAAGACATCGTTCCGCTTTGAAGTCGCTTCCAGGCCTACAGCGGGCCGAGGCCTCGCTTCAGCGTCACCTCGGCCGCGATGCTTGAGAACTCCCATCGCAGGCGTAGGAGATGCCGCCGCTATACCGCACATCACTTATCTGCCGGTCTAGTTTTCCCTCAGTCTCACTTTTGTTTCGTGAAGCTGGTCCTCATTACCCCTGGGTCTGTGTCTTCTGTGAGGAGTTGCTCCTTTATTCACTGGTCCAACACCTTGAGAGCCCCTGCATGGTGGGTAAACTCTTTATCACTATTGTGCCAGCACGTGTAACTCCGCCAGATGTGAAAGCCTTTGAAAACTGCCAAAGTGATGCAGTTTTACACTTTATAAATGAGGTCATCTGGACAAAGCCAGTGTGCCTTGAGTGTAAACAAAGGTGGAAAATGAGCTTTCCTCCGATCTGCCACCCTTCGCATAACAAATGAGAGCAAACAGCAAAAACGCTCATGAAAATTAATTAACTTCACTGGGATGGAAAAAGTGACTGATGTTTCGCCTCGGTCTCAGTCTGCGGATCCTCGCCAAGGCTATAATTTGCATTCTCGCAAAGCTGTTTATTGAGCAGCAGATGTTTTATCGAGATTTGGGCCGACGCAAAGCTTATTGCTTCAGATTCAATCGCCTTTCCCTTGTAAATAAATGAGAGAACGCATACGATGACTTTGTTTTTGTCTGTCCGTGCGCCCTCATGTTTCAAACACATGTGTGGGATGGTCGGGAGCCGGGAAAACCCGACTTTCTTTGGGGATGAAGTCACATGGCAAGCAGCCAGCTAGGTGGATGGCAGGAGGCCACCAGCTCTCCACCTTGTGATGAGATCCATGTATCTGGTTCAACACGTGCGGAGGAAGGCAGGTATGGTGTCAGAGAATACCAGCGCCGCTGCATCAACCCGGCAGCTGTACGACCACCTCGCCCGTCTGCGATCCTCTTCGAAATTATTACTTCCTCAACTCCATCACCTTTCTCTTTTCTTTCATGCCTTTGTTTCGTTTTTTCTCCCCCTCCCTCCCCTGCTCATTGTCTGGTGGCCTCCATATGTGAAGCTGAAAGCAGGTCGGCATGTCACAATCGGATTGAATACTTCCCGTGGTCCTTGACACTCCATAGAGCCCTCTGTTTCCCTCGGCTCTCTGTTTAGATAAGGGGCCTCCCGCCCTCCTTTCCAGGGGCCCCCGAGCACTTACAGCTGAGATGCAGATGGGAGTGCATGCAAAGCCTCCCCCTCCACTTTTATTCTTGCAAACTCACCAGCTCAGCAGTGTGAATCCCCAGTGCTCCCATTGCAACCTCTGGGCCCTTTTCTTGCTGTTTCTGCATATTAAAAGCATAAACATGTAATTTGGGCTTGGACTCCAGAGACTGCATGTGCAACATATTTCAACAGATCCAAAGCTTTTATTGTTGGGTCCCAACAGCTTTAGTTGGGTCTATGAATAAGACTTTCAAAAAGATAGAGAAAAAATAGGGAAAAAATAGAGAAATAACCAAAGTCTGACTTTGATCAAGAATGGCATCATATTAATGTGGTGTTTAATTTACAGTGGCTCTTATGAGCTCATAAGATCAATTTGAAATATCAGGGGAGACATACACCACAGGTTTGTAGCCAGGACTCCTCAGTTCCAGACAATGTTCCAGATCAAGAGGAAATCCTTCGTATTTAATGTTATTAAGAGCATGCTCCTATCACCATGACTGCTGCGATCCTGTCTTCAACTTGTCTGGGACTCCTGTGAGAATGTGAGCCTGCTTTGAGCCACAACCTGAACTTTGAAAAACCACAAGGATCTGGACTTGGTGAGCTCATCAACTGAGAGGAGGTGATAGGATCCTATTTAGTCTGATTACCATCCTTGTTAATCGTTGTATTTGTACACTGAAAAGAGGTCAATAGTGGGACTTTCAAAGTCCAGAATTTGGGGCACTTATTCACTTTGTTGCCGATCGTTGCATGAGAAAACGATACCACTTACATGTACGTAGGCCAACCATACACTCGTTAGCTTAGCTTAGCATAAAGACTAGAAGCAGTGGGGAAAGTTAGCCTGACTCCGAAGATACAAAGTGTTGATTACTGACCTTTAGATGTTTGATTTTTTTAAATCTTTGGATAAAGCCAAGCTGGCTGTTTCCACCTGAGTCTCGGCCTAATGCTAAGCTAAGCTAACAGCCCCATGGCTCCTAGCTTCATCTTTTGTGTCCATGCATGCGAGTGGTATCAATCTTCTCATCTCACTCCCCGCAAAAAAAGTGAATTTCTTTACAAGACAGCATGTTACAGCTCGTTGCAGTACTTCTTCTGTTTCTGTTTAGTAAAATAGTGTTTGTATAAAGTAGATCTTCCAACAATGGGGTTACAATTTGAGATTTATATATGCAGTCACATTCCCATTAAACTGAATATGTGTTGTGGGGAAATAGAGGATCCAGTCCCACACCACAAATAGTCAACAGTTGTGGAGAAAGAAAGGCCTCTCACAGCAGTCTCGCATGTCCTCAGATGGAGTAGCCACTTTGATGAAAACCGTAGTGTAATGAGGAATGGCTCCTACGGCCACGACTCACTTTGTGTGTCCTATTTCTTAGCTGCCTGACCTCCAGGCACCACCATGATTTATCTAACATACTGTTAGAGCGGCTTTACTTCAACAAAAAAAAAGTTTTTGTGGCACTCTATTGATCATCAGGGGGTTTTGAGGTGATTCATCTTTACGAGTGCCCCCATTACCCCTTAGAGAGGTCAGAGATCAGGAGCAGCAACGCAAACCTGGAGCATCGAATCAACTCTCAAGACCATTTACATGCAATTACGTAAATAAACGACTTTGTGTGCCCTGAATAACCGTATGAAGCTGCTTTTTTCGTGAGTGGCCCTGAATACAACTGGGTGCCATTAAACAGACATGGCGAACAGAATATGTCCACCTGAGCCGCTGTGGAAAACCAAACACGTTCCACAGATTCCTGCATGGTTCAACAGAAAAAGACAGAAAAAGAAAAGAAAAAAAGATCATTTGTGGATAATTGCAACCACATTTTCAAGACGCACTCCAGTTCTTGGATGACCAACGAGATGTCTGATCAGACGGAGAAATAGTGATGGGTGAAACAAAGGTGAAGCTCATTTCTTTCATGAATAAGAAGCTTCTGCTTCATCATGCTTGAGGTTTTATTTTATAGCTCTCTGTGGAACAATGGCCCTTGTCCGTCTGAATCCTTCTGGTCCTCCACTCTTATCTCCGTCGCTCTGTCATATGTTAGGTAGATCAAGGGATGCACCCTTTGCAGCCTGTAGAAGTCAGTTTACTCTACAAGCCATCTGGCTTCAATGAAACGGTTCGACCTGTCAGGAGTCCAATGGATCTGAAACGTGTTTACTGACTCCCGAAAAGGCCGGTCAGCAAAAGAAATGTCTGCTTCTTGATGTCTCATTTGACATTCCAGAGGGAAGATCATCACAATTCTGCAGCAGTGTTTTGCTGCAGAATTGCCTACAAGGCATACAGGAATCGCTTCTGCAAGTTTGATCGAAGATGTGTCCGTTTCGAGACGTAAAGCGGAGGAATTTGAAGAAAGACCAGAGATGCTTCTTTGCTGCAAACGAACGGCCAAGTTAGGGTTAAAAAAAATGAGCTTTCAAGATGTCTGCCAATCCTTAATTGCTTTAAATTCTAATCAGCGGTGTATGAGAGCATTCATGTGCACAAAGACATCGACCAACGGGGCGCAGTTTGCATGCATGCAAACATATCCAATATGAACACATAGGAGATGATGTACGTGTACATGTGCAAATGTGTGCAAAAGACGTCAACTACAAACAGACACGTGATCACACAAACGGAATCCAGGTGCCTTTTGCAGTAGGTTTTCAGTGTCGGTCGCACTTACAGTCATCACAGAGGTCCTTGAGCGAATACCTCGCAAAACCGACTGCTCCCTCCGCAGTCCATGTGGATGCAATTCCTGGGTATTTAGAGCGGAAAGCCTCCACGGGGCGACTGGAGTAGAAGTCGAAATTAAAACATCTCCCGTGCTAATTAGCAGTTAGAAGTCCCTCGTATCGGCCGGTTGACAGCGGACAGTAAACAGAGACTCTCTTTGTTGCGTCCCCAGATCGTCAGTCAGCTGGGATGCGGGGTGTCTCCAGGCATGTGGGGATACAAATTTGGCCTCTTTCGGCGCTTCAAAGTGCATTTCCATTCATCCCGTCTCTCAGTGAAGACTAAATGGGGTTATATTCAGAGGATCAGACACATCGCGGGGACAAAGGGAGGAGGATAAAAAGTCACCTGTCTGTTCCCCGAGGGGAACTCTTTGTGTGTCACTTTCCCCACAAACAGATTCCCGGACGAGTCATTAAAACCGTCGTAAATATTTTCCGCTCTGTAAAAATAAATGAAGTTTGGATCTGAGTAGAACTATTTGAGACAAGGGGAAGAATACAGTCAATTGGGACAAACAGCGAGACACTTTGATTGCTCCCCCCCTCCTTCTCATTTGATGTTTAGCTGGAGACAGAGGTACCTGCCATGAATGAATGGGCTGCACAGAGCGGTCCTTGTTCATGTAAGTCTGTGCATCAGCTCCCCCCCCCCACACACTCATTTAAACTCATATTCCTGTCTGGGGGCCTCCCATGTGTGCTTTGTCAAGGAGGAAGGAGAGACTGAGAGAGAAAGAGATAGATCTGTAGGGAAGGTGCAAGCTCTCTCTTTTCACTGCCCTGCCTCCCGAAGTGCTGAGTCTGCACATCTCCCCCTCCTCCGGACTGTGATGGAAAGTTCTGGGGGAGGCTGTAATGGAAGAATAAGCTCAACTAATTTGACACATAAGTCCGGGCGCTAATTGGAAGGAATGCAGTCAAGGCAGAGCGGCGGCATTGTTTTTGACACTGATTTGAAGGAAAGAGTGGCTACTGTTGCTCGAGCAATTAAGATAACGGAAAAACTGGCGACAAAAAAAGAGTGGGTGAAGTGATGGATCCAAACTACGAGATAGTGTTACTCTCATGTTTAAAGTCCAATGTGTACAATACCCGCTGCTCTGTGTTTAAATCGTGACTTGAGAGGATTGTCTGTTGGAGCAGTGGAAGGGTTTCTCTGCCAACCTCCACTCTCGGTCCAGCAAATTCTGCATTCCAGCGTCTCTGCAACCCTGCTGATCTTCCAGCTTCCAGAACTCAGGAAAACGTGAGCAAAAAAATAAATAAATAAAAAAAAAGAGCTCTTTCTGTTGATTTTTCTTTGGTTAGGAAAACCTCCTTTCCCGGCATCCTTCTCGTGTCAAGATGTTGGCGCTCAGGTTTACGCCGAGGTGCCCGGCCGAGTTGCCCGGCCAAAAGGCATACGGGTCAATTTGTCCGTCAGTCAGGATGAGTAATCACTGCAACGCTCCATGTATAGAGTGATTCAAGGCTGTGCTGTACATCAGCACAGTTTTCTGGAAACGCTGAGACATTTCTGATGATTTCAGGAAGCTCTCAACTTACTAAATACGTGACACTAACTTGTGGAGGTTTCAAATGAGGCCTCATTTTGGATTGAGAATTACTGCTCGAGTGGCAGTTCTTGAATTAGTTTCACAAGGTTTACAGTAAAACTGTCAGTGGACAGAATAATAACAGTCGAAGATATCTTTGCCTGTCAACGCGGGGAGCAGTCTAAGAGCGGGAAAGACCCCTGATTATTGCTCTTTGTCTAACCTCTGACCTCAGCTTTGGAGAAGATGAAAGGCTCTAGCCACTGCTCAGTGGTCAATTCCCCAAAGGATTCGACAGACTGCAGTCAAACAATCTCACTTTATTTGGGCAGTCCAATGCGAAGAGACAAATTTATTCCCTGGCCACGCAAGAAAATACTTCCGTCTGATTTGCTGGCGGGTATCCCTGAATATCCTCGTTGCCGTCCACATCTTAAATCCATCTGCAAGCTGCTAAATCTTAAACCGCAGAAAGCAACACAACTAAATATTACTTTGCTAAACACCAGGGTCATGTGAAGCTGACATACAATGATGAACCCCTGTGTTGGGGTTAATCGTGGGATTGGTTTTACATTTGCATATTTATTTCTTTGACCGCAACTTATCAAGGTTATCTCTAACAAGGATTTCAATTCTTTCTGACTGACCTGGAGTCAGGTTTGCAGCCAGAAATTGCAGTTTAAAGAAGGAAATCAGCTGACTGATGCAACAAGTGTGACCAAACAGTCACTTATAACCACAAGATGACTCGTTTACAGCACAGATGGTTAACAGAGCATACGCCATGATGCTATTCTGCTTTGTGCTGGTGAAGTGCGACGCCGTTTTAAAATTCAAATGAGCTAGTTTCTGGCAAACCGAGTTGCCCAACTGGAAGTCATTTGTGGTCGCTAGGACACTGAGGGGGTTTCTCAAGCACATCCACCTCCGGAAAGTGTGAAACAATGGCTGGAGGAGTGGCACTGCCCTCTGTTAGTGAGCAGGGAGGTTGAATCACACCTCATTGCTTCCCCTTTTGTTTCCGGCATCATCAATCAGCTTCATCAGCAAACAAACAAAAAAATCCCCTTTCCTGCTCCTCCCTCGGAAACCAAGGGTGGTGCGCCGGTGCGATGCACTCCAGACTGGCGTCACTGGTGACATCCGAGGGGAAGTTGTGGTTGGACAGCCACTTCAGGGAAAAAGGGTGATTTCTGTTGAAATGAAATGGGATATGAATCTGAGAGCTAAAATGGTAAAAGAGGAATAAGATCATGTTTTAGTCCATTTAAAGCACTCTCTGAAGGAGCTGTTCATATGGTCAGTCTTACATTCAGGTTTTTTGCTCATAAACTCTCTCTGAGCACTGTAAAGTAAGACTAATGGTAGCTGCAGCTCTTAATTACTTCAGGAAATAGTGGAGCATCCTCTATAAACCCGCTCTCTCCTCTTTATCCCTCTGTTTGTCTCTGAGTGGTTGTGTGACTCCATTAGCATTCTTACGTTCCCTGGGAAATGCTCTCATAAACAGCTGGGGGCCACAGCGGGAGACACGCCACACAATGCACACCGCGCATGTGTGTGTGTGTGACAAAGTAAAGGCTACGTGCACGCGATTATCCGAGTCACCTTTCATTAATGCGGGAACCGGTGACGCCCACACATAATGTTGTTAGCGCTTTCACTGCGAGGCACCCGAGGGTGCACAGCGGGGAAGCCCGCGCCGCTAAGCACGGCGTATGACGCAGTTAAGGCGCCACGGATGGATTATTAAAATGTATGGTTGATCATTAGAAAATGTCAATGTTGCTTTTGTGCATTGACCTGGTTTCACCTCGGTGCACTTTTGAAAATGTGTTCCTGTCGAATATTGTGCAACCGCTCTTCAACAACGAGCCACTGTGACCGTGCTGCAGGTGAGAGATAAACATTCGATACGTTTCCTCGAAAAACCAACGGACCTCCACACAATATTTGGGGTTTAATGGAAGCCAAAGGTTTTCGGAGCCAAGTGGGCAGGTCGGCCTTCGACTTGGCGTCCCTGGTGACGGACGTTTTGCCAGCGTCAACATTTGAGACGTGGCCTGTTATGTAAAGGGCAGCTTCCTTTTTGGCCGTGTGGATTGAGGACAGCAAGATCACCTCCAGGCGATAAAGACTCGCTCCTGGAAAGGCGGCAAATTGCGGACAGCGTCAGGTGGCAAAAACGTGAAATCACATGCAAGTACGAGCGGACCGAAGTAGACATGAGGTGCTCATCTGACATGTGAAGCTTCAGTGAACCATGGTTGCATAACCAGCGCTGAAGCTGTGTATCTCTGCAACGTTTTTACCTGAAAAGGCTTGACCTCTACTTGAACCCCGGGCGGCGGCGGCGATAGCGGCGGCGATAGCGGCGGCGGTAGCGGCGGCGATAGCGGCGGCGATAGCGGCGGCGATAGCGGCGGCGATAGCGACGGCGATAGCGACGGCGATAGTGGCGCCGATAGCGGCGCCGATAGTGGCGGCTGGTTTTTCCCGTCAATCGGCAAACGGAGCCTCTCAAACAGATATGCGCTACCTTGGTTTTGAAAAACACTGTTCCCGATGCTTTTTGCTCTCAGACACGTTTTATTTAATTAATAAAAACAAACATGAATGTGTCCCTGCACTGCGCAGTGGGATGTTTATTCAGCTTTTCAGCACTCGACGAGACCCGAGCCTGTTGAGGCCTTAGCGCAACACTGGTTCAGTTAATCAGGGGCCAGCGGCTCCCACTGACAGTTACACTCAGTTTGGGTTTATAACTTCACACATACCAGGAGGAGGGAAGTGACCCCTGGCAGTATGCTGGTTACCATAGCTCTGAATGCTGTATTGATTTCTGCTCACATTGTCATTTAGCCAGGCAATATTCAGTCTTGGTCCGACCATTCGACCATAAGATATAAGAACTGTAGCTATCTTTTAAAAAGCAATTTTAAAAAAGGCCAGGTATTTATTTAGTGTAGTGGGAATCGGGCTTTAATTGTTGTTTTTTCAGTCACAAAAGGATTCAAAACCAAAAGGCTGTGATAGATGTGTTTTGCAGTGTGAGATACAGCACTGGGCAGAGCTCCCCATTATTTCCTATGCTTCAAATGATGTGAGGTATTTGGAAAAAAAGGAACTAAAATGTGTCCCCAGCGGATCCAGAGTGCGCAAAGCGTATAAACTACCGCTTAGGAAAAACACTGAAGATATGGCATTAAGAACGGAGAGGAAGCACAACAGTTCTGATGGAGAGGGAAAGCAGCCGGACTGGGCTCTCCTCTCTCTTCCTTATAATGAATGTCTTCGCTCATCTGCCGCTTCGGATGCCAAAAAATGCGTACAAGCGAGTTAAAGTGCCTCGTTTTTATGGTATTACGAATGGAGGGTCAAACCTCGGAGACACAAGGTTAATAGCTTCACGCACAGGCGAGAGCGAGCGTGACGTCGGAGTCCTCAAGCCTCTCCGTTCCGCCACCATGCGCGGTTGTGTAATCGTACCGCAAGCGGATGATAAACGGGCAGAAGAAGAGGTGGGAATCTCGGGGCCGTCTACGTAAGCGCAGAGTGAGAATCCCCAGCTCCCCGGGCCCGTCCTTGTAAATCATTTTGTGTGTGTCTGTGTGACTGAGTCAGAGAGAGGATGAATGAAAACAGGGTTGAGAGACAGATTGAGATAGAAGAAGAGTAACCCGGGGCGGACGCCTGCGAGGCCAAGCCAGCACGAGCGTGATCGACGAAGAGATCGGCCTTGGGGGGGAAAGGGGTTTTCCACGATGCATCTTTGCGGTGTACCTTGCTCGCCCCGCACATTCTGCAGGCGTCACACAATCTCGGAGATGCTTCGCTGGAGCTAACAGATAGTTGGCCCGCGCTCAGGTTGTTGTACACACTCAGCACATCTCCTCCCCGCTGGCCAAGCCATGCACGTACGGTAGTTAATCTTGGCAAAGGGAGGTCTTTCCAAGGAGAATGATGACCTGAGTTATTGCTCTCTCCTGATCGCACAGGATGACCTTTTTAACTTCACAGCTTTCAACAGTCGATAAATTAGAGTTCAAACTAAACATCTGAATCTGGACATCTGAATCTGTCAATGATTACTGAAATGATTCGCTGATTAGTCGATAGGTTTGGACTGTTGGCTGCAGACAAAAGAAAGTATCTTGAAGAACTTGGCTTCCTTCGAGATCAAGCTGCCTTCCCAAACCTTTTGCCGACTGGCTTCGCATGCAGAATCTGTCGGACTGAACTGTCCCCATCACACGCAACCCGGGGGCCGGCAGCAGTCATTGTTGGGGGGGCGAGCTTGTGATCGCGCAACAAGCCACAGAAACCCCTCGACACCCAGCCCAAGAATACGAGGTGCAAGAGCAGCAATTCCCCCCCCCCTTCGCCGGCTGTCTTAACACGCCACACACAGAGGCCATCATTATGACTGGAGCACACTCCCGGTGAGGGGCGGCAGGCAGAGCATGTGGAAGGAGAGAGGGGACGAGACATTCAGGTTATAACGCCCACGAGCTGAATAGAATATGGACGAAATAATAAGAAGCAGAAGTATACTACGGTATGCATCCAATGGTAATTCCATATTGATATGTTTGTCCAGGTGCGTAGCAGCAGTCTGTGAAGCTTTAGGGGGGCGTTGAAGGGGTTGATGGGGGGTCTCGTGTCTAAGATAACACCAAAACACAATTAACCCCCCGTGACACACGAGAAGCACTTCCTGAGCCACAGCTACACCAGCAGTTTCCCTGCCAGCCAGCGCGAGCAGTAAGGGCTTCTATTGTAAAAAGGTACGTTTACTTTGGCCCGCGCTCACCTTGTTGCCATTACCTCGCCCCCCCCCAATGCACACATGCACTCAAGGCTCAGAGACTTTGCTGTTGAAATCCAATTGCAAATTACCTTTGTCACTGACAGAAAAGAAAAAAAGTAATCTCCTCGCTCCTCCCATTTCATTATTTTTCCAAATTTCATTGCCAATTTTTGGTGACGGGCGATGTGTGAAACGTGCCACTTGTAGTGACAAGCCGGGTGGCGACCTCCGGTTCTGAAAAGTGAAGCCGATGCAGTGGTAACAGGCAACTCCTGTGGTTGCAAAAAGCTTTTTGCGGTCTTAGTACTTCCTACTTCCTACCTCAGTCAACATTGTAAACATGACTTTATGGTCTCAATCGCTGGTTTCAAGTCGTCTTCAACACAGCGTGATGTTCATTTGGTAAAGCAGCGTTTGCCGATGAGGGCACACGGCCAGAGTTAGCGACTAGCTGGTGAACACAGCGGAGCATCCAGCCGAAAAGGAGCCAGATATCGTTGTTTCAGTGGAGACGGAAACAGAGCTGAATATTGGAATGCTACAGGTCATGCAGGTGTGTATCCCACAGCTGCATCCCACACCAACAAACTGTTGGTTGTTCATCTCTGTGCTGTTTGAACCTCGGCGTTGTGACCGGCACACATCAAGGCATCGGTGTTGAAAGCGGCAGGTTTATGGTGAAGAAAGTGACGATGCCGACCATCCTTGGACCATTATTAGATGTGGTGGAACCGATCGTCTTGTACTCCGGACCACAGCTTAAACACCGTACTCTGCGGACTTACTAACACACTAAACCATCTATTTGTGGTCGTCTCCGCTGTACAATGTGTATTCAAAGATTTGCTCTGCGGAAGTCATAAATACACGCAAACGCGTGCACGTTCATGCATATCTCGCGTGTGCGATAAGTGGATGTTAGCGTGCGCATGTGCATCCGTGCATCTGTATTTATGCACGTGTTTTGCAGGGGGGAGGAGGGGGGGGAGGTAACAGCTGGCCATAGGCTTTGCACCCTCCGACTCACGCTCCCGCGGATGCTTCGCCGACACATCCCCGTGCGGAAACAGCTGGAAACAGCTGGAGTCTCACCGCTCAGCTCCAATCGGAGGGTGGAGCGCGGGAGGAGGCGGGAGGGAGTGGGAGAGGAGAGGCAGCAGGCCAAGTTAAGTGAGTCAGATTGAATGTCTGTCGAAAGCAATTTTACGTGAAGCAAAAAAAAAAAAAATGATAATACATTTGCTGGCGTGCTTTCCATAAAAACAAAAAGACATCGAAAGTCAATTATCAACAAGAGGAAAACAAGGGCGATGGCTGAGAAGAGGGGGGCAAAGAACAAGGGAGAAAAGCAAAGCAGAGAAACAGTGGTGGACAGAGTTACAAATGGGAAAACGGAAGAGAGAAATACACCAAGTGTGACTCTCTGTGTGGGTGCAAGGTAGAGCGATGGAGGAGAGAAATGGAGAGAGGCCTCCCGGCTGAAGCTCAAGCGCCGCTCCTGTCAGCTCTGTGGTTGCAATTTCCCCTTCTTCACTGTAACCCAAACCCAGGCAGCTGGTATGAAAACACTCTGTCCGGGGGCTCGGGTCGCACTTTGACGTCAAAAGGGTTTTCCCATGAGGCCGCGGGGACCCTTCTCAGCAGCGCCGGCCCACGTCAACAGAGGTAAGTGCGCCAAATCGCTCTCGTCCGATTGCCAAATTACCCCTCGACGCTCGGGACGCCCCCTCCGCGTGTGCTGTGCTCCCTCTGGAGATGGAGATCTCACTGACGTAGGCCTGTGTGACTGCTACTTCCAAATGAAACATTGACGTTGTTGTGGTCGTGATCAGCTGACAGGACTGTGTCGTGTTTTTATTCGGTGGTAAGCACCTTTACTGTGGGGTTTTTAATCGGACTTCTCAGAAATCACTTGTTCGTCGGTGTCCGGTAGTGTGACGGTAAGTGGTGCGGTTCGTTTTTTATTTGTCCTCAAATTAACACATCGCAACCCTGGCATTTATTCCTTTGCCTCATGTTCATACTATTGCCCACATTATTTTGGAGAATGTGAATCATCTTAATTGTATAAACCAAACCTCACGTTGACCCCCGTGTTTTCATTGGCTGCTGCTAATAGTGTGCTGATTTAAACACTCTAAACACACAGAATATTACTTTTATTGATGTATTTATTCATTTATTAGATTGCACGACATATTTTTAGCAAACTTCGATTTAATAATGAACCTATTTCTTTGCCTCAATTTTCACAATTGCGTTAATCCACAAGAGAGCATAATTCAATGTTTTATATGAAGGTTTCGGGATTTTTTTAGGTGAACCACAATAGATATAGGCTTATTTCTGATTTCAAAGGTTTTAACATTAACTTTGACCTTTGACCTTTGACCTTTGCGAACCCAGCGCCAGCGGCGACACCTGAGGAAGAAGATGAAACGCTTCGGGTTCAGGTCTGACACATCATCTTCTGTCCTGGAACAGCAAAAGCCAATAAAGGTCCTACAGGCTGCTCAAAAAAAGCAACACCTCGAGCACAACAACAACAACAAGTGTGGCCCGGCCGACCCGGCCCTCTCATCTCGGCGTCGTTTGGCCTCCTTAAAGAGCGTGTTGGTCCAGGCCGGCGAAGGTGGGAGGGCCGGCTCTCCTCTGTAATCATGCCTTCGCCCTCCTAACAGGCAGCTGTGCAACCAGGTGAGTCGCAGGGCTTTCATCCTAATGACAACCCCTGGCCCACTGCTGTCGACGAGGCTAAACGGGCTTAAGGCCAACTGCAGGAGAGGACTCGGAGCAGGACTGGGAACAGCAATAGGTTTTCCATGCGGCACTTCGGCTTCGTTACGTAACAAAAGAAATTTGCCCTTTTCGGAAAGCAGGCCGGCACTGGTGGGATAATACGCTGCTGCTGCCGGCGGCCGGTTTCGTCTTACGTACGGAGCGGGAGGCGATATGATCGTTTTTTTTCGCCAGATGGACATTGAACCAGGTGCGTGCTGTGAAAACACAACTTGAATGTCAATACGCGGGCTAAACCCGGCCACGTGTCCGCCGACCGGCACTCCACACGTCCGCGCTGCCGCTTTCACATACGGATCCCTTACAAAGACAAAGCGAATAAACATGTGTGCGTAGGTGCACAAGTGTAAAAATCCTCATGTTGACGGAGCTTACACGTGTAGCGCCATGCAGGAAATGTCTCGCTGCCAATAAAGCTCGGACCCTCGGGGAGGCTAAAACGTTCCCCACCAGATTTGGGGGCAGCGTACCACACAAAGTACAAACACACACTCGTTGAGTCAGTCATCAGTTGGAATTAGATCCGTACAGGTGTTACGCATGTGTGTGGCGAAATGTGCATTTGTTCTGCACAGTGATGCATTTAAGAAATGATCAACACCATAACCAGCACTGAGCTCTTCTCAAGCCAGATGAGACAACTTTGGGTAAATCTTTGGGAAACGATTTGGGACTTTTCTTTCGACATCTGTAAATGCTGGGGAAAAAAACGAGAACAATGGATGGAACTTTGGGTTAGCCAAAAGCTAAAAGCCAAACCAAGGATGGCATCTTCCGGATGAACGTGCAAACGCAGTCGTCATCAAGTCAAAGCAGCTCCAGCAGGAAATATTACAGCAAAACGCATGCAATGCAAAGGCAATATTGACGGCACTAAGTCGGCAGAATTCATCATCGTCACGCGCACATCATATTAGAATGAGCCGCATGTGCATCATGCATCAGTTCACTTAGCTTCGAACAGCAACCCCGTAGAAGCCCAGTGATGAGCAACACTGAACCCCTGCCACAGTCTGGGTTGCAGACACTGTCAGAGGTTACAGCTTGCATATCTTGACATTGACGTTGTCCATGTGTCAGTTTAGCCCCCTCCTCCACACACACACACACACACACACACAGACACACACTTCCCTCTTCTTCTCTGTCTATTTCTCGGAAGAGGCACCGGGGAGCGGTGGACAGAGCATAGGCCTCCCTTTCTCGGTTAAACCCCCCACACCACCACCACCACCACTCAACCTCTCCCTCTCTCTCTGTCTCTCTCTCCGTGCTATTTCAAATTAACATTTTTGGCTGACTCTGAAAACCCTTTCTGGGAGTCAATTAGTTCCAGTAGGATTTCCTACGTTTCCCAGAATACCTTTCATCAGCCTTGAGAGAACAAGCCAGGACTTTTGATCTCACAGTTTACACTACATAGCCGTGATGCATTACGTAAACATAATGCATCACTCCCCTTACCCAAAATGCACCAGTCTTGCTGGTCAACTGAGGCTACCGTGCATACTGCGTCCAACACATACATATATTTCAACATCTTTGCCAAGAAAGTGCTTCTGATTCACTAGAACTGCAGAATATTTCTCGTGCTGCAGGTCTGGTGGGTGACCCCGTCTGCTCCGCAAGACATCAGCCGCGTCCACCTGCCAACGGATCCAGTGGCGGAACGTCCACAGCGGGGGAAAATGTGCCGTATTTGTTTAATTTGCTCTGGTGAGCGGTCACAAATATGAAATCAGAAACAGTAAAAGGTGGCCAAGTGGTTCGATGTTCCAGGACTATAAAGCGTCACATTTGCGGTGTCTGCGTCAGCCAAACACTCAATCGCTTTGAAATTGGTGTTTGGTTTAATTGAAGATTTTCACGGATATTTTTCAAATACGTGCGCTGTCGTCTCGATGTAGGTTCTTAACTCTGGCATCTTGGCATAAACAGCAGGGCCCCGCTCGCGAAGGAGCCGTCTGCTGTGACAGCAAATGCTCAGTAAAGTCAGTCATGTGAGGCCATGCTGCGGCTCAGGCAGTGGGGATGCAACCACACTGCCCCCTAGAGACGGAGAGGAGATCTTTTGGACAACAGAATTTGAACATTGGTGAAGATTTGTCTTTAAAAAGTAGAATTTTTGTCCTGATACGTACACATAAAGACAGGACGCCCTCAGACTTTGCATTTTCAGCCAATACAAGGATACATTCGACCTCTATCTGAGGAATCTCAGGGTTCTTTTGCCGTGTTGCATGTTAAAATAAGGCTGTTGCAGTTGTTCAAGTGGCTCCACTGATTATTTATACTTTAATTAAGCAGCGACACATGGACTCCTTCAGACCGGCTGACTTCACTTTTATTGAGATCCTTGTACTCGTGGACGTTCACAACATCCTCTCGTCAAGCTGAGAAAACCCATCAAAGCATCAAGCGGCACATTGTGATGACTCCTCACGACTGCAGTCGTGTTTTACACGGTATGCTGCGCCTGCTAGATCCAGTTTGATAGTTAGCGTACTTCCCCTTGACGAATGAATTCAATTTTCATTCTGCAGAATATTCCCGACCTCGACCGTGAGATTTCTGTAAAACCAGTTCAGACGTTGTTTGAGGGCGTAATTCTGCTTAATTACGTCTCTGTAAAGGATGTGGCGGTTTCCAGGGAGAAGGCCACGACAAAGCAACCGCCAGACTGGGGTTTATGATGCTGAGACTTAATTAACTGACTTGCAGTCGCCTGCTTCACATCACACCATTCAGCCACATGTGAGTATCGGCTCAGCGGCGAGTTGAGACGAGTAGAAGCTGCTCCTGTTGTACATTTAGGACGCATTTTACCTTGACAGCAATGCATTAAATGCCCGTATCCTTGTTGAGCTGGTTTGACCGAAGCTGGATCTGTGACATCCATGCTAGCTGCTTACCCCTGTTTCCAGTTTGTATGCTAAGCTAAGCTAACGTGGGGCAAGCTGTGGCTTCACGTTCACCGTGCAGACGGGGTATTCATGCTCTACAGGAAGAGGTTAACTGAGTTTTTGGCATCAGCGTCAAATACATGCAGCTCGGCTGTTACAATGCTGCAATAAAGGTTTTACTGCAAATTGATTGAGTGCTCCATTGTTCGCGCGGCCTGTTGCCACTTTAGGCACCTTTGATTGAAGCACAGACATTTGTTTAAAGGCTGTGACTGATGGGAGGAAGTGACCTGGGTGGTGGCATCAGAAAACTACAGAGGCAAGGAGGCAGAGACCTCTCATAGTTAAGGCACATGTATCTGGGAAATGAATATCAAGCTTTAAGATCGTCTCTCTGGAGAGTCAGAGCTCTAAACGATGTGGGTCAGGGATAAAATTGGCGTTTCAAGCCCAAAATTTAAAGATCTGCTTTCTGTTTCTCATCTGTCACTCTCGTCTGTCATCGACTCTCTGGAGGGTGAGAATGGGATCCCTCTGCTTCTCCTGCACGCTTTGGCTCCTTAATATTCGTAGTTCTCTCTCAGTCGTCGATCTATCATTCAAAATCTCTCGGCCCATTTTCCTCCCTGCTTCTCTGCACGTCTTCCCATGGGGTGAGTGGGTAGGATGTGACTGTTAGAGTCATAACAAGCCTGGTGGAAACGAGTCAGACATGGGAGCCAGCGGAGGAGCCCTGCTGCGTCGCCCACCTTCTGATGACTTTACAACGTGACAAAACCACTCGTCCCTGATTTACTGACGGGAACGCGTGTGCCAACACGCTGGGGCGCGCACGACTAGAACGGATGACAAATAATAACAACGGTTTGCCAGGAGGTTGGGAAAGAGAACGGAGTTGTGGCGAGTTCGTGTGTGCATCCGTAGATCTGTTTCTCCTGACAGCCTGGTCTCCTAAAGACCTAGCTCAGTAGTTATGTTGCATTTCTTATTTCGTTTTGATTCAATTTACAACGTTCACCACGTGTTGAAAACTGCGACCGTAATGCGGGAGAAAACACGCGTCCCTGGAAACGTAATTGAGAACGCAGTTTAGTTGTATGGGAATGCAATTTTGTAGGAGACAGGGTCGCTCCCACACACTAAGGAGCACCAACAGGTCTAGGAAGCCTAATAGCACTTCAAGCCTCCTTCCTCTGGGAAAAACCCACGGGCCCACTGATGAGCTCAGCAGGCAGCAGGAGCCTCCACCTCCACCATCTACATATCTGTTTTATCAAGATATCCATGTAGCTGTTGGCGACCTTGCTCGAGATGTCTGCTAAACTTCATAAACTACGGACTAAATGCTTCAAAGTTTGACCAGATGATGGTGCAAGATTAGGCATTTAGGGGTCAGCAAGTTCTTGCCAGTCATCCTGTGGCGAGCGTGAATGAATTATTTTGGAGCAGACAGACTTTTTTCTGCTGCAGGTGGACCAAAGATATGTATATTTTTCTTTTCATGAATAAATTTGTGAGGGCAGACAAAAGGAGAATTGGACAAAAAAGGAATGTTTTTGTCTCATTCTTTATTTGTTGAGCTTTCTGGTGGAGCGCAGGCATGTAAATGCTGCGTCTCCACTGCCGGATAAGAAGAAGAAAACGTGTCCTAAAGCGACTTTTCCCACTCCAGCCAAATAAAACATTTAGAGATACTTTATGGCATTTCAACTTTCTATGCACATGGCCATGGGCTCAGCTTGGTGGAAATCTACTTTGAGTGTATGCAATGCAATGAAAACCTTGAATAAACACAGTGAAATGTATGCACAGCGCAACAGGAGCCTCTCCGATGAGAGTCTACTCACACTCGGCCCACTGCAGAGGTCCTGTGGTCAAGCCAGCAGCAGGAATGCAGACTGGTATCCCAAGGGCAATGGGTGAACAATCTCTCTGTCTGCCCCTCTTTCTTTTACCCTCCACCCAAAAGAGTCCAGGGCCTTGGAATGGCGTTAAAACAGCAGGGCTCTCTTAAATTAGCCCAGTGCCAAATACCAATTCAGCGCCTCCCTCACAGTTCAACAAGGGCTCTCCCTCGCTCTCTCCAAAAACCTGGGCGGGGGGGGGGGGGGGGGGTCTTCTGCTGGCCACGGCTATGGTAAACCCAATCCAAACATCCAGGTGATGGAGACGGAGCCCCGGCTAAGCTTGACTTGGATTGCAGTCGGCCAGCTGACCCCCTTTCCATCGCTGGTTATTTAGATCCTGTGCTCCGTGTTATTAAAACAGGGAATAACTTCTAGGTGTGTGTAGATGTCTGTCACGACGTTAGATTGAGTGTTGAATTAAATAACACCAGTTCAGCGGCTTTCCCCTTCACCGTCAAACTTAACAGATGGTAGGATGTCCGTTGTTATGGCTGTATTCATCCAGACTTCATGAACTCAATGCCCGGTCCTTGGAGTGACACGACGCATGTTGTCAACTCATCAAAGACACAGAGAACCGCCATCATCTCCAGATCTCTGCTCCAGCGCTCTGTGACGCACCGATGAAGATTGATGCCTCTGCGTACCGTGACTGGGCTAAAACGGGACGCCGATCCGGCCAACTTGCTTTACATCAAGGCTCGGCCCAAAAGTGTGTGTTCTGTGTCTGTCTTTCTCGGTCTCTCACACAGTTGGACACAGACTTGGACAGCTACAACTTTGTTTCCCAGGCCAAACTGCCTTTGTGGCTTCTGCATTATACACAGTCACCCACAGGCTTCTGACCTACTGACCGCAAGCCCCCGTCGGGCTCCCCGTCATCCGCATTCGGGACAGAATGCGGTGGAGGCCTTGACAACCAGTCACACGGATCTTTCCCAGAGCTCCTCTGGGATTCTTAATTCCTCTTGGACTCTCTCTTTCCTGTTCCATCCCTCTGCCTATCTCTCCATCTCCAGCCCGCATACCTCCCTCCAGGCCAGAGTGCGTGGAAATACACCGGGCGGTGTAATTTTTCACGTGACGTTAATGCAAGTGGGACCGTGAATCAATCTCCACGGCATGACCTTGTCTCCCACTCTGACACAGGACTCTCATATTGCCGAGACTCATTACAGGCTAAAATAGAAGCAGCAGATCAAGGGAGCTCCCCGTGCAGGTTAATTTCCTCGACGAACCAAATCTCCGACATCAAATGGATCATCTTTCACTCCACCTAAGCTCCGGAGCTCTGAAGTCTGCGACTGAAACTCGGAGGAGCTCCAACTTTTACTTTGAAGTCGAAGAAATCAAAGCAAATGTCATTTGAGCAACAGAACCTTAAAAAAAAGGGCATTTATCAGGAAGATAAGCTCATCAAATGGACTGCAATTTCCTCATGAAAGATAGACCTACTATAATCTTGAAAGCGCTAAAAATCTGAATGACCCCCGTGTCCCGTTTTTGCTGAGTCACACAGCGCAGTGCTCTTATTTCCTGCAAGCAGTTTGAAGCTATTGTGATGGACTTCCTCCCCCACCCGTAGATTTGATGTCCTCCCCGTAAAGTTTCACTCCCCAGTTGCTGACACATGCCCATGCCCCTTCCACAGCTGGTCATGGTAATGACGGGAATAATCGAGGTCAGGGCGGCCTCCACCTGACGCCCCACCATCTGCAAAGCTTTTCACGGCCCTCGCCGTCCCGCCTGGGTGTCCCGGTACAACCTTCCTGCATCCCAAGCACAGGCAGGGGTTAGTCATTCACGTGTGGGATGTGGGAGGAAGTCAGGGTGTGTTTCAGGGAAGTATAACGTACTACTTCCTCGGACAGTGGAGCAAAGTAACATTTTGTTCTCACACATCAGATTTAGGGTATGACATACTCAAGTTTTCCTGCCTGGTTGTCCAGAACTGAGTAATGATAAGACTGATTAATTAACAATCGGACAGAAATATAAAAGAAAAGGATAAATCTAGAAGCGGAATGAGTAGACTAGAGC
Source organism: Melanostigma gelatinosum (assembly GCF_949748355.1). Taxonomy (NCBI): domain Eukaryota; kingdom Metazoa; phylum Chordata; class Actinopteri; order Perciformes; family Zoarcidae; genus Melanostigma; species Melanostigma gelatinosum. The sequence continues at coordinate 3,419,100 of NC_136657.1, read as the reverse complement.
TGAAGATGTCAGGACAAAAAAGGTAAAGTGGGCCAAATTGAACCAAACAGGACATTCAGCAATTCCCACTGTGGGTGTTGTCTGATCTGCAGTTTAGCTCTCGGCCCACAGAAGCAGCAGCAGCAGCAGCAGGCAGAAACCCAGAGTCTCCAAAAAGAGGTCAACCTTCTGTTTGGATAAAAGCTGCCTGCAGCTGATCAATGCTCTTGGAGTAGATGGCTGGAGTCTGGAGATCAAAAGGCTTCCGCTCCAAAAAAAAGTCTGAAATGTGTAACATCTGAGATGTTCCCCCTTCTTTGGAAACTAAAAACTTTCAGACTTCATCAAAAGTGAAGAGTTTGGCTGGTCTTTTCAAGAGCTTGGAAACAGCCGAAAAACAATTCCAAAGACACGTGAAGAAGAGTGTTTAAGAAATTCCAAGCTGTCCAGTAAAGCCAAAGAATGCCCCCAATTTTAAAAGTACACTTGGTGTGCTGATGATTGGTATAATCATGGCCCTGAGACGCATCTTTATTCAGTAAGAGGACAGCAGGCATTTCATTCTGTAACCTAAAGAGATGTACAAAATAATCATCCATGAGTCTGAATCACAAGCTCAGAGAAGCACAACTTCTTCCCAGTTTTATATCCAACGCCCCGGGCTACTGTTAGTGCCTTGAACCGACAACTCCTCTAACACGTCTGCTACCGGTTGGCCTGTGTGCAAAGAGTTGGAGACAGCCAAAGTGCTGAGATATTTTCACACCTTCCAAAAGCAGCTGATGAGCCTCTGAAATCTTATGAAGCTGTTTTCACTCATTTATTTCATCAAGTGGAGATTCTCTGCATGACATAAACAACAGGAGGATTTGGTGGTTTTCATTCCTGGCAATTAATCAGAAAAGGCACAGAAGGCAGTTTAGGACATTTTATAACCCACAACCTTTCTACAGCAACATGATGATGGCTTACTAAGGCTGTTTGTATCCACAGGCCATGTGCTTAAGTGTCTCACGGGACATGTGGTTTTCCACCAATGTTCCTCACTCCTGTGTGGCTCTGAAAATGAACACCCCTAGATACAGGAACCAGGCTTGTAGAGGGAGAAATAGCTTCCATGTGCGGCTTATCAGCGCTGCAACCCAACAATGGAGCCATGAAAACACACGTAGATTTACTCCCTTAATAACAATGGCTTAAGTTTCAACCCTGGCGATCTGGCACATAACCGGTGACTCAACGCTCCAAATCACAGAATCTGTAACAACCGGGAAACTGACTGAAGAGTCACCTGTTACTCAACATCACTCAACTGACAAATGCACTAATTGCTTGTCACTGTACCAACTGTCCAATCATATTAAGGGCTGCGAGAGAGACGGTGTTATAGAGCTGCAGCCTCAGCATTTCCCTCTGTATAACTCACATCCCGTGGAGATTTTCTCTTCTGACAGAGCTCTTTATAGTCGGCAGACTCTGCCAGGTAGTGAAGGGAAAGGGATCGTCCACGCACAGGTCGACTTTTTCGATTCGCTCAAAAGAGCCTACTCAAGTGGCACCAAATGCAAAACAGGGGAATAACCGCACTTTAAAGTTTGGAGGGGGTCCGACTTTTGAGGGCTCTCCCGTGTGTTGGAACTCAAAACCTAAAACTGTGACAGGAAATACAGTTACAGCTCCACCATGACAATCAATAGTGCTGTAATTGTCCCTGATGCAGCCCTGGAGTCTTGTAGCCGGGGGCAGGATGATGATGGAGGAGACAGACGTGCACCGGCACACACACGCTTCCTGAAAATAAGCTGGAAACGCTCCCCTCCTCCATCAGGAACATCTTTTTCTTGACTGGATAACAGGTCAAGGATCTCGGTTTGAGCCACTCTGTTGACACAGAGGAAGAAGACAGAAGAAGAAGAAGAAGAAGACAGAGATGGGGACAGAACCAGAGAGAAAAGTTGCTTCCCCTCGTCCGTTGAAGGCGATGAGAGGAGCAGCTGTCGGGAGCTTCCTTTTTGGCTCCGTAAATCCACACGCCCCACACACACACGCGCACCTTTGTTCAGTTGCTCAGTCAAAAAGGCCCGAGTTCTCCTGGGTGGGGTGATGATGGACGGTGATTACGGTGACACCTCGCCGACACCCCGCGGCTCACCTAACAATCTGGGTCCCCCCTCCTCTTCCTGCTTCCCCTGCCCATACCGCCGCCCTGCGCTCCAACTCGGTTACCACAGGGGTGCCCCCCCCCCCGGCGTCAAACGGCCTTCTGACACATTCGTCTGTAGCTGAGGGTGGGGGCGCTGCACGGGGAGGCTGCACCGGGTGTGTGTGGACAGTGGAGTCATGGGGAGAGAACGGGGGGAGGGTGGTTGTGTTTTGGCATCGAATACCGAGGCACTGTCTCCCCCCCCCCCCTCCTTCCTGTGGTTTTATGGCCTACTTACCGGTAGCAGACTCTCATCCGGGTATGAGAGGGGTTCTCTGGCAGATCTGTTGCAGAGATTTTGATCGGGGCTCCAGGAGGAAAGGGATCTCCAGCAGGGCTCCTGTGCTGCACCGGATGGCCTAGGAGGGCATGCAAGTTCTGGGGCGATTCAACACCCCTGGGTGGCCCATTAAGGTGCGAGTGTTAGGCGGACCGTTGGGCCGCGTTGGACACACATGGGCTGGATCGTCATTGTTTTGCTTTCACATCCTGCAACTTACCTGCATTGATTTCCAACTGGCGGCTATTTGCCTCGAAAAAAGCGAATAAAAACCACCGTGCACGATCTGCCCAGCACCAAACAGCAGAGAGAGACACATACAGCCTCACATTAACTGTTGTCCCGGAGCTTATAAAGTTGCACAGCACACCTGAAACCAATTAAGCAATTAGCCGAGCAGGGAGGAGACTGTTAACGAGTGGCTGCGCAAACTGGCACCACACACGCAGCAACACAGAGCAGCGAATACATTCCATACAGACCGCACTTATTGCTTCATGAGGTTTGATTCAATTTGCATTATCCTTATGGAACACTCTAATTCAACCGTGATCCACTCTGGACCTGTTTCCACACACATGTGGAACACGTTAGAGCGATGTTGAATGAAATACGACGTGGAAATTCAAATAGTGTTACAGTGCAACGCAAATTTAATTCTCAATAATGGCGTCTGTTATGGAGCTGTGCGTACAGATCAGCTGCAGAGTGACTCCTATTGAAGTCAGCGTGACTCTCATTCATCAGTGGAGGATGGATTTTATTGCTGAGCGGGGACACCCAGGCTCCAAACCTTAAAATATATGATCTTCAGTGCATTGTATTAAAATGTATATGTTGACTTGCTTCCAAACGCCTGACGTTTAGGGTTATGGCAGAAGCTCTGTCAAAACCTGCTTCTCCAGTGTTCTCCATTTACAAATCATAACACGAACTGGATGTGGCGGGTCGAGAGAAAAGAAGGGAAACAAAAATCAGGAATTGTTCTGGAGCGGGAGAACAATCATTCTTGGAGTTAGCGTGTTCAGTTCAACATTTTAAGTTCGACTCGGAGGGAAAGCAGGACAGAAAGATGCCTTTATGTTTTTGTAGAGTGTATAAGTTCAAAACCTGGGAGGTTGTGTGGGAAAAACCGCCCTCTCTGAAGTCCCAGAGCCTCAGGCGAAAGCAAAGCGTGACACATTAAACACTGTGATCTGGATCACCTGAGAGAAAGTGTGTGTGTGTGTGTGTGTGTGTGTGTGTGAGAGAGAGCTGAAGAAAGAAAGAGTGATGGGAATGGCAGGGAGTCAGGTGACCAGGACAGGTGGGAAAAGTGGAGGTGGGAATGCGGCTGGAAGTCAGTTTCGACATCGGGGCAAAAATAAACCTGCAGTGATTTGGCATTCCCAAAACAAAGTCGGGGAACTCAAACTCCAATAAGAAATCAAGAGTCAAAACAGCAGTGTTGAGATGCAAAGTATCTTGACTTTTAGTAGCATGAGTCAGACTGGAAGAATCCTTTGATCCTACATTTCCCAGAATGCCACCAATAGCATCTTGGAACAGCTTAAAGCGCTCTACCTGGTAAATGTTTGGGAGCTCGCCTGCGGCCATTTGGTTTTTCGGTGAGCCTCCGTGCATCTCTACGCTTCAGCATTCCCCCCCCCCCCCCCCCACTGGTATACGGTGGATAAACATTGAGACTTCATTGGGCAATTTTCCTGTCAAAGAGAGATTATGTGTCTGCTCCACATTTCCCTCCGGTCTCCTCCGAGAAAGTGTGTCACCAGAAATGGATTCAACCAGAAATCAGATCACTTTTGTTTTTCTCCGCAGTGCAAATATTTTGGGAGTGGGGAGATTGGGTTTCACTTTCTTTCTTTTTTTTCTGAACCGCCCGTCGCTCCAAATTGTCGTATTGGAAAAAAACAAATCCTGCACGTGGAGTCTGAGCCAGGAAAGTCCCCCCCCCCCCTCCGAGCTGCAGGCCCGGTCTGTTTTTATGGTGCGCTGAGAGCCTAATTGGCTTTGCAGCCGGCCTCTTCCCCACGGTGACCCACGGTGCTAACGGCCTCCGCGTTCATGCAGCCGGTGGCGGCGTCACTCGAGCTAGCTGACACTTACATCCAGAAATCTGCGTCGGAGGCTCACGTTCCCACCTGATGCACTCGCACATAAGAGTGGGATAAGAGTGATGTTTGGTTACACCCATGCGTCTTTTTAAAGCCAAATAATTTCCCAACCTCCTACGCGCGACTGAATCACTCCTCATGAGAGACCTTTACCGTCGGGAAAAATGTGTTTTTCTTGTTTCATTTGTCTCATTCGCCAGACTCCCACTAGTGTACTGACACAGTAATCCTGTGTGGGAGGCAAACCTGGGCCAAATAATATTTACCAGCATTTTCTAGCGTTGATTAAATATTTCGCTGGCAACCACTGACAGGATGAAACAACCAACTTACCTGCCGCTAGGTGAATTACCATGCTCGAGTATGAGTGTGGTGGAAAGGGGGGGGGGGGGGAACGCATGAGCAGGCCTGTGACAAAACGGTGCACAGGGGAGAAAGAGAGAGAGAGAGAGTGAGAGAGAGAGTGGGAAACAAAGATGGCCTCTGATAATGAGCTGTGACCTGAGGCGGCGGTCCCGTGAGACGATGTGGGCCAAACGAGGGCAGGGGGAGGGAATATGAGACCCTGTGTGTGTGTGTGGGGCGGGGGGGGGGGGGGGGGGGGGGGGACTGCGATGCTTGTACAGGACATGTACCTGAAACTACACATCAGAACAAAATCGTAATTTTGCAGCCTACGTCTTCTATACAGTTCAACATTAAGTCATTCACAATAAATCAAGTACATTTCCTGAACACAACCACAAGTTCCGCCTCATTTCATACAGTTTTCAGGCCCCTGATTATTGACAGCTGCTCAGTCATGAAGATATCCCGACACAGTAAAGATTTAGAAAATATGATGCTTGTCATCTTTTCACCAGGATTTTCTTTTCACTTACTGGATCCGTATCGTCTCCGGCGAACAGAACAATGTTTCAGCAAAGAATGTAAACTTATTCTTGCACTTGGCGACCACGGCGGAGTGGGTCAGCCTCACTACAGCATACAAACACCGCACAGGTAGAAGGAGAGAGCAGGGCCGGAGGTGAAGGGGAAAATAAAGAGGAGAGGGAAGGTTGCTGTGTTTATGCAACTCCCCCCCCCACCACCCACTCCGCTTCCTCCAAATCTGTTTGGAATTGTTAAAAAAAAAAGCAAGAAGAAAAGCAGGTCACGGGCCACAACACGGCCGCGGTTTCAAAAACAATCGCACATCGCTGAGGTAGGCATTCTTTCCCTCATAGTGGAAATGTCTTCGGCATGCATGGATGTGTAAGGGGATTTACTGCGTGTGGGAGACTGTATGTGAGCGCACGCGGCCCGCCGCGTCTTAACCGCCAGCAGACTCGTCCCAGATGTGCATCGGCGCGAAGCAGCTGGACAGTTTCTGAAGGGCTTCGGAGGTGGTCAGGGCCACGTGTGCACAAACAGAAACCGCACCGCCTGGTGTTCAGAGTCCTCTCGCACACAGTGCATGTATGAAGACACACTCAAGCGCTTTCATTGTTTTGGGGTTTTCAACGTGAAGTAGGATTGACTTACGAGCTAACTAGCCTCTTAAACGGCTCAAATGACACAGTAATCTGGCAGCCGGTTTTAAGAGCGTCAACGGATTTTGGAAAAAAACGAATCTTCCAAAAAAATTAGCACGTCCTAATTTTTTGAGCTCCTGTTATACAATTACAATGACTGAAATATAATATCAGCATTGTTTTGAGTTTCACACGGCAACGCGTGGAATCCGATTCGGCGCTTGGTTTGATTGGACTGAGCAGTAAAACAGAAGTAATGCGCGTCCACACCCGGAATACATGATCTCCGAATTATTTACAGTCGCAGCCGTCTGACAGCCAACAAAGCGTCGCGCTTTGTCGTCGATAACATCGGAGCACGCAAACCAAAGCTTCCAACCTAAGCGGTGATTTGACTGACTGATAATCTGATGTGCCTCGTGTATAAATCCGGTGCTGCTGCAGCGGAACGAGCTTTTCCATTATGAACCGCTTGTGGTTCAGTGTGACTCATCAGTGATATTTGACGAGTGTGTTTCTGTGGGACATTATTTGAAAATACATCCAGGGGCGAAATATGGTCCAGAAATAAGGCTCACCGTTGCAACGCTTTTGATTTCTGCAACAAGGCAAAAATGATCAATTTTATGAAGAAAAAAGAAAGAAAAACTCACATGAAGACCACTGATTCAAATGAATCGTGTCGTTTGATCATTCGGAGCAGAGCCGGTCGTTTCGGCTGCTTTAAAACCTGCGTCGTAACCGTTGCCACGATGACCGGAGTCTGCCGAGTCAGCGCCGCTCCGCCGTCTGCTTCTGGTTATCCGACACTGTGTAGCTCTGCTGTTGATATAGCAACATGAATCACATCAATTCGGCGGTTGAGCTCAGCACAGAACGACGGCTCGTCGAACACAACCACTGCGAACACACGGTCGCCAAATCAACCACTGTGCCCCTCCCCTTTTTCACTTTTTCACTTTTTTACTGTTGGCGGTTTGGTTTAGGGGTCGGGTTCGAGTGTGGGTTTGGGGTTTGGGAGTGCACATTGTCATGGGAAGTGTGTGTGTGTGTGTGCAGGTGTTTGCGTGTGGAGCTAGCGGATGGATATTCCCGTTTTATACGTTCCGATTAACGCAAGACGCCGCCATGACGGACGTCCTAAGTTTCCCTCCGTTTCCACCTGTTGCTCACGCGGTGTGCTCTCGTCGTCACTGTTTCTGCAAGATTTACAAAACGTTTCTCTTTCAGCAACTCTTTTTACGGCCATGCACGAGGACAGACAACGTGCATCAGGAATGTCCAAAGAACGATATCGGCATGTCTTAACCAGAAAATGCTGCATTCAGAATGAGGCCAAATTCGGAAAATCTAAACGGAACATGCTGTGTACATGACCCATATCAAAATCGGTATATTGCGATATTCTGAATAATTAGTAAGAAAGCTTTACAACTCATGCCAGCGAGGTTTTGGAAGTTGACCTTGGGAAAGTTTTCTGTCTAAAAACGCCATGAATCTGGCCCTGGAACCGGCCCCCACCGGCTCTCCTTTGGTTACACTCGCACAGCGGGCCTTGTTGACTTTGGTCGGGCTGACGTTGTCGCACGGCGGGAGCGCAGAGCCTCGCTAGCGCTCATTCCGGGGGTGGAAAGTCACCGCTGTCTTCCTCTCCAGAGAGGAGCCAAACAGAAATAGGTGACCCCTGCTTGCCAGAGACCCAGACCTATAGGTTTCCCAAAAAAATGAAACTTCAACCGAGGACACTGTTCTTCTGGAAGCCAGCGACTTGCGTTTGAACGAGTCCCATTTACGGGGGAACTCGCGCACGCTACCTGTACTTGGCGAATAAGTAACACGATCTCGCGTGGAAGCTGTAATCTGTGGCTAAGCGCTGCGCGGCACACGTTTCCATCTCTTACAGTAGGTCACACTCACCGCACGCGTACATTTCACACGCGTTTGTAGGTCAGCTATGCGGGCACGGCTGCAGAAAAGAGCGAGAGAGAAAGAAAAAGAAACAAAAACACGCGGAGCGGCCATGCGCCAAGCTTGTAGTCAAGCCACCCGGTCCTGACTGGAAATTCCCGACGTGAACTTTCCATGGAGGGTGTACAGCCAGGCATCAGTGCTTACTACTACTGTGAATCACTGTTGGACTCACGCTTGCCAAGAATATTGGACACAACCTCAGTTAATTAAAACTGCAACATGTAGCGTTTTTAAACGGCAATATATCATTGTCTAATTAACTGTAATACCTCTGTGAAGTTTCCATAAACAGAGGCGATTTGGAGGCTTTTTTTTGCATGCCAGCGGTATCGGGAGTGCCAGCGTTTCCTCAAAGTCAGACTGAATTTCCCACAAAACTCTGCAGGAGTTTGTCTTTTCCGAAGGAGCAGCACTTCCTTTAGTTTTGTGCCGTAAAGCAACATCTCTTTGTGCTGAAGAGCGATGCGATGATGTTTGTTCAGTCCATGGGAAGAACAAGTCATGTTGTTTGGATTTACAAAGACCAGATGGACAAAAAAAAAGCAAATTCAGGCCTATCATTTTCTATGATGGACTTTTTAAAGGGACAATGCAACAGATTAGCGTGACGCAAAGCAATTCGACAATTCTTCAAGCCTTACGATGAGACTGAATTGACAGATTGTCCTCGACAGTTCTGCGAGTGGAAAGACCACGAGGCAGCATTAATATACTCACTTTGTTAGTGTTGCATTCGAAAAACTGTCGGGAAATTAAAAAAAAAACGTCCTCAATTTGAGAAAGAAAATGTCAAAAGAAATCATGCATCTTAAACCCTTTGTGTTCAAACCTGTGTATAGTCTCCGTAAAGGGTTTTCAGAAGACAAAACAACAGCCATGGAAGGAATAATGGAGAGACAGACCAAGAGGAGGAGGGAGAAGAGTTGGGTGTATTGTTGACAGCAATTAAACTGCCCGAGCTGATCGGTAACCGAAGACTGCGGTTCCACGTTATCTCTTTCCGCATCAAGAGTTCCTCGAAGGGATGTAGCAAACGAACAGGACAAGTCGATCTGACCCAGTTCGCTGCTTCAGAGAACAGAACATCACATCTGGAACATTTACTGGTCCTCTCCTCGCTAACAAAAAAAAACCCACGAGCGACGGAGGAGAAGTGATCTCTGTCTTTGTTTCAGGCCAGGTTGGAGTAGCAGGGTGTTAGAAACAAGATTTGACTTTTCTGGGTCGAGAGAAATACATAAAGTGCACACAAACAGCTGCAGACACACTCGCACGCTTCGTCTTCTCATTATCTCACCGCAAAAACAAACCTCCAATTAGACACTCAGCAAATCCAACCAGAGATACATTCACCATTCTGTTTTTGACAAAAACCAGAAACCATAAAGTGACTTTATCCCCACCCTGTCTGGTTGAGCTATATCGGTTCCTGTAAAAAAGAAAAGAAAATGGTGACGTGGCAGTTTTATCTGCACGAGATAAGCCATAGCCCAGCAATTAGACCAAGCCGAAACACGTGAAAGCCTTTTATTTAGGTTTGGTGTGTTTCCACGGAGACGGTTCATCAGGCCTGACAGGTATGCGGCGGGGGCCGAGGCCGCAACGGACCAAAGAGGTAAGAGTGTGTGTGGGTGTGTGTCCCACTCGGGCACGGTTAGGAGGCAACTATTGTTTTTATTGGCGCTCTGCTGAACGTAGGCCGAGACACCTCTAACCCCCCCTCCCTCCCCCTATCGGCATCCTCGAGAATCCCTCGCCTCCCCCACTCTCCCCCTCTCCTCCCATGGCTCCGCTTTAACGCATCGCTGACCCTAACAATCCACAGCTGTTTGAGCCCGTGGGCCCAAAACAATGAGATGTGCTCACATGACCCCCTGGCAACACACACACACACACACACACACATGTATAACTGCATGGAAATGTACTATAAAAACACACAAAGCATACAGAAGCAGAGTAGTTAGCGAGGAGGCTATAATGACAGGGCTGAACGCCTTCATGAATATGATTTCACGTTACTTGTCAGCCGGTTATTAATGAAAATCGACCTCTTCACGAGCTTGATCTCGGGTTTTGCAATATAGTAACTGGGAAAATAAATTCTTTGCGCTTGTTTTAATCTACTTTGAGACGCAGATGGGTGGGGTTTGCCACATTCAGACAGTTGTTAAATGAGGCTTGCATACTTTTCTAAGGCTATCACAGCTTCCCGGGACTCTTCGCATTTTCCGACATGGCAACACCCAAAAGTACACAGAAAATACATCACGGCCTGGTGCGCGTTCAGTACATTTCAAAACCTGAGACACCGAATGGAAGAAGTGGATGCAGTCACCGTGACATCACCCATTGGTTTCTGGATGTTTTCAAGCCTCGAATTGGGCTTTTTGGAGGTCGCCATCTTGTTTTTGCAACCTGAGGTGACGCGAGAGGGTGGAGCTAAGTGCAAATGAACGCTCATACGACATTTAAAGGCGACAAAAAGGGTAACAATTGACTTTTATGAGCTGAAAACACACTGTGATAAGGTTACAGTCGTAAGACGGACATGCGGACAACGACGTGGTAGCGACCTGTCAATCACTAGGTAGCCACGCCCTAAAGCATACCCTGCTTTATGGTCTGTTTGACTCTCAAATGTTGTTTCGGAGAAGACTTGAAACTGGAGATTGAGACCATAAACTCGTCCCGTCTGCTCCAGAGGCACGGTTTAAATGAAACGTACCGGACCAAGAGAGGATTAGCTGCGAGTCTTTTCGCTGTTGCTCGCAGTGATAACATCAGACGCTGCCTCGCCAGCTGCTTTGGCTTCATCGCTCATGAAGCTGTCACTCTGACGTCTGAGTCAGGCAATAAACGGGGAGACGAGGAACTAAACATCCCGGTACTATCAGTCCAAATCAGCATCAGCGCCGGAGAACGTCTGAGGTCGCGGAGCTTTCGCAAATCCTCCTGGCTCTGGCCTCCGTGTGCCTGGTGTCGATTAAAATGACTGAAGTGACATTGATTGTACGGCTTGTGATCATCAAAACTCAGCATCTTCACTGCTGCACCTGACTGAAGTGGACCAACACGCAAAGTGAGGCCCAGGCGGTCGAGGTTTGATCGGCACAGCGTCTTTGTTTTTACCCTCGCGTCTGTTTTGTATTCGGGAGGTATCTGCAGGGAGATAGCTCCAGAAAGTAGCATGTTGTGTGATTATCAATGTGTGTGTGTGTGTGTGTGTGACGAGCAGAGGCTTAATATGATCATTGAAAGGGAGATATTCATGAAACAGTGAGCGAGAGAGAGAGAGAGAGAGAGAGAAGGGAAGGATGGGGTAGTAAAGATGTCCACTGCCCTCCTGTGGCAGTGGATAGAAACCCCTTTAACACACAGGAAATCAAACATTTTGCAGTGCATGAGTTTAAGTGTTCATGATCTATGCAGTGCCCTGAAAAGTGCCCACGGCATGTTGTCTACGCTCTGCTAACAATCCCCCAAAATGCAATTCCATTGAATTGAAAATCAGCCAACACAGTGTACCGTTCTAAAAAAAGAACACACATATTTGTTCTTCCATCGGCTCTCTTGACACTAGAGGGAGGCAGACCCATGATGTGTTCAGCTGCGTTCACAGCTCCAGTGTCTCAAAGTGTTTGAGTCTGTGAAGGCATTGGGGTTCAACTTATTTGATCTTAAACCAGTAGCTGTGTGTTGTTCACGGCATTATGATTGCTCCCAGATGAGACCAAGTATAGCACGCCTTGTATATGAATATCAATACCTTGTATATGAATATCTGAGAGCGCCTGAATTTGCTGTCAGTCTGAGTGGCGTGCTGCAGGCTTCAAACACAAGCTGCTGTAACTATTTAAACTCCCCACTAGAGGGGGAGAAGAGAACAGAGAAAGGTAATCCCCTTCAAACCTTGCCCAAAAAAAAGCATCTACAACAGATGTGATAATAAATCTCACTTATCTCAGCATTTGTTCGGCCCCTTCCCATCACACTCGCTTCCTAAATTAAGAAAAAAAAGTTTTAAAAACAAAAAATAAAAATCAGCTTATTGCAGAAGACGCCAGGCTGGGCAACAGATGCGTGAGTTACGCGGTGCTTTTCACATTCAAGTGTTGAGCAGTTTTGTGACTCTGCTGCAGTCTGATTTGTAATTGGTATGCGGCATGTGTTTCCATCCACACACACACACACAGATGTCTGAATTCTTTACATGCACACTCCTCAGGCCACACTGGTCGTCCTGTGTGCCGTCGCATGCAACATGTGACAGGAAGGAAAGGGGGCATTGGGCAGGGAAAGGGGATCAGTTCGGCTCCCGCCATCGTGGCAATGCCCTCTAACGATTGTTCAACTCTCCTCTCTTCCACCCTGTCAACAACAACGCTGTGATAATCTGTCTGCGTATGTGTCCAAACTGAGCCACTTTAAAGTCTTTGTCTAGAAGGACCTTCTTAAATACTTGTACGTACATGCAGATTTGTTTAAACACGAAGAAACCCGCTTAAAATAGGCGAATTGACCCCCAGCCCTGCATGGTATCTTGCTGTTATCTTGTGATAAGCCCTGATACCAACACTGCGTTTCCCCTCTTTGCCCTGGCTGGAGGTGTGAGAGGGGGGGGGCCGTTAAACCCCTCTCTATTTGCTTTCCCCCTCAAAGGGACTATGTGAGGAATGCCGGGAATTTAACTGATCCCGGAGTGTCCCGGTATGGCTCCCAGCGCTCCTGCCCAGAGCTACCTGAAACTGGACACCGGGCGACCACCCCGCCGTGGGAAACCAGGAGAGAACGAAAAACCGGAGACACCATATTGAATAAATCTTGGAATTTGTTTTCTGGCATCTTCACTTGAGAAACACAAGATGCAGGCTATAACAGCGCAGCACAATAAGCTAAAGCATGTGTTTCTTAGCCATATATTTTGCCTGTGGCGTGCTTCTTTTTTTTTTTGACTAACAACAAGCAACGAACGAAATGACTTTGGGGAAAGCGGACACCATTGCACTACTGAATAAAACTAAAAACAGAAAAACGCACAGTTCAAGAGGAAACCTCTGCACCCTCGATTAGCCACGTGACAGCTGGAAACAAAAGATATGGCGGCAAATTACAGAGGTAACGACATTTATGACTATTTGTAGGTTCAGGGACCGCTAAAGTCAGTAGGATTCATCCTCTGGGAACAACGAATGTCTTGTGTAATAGCTCATGTAAAATGACATCCAGCTTATACATTTAACAAAAGAAATATTGTGAAATTGTACACACACGCACGCCTCCACCTCCTCTTTGACCTCCTCATCGGGTCACATTCGGAGTGGGATATGTAAGCAATGCCGCAAAGGATTATGGGAGACCGTGGAGAGGCCAATGAGAGCCCTCCAGACGGATCGCTGCCGGGCATCGCCGCCCACCTATGGCTGCTCTCCAGCCGTTGCCGTGGCAACAGCAGCGCTTGATGGGAGAGGATCCTACTTCCTGAGAGAAGAGTGTGTTTATTTCAATCTTGACAGACAAACTCCTCACTGTTGGCCTCGATGCTTGATAAAAAAAAAAGGGAAGACGCGCTTGTCATGACCCCTGAGTTCGAATAAAATAAATAAATAAAAGAAAAAATCAATACTGGCATGACCACTGTATTGATTGTTTTCTTTGGCTTCGAAATGTTTAAATAATCTTTGGAAACAGGAATGATTCTGATTTCCAGCATTCGACATTATACTCTTTAAAACCTTTCTTATGTTCTTATTCGTATGTGCGTGTGGAAAAAAAGTCTGAAGCTCGACTCCTTAGCGCACTTTCAGAATTTTGTGAGAAAAAGTGGACGCAGCGATGTGTTCATGTGTATTTAAGAGAGAGAGGTTTGCCGTGGGCGGAGCGGTTCATGTTTATTCATCGCAGTGCTGATCTCTTCACAGGTTCGGCTGTCGTTTGCTCTTTTTCTCCCATCCTTCCCTCCCAGTCTGCTCCCCCTCTCCCTCGCCATCTCCATCGTCGCCGCCGCTCTCTGACTCCGCTGTTCTCTCTCCATCCATCCCTCAAACACACATACAGGTGTGGGTATGCGCAGTAGAGCCATGACACACACATTTAAATGTGAGTCGTGACTGGTGCGGAGTTGACTTTGCAACACAAGTGAATGCACTCTTCAATGAGCCTCGGGGGAAAAATGGATTCTGCAGCCGGGGTCAGAGTTTAAAGGGTCAGATCTTGGCGGTTTTTCTGCGGTTTCTCCCTCATGGCACAAAACCAAAAGTGCCTTCCACAAACACAACTTTAAACACTTCCAAAATCAACGCTAATGTCAACTTTAGCTGCTAATTAGCACCAACAGGCTCTCATTTGTTGATGCTATAAAGTATGACATTTAAAATAGTCGAGTGATGATGATGAGTTCCACACCAGAGTGGCACATGTTGCATCTTTAACTGTAAAATGAGGACGGTGGTTTCAGTGCATCAGAAGGTATTCACCACAGGTGGCCTCCAATCAAGGTGTGGGAACATCTTGAAGGGCATCAAGGGAGATGGAGGGATGAAATCAACACGAAGCCCAATTTGAACACAAAAATCGACGACTGACCACGGGTCAATCACATCCTCTGAACCAAAAAGAAATCTGGTTTGAATTGAAATCAATCAGCTTGCCCACTGCTCCTCCATGCTCATGCTCTGTGTACGATTATACGTGATGATCCGAAGCGCTTCACCGCGTCAGACTTACTGGAGCACTTTAACGGAGCTTTCTGACTTATTCATCTCTGATCATTTACATGATAAAGTCTCCATTCATCTGATCCTGCAGACGGTCCCTGTTTGTCGGGTAATGGGCCTCCGCCTCAACGCCCCCGCCATCAGACCTGATCTGAAAACAGCCTTTCTTCTTTATCACCTGCCTCCTCCTCCTCCTCCGCCTCCACCTTTTCCTCCTCTTCACCACTTCCACCCACGCTCAGCTTTTGTTGACTCTTGTCCAAAGTGAGTGTGTGCGTGCCCCCCCCCCAACTCTTACAAAGCGCTCATATTTTCTGCTCTATAAGGCTTCTAGAGCTGCTGCAGGTACAGGGAGGCGACCAGACGAATATGTTAATCATCATCCTTAAAGACGCAAGAAATAGCTGCTTTGATTTGGCTCACCAGCATTCTAAATATATGTGATTTCAATGCAAATATGCACCAGGAGTGGGCGTATCTCTTGTCACTCTGTCTTAGAAGACAAAAGAGGTGCTGGCAGGGTTTGAAAGTTGAAATTGTGATCCGTCACATGTTGCTGACTGACATGGGAATGGGATGAACAGAATATTGCATGAATGTAACCTTTTGCTTGTACTTTTAGTTTGCAAAACCCCACAGCCGAAGTGTTGGCGTCGTCAATGACTCGAATTCACTGATTTGATTCGTTTTTTTCTCAATCTGTGTTGCGTTTGGCAGCTCTTTCCTCTCGGCAGTTGCAGCAGGCTCCGCGCAGGAATTAAGCAAGCGATTTCTGCGAAGCACAGGCATCAGCGGGGTTTCACACTGGACTGTTGCTATGGCTCTGCGAATCTGCCGATGTCTATCTGTCAAGGCCGGTGTGTTTGACAAAGATATTGTCTGGAAAGATGATTTACTTTGCACTCAATAGCCTGTGTGTGTGTGTGTGTGTGTGTGTCAGTTCGTGCTTGTCCACCCTGTCAAGGGAAACAAGCAGATGAAAGTTTAACACAATGTCTTTCTCGGCAAACACCAATAAAAGAGGATTTGGCCTTCGAAGTTCTGCGACTCCCTTTGTTCGACACGGTTCCCGCTCGATACACGTGATTCCTAAGAAACACATCATGAAACCGCACTGAACTTTCCGACTCTTTTTCCACAAAGTGCTCACAGTTAAAACTGCCATTCTAGGATTTTGGTGTTGCGAGTCTTTCTGGCAGATTTGAAATGTAACGTTTCTCGTCTTTGTTGTAAAGGAGGCAATGTGACTGTTCTGTTCTGTGCCAGAAGACGCCCCCGCGCCCCATGTGTTCCCGTTCGCTTCTGTTGTACACAAGATGCGCACACACACACACACACACACACACACACACACACACACACACACACAGCAACGCTTCAGTATGCGTGAAATTCCTACTCTGCATAGTGATGAATCTGTCTCCATAGTGGGTGGTAATACAGTGAATACTTCAGGTTTCCATCTATTTATCTGACCATCTATTTCTCCTTCAAAGTGAGATGAGTCGTCTTTGGAAAAGAAAGAAAAGTGATTTGTTAAAGTATCATTCAAGAGTCAACACATTAAGTGGCTATATCCTCTCTATTGCACGTGCTGAATGATGAAATATGAATACAGATATTTCACAAGTGGAAAATATGTTATGTTATTAAATGCTCTCATGTCATGCATAGAAGTGGGGTCATTATCTTTTGTCCAGAAGTTGTATTCATGCTCATGTTGAGTGTTTTAAGAGCAGTTCACCCTGTTTGTTTTCACTGCAAATCTAAAGTTTGCTGCTCTGCAATTTGTCAGGATCCAGGATCCCTGTCTGACCCGGTGTGTGTGTCCCCTGATCTCCTCTCCTCATGTGCTCTGTCATTCCCCTGTCTGTTATTGTGTGCCATGTGCTCTGTGTTTGTCCTCTGCCTCCAGACACCTCCCATGGCCGCACCCTTAATCGTGCACAGCTGAGGACACTCAAGCTGATCACCTCCTGCAGCCTGACACACCAGACTCAGGGCCCCTTAATGAGTATCCTGCCACTATATAAGCTCTGGCCCTGCAGTCTGGGAGTGTCAGGTCGTACCGTCTTCAACCCGCTGAACCCCTGTGGATTACACTCCACGGCTCTGCCCTCCTTGTGTTTGTGGATGCGCTCCGCCGCTCTGCTCTCGTTGTGGTCTACGGATTACACTCTGTCGACTCCAGTATCGAGCCACGGGACTTCACGCCGTCAACTCACCAGCCCTCCAGTGTCGAGCCACGGGACTCACACCATCGATCTGTCAACTCTCCAGTGTCGAGCCACGGGACATCACACTGTCGATCTGCCACTCGGGTGTCGGACCACGGGCTCCACACCTGCACCCACCTGTCTATAAATAAAACCTGTTTAACATTCACTTCTGTCTCCTGTGGTCTTGCGTTTGGGTCCTATCTGTGAACTCCCGTGACAGAACGACCTGACCATAATGGACCCAGCAACCACAGGAGCAGCTACGCTGGCCGGACATAGCACGCAGCTGGAGGCACCCCAGCAGATGCTCATGGAGATGCGTCAAGCCCTGCAATCCATGGAAGCTGAGGTCTCTGGGGTTGGCCGCATCTTGCAGGGACTGGTTCGGACAGGCCAGCTTCAGCCGGCTCCAGCACCGGACCCATCACCTGCACTCCCCTCTCCTGTCCTCGCTCCGCCGGTCTGGGAATCCCCCGTGCTGGCTCCGAGTCCCTATGATGGAACACTGGGGAAGTGTCAAGGCTTCCTGTTGCTATGCCAACGGGTGTTTGACCGACAGCCCCTGACTTTCGCCTCAGACAGGTCCAAGGTGTCTTACGTGGTCTGCTTACTGCGGGGAAGGGCTTTGGACTGGGCCATGTACACAGTGAGCAGCGACCAGCCTAATACTGTGGGGTATGTGGACTTTGTGACTGCTCTGATGAGAGTTTTTGACCCTCTGGGGAACTCTGAGTATATGGTCAAGCGCCTTCTCAGCCGGAGACTGAGCCATGCAAGGGTAGCGGAACACTCAGTGGCCCGGTCGACTCCGGCTCCCCGTAGTCAGACTGCATTGCAGCCGGCTCCTGTTCCTGTCACCTCTTCGCCGCAGCTAGCTCCGGTTCCTACCGCCTCTGCGGCACAGCTTTCGCCAGTCCCGGCCGCCGCCGTCTCCGTACCGTGGCGACCTCCAGTCCCGGCCGCCGCTGTCTCCATACCGTGGCGACCTCCAGTCCCGGCCGCCGCAGTCGCAGTGCAGCAGCGACCTCCAGTTCCCGCCGCTGCCGTCCCGGAGCAGCAGCGACCTCCAGTTCCCGCCGCTGCCGTCCCGGATCAGCAGCGACCTCCAGCTCCCGCCGCTGCCGTCCCAGAGCAGCGACCGCCAGTTCCCGCCGCTGCCGTCCCGGAGCAGCAGCGACCTCCAGTTCCCGCCGCTGTCATCCCGGAGCAGCAGCGACCTCCAGTTCCCGCCGCTGTCATCCCGGAGCAGCAGCAACCTCCAGTTCCCGCCGCTGTCGTCCCGGAGCAGCAGCGACCTCCAGGTCCCGCCGCTGCCGTCCCGGAACAGCAGCGACCTCCAGGTCCTGCCGCTGCCGTCCCGGAGCAGCAGCGACCTCCAGTCCCAGCTGTGGTCTCGGAGCCGCAGCTATCCCCGGACCTCGCGGCCGCGGAGCCAGAGCCGCTCTCTGGTCCTGCCGCCGCAGGGCCAGCTCCAGTTCCTGCCGCCGCAGGGCCAGCTCCAGTTCCTGCCGCCGCAGGGCCAGCTCCAGTTCCTGCCGCCGCAGCTCCAGTTCCTGCCGCCGCAGCTCCAGTTCCTGCCGCCGCAGCTCCAGTTCCTGCCGCCGCAGGGCCAGCTCCAGTTCCTGCCGCCGCAGCTCCAGTTCCTGCCGCCGCAGGGCCAGCGCCAGTTCCTGCCGCCGCAGCTCCAGTTCCTGCAGCCGCAGCTCCAGTTCCTGCCGCCGCAGCTCCAGTTCCTGCCGCCGCAGGGCCAGCTCCAGTTCCTGCCGCCGCAGCGCCAGTTCCTGCCGCTCCAGTTCCTACCGCCGCAGCTCCAGTTCCTGCCGCCGCAGCTCCAGTTCCTGCCGCCGCAGTCCCAGTTCCCGCCGCAGCGCCAGCTCCAGTTCCTGCCGCGGCCGCCTCTACGCCAGTTCCTGCCGCCGCAGCGCCAGCTCCAGTTGCTGCCGCCTCTACGCCGCAGCCCGCTCCTGCCGCCGCAGCGCCAGCTCCAGTTCCTGCCGCTGCCACCTCTACGCCAGTTCCTGCCGCTGCCGCCTCTACGCCGCAGCCCGCTTCAGTTCCTGCCGCCTCAGCGCCGCAGCCCGCTCCAGTTCCTGCCGCCTCAGCGCCGCAGTCCGCTCCAGTTCCTGTCGCCGCCTCCGTGCCGCAGCCTCTCCCACACCCGGCCGCCGTCCCAGAGGCGCAACGACCTCCAGTTGCCGTCTCTGAGCGGCAGCGACCTCCAGTGCCCGCTGCCGTCTCTGAGCAGCAGCGACCTCCAGTGCCCGCTGCCGTCTCTGAGCAGCAGCGACCTCCAGTGCCCGCTGCCGTCGCGGAGCAGCAGAGACCTCCAGTACCTGCCACTGCGGCACCAGCATCCTATTCTCCAGAGCCCTTCCGCCCGCCCGGCCGTCCGCCGGAGCACCCGTGTCCGGAGCCCTTCCGCCCGCCCGGCCGTCCGCCGGAGCACCCGTGTCCGGAGCCCTTCCGCCCGCCCGGCCGTCCGCCGGAGCACCCGTGTCCGGAGCCCTTCCGCCCGCCCGGCCGTCCGCCGGAGCACCCGTGTCCGGAGCCCTTCTGCCCTCCCGGCCGTCCGCCGGAGCACCGGTGGCCGACGCTCTTCGGCGGCCCCGTGGCGGGTCAGATCCTGTCACCCCTCCTCCGGACCCCCGCCGCCCACCCTAGTCGGCCTTGTAGCTGTGGGGACATCCCTCCTCCGGACCCCCTCCACCCGCCCTGTGTTGTGTCTTGTGTTACGTCTGGAATCCGTTCCTTAAGGGGGGGGTACTGTCAGGATCCAGGATCCCTGTCTGACCCGGTGTGTGTGTCCCCTGATCTCCTCTCCTCATGTGCTCTGTCATTCCCCTGTCTGTTATTGTGTGCCATGTGCTCTGTGTTTGTCCTCTGCCTCCAGACACCTCCCATGGCCGCACCCTTAATCGTGCACAGCTGAGGACACTCAAGCTGATCACCTCCTGCAGCCTGACACACCAGACTCAGGGCCCCTTAATGAGTATCCTGCCACTATATAAGCTCTGGCCCTGCAGTCTGGGAGTGTCAGGTCGTACCGTCTTCAACCCGCTGAACCCCTGTGGATTACACTCCACGGCTCTGCCCTCCTTGTGTTTGTGGATGCGCTCCGCCGCTCTGCTCTCGTTGTGGTCTACGGATTACACTCTGTCGACTCCAGTATCGAGCCACGGGACTTCACGCCGTCAACTCACCAGCCCTCCAGTGTCGAGCCACGGGACTCACACCATCGATCTGTCAACTCTCCAGTGTCGAGCCACGGGACATCACACTGTCGATCTGCCACTCGGGTGTCGGACCACGGGCTCCACACCTGCACCCACCTGTCTATAAATAAAACCTGTTTAACATTCACTTCTGTCTCCTGTGGTCTTGCGTTTGGGTCCTATCTGTGAACTCCCGTGACACAATTAACTCATTTATGCACTTCAGCTCCTTTGTTTTTGTATTTTCAGGCACTTGAATCCAATTATAAGCAGAATGTACCTTCCTGTACCTCAGCACACATTCTCCGAGGCCAATTTCCCCCCCGGAGGTGGATGGCAAAGAGAATTCCAATATGTTTGTGCACAGTCTATTCTATTCTAATTTTGGTGAAGCAAATTTGTTCTTGTGTCACTCCGCTCCCCGTTCTCGAGCTGCTCATTCTATTCTCATGTGAGACTGACGTTTACAACATCGCACCCTGTGCTTTGAGAGACACTCCTGTCTTTAGATATGATCAACTCATGAGAACACATGCCACACACTTCACAATCACACCATATGGATTGATTACATATTAGCATGAAGAATAACAGAAACGCCTTAAATGTCTGAATGAAGCTAAAAAAATGACTTTATTGTTTTTTATGTAATAAAAAAAGGATTTAAATGACATCCTGAAGACAGTGCCTCTTCATGCTGGAACAGATAGCAGACTGTAAATTCTCCCCGACTGGTACTCTGTGTCCAACTGATTTGCAATATTTTAAATGATGATCCCTCCCTGCAAACAAAACACCAAATTCTGGGAGAAAATTGCTCTGAAAATGCTGCTTCGTTGTGACTTTAGGGCGAGGGGGACCAGACGATCCCAACCAGTCCAGAATCACGAGCGGTTTGTCCCAAAATCCCGAACCCTTTACCCGTTTGTAAAACATGAAATGCTGCCGTGGTCAGGCGTCGATTTTTAACAGTTCAATCTCGACAACGCAGGTGATGGCGCACAGCTGGAGACAGATGAAACTGCGCCAAAGCTCTCGGGCATAATTAAACACACTTCTCTGCAGAGCAAACCAAATTAAAGAAAAGATGTGATTGATCTCATTTCGAGCGCATGTTCGAAAACTGCCCCCCCTGCGAGGTCACTTATCATTTATTCAGCGTGGCTCATTTTGCCTCAAGCGCAAATTCCTTGAAAGTATGAACTTGTGTCAAAATGAATGCTGCTGCGCTCACACTCGCACCCCCACAACCCTGCTGCTGGTGAGCCCACACACACAGACACACGCATACAAGGAATGCATGCACGTGCAAACACATACACACACACACCTACACAAATTCACACACACACACACAGGTGCAGACTGTGCGTGGAAGCGAATGTTGTTCATGCATGTCTAGTAGAGCCGAGCTATGTGGAGAGCATCTTTGATCTCAGCCAGGCAGCCAACCTGCTTCTCCACTATTTGCATTTCGTCTCCTGGGTCTGTTGGCTTCTTGGCCTCTCACCAGCTTCAGATGCAGGTTACAGCGGTAGCCAGAGGGAGATTCCCACACATTCCTGTTTGTGAGAGTGTGTGTTTAAGGCTGCGTGTGTGTGTGTGTGTGTGTGTAAGAGAGAGAGGGAATGAAGGAGGCCAAGCCAGAGTACCTGGGCACAGAAGCACATCAAAGTACAGCCGACTAACAGAGAGAAATAGTGAGTGAGAGACGGAGAGAAAGCAAGATGAGTGTAGGGGAAACAAGCTGTGGATGTAGAGAGAAGGGGGGGAGAGAGAGAGAGAGAGAGAGAGAGAGAGAGAGAGAGGAGCAAAGGAGTGGGAGAAAGAGAGGCCTCTCCAGGGGGTCACTGAGTTTCTGGATCTCCTTTCCTTTTGTCCCACAGCACATTCCACAGCAACAATCTGACCAGTCAGCTATGGACCCGCAAAGACGAAGAAGAGCGCTGTAGCGCTTACGAATGTTTTGTACTGAAATTGTGTGACGCGTTTTGGGAAGTACACCCTAAAATGAGATTTGGGTGGAGTGGAGCTTTCGAGCTGATATTTTCAACGATGCAAATCAGTGCGGCCTGAACACAAGAAATGACATATTGCCCGCTGACCCCAGCGCCCTTAATGCATGTCCCTTGCGGACCGAAGTCAGGGAGTTCGCTCTTGTTCCCATCGGTCATTTGAAATGTAATGACCCATCATTTCAGAGTGCTTCAGGAGCCTGACACCTACATCTCCCCCTCTGTCTTTCTTCCCCCTCTCTCTGGCTGTTTTTGTATGCCGGTGGAGGATTGTATATTTTCCACCCCCACACATTTTTGAGCACCTAGCCCTACCATTACCTATGTAAATGAATTGGGCTCAGACAGGCGGTTTACAGAACCACCTCTCCTACACCGTGACTAAATGGGTGCTTATACACGCACACAGGATGCCAGATGATATCCGTACTGCGGTGACGTTCAGGGAGAGAAAAAAGCCTCTGACTTGTAGTGCAGTAGAAGTATAAAGAAGCATGAAATGGAAATACTCAAGAAAATACAAGTAACTCGAAATCATACTTAAAGCTGGGGTAGGTAACGTCTGAGAAACCAGCAAGAGTCAGGTCGATTTTTAAAGTTATCCTCAAGAAGAACCTAGCCCAGTGGGGAACTGCCCATTGTTCAGAAAACCCAAAAGTCCCAAGATGTCCCATTGGACATCACAAGTGCCTGACTGTGACCTTTATCGTGGCAAGATTAAACATCAACTTTCTGCGAGCGCCGCCGCAATCCAAATCATTCTTGGCGCCCTCGCTCTTCTGCGCGCTGACATGCGAACAGTTTTGTTTTGCTTTTCCGTTGGTCAGACCAACACCTGGCGACACAGCAGCGCACCAGCCACGGGAGTGCTTTTCTATCCGCCATCTCCAGCAGTTTGGAAATTGTTTTCAGCCTTGCAAAGCCGCCCACGCGCCGCCAGCTACTTACGGACCACGGGCGTTACAGAGTGTCCTCGCTTTGATGTACGCTTGTTTACATCCACCTCCGCGCGGAAGATGGCGAAACGCACGCTGTCAGTCAACCCAGAACTGCTGCCTCTCTCTTTGTCTGTCTGCATGGTCAACTTGGCTCATTGAATGTCGTGTCAATAAATTGCTGCCGCTGTACGTGTGCATGCAAGCAAGGCAATGGGAATGGCGGACTCCGCCACTGGCAATGCGAACTACAGCTAATGAGTATGAATATGTTTCGTGGCTGTAGCAGAATCGATCCGACAAACAAGAGCGAAGGGTACAGACATCAGAAAGAAACTCTTAAGATATTAATGAAGCAATGTTTTGATCCAACAGAGGTCTTTGTCAGGCAATATAGTCACAAACACATTCGTCACTCATGGGGTTGTGATCCACATGATTGGGAGTCCATCCTGACAAAGATCTCTATTCGATCCAAACGCTACAGAGTGCGGATCCTTTGTCTGTATAGCAGATTAAAGACCAACAATAAATTGGAAGTTCTAACATTGAGGTTGGGGAAAGATGCTGGTCCTGGTTCAATTTCGTCCGTACCGACTTGAACCAGGACCTCCTCCTCATTCAGCCTCCATAGCATTATGAACATCTCCCCATTGCCACACTGGCACCATTTTGCTAATTTTCTCTCCTAACGCTGCCTCCGTCTTTGCCTCTAAGCTCCCAGTAATTATGCTGTTCTACGCCCGGCATCTGTCACCTGTCAATCAGCCTTCCTTGCCTGTTCAGCCGTGGTGCCAATCACCGCTCATTACCCACTTATTTTCACATCTGCTGCACGCATGAAACATTCAACTTCCATGTTGAAAAATAACATTAGCGAAGTATCTTATCTTATTTTTTTTACCCTTCCACCTCATTTCAAATCTCTGAAATGCGGTTTCTCTCATAGCTCGCTGACATTCGGTGTAAGGCCTCAAACCGGTCATTTCTTTGCTGTTATTAGATTTAACCCCATGGTGATGGCCACCGTCGCATCGCCCGCATCTATTCTCATCTGATGGCTTCTCTGCCACACGCAGCAGGGAAGTGCAGGATAAGTGTAGCTCTGTATTTATAACCCCAGTTGCAGTGCAGGTCACAGATTCTCTTCGTCTGAAATTAGCTTCGGCAGTGCCACGACACTGCCGAAGTGCTGCTGCCCCTGAGTCTGTTTTTCAGTTCCAATCTCCAGTTTTGCCATTGTGTCATGCAAAAGAATCCACTAAAAGTGAGTATTATTATAATTTTTTGCTATGTTCTGTTACACTGATGGCATCTCAACAAGATGAGTCGTCCCCCCCCCCCCCCCCCCCTCCTCAAAGGTTGCCGCATGGCACGGAGCTGCCTGTTCAACCACCGAGACATACACGTAAACCGAGCCACTCCACGAGAAGCAACAGTCACAGGTGTTCAGAGCTCTTTCCTGAGGACGCTCTGCTTCCCTTCTTAAGACGTACACCCTCTGCCCCCCCCCCCCCCCCCACACACACACACACACACCCCAAAAAACTTCAGGTGACAGGGAAGTGTGGGGTTCGGCTTTTAATGGCCCTATACTGTGTGTGTAGGTGTGCACACAATTGATGCGTAGGGGTGTGGAGTGGTCAACTGATGAGGCACTGTGGAGGCTGAGAGCTCTGGAGAGTGGCGTGTGTGTGTGTGTGTATGTGTGTGTGTGTGTGTGGGTTGGAAGCCTCCTCTCCTCGCAGCGAAACACACACGCACACCAAGCTGGGGGAGGTGGAGGCAGCAGAGCTCGCTTCGCCGGCTGTCCATTGATCAGCGGAGCGGTTGACTTAAAAGATCAGTGTAGAGACCGGTGGAGAGCAGAGGGAGGGATGGAGAGGAGGATACCGGGGGTCCTGTAGGATGCAGCAGCACAGATAAGAGAAGAAGAGGAAAAGGGGAAAAAAAGGTGGGGAAAAGAAAGACAGACACAAGTGTGTGAAGAGATAGATGAGGGAGAATTAAAGAGGCGTCTGGGGTTGCCCCTGGGGGGGGGGGGGGGGGGTTAAACAGTCTGGAGGAAGCCCGCCGGTAAGCACTTGATGTTTCTGTTTTCTACGTGCATGCCATATATGTGCCTGGGTGCCTATTTGTATGCCTGTCTGTGTCTCGTGCTGCCCATGCTTCAGTGTTGAACCACTGCAGAGAGAGAGAGAGAGAGAGAGAGAGAGAGAGAGAGAGAGAGAGAGAGAGAGAGAGAGACAGACGGGTAGAGATGCCGGGTGTTTGTCTCCTTGGTGCAGCAGGCAGCAGCAGGAGAAACAAATCTCCAAAAGCTTCCCATTCCACTGCAGACAAAACCATTCAGTCCTGTTGTCTGTTCAATTAAAAACAGCAGCGCGCTCCTGCTGCTGCAGGGATTCATTCAGTCTGTGTGTGTGTGTGTGTGTGTGTGTGTGTGTGTGTGTGTGTGTGTTTGAGAAGGTGTCAGGGTGGGGAAATCACACACAGACTTCACGAGGAGAAAATAGGAGTGATATTCCCCAGAAGCAGCTTTTCTGTGTGTGTGTGTGTGTGTGCGTGAATTGGTGTTTCAGTGTTTTCTATGAAATGTCAAATTGATGTAATGTTGCAGCAGGGATTGACAGACGGACTTGTTCCATCACATCCTCAATAAACCAGCGTATAGGGACATCATTGCGTGTGCACGGTACAGACCCTAAAATATCAAATAAGTTCAGTGTTGCACTTTGTGCTATTCCTTATCTTCTATTTTCCCATTTGGTCTGGAATTGTGGATACGATAGCCGCAGTCTGTGCATGGTGATGCAGTTGGTCTTGTAAAATAACCAATAAACTACAAAGTTATATGTATGAGGTTTAAAATGCTATTCATCTAATATTCAGGACAATAATGCCAAGAACAACATGTACATTTTACTGAAAATAAAGTTTTGATTTTCAATTCAGAGAGCTCACGCACAAAACCCCCAAATGTAACAAATGTCAATGGGAGCTCTGGCTCCACAGCCCATTAGAAGCAGGGCCGATAGATGGTCTTCCGATAATGAGCTGACATTGATTTCACGCAACAACGCCTCTGAGCTCGACATCACCTGAAACCACTTGTGTGTCTTGTTTTACACTCCCCGCTCGGCTGCGTCGGGCCCCCTCGGAGGTCCCCGGACCCTGGTTTGTGCACCGTTGAGCCAGGCAGCAGCTGAAGAATCCCCCCGCCCCCCCCTTATGATATGGAAGCAACGCGCGTTGACGTGTCGCGCTGCGCTTCCGACCACAAGCATCGGCATGCGTCTCCGTTGCGCACACGCGCACACACTCTTACAACACTCTCATGGGGACATGCGGCCAGCAAGACGCAGCCACGGTAAGTGGAGCCACTTTTCGGCACTTTATCTCCCGGTGGGCTTGAAGAACTCGCCCCCCTCCAGCCTCGGTCACACGTTGTTGGAGAAAGGGGGACATTGAACCGACTTTTTTTTCTTCTTACGTTCGGCGGCACCATTCCGCAGTCGATCCATGCAGATTGCGCAACGCGGCGTGTGATCGGACGGGAAAACGTGAAAAACAATCCGGTATTGTTGTTTTTATTCAACGCGACTGTCGCCACTAACTGCTCACTTCGATCAAAGTCCACCTTATCATCTCAGTTTTGCTTTTCTCTGGCCATGCGGGGGCTTCTCAGGGAGCACCTTTGAGTCTCTCCACTTGCTTAAAAGGGGGCATTTGTACGCACCGAACTGTCGTTTTTGTAAAAACCCAATGCCACATCCACAGCGTTGCCGAACAGTCACTTTTCTTTTTCTGTAAGTTCAATGTTTTGCTACTTTGAGGGGCAAAGTGTGCCGCTCGTTCCCGTGTGTGTGTGTGTGGTTTGGGGGGGGGGGGTAATGCGCAAAGTGTGTGGTCTCCAAGCTCTCCACCCACGCGCAGAGACGCACGGTTCGCGCGCGCACGCGCTCTGTCTGTATGTCACGGTAGGGTGTCTCTGGGTCTCAGGAACGCGTCCCGGCGTTTCTTCTGTGTTTCATGCACATTACAGGCAGTTTGGGAACCGCTGCCACGAGCGTCAAGAAGCTCCAATAAAACCTCGACTTCCGGTTACCTATTTCATAATAAGGGTCAGTTGCAATCGTGAGATAGATAGATTTTGTATCTCCCTATTTCAGGCATATTGTAAGTCTGTTCATGAAATAACAATGATCAGTATACTATAACATCAAACACAACATAAAACAAGGAAAATCAATATATAATCTCAATTTATCACATTCTCCATCAATTTTCTGTTGATCAACTAATCTTCTTCTCTAATATTTCATCTGTGAAACAATATGCGATGTTACTATCAGCTAAATATAACTTCCGTCTTCATTTGGCAGAAATAAAAGTTTGAAGGCTACTACTGTATGACCTAGAATATCACCCACAAGAGCTAGATGCTTTTAGTTTGAATGCAAAAACTCTCCGGGTTGCTCCTGGTGAACCCCGGCCAGCTTGACAGCTATTCTTGTGTTTTTGGTATGCGATTACCCAGCAGAGAACCCATGACTGAAGGGGGAAGGAGGAGGAGAAGGAGGAGGACTGGGGTTGAGTTCAGGATACATTCCTCGCCTTCCTCTTTAAGTTAACCACATTATTGGAGCTGCTGACATGTTGCCTCCTCACATATCACCCTTAAGCTCCCAGCTGATGCATTACAACTGGACAAAGTGGTCAGATGACCTCAGGGGAAAGAAAACTATGGCGATACCATAGAAGAAGAAAGATTCAACTGGCCACAACTAATGGTTTGCGCCACGGCCAATCCGATCCGAAATGTCGTGGGTTCTTCTCTTCGCGACATCCTTTTGAAAATCAGGTCAGTAGTTTGGTAGTTTGTCCGTAATCCTGCTGACAAACAAACAAACTGAAAACATAACCTCTGTGGCGTCAGTTAGGGATTGTATGAAAGTTGTCGAGGCGGGAAAGGGGGCTGGAGCCGATGTTTAACTTTCTAAAAACAAAAAGCTCTCGTGGGTGATTAACATAAAATTTCAAAACATATGCCGAAACGCACCTTTATAACAAAAGTAATCCTCGACGTAATTATTTTGATAAAACTATTCAATCTTTTTTACAGCATCTCGCGCGAGAAAAGAACAAATTTTTTTTTTAAATCCCTGTTTCGCCAAAAATCTCCAGCAAAACGAAAAACGATAAACCCGCCCCCTTTTCTGACCCCGCCTACTCCCCTGAAAACCTGAAATTTCTATCATACTATTTTTTTTTTACGGTTAACAGCTCCTGGCTGTAAACCAACAGGTGGTCTCACACACACACACACACACATGCGCGCTCGACGTTAACTACAGAAATACAGTGACATTACATGGAACATAAATGGGGCTTTGGGACATCTGCATAAAACCAGTGTCGCTCTGCCTTGTTCTTCAGCATCTCTGTCGAAGCTGTAATCGCCCACTCGGTAATGACAATTACTATAATGGCCTGATTGTTGGATTATGCCGCCAAAGTGGTTTTAGCGTAGATCTGCATAATTGTTCATGGCGTATACGCGCCCGTGGGCTCCTGGCTGCCATTAGCCGCTGCAGAAAAGAGGCTGATTGAGGAGTCGCTCGAAGAACAGAAGAATTGTGAGCCGACTGTGTGGGTGTTTTGAGTGTGAGCCTCTGTAGAGTCTGTGAAAATGCACTCAGTGTTGACATATTAAACATTGTTAGATTCGATTTGTTGTCGACTGATGATGGAAAAGAGCAGCTGTATGAAGGGGGTGGAAGTTGACTTTCAGGGGCCCTACTCGGCGTCCAACCCCGATAACTATCAGCTGCTCCGCTGTGCACACAAGTAGAAATGTGTGACTTTGAAGCAGGATATCTGCGGTAGAGTCACTTTTATGAATAAACGTTCGGAAATGGAGATTGCACAAGATTACAAAAAGAAAGAAAAGTCATGCGCCGTGAATGATGCACGCGAGCCACGGCGCCAATCGGAGACGAGGAGCACCATTGCTTCCAGTTTTATCAAAATTGCACCAGTGAGATGGCAGCCGCAGTCTTTCCAAACCAGGTCGGCTGGATATGACGTCATATAAAATGAAAGTAATGTTTTCACCAAATTTTGTTCGTTTAAGCAAAAGAAGTCTGTCAAAATGTATACGGCTTTTACATCCTGGAAAAGAAACTCTTTGGTGACATCATCGAACATCAATGCTTTTCACTCTCACATCCCATGATGCTTCCTTTCCCTCCTGCTTGCATGCATCCAATTTATCAAAGCAAGACAACCTCACAAACTGTGGTCTGTTTCGCCCTAGTCTTTGTTCAGATGCTCCAACGCGATGGGAAGCTGTGTCCCATCTGATCACATGACCAGCAGATGGACAGACACATCCGTGTAGAACATGGGGGGGGGGGGGGGCTGTAGCAGCGTGAGGAAATCTGTCGCACTCCCTCCTCCAGCAAAAAGAGCTCATTTCTTAATCGACTTCGCTATGAAAGATGGAGTCGGCGCGAAGGAAGTTATCGTCTTCCGCCGGCGCGTAGCGACCGCTGAAAACCTGCACGACCGTGACTTCATCCCCCTCTCCTCTTCCTCCTCTCGCGGCTCGTCTCCTGAAAGCAGGCCAACATCCCACTCGCACACTAATATCACGCTGCCTCTCACTCTCGCTGCTTTTCTCTCTCAACAGCACTGTGCTAATTACTCTCCGTTTCCATAGCAACGGGTAGCACCTCACTTTGGTTTTTTTGTGTTATCTCGGATAGCCTCTCGCAAACATGCCTTCCCATCGCATCATGCGACCAAGGCGACAGTTTGTATTGTTGAGCGGGTGGATTTTATCCTGCGGCTAAGCAAAGCGACATTCATCCCCCAAATTACAGCGAACGAACGTAAAAAAAACAGGAAAAAACACCTTTTATATCATAAGATAGTCATTCATAATCCGTCTGTGATGCTTTATTTTGTGATGAAGTGTTGTTATTTGTGACTCATACGTGGGTTTTTAAGTTGGTTATTTCATGCATTTCCCACAATAACTACTTCAATCTTTGCTGTTTTAGTCATAAACATATCACGTTACTTAAAACATTATATATATATTTATATATACGAATATATGCTTACACAACACAGACAAAAAGGCCCAGCCGTTACCTGGTGATTGACATCCTTCCTGTCACCGTGTTCTGCCAGAGCAGATGGAATATTCTTGCCATACGTTATGAATTATTAATTGACCACTGGGAGGAATTGTTCACTCAATGGGGACATTTCATAAAGTTATTCTGAAAGGTTCCATTCAGCTTGTATGAATGAGTGCCCCCCCCCCCCCCCTCCCTAATGGATGGTCTAATGGATGTCACACATTAGACTCCATATAATATATATTTGACACAGTCACACGTTTCCTTATAGTAACGTGGAACTCGAGGGAGGAGGAGGTTAACACTGAAGCCGGTCGGGGGGGGCGGGGGGGGGGGGATGAAACAACACTGGAATGGATTCAAGTTGTGTGAGTTTGCGCCTTTGAGTCGAACGAGGTGGAGGAAACAGAGTGAGAGCGAGAAAACAACAAAAAAAAAAGGGGGGAAATGATCCCGGCCCGAGGGGCCCACGGCTCTTTACTCATTAAACACACAGGAATGTTGGGTCAGAGTGGGCCTTTTAAGGACACATTTTAAAACTTTTCAATTCAAAGGATGCAATTTCACCTGGAATTCCGTTAATTTAGAATTTAAACAAATGGAAATTTAGATGATCAAAACGCACAAACGGGAATTCGCTATTTGCAATTACAGACGATAAACAGTTGATATTACACCACCAATATGCATCACTGTCAGTTATAAACTCATAAAAGCATCCGTGTATTCTTTTTCTTCAATCCATATTTATGTGACATGAATCCACTTACACTACTAATCTAGTCATTCATTATTTTTTTTTGAAGTGTTACGCCCTCTTTTGCACGTGCCTTCATGCTACATTATCCTCAATGACCCAGGGTTTTATGAATGGGCAGCAGGAAGCCGTGCCATTGGCTGATAGTGACAGCCAATCAGGGAGGGTCATTTGCAGCAGAGGGGGGAGTGTATGAATGGACAAGTCAGACAATTTTAGAGGTCAGGGCCCGGTGTGTGTGTGTATGTGCGTCTATAGGTGTGTGTGTGTCACACACTGAACTTGGTTTATTGGAGGCAATCTATACATAGCTGTGGGAAACGCATGCAGAGACAATCGGACCGGTTTAAATTAGCAGTCATGGCCGCCTGTCTGTTTCTCACAAAGGCGGAAACGCCAGAGCAGGCAGGGCAGAGACGGAGGGAACAGGAAGGAAGGAGAGCGGGGGGGGGGGGCATAGGGCATTGATCACACACTGCTGGTTTAACTCCTCTCCCCCCCCCCCCCCCCCCACCCCCACCCACTGCGACACAGAGAGACATTGTTAGGAGGTCTGGTTTTCAGGGGGGGTTGGTTGTGGTCCGGGCCAAGCAGAGTTCACATACCTCTCTGCTGGATCACTGCCATATACAGGATCTAGGTGGAAGAGATAGTGTTCAAGGACTCGTCCAACTTTGTGGGGTCTGACCCCCATTGAACACCTCGTGTGATGACAGAGCGTGAGCGTTGAGGTAGTGTGGTGTGCAACACTTTAGCATACAGAATGTTCATTGCGTAACCATTCTGCCACTGACCCCCCCCCCGTCTCTCGTAAACATACAACACTTTTGTCACTGTATCGCCAGTTTCCTGTCTTTGTCGTTTCAGACAGCCAACGGGAAGTCTTAATCTTCTTAACTGATGAAGACTTCCTGTTCTAAAACTGGCATCTCGTTTCCTAGAATCACCATTTCTTTTTTTTTACAGCCCGCACTTGGTTTTGTTCCCCGTGTGCCTCGCCAAAGTAAAAGCTTTTGTGGAAGTACTGAAGAAAGACAACAGCAGCAATATCACAGCACACGTTAGGCCCTGCTTAATCACCACCACAGAATTCAACTCTCACTTTCAAAGGTTTGAACATAAAATGTTGCCTTCTTAGTCGCCCAACTCGCCCGTCTTTTTATCATGCGGGCCGTTTCTCTCGTGATAGAACAGATTCTCACCCCCAGTGTCTTTCTCTTTCAGGACTCCCATCAGACTCTCCAACACCAGACGGACACGCCAGGAAAGGTGGTGGAAGCGTCCATCTGTGGCTGTCAAAATGGTCGCCGCAACAGACGGCCATCTTGGTTTCGGAAGAAGGCAAAGAGGGAGACAAGGAGAGAAATGGCTGTTTAGCCGCATGCAGCACAACCTGTAAATGCTCTTTTCTAATCCGTCTTTTACTTTTATTGATTCACTGTTTAGATACTCGACAACCTTTGAGCTTCTGTCTGGTTACAATGAAGACGGTTTGCCATCTTGTCATGTTTGAGGGACTATCATTGCATTAGAGCTGTATCGTAGCACACACATTTATAATTGAGGTGTATATTCTTAGTCACTTCCTCACCTGCATCACATCAGCAGTGGCCGACACTGATGACACTTTCCCTCTGCGTGTGAAGTTTTTGTTTCCCGCCTCGGCTGAAACGTGGCAGCCGTGCGGCCATTTTGGCTCCCGAGCCGCAGGGCCCCCCGGCGGTTGCTCAGTAGTCAGTGTAGATCCTGTGGGGCTGGCAGCAGCTACATCTGGCTACTGGGTCTCCGCTGGCAGGCACGTCAATCGGCGAACGTTTCTGCAGCTCTTTTTGGACGTTTTTTTCAAATGCGCTGTAGTATTTTATTCCCCCCCCCCCCCAGATGCATTTGGCATCCCTTTTTTCGAACGGCGGTTTCTATTTGTAGTTCACACACTTTCACGTGTGGTTTTTCTACCACGCGACTTTTGAATTTCAAAGAAAATGTCTTGAATGCACACCCACTGCGAAGAGGAAAGCCTTCGCCGGAGCTAATCCTTGACTGCACGGGTAGTTCAGAGGACAGAGTGATTTATATTTGAAATAAAAATGACATTTTGAGATACTGGGTAAGTTCTGGACCTGGCATACAGTGTAGGATTCTGTGTGTCAGTCTACAGCTACATTGTCTGCTGGGTTTCAGGCCTTCACTCTCAACATCAATGCCTCTGTTTGTATTATTCCTGTAAATGATACCAAAGGGTTATGAACTATTGTGGTGCGTTTGAGAAACCGAAGAGCATGGATAATTTGACAACGTTGTGTTTATTGACTCATCATAAAACATTCTTCAAACAATAAAACAATTTTAAATGTCCGTTTCTGTACAATGCTTGCTCAGCAATTTTATTTATATATAGAAAACGTAAGAGGAGTTGTGTTAAAATGACAAAACTCCTTCAAATTTAATGGCAGGTACTCTGGAAAAAAATAACAGCATTCCATCAACAAATATTTTCAAGCAATAAATATGTATTTATAAATAGTGTAAATTTACATCAAGATTAGAAACATAAAAATCACAAATTAAACTTTTTCTCCAGAAGTCTATGTGCAACCCATTCTCTGTGTGACTTGGCTAGTAAGTTGGTTTTTTTTCGACATTTTTTTCCTTTTTTTTTTTTATACCTAGAAACAAAAAGTCATAGTTTTGAAAAGAACAAGACAAACGTAAAACATAAAAGCTGTAAAAAAAACAACAAAAGAAAATAGAAAGTAAAGAAAATCACCTTAACTCTTCACACTACAATTTTTTTGGAGATTTTGCTGTCCAAAGAGTCTTAAAATGACTATCTACCATAGAAAAAGACCAGTTAGGCTAGTGCTCCTTAGAAGGACAAACTGAACTTTTTGGGGAAATTCTATAAATCAAAGCAGACATTTCATCCTGTTACCAGAATAGAAAACGTAAAGACGGGAGAGAGAGAGAGAGAGCTTGTCAAGTCAGTAGTCTTTTACGGGTGGTGTTGCCAGTTGTGACAGTTAACAAGTATCTACAAAACATTTTTAATCACGCATTAAGAATCCCACCCCTCCCCCCGTTCCCAACCGTTTTTTGATTAAGTCCTCCATTAAAACAGGGCTGAGCCATTGTCACTAGAGGGGGCTGGGAGGGGAAGGGGAGAAACAAAGTCCTGTTTGTGAGCTCGGTGGCGCCCCCCTCTGGAAGGGCCAGGCACCAGCACTTCAAAAACAGGTTGCATAGACAGACACACTCAGCCGCCTCAGCCTCCAGCCGTGGCTATGGAGACAAGCCACAATGGGTGGGAAAGGGGGGGGGGGGGGGGGCGGCCTTGGCTTTCCTGAATATCAGAAATGGTCCGCGTATGTAGATGTTATTTTTCATTATATTCTTAATACAAGTTCCTGTGAATGGGGGGGGGGGGGCTTCATGGCTCCACAGCAGAAGACGAAGAAGGGGGTGTCACCTAATGTCAAGATGAAGAGGAATGAAGAGGAGGGGCCTGGGGAGGAAGAGCACACACACGACAATTAGTTCAGGAAAAACTAAATCATCTCCCTTCATTTTGAAGTCCCCCCCCCCCCCCCCCCCCCCCCCCCCTCGGTCTGGTGACTTACTAATGTGAACTGGTCGTAGACCTGCATCAGGTCCTCCATCCTGTGTTGCTCCAGCACCACGAAGTTGTCCAGAGTGGCGCTGCCTTTCCTGGCGCAGTCCTGGCAGTGGACCACGTGCTGCTTCTTGGACAGGAGCTCACGGCGCACAAACAGCAGGTTGAACACCTCCACCTGCAGAGCGCACACACACACACACACACACACACACAGGTGAGGGGGCGGCGACGACTGAAAGTTTCTCAGTAGGGGCAAGATCATTTGACAATTTGTGTCCAGTTCGCTCTCAAAATAGCAGGTAAAAAGTGCACAGCAAAACGAAAATATGAAGATGAACACAGGACGTTTTAGTGGGAGAGTTTATATTTTTTTTGTTGAAGGTATTGGCAAGCCATTCTGCCTTATATGTCAGGCGTCATTAGCG
The DNA here is from genome assembly GCF_949748355.1 of Melanostigma gelatinosum. Classification (NCBI taxonomy): domain Eukaryota; kingdom Metazoa; phylum Chordata; class Actinopteri; order Perciformes; family Zoarcidae; genus Melanostigma; species Melanostigma gelatinosum. Next base: position 3,383,996 of record NC_136657.1, on the reverse strand, counting down.
CATTTCGAAGCTTCAAATCTTCAGCGCCACTTCAGCTCACTCCATGCCAACAGCGACCAGGAATTTCCAAAAGGGACTGAACTTTGCAAGCACAAGTTGGTGACTTTGAAAAGTCAGGCAGAAAAGCAGATCGTTTTTCCAAAAATGTACAAAGCACTCAGAGACCGTAACGCTTGCATACTATCAACTGGCTTGGAACATTGCACGGGCTAAAAAGCCAGACAATGAAGGCAGGGTAGGAAATTTACATATTTATTTGGGGGCAATTTTTGCCCCCACTGACTGAAATCCAGGGGCATTTTCAAAAAATTGGGGTCACTTTTTGAAACTTGTGAAATAACATTTAACCTTTGTTCAAAATAATAAATATACTTATTTAGGCTTACAGTATATGAGCAATTGTCATCAAATGGCAATAATAAGACTATTAGGCAGTAGCCTACAGATTCAAAGTGTTTTTTTTTAGATTTTTTAAACAAAAAAAATCAGACAATCATATTCAAGTTCATTCTTATTTCTTTGTGGTTATTTATTGTTATTCTTAAATAAAAAAATTTGGAATTTCCACTGCATCATCCACAGGGAGCAGCTCGTGTCTAAATCACTGAATTTAAACAACGTCATGAAGCCTGTGATGGAAATCGTCAACTACATCCGCACACATGCGCTGAACCACAGGCAATTCAAGAGTCTCATCGCTGAGCTGGACCAAGCGGGCAAGTCACCAGCGCCGCCCTGAATAAGCAAAGAGCCAGATATACAACACTGATTGAAAACCTGCACGAAAGCTTTGTGACCCGGTTCCGTGATCTACAACTGAAAAGGCCACAGATTACATACAACATACGTCTGAGAGTCTGTGTTTTCTACCCGGAAACACGTGAAATCAAAGCATCTATCTCTTCTGACCGGCACCCATGTGAAAGAATTGCTTCGAGTGGCAACAATGGAACACAAGCCAGATTTGAAGAGGATTGTTCAAGGCAAGGAATGCCAGAAGTCTTTGCGGTAAACCCCTTTAAAATCCACGCCCGTCCCGCTGAAACGCCCCCCCCCTCCCTCCCCGTGTGCTTACTGACCTCACAGATGGTGCAGTAGTGGGCCGGCTCGTCCCTCGTCCGCGGCCTCAGCACCGTTTCCTTGCCGGCCGTCGCCAGCGCCTCCTTCACCCACTGGCACTGCTTCAGCGTCCGCAGCAGGCAGTACCTGTGACGAACGACGACGACGCATTGTGTCACGCTCGGAAAAACGAACAGCCAGCTCGTAATAACGCAACGTAAACCCCGCCGAGGGACTCGGTGACTCACTTGATCATCTCAAACAGCTTGTGGTCGGACACTTTGATGTTGCGCGACATGTTCCAGGAGAGGTGCACCATGGGAACCGTGGACTTGACAGTCTGGAGCTTGTTCCACTCGTAGCGCTCCACAGCCAGCTTGTACTGGTGGGCTGAAAGACATATTTCACATTATTTGAGATGATTATATGGCCAGTGGAAACAGGTGCGCTGGTTGTTATGGAAGTGTATTCGTGCCATCATACAACTAAAAAGAAAATGCAGGGAATCAAATCCCGCGGTAATTAACTAAAAAGGTCACCAATCAGCAGAAAAGCGTTTCATCATATCAGACATCATTTCTGTAAGACAAGGCAAACTCTCCAACTCTAGCGGCTTGAGTATCGCGAACCCACGTCCCACAATCCCGGGCGTACCGGTGAGAGGTCCAACGTTCCAGGCGATGTTGTTGCACCAGCCGATGGCCTGCACCCAGTGGACGGTGCCGGTGTTGAGCCACACCAGGTCGCCGGGGCGCTGGATGAACCGGTAGACGGGCACGTCGGCCTCGTACAGGTCCTCCAGGTTGGGCCACCACGAGCCCATCAGGAAGTTGATGTTGTTCCTGGAGGGGGAAGACGGTCGGGATGAATACAGGAATGGATGAGGGGGCCGTGACTTGCGCAGAAGACGGCCATCTTTAAGACTTCCCTCCCGCCCAGCTTACTTTTCACAGAAGTTGCTCATCACTCCCCAGTACGGCTCCGGCACCGCGAACCATTCACAGTCGCCCGGTCCGATGTTGATGTTGACGGCACAGAAGTTATTGTGCTCCTGGTGACCTGAGAGGGACAAAAACCTCCTTGAGTGCACGAATCCACGCTCTGGAAACAGCAGTCGTCATTTGAACCAGAAGTACGTTTTTCGCGCCGGTTTGTGCATCAACCTGCTATCCTGCTCCCGGGGACCTTCATGTAGAGCTGAACGGTGTTCATGCCCAGGATGGTGTGGCCCACGTGGCTCAGCAGGTTGCCGGCTGATACGACGCGAGCGAAGGCCGGCAGTTTGCTGAGCTCCTGGAGCTGCTGTTTCCACCTGGAGAGAGCGAGAGAGTGTGGGGCGAGTTGTCATAAAACCATGTTTACAAAGCGTCTTAAAAGACAACAAATCCAGATCCAGACTCACTTCCTTTCGTCCGACACGTCGATGTTGGTTCCAAACTTGATGTGCTTCAAGGGTCCCCTTCTTTTGCGGGCAACACTGAAGACACACAAACAAATTTGCCACATGTGGTTTAATCTGCACAAAAGGTTTTCAAAAAACACACAACCATTTCTTTATGGGGCTAAAGAAACAAAATAAAAGTCACTAAAGACAAAGAAGAAGATCAGGTACCTCTCTGCTGATGTTGGCTCTGTGTCCGATGGCTCCTTTAACGCCTTCTTCTCATTCTCCTCCTGAAAACAAAGAGGAACACGTGAAGCCAGCTGTACGCTACCGTAAGCTGCCAAACAGTTTGCTTTCACAGACGAAGCAGGACTGACCCGGAGGGACTCCTGGAAGGAGGCCGCCTGATACTGGGCGTATTTGGCGATCGTGGTGTGGGCGCGGGCGCTCTCGCAGCGCCACATTTTCTTGGTGCCGGCCGGGTCCCAGTTCTCGTCGGCGGGCTGCGAGAGCTGCGTCCAGACCTCCACCAGGTGCTCCGGGTTCGCCTCCACCAATGTCTTCGTGGAGAACAGACCCAAGTCTGCCGGGAGAACGGACACCCGGAGAGGGGAAGACACAGAAATAATTAAAACACGGACGTCTTTGTGATCGGCATACCATTCCCGCTGCTGCAAGCAAAAGCATTTACCCAGTTTGAGTGCTCCGGCCAGTCCTCTGATGACGGTGACGGGGTTGGAAGGGTTTGTGCAGAACTGGTGCAGTGGGGGGAAGAAAGCGTCCCTCTTGTTCTCCAGCTGGTCCACAGACAGGAAACAGGAAGTTAAAGGACATCATATAGCACTATGACCACCTGCTTTAATGAACAAGACTCATCAGGTCAAAGCGAACGCGACTTTAAAAAAAAACAACAACTGCCAAACACTCCCTGAAGTGGCTCGCGGCCCTCTTGGGCGATACTCACATAGATGCTGGGTGTGGGAGGGTTGAGCTTGTCTTTGGGCAGGGCTGGTGAGGGTGGAGGGGGCAGCCGGGGCGGGGGGCACTTATCGAGGAGGATGCTGCTGTTGGAGAGGCCGTTCCTCCCCAGGTTTCTGCACACAATGCAGAGAACGTTTAAGTGGGAGCAGCACGGGTGACGAGATCATAAATCAGGCAGGGAGAAGTAACGCACCGCTACAGGATACCGACCTCCGATCTTAAAGATATCTGCTCCTAGTGGCTCATTTCACTGCAGAAGAAACTACACGCATGTGTAAAACAAGCGGGAACTCGTGCGACCAAATGGAGGAATATTCCACTGAATAATCTGTGCTAAATCATATCTGCGTGGCAACAAGACTGCCCAGTAGCCTTCGGCGTTGTTTACAGTTACATAACAATTTCCCTTTGGTTGTGTAGTAGCTCTGGAAGTCCACCGGGGGGAGACATCGTCAACACAAACCACACCGCTCAGCTGATCCTTCTCTCTCGTAACACACAACACTTGGGTACCAAGAGAGGACTCAACCGGGGCCTCACCTGCAGGCCTTCAGCACGTCTGTGGAGCTGGGGTAGATGGATATGGAGGACGACGATGAGGAGGAGGAGGAGCCGTGTCCGTGTGGAGGCGTAGCTTTCAGACTGGTGACGGTGGGCGGCTCGGCCTTCTGCGGGCTTTGCGAGTCCCCCGAGATGCCTCCTTTGCCGTTGCCGTTGACGGCAGGCGCAGCAGAGGTGGCGGCGGCGGGGCTGTGGCCGCCTGTTTGGGTGTGTTCTGAGGATTTGGGCGAGGGCGTGGCGGTGGATATGGCAGAGATGGGCGAGGAGGCAGCCGAGCTGCCCTGTGCGTGGGGGGTGGAGGGCAGGACGGCTGGGTGGATGTTGTTGACTCTCTCGTGGGACTCCGTCGTGGTGGACGCCGTCCCTTGTGACGGACCCTCGCCCGCCACAGGGCCCTTCCCCCCTGCCAGCAGGGCAGATAGTCTAGGATTGTCTGCGCTAAGGCTCGGCTTCTCGCCACCCTCCGCCCCCTTGCCATCCCCCGAGTGTACGTGATTGGCCAGGCCGTCCGCCTGCGCCGCTTTGTCATCCGCGGGCGTCCTCGGCGACTTGCCCTCGGAGCCCCCGTTGCCGAGAGCGGCTGCGCTGCTGCTATCTTTGGTAGCGGACGCACCGGGTGCTGCTCCACCTGAGGTAGAGGAGTGGGGGAGGGAGGGAGGGGACGGGAGGTGGTTGTGGGCCTGTTGTCGCGGCGACGGGGCGCTAGTGGAATGTCCAACCTGATTGTTGGGGTGCACGGGGGCGATGGAGGAGCTGGGGGTCTGGGGGTAAGAGAGGGTCCCCTCACTACTGGAGCCTGTCGCATGTGGAACACACCCCTTCTGAAGCCCCTGGAGGAAGAAGAGAGCAACTGTTACACAGGGGGATCAGAAAGCACAGGCAAGGTGGCATTAATAATGAAGTTACCATGCTCTTAACATTTTTGCTCCTTGTGTGGACTAAGGTGCTGTAGGATGAAAACAGAGTTTCTAAGCTGAGCGACAGATAACGTGCCGGAGGGGGTTTGCATTTTTACGGACTGACAAACAAAGGGTGACCGGTGAGTGAGGCCCAACCTGAGAGGAGTTTAGGTGCAGGGCCTGGCGCGGCGCGGCGTCCTGCGTCTGCGCGCTTGTGCAGGTGTGAGGTAGCAGTGCTGCGTCGCCGCCGCCGCCGGCAGGTTGCAGGTAAGGCACGTCTCCGTTGGGTCCTGTGGCCGCGGGCCCCGGCTGATTATTACTACTGTTACTGCTGTCGCCCGAGGGGACGGGCTCCGAGTGTCCGTGTCCACCGGGCCCGTTGGCCAGCGGCTGAGGCGGGCAGAGGGGCCGGTGGAGTCCCAGGTGGGGCCGGGCGGGGTGGAGGCCGGGGTTGGGGGACGGGAGGGAGTTGGTGGTGGGGCCGTTGGGGAGCGAGGGGCGCGCCTGACCTCCCGAGGCGTTCTGTCTCATCTGTAAACATGACGGCAACACAGTTTAAATGTAGTCACAGCTTGAAAACCAGTACCGTACGTCAGTTATTATGTTAAAAAACAGGTTGGTTTCTTCACCTGGTGCTGGTGCTGCTGCATCATGGCGAACTGGGCCTCCAGTTGACCCAGCATCTGAAGCTGTGGGGGCTTCAGGCTGGCCCGGTTACTACGCAACTGTTCCAGCGCCTTGAAGACGGACAGCAGATAAAGAGTTTCCGTTAGATCGCGCATAAAGTAAAATATGAGATAAAAGACTTTACGGACCTGTAATTTCTGCTGGGAGAGGTACCAGTTGGGAACTGGCTGCTGTGGCGGGTTACTGACCCATGAGTCACCCTGAAAAACAAGCACAGCGTTCAGATTTAACTGCACGACTGTAACTACGACAGGAGGAAGGCAGTAAATGATGCCGTCTCTGTGGCGTTTACCTTGGCAGGGCTGGAGGCTCTCCTCCTCTTGGCAGGGCAGGACTGGTCCTCTGCTTGGCCCAGCGGGCCCACGTGAGGGGGCAGAGACTGACCCCCGCCCTCCGCACTGTGATTGGGCTTGCAAGCCTGGAGGGGGGGGGGGGGGGGGGGGGTGGGGTGGCGGGAGCGCGTGCAGACCGAAGCAAGGAGGAAAAGAACGTGAATGGAAGGGACATAACGAAAGGCCACGGAGGACGGGGGGCGGAATAGAAAGCCAAAAAGCAAGTGTGGGGGGGTACAGTTTAAAGCAAACGAGCATGTTTATCAAGTAGCAAAATGGAGGAAAAGATACGGCAAGTGGAAAGAGGTCAAAGCAAAGCAAGGGATGGAGAATAAGGAAAGGAGAGAAAAAGAGAGCAACTCTGTGATTCTGTGTTGGCGATTAAACACACAAGCAGGACAGGTAGAGCAAAAACATCCGAAGGTGTTGCTCCATAGGGCAACAACAGCCCCGGGGGAGGACGAGGAAGGGGGGGGGGGCAGTTCTCTCGTCGCTACACCTGCAGCCCTCGACGACTTCACAGTGACTCTTCTAATACATCAGTTCCATGTATTTCCCTATTGCGCTTTCGAGCAGCATGAAGGCATTTGCACAGCATGACTCGACTCTACCGTTAAAAGCAAAACGGTTAGGCCACACGCCGCACACTGGCAGCCTTCCGTTACCTCGGAGGGGGCCTATGAGCCAGATGCGACTGCCCTTGAATTTAGGGGCGGGAAATAGACACCAGAACTCAATATCTCAAGCCAGTATTGCTCGTTTCAGTTATGCTTTTTTTTGCAATCCACAAAGTGGAATGTAATAAGTCACATCTGGCCCATTGAAGACGACACCCCCCCCCCCCCCCCCCCCCCCCCCGGAATACTAGGTCTCACAGTGAATTGACTCTCACCAAGTCAAAGCTGATGAAACCCAACACATTCCAATGCTAGAAGTCGATGACACAACAGCGATCGCACACACAGACATGGACACAACAGAGCTACTCGCGTCGGACCCGTGCGCTGGGCGTGAACACGAGGGGGCGTCGCTGGAGGCCTCTGTGAGCAGGACAGCTAAGGTCAACTACTGAAAAGGGGGGGGGGGGGGGGGTTTAACGCTACGACAGCACGACCTCACCGATCACACAGGGAGGGGGGGCGTCTCCCGGTCTACACCAAAGCAGATTAGGAGCAAACAGCAGAGTGGTGCAGATTGGATTTTTAAATGAACTGCATTTGGGGTGGGGGGGTAATCCTGAATACCACATTAGATTAAAAAACTGGATTATTAGAAGGAGAAATCGAATGGGGGAAAGAATTAACAAAAGCCTGCACAAGTGCTTTGTTGATTTATTTCATTTAGTATTTGTTCAAGGGGGGGGGGGGTGGTTACTTGAAGTGAGCGTGATGGGTGAAGCCGAGTGGCTACTGTGCGGTGGAGAAGAAAAAGGTGTGTGTGTGGGGGGGGGGGGGGGGTGCAGGACTGGGTAACGCTTGGCCGGACCCCTCCTCGTTGAAAAACAGATGCCGTAAAGCAGCCATGACCCCGGACACGTTACAATTGAAATAAAGTGCGGGAAACATAATGGACGTCTTCATTTTATTGAACTATGTGCAAACAGTGTGCTTACGAGTAAAAAAAAGTCCCCAATGTGAGAGGAACAGTGGAGTAAAATAATGCTTTTCCAAGAGAGGGGTTGTTGTTTTCTTGTGTTGGCCTCTTTAGACATCTGCATTCACACACACACACACACACACAGTGTGGAAGGTGGAGTTAAGCTCAAGCGTTACCCGTTGACCCGCTGGTTTGTCTGTGCGCACGCTGCGTCCGAGTGTGCACTCAAGTCAAAGGGGGAGGGGAGGGAGAGAGTAGGGTGGAGCGGGGGTGTAAGTTGCTCTATCTGGTCTCTCACCTGCTGTGGTGCACTGCTCAGGCCTCCCTGCCTGGAGGTTAGCTCAGCTGGGATTGGCAGACTCCATGCCTCCTCAATAAGAGGGAGCATTTTACTTTTACCCTGGGGGCTACTGAGCTGGGGGTTACTCAACTGAGCCTAGGGGAATGGAAAACGACGTGAAAAAACAAAAAAATAAAAATAAAAACACATGGCTTTCTTTCTTCTTCTTTTTTGGAAGGAAAAAAAAACCCTCAAAACAAGGAAATGATCAGCAATGGTAAATAGAGAAAAGGTTATAACACAAGTGAAGCTAGGCTGGAAACAATAACTTGGGCCTCGGCGGGCTAACATTCCTACGTCATGTACAGCATTGACCACACGAGGACGATCAGTAACAGTGATCCCAGACACTGAGCTCGTCTTAATGCCATGGATTTATGCTAACTGGTGGTGGGAAACGCAACATTCCTTCATGCATATGTAAAGGGAAATGACATCGCTCGGACAAAAAAAAAATAAATCATAGATTAACACATGAGATATGGGGTTTGGCAGCACCCCCGGTTGATAAATCCATGGAAGGTCAAGTTTGAACCGGCTAGCATTAGCTTCCCCGTGAATCAATCAGTCTACGCCTGCATTTTAACTTGCATGTTAAGTGTTCAGTTGTGTTACTAATTGCATGTCCTCCACCCACACGAGACAGCTTTATGGGGAAGCTGGTTCAGCAGTTTCAATTCGCCATCCGGGCATTTTATTTTATGGATCTGTATCCGCCACATAGAAATCTGTTTGTTCTCGTACCCCCGACTGAGCAAAACACAGTCAACAGCAGAACGAGTGACCCCGCGGAGCGCGCTAATTAAATAAAACAACAGCGCGTTCAATTAACGGGACGACAGTCTGTGAGCGAACACTTTTACACCGGCGACAAAAATAACTTGGCAGGAAAGCTGTGATGCTGCACAGGTTGCCCGTCGCTTTGATCCCCCCCTCCTCCTCCTCCTCCACCCACCTGCAGGCATTTGATGCGGTGGGTCAGCGCGGTGGTGTTGGTGCAGCCCTTGCTGCGCGTGGCGTTGATGTAGCACTTGATGGCGTCGTGCGGCTGGTTGCAGGACTCGTACAGCGTGCCCAGGTCCATCCAGGCGGCGGCGTGGCTGTGGTCCAGCTGCACGGCGCAGATGTAGGCCTGCAGGGCGTCCATGGGCTGGTTCTGCTGCTGGTACAACACCCTGAGGGGGGTGTGGGGGGGGGGGGGGGGAGAAGGACCGGGAAATGAGAGAGCGGTGAGCAGGGGAGGGGTGAAAATGAGGAGGAATGATGATGAAGATGGAGAGATGAGCAATGTTTGCAAAAAAAAGAATGTTAAATGGTGACTTTACTGCAGCCTCCTCTGAACACATTGACCCTTACCCTATGGAGCACCAGGTGTCTGCGCTGGCCTCTGATTTGTCGATGGATTGCCGATAGGAGATGAAGGCGTCCTGAACCTTCCCAATACTAGAGTAGCACCTGCAGGAGACACGGGCCGTAAGCGCTCTGCTACAGACGTGGAAAACATTTGTGCGTGTGTGACGTACCTGCCAAGGAAGTACCAGGTCTGTCCAGAGTTGGGGTCGGCCTCCAGAGATTTCTGCAGACACTGGATGGCATAGCTGTCCCTGCTGGCTCTGTCCCCGAGCTGCTCCACCGTGTGATGCATCCAGCCTGGAAAAGGACGCCTTTAATAATCAGCCTCCGACCAACTAAATAAAAGTCCACTCGCCAAAAAGAAAAAAAAGACACGCTTCTGTGCTCGCTCTTACCTAGCTGCTGCAGGGTAGTGGCCTTCACCTGTGCAGGAAGATCCTCCGTCTGCAGAAGGCTCTCGTAGGCCTCCTTGGCAGCCCGGTATCTCTTCTGGATCACGAGGAGTGGCCCACAGGGAGGACAGCGAGAGGGACGAGAGGAGAGAATAAAACAACAGATTTTGAATTGTTTCAACACCCGGCCTGCAGTAAAGCCTTCCGTGTTCTGACACGGCACGAGCAACCCGACACAGCCGGCTAGCGCTACTGTACTTCTCCACTGAAACCAGCAGGGAGAGAGAGGGAGACCTCCGGCATACAAAAAGGGGGGGGGGGCCAGACTTTCTTGTTTCCGTGGCAACCCCGCCGATCGGCTGAGAGTAATCTCCTCTCCCCCCCGCATGCCACCCACTCATGCGCCCTGCTCCCTCCTCAATTTGTCAGCACCTGGTTCAAAATATACCCTAAAGAACGGGGCTTCCCCTCCGCATTCAGATGCCCTGTGGCTCCACAGTGCCGGCTGGTTTATGTTCAATCAACACGTATTTTTCTCGGTTACAAATGACGGGAGCCAAACGAAAGGGCTCGCGTCCTTCGGAGAAGAACTGGAGCAAATAGAAAAGCAAGCACTTACCTGAATCTCATACAAATGAGCGATGTGGAACTGAACTGCAAGAGGAGAAGAAGAGGAAACATGTTAGGTCGAGGTTATTTGAGAGGAGAGTCAGTCCTCCACTTGGTCTTTTATTCCCCCCCCCCACAGTAGTGCTGCGCTGGCAATAAATAGGTGTCGGAAAGCCAAGGTTGTCCGTTTTAATGTAACGGACCAGATAGGTAGCTGCGCTCCTGGCGGCACCTTCCTTTGTCTGAAGCGCTGCAGTGTCTGATCTAAGCTGCCTGAGTGACTCTCAGCAGATGGAGAGAGAGAGAGGGAGAGAGAGAGAGGGAGAGAGAGGAAGAAAGACGGGGCTGCCCTTGCTGTGTGTGTGAGAGAGAGGGAATGGGGGGGGGGCACAAAGAGACAAACAGCTATACGCTGGTACAAAAACATTATTAGATATTGCTGCAGTTTTCTAGGTCGCTGGGAAAGATGTTGCAGCTATTATGAGCTGTGCGTGTCACATTGTTGTATAGCCTGAGCTACTGTAAGCCATCGAATGGAGTTTCTTTTTACCGGTGCTCTGAGGGAATTTGAGTTTCTCTGTCGAAGGCTTTTATTTTGAAAAGGTAAGGAGTTTGGACGAGGTCGAAAGAACTCAAAGTTTGCCGTCTTGGTTCCGCGCATGTCCGTTCGGCACGACGTGATCGGTTGATGCCTATTTAAGGTGTGAACGCTCCAAAAATAAAAATAAATAAATCGACCTCGCTCGAAAAAGCTGCTTTATTGGCAGTGTCATACTTGCGGCAAAAACAACAGTTCAGAAAAACATATTGACGTGCCAAATAATCACACGAAGAAGAAACTAACGGGCAACTTTCTCAATTAATAAATAAATAAGAAAGGAGCTTACTTTCAGCTTTGGACAAAGTGCAGGGGTTGGAGTCAATCAAAGCCAGCTGAAAATGCTGAGAGAGAACACGGGTAGGAATCAGTAAAAGCACGTCATAACACATGGCGATAGAGCCCCGGATTGTGCGTTACAGCGTTTTCGGGGGTGGGGGGGGGGGTGGACCGACCTTTAGGCTTGACTCGTAGTCTGTGTTGACCTTAAACATGAGACCGAGGCGCAGGTGGATCTCCTTGGCCCGGGAGAAACCCGGGTCAATGTACAGCACCTCCTGGAATGCTTTGATCGCCCTGAGTAAGAAAAAAATCACATTAAAGAGAAGACTGAGGCTGATGTTTATCTGCTGAAAATAACGTGAGTCCACGCGGCCAGAATTAGATGATGGTGGACAGTCGAGGAGTGCGTGCGGACGGTTGGTACTCACCACTGAAAGGCATTATAGTGGAAGTAGACCATTCCCAGGCCGTACAGAAAGGCAGCATTCTGGGTGGGAGGGAGAGAGGCGCAAGGGCGTTATGACAAATAGCACCAATAATAAAAAAAACTGATTTATAAGACTGACAAAGAAACCCAATACCCGGCTCGCAATGTAATCAAATGTCCCGGACATATTTACATAACCCTGCAGCTACGTGGTTCAGAAAACAAACAAGTAGCCATCAATCTCACCGCAAAGTGTCAACTGAACGGGAAAGGAGCACAAAATGACTCCGGCGTGAAACCTGAAACCGCATTTCACACCAGCGCAAAACCATACGTGCTTCCTGTGCACGAGCGAGTGGAAAGGAAAGAAATATTGCGCGTGTGTGTGTGTGTGTGTGTGTGAGAATATCACGAGCTGAATGAGAAAGTGAGCGTGCGTGTGTCGCTTACCTTCCAGTAGTCTGACTGTAAACTGTAGTACCTCTGGTATGCCGATAATGCTGTGAAAAAAAAAAAAAGCTGAGAATTTAACAACGTCACTGAGGAAAGATTGCACCGTCGGCATTTATGTCCAGCTGGAATTGAGCCAACTGCCCGTCTCCAGAGGCTCGTACTCTCCGGACGAAAACGTGCGAGGAGAGCATGACTCGACGAACCACTGGAGTGTGTGTGTGTGTGTGGTGGGGGGGGGATGACTCACCTTTCGGGTAATCCTCCAGGAGGAGGTTGAAGTGGCCGAGCTGGCAGAATAACTCCGGCTCCACTTTGCCCTCGGCCTTCAGGATGAGCGAATCGTAGCAGCGAACGGCCTGCGGGGAGAACACACACACACACACAAAAAAGTGTCTCAACTGTGCGCGTGCACCGTACATGTCTGTACTATGTTAAGAACAGAAACATGGGAGGAAGGGGGCGGGACGAGTGAAAGAAAATCACTCAGAACTTTTGAAAGTCACAGCATGGCTAACGTCAGCACCATAATTCTGGTCGGGTGGACTCACATTATTTTCAGCAGATAAACATCAGCCTCAGACTAATTCACTGGAATGAGCTTTACTGCAGATAAGGACTTGTGCTGAAGGCATTTCTTTTCCCCCAAAACTTCCATGAAAGATCTTTCTTCCCTGAGAAATACAAAAAAGTTGCTGCTGCGTCTTCACTCGAGGACAGGGGTCTCAAACTCATTTTCACTCCGGGCCACATCAGCATCATGGTCGCCTACAAAGGGCCGGTTGTAAATGTAACTACTCGTAACATCTTGTTAAACAAGTCTCTGCATTTGATTGTTGTTTATTTAAGTGTTAAAATATTGTACATACAAATATATTGAAGCAGATTTCTGTTGTAACTTAAATCATTTTAATTGAGGGTTAAGAAACAATCTCACAATCTCTTTCTATCTCACAACTTCGACTTTCTATCTCATAATTTCGACTATGGGGATATTTTTATAATCAAGTCCAACTTTTAAAAAAAAAACAAGAATTTAAACTTTTTTTTTTTTTTTTTTTTTGCTGGCGGAGTTCTCTGGAGCCACACTGAGATCACACCAAAGGTGGACTCGACTGGTCAATGTGCTGCAAATCAAAGCCAAAGAGAGTCCTAATACCCAACACGCATCTCTTTTGGCCTCCCCTAACCCGGCCGAAAAACATGCAAACTTCACCAAAACCGGCACCAGTCGTCCCAATGCGACCATTAAACTCAAACTCTTCTTGCTGCAGAAAGTGTAAAAAAAAAAAAAAATAATGTCTGGACAGATATTCTCACGCGTCGAAAACGAAAATAAGAGCACGCTCGTGTTCGAAGCTCATCTCCCGTCTCGTTATCCCAAGTTCACATCGCTGCCACCTCGTTACTGGTGGTGAAACGGTGACCCAGTTCTGTCACAAACGTTGAACACACAGTTATCTGCATGCAGATAAAGCAGCAGCGCAGCGACGGGGCCAGACAGGGTGGTCACTCAAAACTAACAACCTTGTATGGAATCTGACCACACGCCGATATGGATGGTAAAGTAAAGCCCACCATTCTGTTTCTAAGACACCAATGGGGGGGGGGGGGGGCAATCAGCAATTTCCATCATGTGTCACCAGAACCACCGCTGTCAATGGGCCACAAACGCCTCGAGCAAGGCACAGAATAACCCACATGTGCCGAAAAACATGCACAACATAGGGACTGTACAGTTCAAGTCCAGCCTGATTGCATTGATTGTGTTGCACACTGTCAAAATCCTCCTTTCTGCTGCTTCTGCGCAGCTGGATGAGTAGTCCCACTTCCTAGGTATCCCACACCACCAAGCGAGCAGATACCCCTTCAAGACGACGAGCTGTCAACACCATCTTCTCTAACACCATCCACTTGTTCAAGATACATTCACAAGATAGGTGGAGAGGGTGTGTGCTTTTGCTCAGACTGAGTCTGTCTACAATGTAGCTTGGCAGCCCGAGAGCACAGAGCCGAAACATGGGGGGGGGGGCAATGAAAGGTGTAAACAAAGGACGCCGACACCACTTAGGTCAGCGAGGGAAACACGTCTCTACGAGGAGCAAAGACCCGAGAGGACAGTCAAGACACACGCGAACGATTCGGAGCCATATATTCAAATCAAACGGGTTATATAGCTATCGGTGTCACTCCGCCATGTCCCGCCATCTTGGACAGGCAGCCAGCCATTATAACGTTACTTGTTAACTCCGAACAGAAAGGACCAGAGTACGTTTGGTGGAGCAGTGCAATGTCACGAAACAACCCAACATAGCGTGTCCAAAGCATATGCTAAGCTGTATTTGGTGCACCCTGAAGGAGGCTCCAACGTCACTTCCACCAACAGTATAGCAGTTTGTAGCCAGATAAGCCTACATGAGTTATTAGCGGCGCTGTAATGTGTGCAACGAGATCACTTTTCTCATTTAAGCGCAATGTTTCAATGTGCTGCACAAAAACCGTAACGACGTTCTGGTCGTTGGTGGTACAATTTGCAAAGTGCACAAGGATATAACGCTGCAGGGGGATAACGTTAGCTATGCAAGCTAACGGCGAAGGGCGGTTTCCCAACATTGACATATGTTAACGCTAGCAAGCCAGTTATGTCAAGAGAGTTGTGGCTACTTGGCTAAGTGTGCCGCAGGTGCAGAGTCGCTGTGCGTCGGATGAGAGGAACTAACTAGCAGAGATAGCTGAGTGGCTAACAGAGGGGATGCGGCTAGCTGGCCTTGGTCTCCTTGTCTCCTTTGCGAGTGGGCCACTTTGCATTCAGTTACATTCGTTGAGGGCAAATGCATTGACTAGTTGTGAGGTTGTGGAGTAAATCCCGGGGATCAATTGTGAAAACACATCCAGTTTAGATTTGCTACCTTCATCAACAGGGCCTTCGTTCTGGCGCCATCTTCATGAAGCTTCTGAAATCCAAACAGTGAGCTGCAGAGCAAGAAGACAACATAGGCGGCTCAGAATCACTCGCAGAGCGGCTCGAGACACATTGTCGACATGCAAAAGGACAGAAAACAATTAATTGTCAACGTGTGCGTCTGTGTGAGTGCACGGGGCTACTATTCCGACCTGTCGATCGCGGCCAAAGTGTCCCTCTCCTGGGCTGTCAGTGTCGGAAAGTCCTCCTCGGTTTCACTCGCTTTTCCCGCCGCCATTTTCTTTCCCTCATCACCACTAGAAGAACAAGCCGAGCCGAGACTCCGAGCAGCAGCAGCAGCGACGGCGAGAGACACACCGCACGATTGCATGGAAAAAAATCGCGGACGCGGAGGACAAAACGGGTTTGCTCCGCCGAAAATCAAAGACGAAAAACTGAGGAAAACAAAACGATCAAAAACTTTTTCCCAGGATGAAACGATGCGATTCGATATAGTAAATCCTTTCGGGGTTGGACAGAAGCGCTCTCCTCAAACGTCACATTTTTCATCACAAAGTGATATTGTTGCGCTATTTTGAAATACGAATAACTTGAGTACAGGAATCCAAGATGTGAGAATTTGACAGTAAAAATCCGTTTTCGGCCGCGAAGATAAAAGTTGTTATAATTGTGTCACCCAAGCGAACCCACGCGCCGCTCTAGCCACGCCCTCTCTCCCCTCTTCCGCCAATAGGAGCGTTCGCATCCAACCATATGACTTCCCTGCTATATAGCGTTCTTTAATCTTAAATAAATATTCTTTAATAACGTGATTATTCTGGAATTTTCTATTCACCATAAGTAATAAAAAAAAATTATATATATATATATATTATTTTAAATGAAAAAATAATTAAATTCAAAAAAATAGAATTGTAACGTTCTTTAATCTTAAATATTCGTTTTCCCTCGTGCAAACCACTCATCTTTAACACCATAATTATTCTGGAAACATATTTTAAAATAATGTATTATGTGTCACCCATGTGCAATAAAGTGAAATGTAATAATTTCCACTTGATAAAATATAATCTCCTATTCAGTAATATGCATTGACACTTGGTTGTTTGAAAGTTTTAGATTATTAAATTGTTTTAGCAATAACGCTGCTAAATTGCACGAGCCTAATCGAGCGAGATCACAACGTTCTAACATGACGTGGCAGAGCGTCACGGTGTGGGCGTGGTTTAGTATTGTCAACATCCTAGTGACATAACCAGTTTTTCCAAAATGGCGACGGCGGATCACAGAGAAGGTTGGTGATTTTCTTTGTTGTGCATACGGGCCTCATTATCCCAATAAACTGTTGAAATTAGAACTTTTTTCCCTCCAGCAATAATGGAATTAGTATCCAGTTGTTACCAGACTCAATTCTGTCTGTTCTCTTAGTGCCAGTCATTAAAAACAAAGCTGGTAAAGTATGTAGCCTAGAGAATTACAGGCCCATTGCTTTGGCCAGCGTCCTGTCAAAGGTCCGAGAAAGAATTCTGCTGGACAGAATACAGGACTGCATCACCTCCACAGATAACCAGTTCGGCTTCAAAGCCAAACATGGCACTGACTTGTGTATATATGCCTTAAAGGAAATTGTAAACAAATACAGAGGTCAAAACTCATCACTTCTTCTGTGTTTTATTGATGCCTCCAAAGCTTTTGATCGTGTTAATCATCGTAAATAATTTTTTTAACTGAGCCAAAGAGGTGTCCCCACATACACAGTGAGAATTCTGGCTTACTGGTATGCGCACCAGAGTATGCAAGTAAAATGGGGTAAAAGTGTGTCAGCCCCATTTGGGGTTAGCAATGGTGTCAGACAAGTTCTGTTCAATCTGTATATTGATGATCTGTCCAAGCAACTGAAAGCCTGTAATACTGGTGCATGATTGGAAATACTCTGGTTAATCACATCATGTATGCAGATGATCTGGTGATCTTTAGTCCTTCTAGCGCTGGTCTTCAGCAGCTCCTCACTGTATGTACTGTGTACGGTGTGGAACATGACATCAAATACAACGCCAGTAAGAGTGCTATCCTGATCTGTAGAACTAAAGAGGACAAATGTCTAAACTTCCCTGACTTCAAATTGTCTGACAATAATCTTGGTGTCTGTAGTGAAGTAAAATATCTTGGTCATTTTTTAACAGAACACATGTCTGATGATAACGACATTTCCAGGCAATGTCGTATGATGTCTGCACAAGCAAACAGTCTCTCACGTTAGTCTGGTCTGTGTACAGATGGAGTGAAGATGTCTCTGTTCAGAGCATATTGTACTCCACTCTACACTGCACACTTGTGGTCAAACTACAAAAAAAGAGTCTACAGAGACTTCAAGTAGCGTACAATGACGCCATGAGAATACTTTTAAAGAGACCGAGATGGAGTAGTGCTCGTGAAATGTTTGTGGCTGCACGAGTCAACACTTTCCAAACAGTTTTAAGAAATCTCATGTACAAATTCATCTGTAGACTGAATGACTGTAAATGGGATCATACTTGTTTCAACCAACATAAGGTTGAGCACCACACGCTACCAGTCCCAGCTGTGGCGACATTGGTACAGCTGTCTCTTTGTAAGGCATTGCTCGGCCTATGTACTTTTATTGTTTGTGGCTGTCTTTTTATGCATCTGTCTGTATGGACCCCGAGTCTGAAATAAAGTCTATCTATCGATCTATCCTTCTTGTAACAGTATGTATAAATAGTAACCTATAACAGTCAGTGTGCAGGATATCGAAGAGGTAGCTATTTGACGCTAGCCGGCTAATTATAGCTTCCCAAGGCATTTACATACAATAAACAATCAGATGAGCTCTTATTCTGAAGGGCGACACAAAGTATTGTGATCGATGACTTCATACGTTTTGTTGCTTGCAGGACAGGACGACCCGGAGAGTGAAGAGGAGGTCTACGAGGTCGTGGACCTGACAGAATATGCCCGGAGGCACCAGTGGTGGAGTCGGGTGTTTGGGAGCAACTCCGGCCCGATTGCTGAGAAGCACTCTGTGGCCACTCAGATCGCGATGGGAGGGGTGACTGGATGGTAAGCCATGTGGATGTGTCTGTAAAAGTACACACACCTGTGTGAATTAATTCAATCAGGCTTGAGGATCTATTATTGATTGATTGATATGTGTTCCTCTCAACCACATACAGGTGTGCTGGTTACCTCTTCCAGAGAGTTGGGAAGATCGCTGCGACCGCTGTTGGAGGAGGGTTCCTTCTTTTACAGGTACAAGCGTACCAAAATAATGTTTTGAATCTTTTTGAATATGACTGACCATGCCAGCTGCACAGCATGACGCTCAGCTGGTCTCCTCTCTACAGCAGAAAGACCAGCATTGTGTGTTCGCTGGCTCGAGAGGAATGCGGGCCATCTGGACGCTGGACTCGCTGTGCTGCGATGCTGTCAGTGTGTTCATCAGGTTACCATTTTACAAGAAGATGATCATTTTGTTCCCCCGCCCACAGATCGCCAATCACAGCGGCTACGTGCAGGTGGACTGGAAGAAGGTGGAGAAGGATGTGAACAAAGCAAAGAAGCACCTGAAGAAGAAAGCAAACAAAGCAGTCCCTGAAATAAACACATTCATTGAGGAGGTAAAGGTACCTGTAACCAAGCTTGCTCTTTTTTTCACCCTTTCTTTTAATTGACTGTCATTTACTTTTGTTGTGTTAGGAAACAAAGCAGCCGTAACATGTGATTATTGACAACTAAATGTTTGTTTTGGATGTCCTGGTTGTGGTGGTGGAGGTTTATTTCTTTATCTGCAAACCAGCAGTGCCCTCTAGTGTACAGTCGACCACACTGCACCCACTAGACACATTAACAATACATTTTAATACCCGTATCTGTGTTTTATGATGAATCCATTCTAAGTATATATAAGATGGTCTTAAACATGTATTTCAGTATATAAATTAAACTGGTTAATACAGTATGATGCTTCTAATCTCTTATGGACTCACTCCCCCCGCAGGCCACAGACTTTATAAAGAGGAACATAGTCTTGTCCAGCGGGTTCGTCGGCGGCTTCTTTCTGGGTCTGGCCTCCTGATGCCGCTGCACGCGCCGCAGCCTCCACTTGCTGTGAATCACACCACTACATCGGTCACTTTCCTCCCCCACTGTTTACCTCTCGGGGGGGGGCCGCATGTGTGCATCCATTCACCTTTTAACAACAAAATGAAAGCATGATCTGTTGTATTAACGGTGTAACATTGTTTTACTTCCCCTGTTTCAAATCAATCATAGCTAATGAGTTCCTTTTTGAAAGACTGACGCATTCTGGAGTGTGTGTGTGTCTGGGTTGATCATACTGTGACTTTGTTCCATGGGACCCGTAACAGATCTATGCCAGACTGGTGAATATGTCACGCTGCCACAAACGAGCACAGCGTCCTCGTTGCTTTTGATCGGAGTTTGTCCGTCCGCTCGTGTTTCTGCCTCGTGGACACTGATCTCCGATAGTTGGCATGCGTGGGTGCCATTGTAAATACGTAGCCAACTCCCCTTTCTCAGAGGTGTAAAGACCCACGCACGTAAATATTATATAAACATGGAAGGCAGCAGAGTGGGAAGTTAACACCATCCCCCAGTCTAATAGCTGTGAAGTTTATGTGCCTATTGAAGCATGTAAGCAACCACAATTCAGTTTTTAAAGTTGGCTGGGGGGTTATTAATATATAATAACACATATGAGCATGAATCACAACTAAATGTTACATCTGTGAATGTGCTCTCTTAATATTAAATACAGATCCTTTATTCCCATAATCCTCAGCTCCACGCTGCCTTTTTAATAACAGGATGAGCATCTGCTGCACCCTAATTACCACAATGGCAAGCCCGACACCACTCCCGTCATTAAAGAGCATAATGGAGCAGCAGTCGGGACTAATACGCCCGTTGCTATTGTGCATTTAGAGATGCTGCGTGTTCACATCGAGGTAGGACAGCCACACATTAAGAGTCCACTTAATTTGATCACGAGTTGCTGATGAGTGGTTCTTTTTGCCTTTTGCTACCAGTGCAATATAGTGTTAGACAGATTTTTTTCTTTTTTTTTAGGAGCTGGTTTCCAACTGGCATTTTATATGCTCATACTCCCTCATTGTTTATTTGATATTTTGTTATCGCAGCTGTATGAATTTGGTTGTGCGTGTATCTTTTAAAATAAAGATTTAGTTTTCATCTAGAAAGTGTTTTTTTGGGGGGAGGGGGGGGGGGGGTTATATATATGTATGTCATATATAGCCTAAAATTCAGCCGGTGACCCACAGATACAACACACATCACCCACAGCTGCTTGGAAGGGGATCATTGTTTTGAATTATTTTATCATGCATCAGTCAAACCTTTATTGCTTTTATTTATTAAACAACCATAAATGACAAATATATAAACAGCTGGACAGGTAGATGTGTGTGTATATATACATATATATATATATATATACACATATACATACATATATATACATATATACACATACATATATATACATACATATATACATATACACATACATATATATATATATACATATACATATATACACATATATATACATATATATATACACATATACATATATATACATACACATATATATACATACATATATATACACATATATACATATATATATACACATACACATATATACATATATATATACATATATACATACATATATACATATATACATACATATATATATATATATATACATATATATATATATACACACACACAGTATAGTATTTACAACAGGTGATTATGAACTGGTAAACTGGGAATGCTAGAACGGGGAAAGTCATAATTACAGCCACAAGACTTCCTGCATTTAAGTTCAAATAAGGGTGAAAAGGGCCAGAATATGACTTTCATTGAAGAGAATATTGTGAAAAATTACTCTCCATTTTATGTTTTGAAAAGAGTTTAAGAAAAAGAAGCGGCCGTTTGGCTTTGTTCTTAAAAAATAAAATAAAAAGTCTGTGTCCGGTCACTCAGATGGGCATTTTGAGGAGGGCGCACTCTGTCAGTAGCGCCAGGGTGGTGACCATGTATCTTCTGTTGGAGATCTGAAATAAAAAGAAACAATACATTTAGTCAGTGTGTAAGAGTCTAATGGAAAACAATGGTCTCATGAGAACAGTCGTCAGGTGGTACCTTAATTCTGCCGCTGGACTTGGCTGAGCCCAGAGCTGTGGAGACCTGGTTCAGGCTGCCCGCCGACAGATCCAGCTTGAAGTGTCTGTAGAAGTGGCTCATCAGCCCCCGCATGAAACTCGTCACCTCCTCAATGTCGATACAGTCCTCCTCCTCCCCTCCCCTCTTCTTTCTCACACTGCTCCACAGCTCCCAGGCGTCCTCGGGGTTAACCGTGTAGGTGACCTTCAGCGGTGGCACAGCTGGAAGAGTCCAAATCATTTTGAGGCACTGGATGCTGGACTCCGTGTGGCAGTCGGTCCACAATGCCATCAGCCACTGTAGGCTCGTGTGGCTGATTTCCAGGGGGCCAAAGCAGCAGTCGAAGGACTGCTGGAACCAGGACTTGACCAACGTCGTGAGACCCTCGGCCCCACTGCTGCCGAAGAGCGGCAGGCAGATGAAGTATTCCGGAAGTGAGCGCAGGTACTCGGGGTTTCCGTTGACGCAGGTCAGCAAGCCGCTCCACACTGTCCTCTGTGGCTCGTCCTGCCCGGCAAACAACGGCTTCGAGTGGATCTGTGGTGGGCGAGGGAAGAGTCAGACCATAACACCGGAGGAACAAATTGACACCATCAGCCTGAAAGGCATATCTCTGCCTCTATGGAATCCTACCTGTATGAGGACAGTCTCAGCATCGTCGTCCGACTCAGTCATCCCCTGCACCAAAGAGAAGGAGACCCTGAAGGCCGTCTGCGGGTCAAACACCTCCACTGCCAAACCGTGCTGCTTCCCTGCAGCAATGAACGCTGAGAGCTGCCCGGCGTAGCTCTTCAGCTGGGTGTGTCCGAACCGATAGAGAGGAGTGACGTACGACAGCTGCCACTCGGTTTTCGTCAGTAAGGCCAGCTGCTCCGGACTCACCTTCTCCTTTGACAAGGAAAGGAGAGGATGGAGATGATGAGCATTCTGGGTACCAGGCTGCAACTGATCACGCATGTTAGATGGAATGAAAACATGGAGAACAACGGCCCCGGGGCCAACTCACAGTGATGTTGTGCGACTTCGGAGCCCTCCTGCTGGTGTTGAGCCTCCGTCCCGCCAGCGCTGGAGTTAAGCCGAGACGTGACGCAGCAGCACCGAAGGAGCTGCGGTGTGACATCCGGTAGCTCTTACTTTTGCTCTTCACGCTGGAAATCATACACAGACCATCAGCTGGTGTTCATTGTTCCAGTTGGTAAGAAAGTTAGTCATTGCAGTGCTCTTTATCGAGGAGACTGTGTTGAAATGATCCTGTATTTATGTGTGAAGCTGTAGTGACCATGGTCTAAACTACACATTTTTATAGCCACCAGTTTATCCTACATGTGCTGAAGGTTTGACACTCAAAAGATAGATTTTGGGTGCAGGATTACTGCTTGGTCCCACTTAATGAAGTCATTGGAGTTGAATACAAAACAGCTGTTGTACTAGTATTTTGGCTGACGACCATTGTGAAAGTAACAGGAGAACCAATCATCCAATGGTACATTTAGTTTATTGATATACCGAATTGAAAAGTGGAAGCAAACGATTCCTAAAATGACTTTTATATCATTGAAACAGATTTGTACCTTTCGTGAAAACCAAGGCAAAATTAAACGACTCGGTTATTGAATGTAATTTGGCCTGAGAGCGACTAGCATCGATGCTATATAGGCCGTAAAGCTAATACTATGTTGACAAAAGTATGCTTTATTTGCTTTTGCGAAGGAAAACATACTTATGTTTTGATTTATGTGTAAAATTATATTTTAAGTACGTAATAAGATAGAGTTATACCTGTTATGAAGTCGCTCCATGTCTGGCGTACTGATCGGCCGAAGCAGACAGAAACCGGAAACAGATTTAAACATCGCGCTTTCCCAGGAGTCAGCGCGGTTAAAATCAGCCAATCACGTCGATCCAAACAGGAAGTAGATTGTTTTTCACATATTTTTCACAATAAATGAAATATAAAATGTATTAAGTAATATATAACAATAAACAAGGTAAAGCGCGAGAAAAAAAGCGAGTGAAGGTAAAAAATAAGCACACAAATTATAAAATAAAACGATTTGTCACCGAATCTGAAATTATGCAACATAATTGTATTGCTATTATTATTATTATAACGGAGAGACACCACACATTTCGATATTATTCAAGAAATAAAATACTATTTGTTCTGTGGCATTTTATACCTTATTAACCTTGCATCACACCATTTTTGGTGTGAAACTAATCAACCTTTTGGACAGTAAGTAAATTGAAGTTCAACACTGCTCTAATGAAGATATGATTGGTTAACTAGATCATTTTAAATGGTTGGAATACAAAAACCATCAGTGTTTCAGATGAGTCTAACAGGCTGTAAGGCACTGTGTTTGGATGTTTCCGAACGCATTCCCACCGAAGAAACTGCCAGTCCAAGCCTTTGTATTTCTTTTTGACTTTTTGTAGCTGTAATTGTGCACAAATTGAGCAGAAAATATCTCATTATTTTGCATTGAACTGCTCCCCTCCTTGTTATGTGTGTCTTCTTGTGATGTTGGTGGTTGTCACCTATACTTCAAATGACATCTCAATATCAGAGAAAGAGTGAATGCATTGTACAGTAACATACTGATATCATACAGTATTGTACAGCTTGAAATGTTCGATGGCAGAACAGGAAATCAAAAAGGTCGACTAAAGTTTGACAAGTAGGAGGGAAATTAATGAAGGACCGATGTTGGAGGACATTGGATAAAATGTGCGGATACACGTGTGTGTGTGCTTGAGTATGTGATGTCACCTTCCATCTGGGGACAACAAGTCTCCTTGGAATGACTGTAAGTCAATGCACACATCTTCCTTAGTGACAAAAATTAACGTGTGTATTTGTATCGGTGTGGTGTTCACTGGCTGCCAGTTTCACATGCAACCACCAAAACCGTTCCCCTCCCTGTTACCATGGAAACTGTGCCCCCCCCCCCCCAGGTGCTTCCCCAGTTGTCTTCCCCAGTTACTCTCACTTTATAGCATTCACTTTTCTCCACTTGTATTATCTCTCATCTTACATTTGCCCTTACTCTAAATGTGTCAGAGGCTGTGTTTGTGTGTGTTTTTTTGCAAGCACCTGTGTGTTGAATGGAGAGCAGTTCAATAGCACATACACTGCCATACATTACAGTAAGATGACCACATCGACAGCCAATCGGATTATCGGTAGCTGCAAGTGGGGGCTTCAACCAATGGGGGAGGCTCGCAGATGATGCAGAGTGTGCCATAAGAGTACAGCGCGCTCTAGTGGCACCAGATGTCTTTGTTTATTCCTGTCTGCATGGATGAGTTCACCTTTCTGCTTCAGAGAACCTCTGTTGCCTTGTGGGGTACTTGTTTACGTATATCCCTCTGTTTTTGTTAGATTTTCTTTTTTTGTCTCTAGTAGGCACTGGGGAAAACGCTTGGCTGACTTTTCCTCAGCATTTGCTTTAATCTTGAATTTTAATATATTAGGTCTATTCTATTTCTATGGTTTGAACATTTCACATTGCTAGGTCAAACTAAATATACCTAAATATATTTAAAATTGTGTGGCGTGTTCCATAGAGAAAATTCAACATATATGAACAGATTCTAGGGCATAATATTAAGAGAGGGTAACATTTATCAATTGTTGCATTACAAAGTGATATTTAGTCCATTGATTTCAGTTTATTCTCATGTTATGTTGCAATGCACTGTACTTCATTGGAGGATATCCAAAATGGAGCAGTGGGAGGGATGTGATTCCTTTCATCACCTCTAGGGGGCATCACCAACACATCTCAGGGCCGGTCTTCCCACACCTAAGGTAATTCCACCTGCGTCCCTGCACCTGCCCCGCACCTGCAGAAAGATTACATGAAACGAAGTAAATCGACTTAATCCTCACATGATTACACACTAATCTCCCTTTTGCACGGTTCTCCAGGTCCCTTTTGCCAAAATGTTACTCATTTCTTAAAAGTAAAGGCTTAAGATTTGCTGGATATCACATCATTTCCAGTGGGTAGAGTTGAAGATCATAACACCTCAATCAAATGTGTCACTTTTCCCCTTTTTGTGAAATAATATAGACTCTAAACTGCCCCTCATTTTGCAGATGGGGCCCCTTGGGAATATGCAATCTTCCTTTTCCCTACCATGTGGACAATTACATCTGTTTATTCGTGCAGCTGTCAGTCAATGTGTTGGGAAATACGTTACACTGTCGGAGGAGACAGCTTAAGAAGGAACTGCATAAGAAGGCTGGCGTAAGGTGATGGAGGCGGTTTGGATGGTCGACGCTTGCGCGGGATACAGTAGATGCAACCGTTGGAGGAGGATTAGGAAACTGCGCCTAAATCGGACCCCTGCCGTACGCCATCTTGGCTCGAGCGACGCTACAGTGCGAGTCTGGTCCGGACCATTTCGGCTCTGGCCGGACCAGTTTCCTGGACGATAGAGGGAGGAGCCTGGCATTTCTGGAAGTCGGAGGAACAGCCAGTCAAAGCCAGCCAGCATCTGAAGCCAGCGATAGGAACCGGAGCAACGGTGGACTAAACGGCTCCAGGCTGCTGTGTTGGAATATCATTTTAATATTCACAAAGCACAGACGGTGTGTGCTGCAGAGTTTTAGTCGTCGACATGCACGCGACGGTCTTCCATTTGGGCTCGGGAAGCTGAAGCATATCGCAGCCAGGACACATTACGTTGTCGGTGGGATAAGCCATCTGTGTAGGGTGTGTGTGAGCTCATATTAAACCCAGCTAGCCAACCGTTTTTCGAGGTTCTCCGTTAGCTTGCGGTGCAGGGAGCATCTTGGTCGGTGCGTAACGCCTCCGTGGATGCTACTGAGGGAGTCCTGTGTCTGGCAGAGATACACACCCGAGGCATGCAACGAGCGAGGACATCTCCACACCCTGGGGTCTGCTCTCTGGGCACTATTTAGCTTAGCTCGCTGGCTAGCCAGCCTACCAGAAGGTGGGGCCGCGGAGTGACAGCCTCTTGGACGCCAGCTAATGTGGCTAGCCGGCTAACTTGGGACTATTTCAGCGGCCACTAATTTTTCCTGTCAGTAACATTTTTTTTTTTTTTAACCCTAAACAAGAAAATACAAAATCCGCGTGGGTGTGATATCTTGAGGAGAGCATCCTCGTTTTACCTAAATGACCATGGCGGACGACGACGTGCTGTTCGAGGATGTCTACGAGCTGTGCGAGGTGATTGGCAAGTAAGTACCCGTCGTTAATAAACGTCCATTTGCTTGTCTCTGCTTTGTATATATATATTTTTTACCGCATTTTCTCTGTTGTGTACACTGTTCCCTATGTGCTGGCCCTGCAGTTTTTTCAAGGGGACTTTCGTTGAGGTGAGGTCGCTCCTCAAAGTGCCATTTGACTTTATGTATTTGGTTGAATTGAATAGCATGCACACAGTTACCTTTTTATATATATATTAGGAGTTTCAGACCGTGCCTGCCATCACGACCTCCATGCAAGACTGTCTCTGACAAGCACATGTCTTGGTGTTCTTCTACCCTACAGTTAGCTGTCATATTGGCAGTCAGGGGGTTTGAGGCACAGGGCATGTGGGAGAATCATCTGGCTGCACATCTAAAATGTCTGCAGCCAGGATTGTCCTCCTAATCCCCCTGGTGTGACAGCAGCCAAACCTGCATATGCATCCTCCTAAAATGTGTCAGTCAGAGGAGGCATAACTTTTTCCGATGCACCAGTGAGGTAGTTATGTTTTCATAGGAACCAGGAGACTAACAGAAGCTCATTTAGACCAGGGGAGGCAAAATTTCCCGGTGCTATGAATATTAAAAATCTCATGCCCTGTTCTATATCCTGGGACTTCCTGTTGTCTTTGTTACTAATTGATGGATGGACCAAGACCACTAGAGTCCCAGGACCTCGGTACCCAGTACGTACTGGGGATGGCTAGTGCGGAAAATGGTGCAAACTATCTTCAATTTGAGAATGATGGATGAAAACATGTCTACTTGGCTTGACTCAAGCCGTGGATCATACAACATTTATCTTCTTTTGATAGTTTTATATCCACCTCAGCTGTCATGTAAGGTGTGCAATAGATGCGAGCTTCAATATAATGTATTTTCCTGCAAACATCAACCTACATGGAAATACCTATATATCCTGCTTGCAGGGGTTGATACAACCAGGCTGCCCCGAGGCTCAGGATATAAATAATGCCAGCAGGCATTGACTGCAGCACTCTGCCGTCTCCCACTCTGTTTTTAACCACATGTTGTACTGTTGGCACAACCGAAACCTGAGGATGTTAATTAATTCACATTTTAAATGGGAATGCTTTGTAGCTACAGGACACCGATTCGTAAACATTCTCTTTGACGTTCTCGTTTCTGGTTGGAGAATATTCCTGCTTCTATGTTTGTTACGACTAGTTAGTCCTTTACCCCCTGACATATAGTGTAAGAGCTCTCGTGGTCATTTGTTTCACATTAGATGATCCCGGTGCTGTTGTACGCTCGCGTGCCTCCTGCTAACCTTTTGACCTCGGCTCCTTTGAAACTTGTGCATAAACCCTATTATCCAATCCGGCCCTCCTCCTCCTATTGTTGCCCAGAGAAGTTGTCTATTATTGTCCCTGATCGGCTTGTGTCGGAGAGGAGCAGCCTGGCTGGGTGGGATAGAGAGCACCGGTCACTGTTCATCTCCTCTGAACTGGGACTGCACAGAGAGCCATGTTTAGGGTGATTTCCACTGAAAGACGGTTCGTAGTTTCATTTAAAGAAACCTTTTCTGTGTCAAGAATTGTTGACATCTTTCATTTGATCCTATTTCCCTGATGGTGTCTTTCTGATTGGCTTTTTATCAACCTCTGTGATAGTCCAGAACGATTGTTTTTAAGGTGCTGTGTGAATGCACACTTTAGTATGAACATGGGCTCCTTGTCTCCTTGTCCAGTGGGCTCCTTTCCTCCTTAGTGCCCCTTTCCTCTCCTCATTATTTTTGACGGAAAGATGTGCTTTTGCAGCACTGAGAGCTTACAAAGGTTTCAGAACCGAGAGCGAATGGAAAAAAACCAGTCAAAACTGTTTTTGTGGAACTTTTAGCAAGTCGGACTCCTCATTCATCGGGGCTTTTAGTTGCATGGCAACAGCAAGAGCTGCATATGTCTGTGTGACACGGCTATAAAGAGACGCAGGGACCGACTGATTTTACAGCTCATGCATGTAAATGTTCATTCCACTCCCCCGTGGTCATACTAGCCTTATTTCAACGGCAGAAGATCAAACGGGTCAGGTGTCAATTCGACGTCTAAGTGGATTAACTCCGTTGAAAGACGACTCGGTACAGAACGGGCGTGGGCCGCGCAAGCCCTGCTCATTATATCTTCATTGTTTTGTCGTTGACATAGTAAATGTGTGATCATGATGTGATGGGAGCATAATGCACTAAACCACAGGCCTGTTCCGGGGGATTTCAGCTCTCGTTGAAGGGTTTGCAAAGCGCTGAAGCAATTGGATCCATTTCTGTCTATAATGATTGTGTGTGAATAGGACTGTCTGAGTCACAGTGTTCTTTATTTCAGCCCTCGGGTGCTCATTAGAGGCAATGATGTCGGGATGTGCGACTCACTCTAAACCGATGAAGTTCTCAGCCTTCTGGCTGATTTCGCCTGATTTGGATAATGAAATTGCTTGGACGACACTTTTCAATCTTATGTTTTCTTGATGGTTTTTGGTGGTGTAATGAAGTTTTCCCCCAAAACAGATGCAATCTTGAGCATACAAACCTAATCTTCCACAAAATGCTTTGCTGCAAGAAGGCCAACTTTATAAGCCACTAGTAGCATCTCCTACTCTTAATCTTATGTAAGGCAACATCTTAGTTGTCACTTATCAGATGTTCTCGTAGCTTCAAGCTAGTTTAACCAGCATATATATATATATATATATATATATATATATATATATACACAGTCATTTCAGAACTGTGAAATATGTTGAGTATAATAATCTTAATTGTTTACTTGTACTAATGCCCTTCCATGTGCAGTATGTGCCGCTACATGCCAGATCAATAGGTGTGAACGGATGGTATAAAGTTGAATCTTTCTTTCAGACTACAAGGCCAGGGACTCCACAGGGTGGTTCAAACAAACTTGGATCCTCTTCTGGTTTATTTTTGTAGAGGAAAGGGTTTTTATGCCAAAGCTTTAGACCCTCCTGAGGGTGTCTCTGCTCTAAATTTCAATTTGCACCCGGAATACTGATTCCCCCTACTAATGTTCAAAGGGGTCTCCGATTTGCATAGGTAAGCACTCTGGATTATTGTTGCTGCTCAGACATTCACAGTGCTGCTGTTGAACACCACTGAACTTTGTTTAACTTGTGAAATTAACAGCTTACCGCTCGAGCTCATTTTGGGCAGTAGGGCAAACAGCACTTATCTGAGAATCCCTTTAGATGTTGTGTTCCCATTTTAAAGCACGGGCCTCTGTACGAAGTCATGAGTCATGACTAGATGACCGTCTGCGGGCATCACCACTAACTACCTGAGAAACTCTCATGTTTCCGTTTCTCACAGCTGGACAAACCCCCCCCCCCCACACACACAATTTATTTTTTGGGGACAGACTAACCACGTGAATGATGCTAGCTGCTGCTGGCCTCAGCTAAAGAGCAAAGTGCTGCTTTAAGCAAAGCTGGTCGCTCTCAGGAGAGCAGGACCGGTGATGTTGAGTCTGCAGCTACAGATGTGTCCTCTCCCTGTTTAGGAGAGAGAGAAAAGACCTGAGAGGAAATTTGGCTCATGGCCAGCACGGATGTTGAAAATGCACCCAATATCCAGTCTTTTGATTTACATAGAGCGGAGACTTGAAATGAGCCTCGCAGCACTCTGTAAGGATTGCCACTTTGGGCTAATGTTTGATGACTGCCACTGTCGGATGTGAGCCACGTGTGGGCGTTTTGTATGAGCCCACTCAGCACAGCTGCAGTGATGTCGGCACGGCATGCGGCCTTCTCTCTCTATTCCGCTTGCTATCTTACAATACCTTTTTATAATAGCGACTGTACATGACAATGGTCAGTCTTTTTATTCCAGACGATGAGATGAATTGCCTTCTAATTTCTTAAATCAAATAGCGACCCCCAACCCCCCCCCCCTTTTCACGTCGTAGAAACAGCCCCATTCGGGGAATTGATTCTCGGTGCAGCTCCCGTGAATTGACAGCCGAGATTACAAATGGGGTTGATGCATAAAATCTGGCGGGTTCACCCAACCCCACCTCATTGCTTAATGGCGGTAATGAGTTTTATTGACACACATTAGATCGGTGCCAAGGCGGCCTTACCCCCGCTGCATCACTGTGTCCCCGTGGTTGCAGCCTCATTGCTAGCTCCATCCTTGAGGAGCACCGAACTTTCTACTTCAACATTACCAACACTTGAGTTTCTTGAGCCGGTACAGCACCATTTAAACGGATCCGAGACTATTGTAGTGTTGGAATAGGGGCGTCAGAAGCCCCAACATGCACCCAGGAACCTTCCCACACACCCAATGCCCTCTTTTTAATAGGAAACACAGCTGCTACGGCACATCCACCCAGGGGG
Source organism: Melanostigma gelatinosum (assembly GCF_949748355.1). Lineage (NCBI taxonomy): Eukaryota > Metazoa > Chordata > Actinopteri > Perciformes > Zoarcidae > Melanostigma > Melanostigma gelatinosum. The sequence goes on along the minus strand of NC_136657.1, from coordinate 3,353,300 downwards.
GGGGGAAAGGTCAGGGGGGTTGTCGGATAATTTGCAGGATTCCTGTGAACTCTGGAGGGAATGCTACGCGTGCCCAGTAGCATTTGGGTCCGCCTCTGAGAGATGTAGAGACAGCTGTAACACGGCAGGGGTGTGTGTAACTCTCAGTGGGCTAGGAGATACAAAATGCGCACATGTCTCCGCTTTCGGTGGCCGTTGCTCTGGCATTATGAGGCAAGGCAAGTTTATTTGTATAGCACATTTCAACAACAAGGTAATTCAAAGTGCTTCACATAAAACCATTAAAAGCATCAAAACAAGGCAAAAGGAGATTTAAAAACAATTAAGAACATTCATTGCATTAAAACATTTTTTTTTTTAAACAGTCAGAAATAAAATACAGTAGTAAAATGCAGAAATGCAGGAAATTGATTAATATATTAATTGAATGTGGTTCAATTAAAGGCAGCAGCAAACAGAAAAGTCTTCAATCTTGATTTAAAGGAGCTGAGGGTCTCAGCAGACCTGCAGCTTTCTGGGACTTTGTTCCAGATATGTGGAGCAGAAAAACGGAACGCTGCTTCTCCATGTTTAGTTCTGACTCTGGGAACAGAAAGTAGACCGGTCCCAGACGACCTGAGGGGTCGGGATGGTTCATAAGGTAGCAGCAGATCAGAGATGTATTTTGGCCCTAAACCATTCAGTGCTTTATAAACCAACAGCAGGATTTTAAAGTCAATTCTTTGTTGGACAGGAAGCCAGTGCAAAGACCTCAGAACTGGGGTGATGTGATTCACCCTCCTGGTCTTAGTGAGGACTCGAGCTGCAGCGTTCTGAATCAGCTGCCGCTTTCTGACAGACTTTTTACAGAGACCTGTAAACACACCGTTACAGTAGTCCAGTCTGCTGAAGATAAATGCGTGGACAAGTTTTTCCAAATCCTGTTGAGACATAAGTCCTCTAATCCTTGATATATTCTTCAGGTGATAGTAGGCTGATTTTGTAATTGTCTTGATATGGCTGTTCAGGTTGAGGTCTGAATCTATAACTACACCTATATTTCTGGCTTGGTTTGTGGGTTTTAACATCAGTGATTGAAGCTGAGCGGTGATTTTCAATTGTTCGTCCTTGGTACCAAAAACAATTACTTCTGTTTTATCTTTGTTTAATTAAAGAAAATTCTGGTACATCCAGTTGTTGATTTGTTCAATGCAGTTACCCAGCCCTTTTATGGGATTATAGTCCCCTGGTGACATAGTTATGTAGATTTGTGTGTCGTCTGCATAATTATGATAACACACTTTGTTGTTTTCCATAATCTGAGCTCGTGGAAGCATGTAGATGTTGAACAGAAGAGGCCCCAGTATTGAACCTTGGGGAACACCACATGTCATTTTAGTCAGCTCTGATGTGTAATCAGCTACAGACACAAAGTATTCTCAGTCCTTCAAGTAGGATTCAAACCAGGTAAGTGCTGTGCCAGAGAGTCCCACCCAGATTTTTAGTCTTTCTAGGAGTATGGCATGGTCGACTGTGTCGAATGCAGCACTGAGATCCAGTAACACTAAGACTGAACTTCTGCCATTGTCTATGTTTAAGTGGATGTCATTGAAAACCTTAACAAGAGCAGTTTCAGTGCTGTGGTGCTGTCGAAAGCCTGACTGGAAAACATCAAAGCAGTTATTTACGGCCAAGAAGTTGGTCAGCTGTTGGAAAACCGCTTAGTCAATTATTTTACTTAAAAATGGGAGGTTTGATATTGGCCTATAATTTTTCATCGTTGCGGAGTCTAAACTAGCCTTCTTTAGGAGCGGTTTAATAACTGCAGTTTTTAGGGCTTGTGGGAAGACACCCGAGAGAAGGGATGTGTTTACAATTTGTAAAAGATCAGTGGTCATGCAGTTTGAAATATTTTTGAAAAAGTGTGTTGGTAGAATATCCAAGCAGCAGGAGGATGACTTCAGATGTTGTATAATGTCTTCTAGGCTTCTACGGTCGATTGAATGAAATTGTGTCATGATATTTGAATGGATGTTATTCAGAGATCGGGGCAACACATATCCTGTGGTTGGTGTGGAGGCACTGACTGCTTGTCTAATTTTCTGAATTTTGTCAGTAAAAAAGGAGGCAAATTGATTGCATGCCCAAGTGGATTGGAGCTCAGCAGATACCAACACTGGAGGGTTTGTTAGCGTGTCGACGGTAGCAAATAAGGCGCGTGTGTTGTTCTTGTTTTTGGTTATGATGTCAGAGAAGAATGACTGCCTTGCATTTCTAAGTTCCAAATTATAATTGCGAAGTCTCTCTATATAGATGTCACAGTGAACCTGGAGATTAGTTTTTCGCCACCTGCGCTCAGCTTTCCGACACTCTCGTTTCTCTATTTTGACCAGCGTAGCATTTCTCCAAGGAGATCTTTGCTTACCCGAGACAACCTTCACTTTAGTGGGTGCAATGGCATCAACAATATTTTTTACTTTAAAATTGAAGCCATCTACAAGCTCATTGACTGAGAGGCAAGAGAGGGCTGGTGTGGAGGAGAACTTCTGAATAAATAGTTCACTGGTGTTTTCAGAGATGTAACGCTTTGTCACAACCTTGGTTTGGACATTTGCGTGCAAGGAGATTGCAGTCTCAAAGAAAACACAGAAATGATCAGAGAGTGCAACATCAGTCACAGCAACCTTGGAAATGTTTACACCTTTGGTGATGATTAGGTCCAGAGTGTACCCCCTGTTGTGGGTGGGTCCTGTCACATGCTGAGTCAGATCATAGTTATCAAGGACACCACATAGTTCTATAGACTCTCTGTCCTGGGGATTATCAACATGGATATTAAAATCACCAACAAGAACAACACAGTCAAAATCAATACAGATTACAGACAGCAGTTCAGTAAACTCATCAAAGAAGGTTGCATAGTATTTAGGCGGTCTGTAAATGTTTGGGAATAAAGCTTGAGTGGAATTCAGAGCCAAATATTCAAAAGAACCAAAATGACCAAAGGACATCTGCTTGCATTGAAGAGAATCATTAAATAAAACAGCAACTCCACCTCCTTTCTTATGCGCTCTTGTTTCACTCATGAAACTGAAGTTGTGAGGTGTTGATTCAATAAGAACAGCTGCACTGTTATCTTGATTTAACCAAGTTTCAGTTAAAAACAAAATGTCCAGTTTGTGCCTAATAATAAAATCATTGATTAAAAATGTTTTTCCTGACAGAGACATGACATTTAATAAAGCTAAGTTTAATGTGGTTAAAGCTTTCTTTGCCCAATTTATTTGGACAGGCTGACGAGGAATGTATGCTAAGTTTGCAGGTTTACCATTGTTTCTTCGCAGCCTCACGTTTCTTTTTCTATAAACTTGCAGGACAGGAATTGAGACGGCTAGCTGCATACAGGGCCCCGACTTTTCCTGGAGAGAGTTATTGGTGGCATTAGCATTGTAGCCTGGACCCAGAAGATATCAATTCTTTCCTTTATCAGGTAGGGGAGACAGAGGATGATTGTGGAACCGTCGAGGAGTGGGGCGAGGAGTGTGTTTGGTTCCAGCAATGACCAGCTCTTTCATGCGGTCAGTGAACTCCAGGTGGGGGGAGGATGGGGAGAGTGTGAGAGAGGAAAGGGACCTGGATGGAATTTGGGGGGTGGAAGTAGGTGCTGGGGAGGGAGGTAAAGACTCCTCGTCTAGGAAGGGTAGGGAAAGTGGGAGATCGGAGGCGTTCCCTGATGATGAGGTTTGAGACTCCTCCTTTTGGCTGTCGTTAGGCGGGGGCATCCTTCCCGTAAGGTCTCCATGGCGATGCTGTGTGGTTATCTCTTGTTTAGACTCCTCTTGTGTCTTGTCCTTGGCAGTAGGGACAGACGGGTGACGCAGGGAGAAAAATAGGTTAGAGATAAACAGTTTTACCCCCGACTTGTTCAGGCAAACTCCATGTGCTGTAAAAAGATGTCTGCGCTCCCAGAAAAGGTAGAAATGAGAGAGAATTATCATATGCACCTGTGACACTAATGCAATACACGGTCTGATGGTTTCTGCATGGACTTGACTTCTGTGTTTATGTGAGGAGTACCACTCAGTGTGGCTTGGACTGTGTGCAAACACTCACAGAGGGTTGTAGGAAGGAACACATGCGTTCTAGCTTCCATTGCATTTATAACAAGAAACTCAACCGTATAATATCTGCCGCCCCATTGGTCCAGAAATAAGCTGAGTTGGGTAGGTCTCCCTCGCTCAGGTCTCTATAATAAAGCTTTTATTTTAGCTTTTACAGCTGTGCTGCACACCACTGCTCTATAATTCCCACTGGCGCGAGCACGGCTACGATGCCTAGCTAACCACCCACTGTAAATCCAGAGGCTGGTGTGTGTGCGTTTTGTATGTATGTTTCTCCTAAGTGCTAACTGAACTAAGAAATCACATGTGCACCGAGGCTTCTGTGTGTTTTTGTAGGTGTCTCTCACTAACTGGGCACGTCTGTGTTTCAGGGGTCCCTTCAGCGTGGTGAGGCGCTGCATCAACAGGGACACGGGCCAGCAGTTTGCCGTAAAGATCGTGGATGTGGCCAGCTTCACCTCCAGCCCCGGCCTCAGCACGGAAGGTGAGAAACGCGGCAGACCTGGCGCCAGCCGTGGCTGCAATTAACAAGAGGGACAAGAGAGGATAGCTGTTAGCAATGCTGTCAATCACAGAGACTTACTTACATCTTTGAAAAGTCGAACCAACCTGTGTTGTGCAATACTGTTTGGATGCGATCGCAAACACCGAGTGTACAATGGCATTCTCACACGCAAATATATGAGGCATAATGTCACACACACGCTGGTCCCAGATGAATAATATGCTGGGACTGCCTTCCATTGGCTGCTTGTGTGGTGGCGAATATGCGTGAGATATTGAAGCGCGCCACGTCTCACCATGTGGTTTTGTGCTCCGCCTGTGTGTTTTAAAAAAAGAGATGGATGGAGACAAAGATCATAGGCGTGTGTGTGTGTGTGTGTGTGTTGGGGCTCATGTTGGCGTTCGCTATGTGCCATCTGTGATGCCTCAGTCAGAGATCAGCCTGGTAGCCAATAACAGCAAGACAAGGAAGTGAGCCAAGGGAGGAGAAACCGTAGATGTGGAGATGTACACTCGTGTCTCCGAAAAGCAAAGTCCTAAATATTTTTGGGCTTTTGTAATAAGTATTGTTCTGACTTATTCTATCGACAACAATACAGAAATGGCTCTAACATGCATCATCTCTTAAACTGAATTCTTGACTTTTCTAAATATTGAATGAATATGAATCCAGAAGGAAACCGTTGTGACGCCCTCATTTCTGACATTTAAGAGAAGAAATGAGCAAGTGGACACTCGATGTGGCACGGTAGAGAACTGGAGTGCAGCCAGACCTGCAGAGTGGTTTCCTGGGACCTCATACCGCAGCTTATTAAGAAGGAATCTGTGTCAGCATAAATGTGAGTGGAAAGGAAAAAGAGGCAGAACTGCTACACGCTAACAAAGGTTCATACTTATGTATTAATATCACTCTGTGTGTGTGCATGTGAGGGGGGTGGACGAACAAATGATGAATGGTGTAATTAAGAGTTTGGGAGTATTGAACAAACGAGGGAGTGTTTGGATTTGTGGAGTTTAATAAAGATGAATATAGAGAGTGAACATTCCAGCTCTATGGGGTTTGAACAATACATTCGTGCAATTTGCAGTAATATTAGTTAGATGTGTATTGTATAGCCCCAGACACACTACCACCAGTGCATGACGGAGCATTTTTGAATCATCAGGGTGAGCTCCGTAAGCCGGGTTTTGTCCCACAGCCATCAGATGCAAAACCATCACGTACCAAACCGAGTGAAATGATTAAACACCGCATCCCACATCCTGGTCTCGCCCAGACCGTCCATGTGAGAGTGGATTTGGAACGGGCCCAGTTGACTGGTGTTTCTTTCATTCAGACGCTTCCAGGCCTCTCTGGCTCCCTCGCTCTGTTGCAGTGCCTCCCTCCGCTGCCGTGCGGACACACTGGGCAGCATTGTTACGCTCAAGAATAGACACTCAATGAGACGGGCGGAAGACGAGTGTAAAGGGAGGGGGGGGAGATAATGAAGGGGAAGGAACAGTAGAATGGGGGCTCTGTAGTGGGGACACGGCGTCATTTCTCTGGGTTGCATAATGATACTGGTCTGTCACGACGCAACGAACACACACACACACTAGACTTGCAGATGGGGAGTGGAGTGTGTAAATTAGGCTTTTATGGAGTGAGGAGCTCAACAACACCACGTCTGCCAGCCTTCCTCAGCACTCGCCGTTAAATGTTTTACCACTTGTCTCTCCAGTTGTTGGTCATTTCATAAAGGAGAGAGAGAGAGAGAGAGAGAGAGACTGTCCACTCCTCTTTGCAGTGTTCCCCCTCAGTGTTGTTTCCTTTAATGAGGCAGTCAAAAGATGAGGAATGCCGCGGCCGTAATTGTATTTGCCGTGCGAGCCGGAGGATGAGAGGGGATGATGTTAATGAGCGTGAGCCAGATGTGCATTTAAATGTGCAATTAAAATGATCTTCTCGTGGACCCACATCTGGTGTTACTTGTCTTGTCTGCGAGATACCAGCGTGTCAGCTCGCTTGTCATTCTGCCTGCATGTGAAGGCTCACCTTGTACTGCCATCCATGCAGAATGGACTCCTTCTGCGTGTAGATGACATGCAACTCCCTCTGGTGGTGGAGCTGAGCTGTAGCAGGTCTGTGGAGGTGTGAAAGGAGGAGAGGCGGTCTGCTGGGCATGTCCTCTCTGCTTTTCATCTCCTTAACTCGTCCTCCAGGGACGTGGAAGGGTTTAGCGAGTGTCTCTGCGGAGGAGCCGTCTTTTCTTTCTCAAATGAACATCGGGGAGCTTTGTCGCCCAAAGGTCATCTGATGTTTTCCAAATGATGTTTAGTTTAAATGCATTCTCATCATGTCATTTTAATGTGTCTTTGTACCGCAGCATCGCCTCCATGAAAGCTTTTTTAGCTTTAGAAAGTCTCACTGGAACCTGCCACCTCATCTAGTATCTCTACATATTATTATTATTATTATTATTATTATTTGGGGGGGAATAGCACAAAGCCATATCTGTCCCTCAGTGCTGACATGTAGGGGCATAAAATACAGTAAGTGGTTGGAAAATGTCAAAGACGCTTCAGACATTCAACACTGGAACTACTGATGCTACGAGGAACACAAAGTCCTTGAGTGAGTCAGTGGAGGAAGCTCACTGTGAAATTTGAACTCGTGAGAAATTCAAAAGATGAATCGGTTGGAATGTTTCAGCGAGAAATCATGAGTTCCAGTATGTTTGTTTTGTCTCATCGTACTTCCTTTCTTTCTCTCAGATCTGAAGCGAGAGGCCAGTATCTGCCACATGCTGAAGCACCCCCACATCGTGGAGCTGCTGGAGACCTACAGCTCCGACGGCATGCTCTACATGGTCTTTGAGTTGTAAGTCTCCGTCGGCTTTGATGCGTTCTTATTTGAGGGTTTGATATTATGTCTGGTCTTTGTTCTTCAACAGGAAGCACCTTTTATTTCTCCACCACCACAGCTGCTGATCGGCCAGACACTGTCTCTGCTCAGCTGCTGAATATAAAGATGCTATACCACAGGCTAAATCTAACCAGCGGTTTGCACATGTTTGCGCCTACTGATCTCACACCAGCCCCCCTCATTTTTGTGGTTTTAGCCGTGTGTATGTGAAGATCTTTACCTGGTTACAATGTTAATTGTGTAGTTTAATATGTTCTGTTGGAGCGGAATACCTGAAGAGATCATGCTCAGAAATTCCCAGAATATATAAAATATGAATTATTAGTTATAATAATCATTTTAATTGGAAATAATCAGTGCTGAAGTGATGAACCGTTTTTTTTATGGCAGCGAGCAACAGAATCATACTGGCTGGTGACATATTTATTTCTATTGCGGCCCTGCATCCTGCTTCTATGAATCCACAGGAGACGTCAGAGAGCCAGCTCTCTGCGTCGCCTTCAAGGCATTTCTTGTAATTTTCTGAATCAACTCCTGGCTGAGAAGTGCGATAATAAAGATACAGTGCCTATATGTTCAAGCCGGCGACAGCGGGTCATAAAATTCATGCACTCTTTTTCTTTTCTTTTTTTAAATACTATTCTTAGAGGTGCTCTTATCTATCATCGGTAGAAACCTCATTCCTTCCTCTTTCTCTGTCTTCTCAGTATGGACGGAGCAGACCTGTGCTTTGAAATCGTGAAGAGAGCCGATGCCGGCTTTGTGTACAGCGAAGCAGTGGCCAGGTAGGACACCCAGTCTGGGAACTGTGGGTAGAACATATTGAATATTAATAAAGCCTGAAACAAAACCACAATTTCTGGATGCCATAAACAACCCCTCCCCCCTCCTGTCTGTTTCTGCTTTCTGTGCATCCAGTCACTACATGAGGCAGATTTTGGAGGCTCTTCGATACTGCCACGACAACAATGTGATTCATCGCGACGTGAAGGTGAGATCTCTCTCGTGTGTCCCAGACGAAGCTCCTGAAACCACCGAACATGTCTCCGAATCTTTAACTGAGGCGTGTAACTTCTTCATCCCGAGGGGTAATAAATGAACGTCCTACCACTGAGAAGATGGTTATCTATGCAGTCTGTGCGGAGACAATAAAGGTCAAAAGAAAACACAACATCCGCTCTCCACATTGACCTGTTGCTTGTTTTATTATGTGGCTTTAAGAAGAAACATGTCTAACGGTTTGCATAACCGCCTAGAAGCCCAGGCGGTTATGGTTTGCAAACCATGCTGGGTTGTATCGCATGTCGGAGAGGCTAGGTCAGCCCTTTTAAGAGTTCTTCTAGTCAGATTAGCATCAACCGGTGATTCCAACAGGATTAGCCATCAAACACGAGCAGACCAGATGGAGCAGTCCTGACCCGCTACCAACACAACAGAGTCCCCGGAGGGATCAACGCAGCTTTGTTTTCAGTGTGTGCTGCTGTGTGTGTGGGGGGGGGGGGTCAGACCTGGGTGAAGTTTGCACATTACTGCGAGGTTTGTTTTAACTTGGGAGTGCCAGATGGTCTGCTTTTAACTCGGGAGCAATTCGGAACGAGTGTAGTTGGTTTTCAGCAAAATAAATAAATCAAAGTTGTTTTCGACATGTACGGTAGTTAAGCACTCACTGTGTGAGGAAGGGAAGATATTTCTGTTTATGCATCTCATTATTTCCACATGTTTTTGTTTTTTTTAAGAGAAGAGTTTGTTTGTTTTAGCATTATTCATCAGATACACTCGACCCATTATTACCACGACACACACTTTCTCTCTTCTGATGCTTTCTCAGAAAAGCTGCCATGAAACTAGAATTCAAACAGTGATTCCCACACAACACAGGTGTTCACGAGCCAACACAGTAAGAATAGCTCAGCAGTAAGAAAACTTTTATTTTTTTAACAAAAGGAGGAGGTACGTTTTACAGAGAATTAGCCGACGCGTCCAGCGTTTCTCACATTTATCTCTCCAGTGATCAGATATTAACTTGTGGTCACTGTTGGCCAGCAGGTGGACGCGTGGTCAGTTCTGTGCAGCGGCGGTTGGAGTTCATGATGCAGATACTTGTTCTGGGGGTGGCTGAGGGGGTGTTGGGGTTCGTGAAAGCCATCGCCGCAGACGGTCGTCTGAACTCCGTGGTCGAGCTGTTGGACGTCGCGTCGGTTAGGAAAGGGAGCCGGTTGCCGAGTCGGTGTCCGAGTGCTCGGAGGGCAGTTTTGCGCACTGAGCCGGACAACAGAAAGTACATGACTGGATCCAAACAGCTATTGAAGGCGGAGAGCAACAGCATCACCTCATTGGTGCGGTCCACCAGTAGCAAGTAGTCGCACGAGTCCGTCCCGCTGAGCTGGGAGAGGATGTAGACGGGGCGGAAGGCGTGGTAGGGCCCGAAGCACACGGTGAACAGGAAGAGGACGAAGAAGGACTTCTTGGCGGTTCGATCGTACCTCTGTGCGTTGGGAAGGTCCGGCTTGTCCCGGGACACCCTCAGCAACTGAGACGCAATCTTCGCGTAGGAGACCACCAGCATGACGAAGACGAGCCAGAACAACAGCACCAGCAGCGCGTTGAAGTAGGCTTTCCCTTTGGCTTTGCTGCTACGCTGCTTGTATTGGAAGCATTGGTCACTGTGCTCTCTGTCCTCTGCTGTGGCGATCATGGGCACCAGCGCTGCCAGCGACAGCCCCCACAGAGCCCCGCATGCCACCCAGCTCCACGGCCGGCAGCGCCCCCACAGCATCATCCTCATGCCCCTCTGTGCCCTGCCTTTCCCCTTCAACCTCATGTATCTGTCCAAGCTGATGAAGCCCAGTAAAGTGATGCTGATGTACATGTTCATGTAAAACAGGTTCCCCACCATCTTGCACGCCACAGATCCCAGAACCCACTTGTTCCCGTTCGCATGGTAGAAAATCCTGAAGGGCAGACACGCCAGGAGGACCAGATCAGCCACGGCACAGTTGATGAGGAACACCCGCACAGAGTTGCGGCTTGAATGTAGGAAAAGGAAGACCCACAGGGCGAAGAGGTTACCCACGAGGCCAAAGAAGAAGAACAGGGAGTATAGTACTGCCAGCGGCAGACGGAGGGCGTCGTCATCAAACGAACATGCCGTCTGGTTCGGGGAGGAGGTGGAGAAAGAGGAGGGGCGAAGAGAGGTGGCAGAGAAGAAGGATGACATGGCAACTGGGAGGGAGGAAGTCGAGATAGGAAGAGAGGCGTTAGATGAGCCGGAGGCTGAAGGAGTGAAGAGGAAGGAAGAGGAGGATGTGGTCATTCTGGCTGAGCAGTGTTCACTTCAGGGTTGTCGATCATTTGCATCTGAGAGAGAAGAAACAAAGCCGGTGGTTAGTTGAGCGCCCTCACTGCGAGACTGCATTTATGTATTGTATGAGTAATGCACAGACACAGACGGGTGGGTAATATGTGGGTTGTAGTTTTTAAAGGTCACACATGTAATCATTGTTAGTGATGTCGATTCTCTTCTGAACTACAATTCTCTTTCCTGTCGGTCACAGATGTAGTGTTCTACGGATGGGAGCTGGACTCACGACTAACTGAAAGTTCATTGTTCATTCAACCCATGAATTCCCGTTCCAGCGTTACAATAATGCCGAGGAGCTTAGATGCACACACGGATGAAGGAAAGGAAATCACTCACCATCAATGGTTGGGTCGAGCTTTCAGCACAGCCTCAGGTTTAAATGTTGGGGAAAGTGCAGAGAGGTGTGGAAGCACAGCGGTCCAGACAGTGTTTGTCCTCCATCAAACTGTTATTAGTTAGAAAACGCACTTGTACGACACGATATTATGCAAGAAGAGTCCTCGTCCTGAACACCTTTTATTGTGATGTTCACCTTTTCTCTTCCTTCTCTGAATGAGTCATAAATCCTGCGCCACTCTTTTCTGTTCCATCCTTTCGACTGTCTGCTCCTCTCAGCTCTTGTCCTCTCTTGCTTCATGAATTGAAAAGATGTCTCATGCACTCTCCCCTCTCTTGCTCTCCTAGACGTGACTGTTTAGTCTGCCGGTCCTCGCGCCTCTGCCTCTTGTTCTCTCCCCCCCCCCCCCTTCTTCCTCTCTCTCTGATCTCGCACCGCCTCAGTCCACATCCTCCACGCCCCTCAATTCCCCGCTTACGAGAAGTGAAGACAGGAAGTGAGCCCACCACACTCATCTGCCATGTAGCTCTCCTCAGCCCAGCACCGTCCCTGTCAGAATAATATTTCTGAAATTGGCTGAATACAAACAAACAAGATGAACCCCAACAGTTTTCAGCAATTTTAATTTGCATAACAAAAACAAATGATGTTCTAGGTCGAATGTAACGCAACACCTTGCTCTTCCTTTTTCCGAGAGCCAGGTCTCTAAAAAGAATCCTGCGTCTCACTTATTGCTGTGATCCCTTATCTGCTGACGTCTTCCTGGGGCAAGAATCAGCATCGTGATTAGTGTGGTTAGAGTTGTGCGCATTGTCTTGTCATTGTGAAACTGAGGCTCACGAACCAGCAAGATCCCATCTTGCACTTTTGCACAGAGAGAGCGATGCTCTGCACAGTTTCTGTAAACTGCAGAGAATTTTTTTTTTTCTTTTTCTTTGTCAGTGAAAAAAAACAACCCTGAAGTCATATCACATGTATGTCGTGTCTCTTCCAGTTTATAGAGTAAATAGAACCTGTTGAACGATATGGAGCATACATGTACTGTTCATCTTCTCTCTCTGCAGCCTCACTGTGTGCTGTTGGGCTCAAAGGAGAACTCTGCTCCGGTAAAGCTGGGGGGCTTCGGAGTGGCGATCCAGCTGGGAGAGTCTGGTTTAGTAGCTGGAGGTACAGTAGGCGCCTCTGACTGAGAACACTTCCTACTGTACATTTGCACACACACACACACCCCGCCTGTCTCCCAGTGGACGGAGGGTTAGTCTCTCTTTCAGGACTTTTGGTTTGCAGACATGAAGGCATTTTCTTCCATTTTTAAAGACGAAACAACTAACGCAAAACTCCCAAAGCAGCCCTCCAAAGTATATGCCTCTGCATCCTTATAACCTTGTGACAGAAGTTATTTCCTCAGATGTCCCTTTTTTTTTTTTTTACCATTAACACTGAAAACTCTTCTCTCTCCAGGTCGAGTCGGCACACCCCACTTCATGGCCCCGGAGGTAGTGAAGAGGGAGCCGTACGGCAAACCGGTGGATGTGTGGGGATGTGGAGTCATCCTCTTCATCCTCCTCTCTGGCTGCCTTCCCTTCTACGGCACCAAGGAGCGCTTGTTCGAGGCCATCATTAAGGGGAAATACAAGGTAGGAGCTGATTTACACGACACCGTCAACGGTGCCCTTTAGCCGCTGCAACGTGCGTCAAGGGTTACAGACGACTGAGCTGTGTGTTTGTTCCATCGCTTCACCACTTCACTGGTGTTGTGTGATGATGTCATACATGCGTCTCAAAGTGTCCTTGTGTGTGTGTCTGCGTGTTTGGGTGTGTGTGCTCGTCCAGATGAACCCCCGCCAGTGGGCCCACATCTCGGAGAGCGCCAAGGACCTGGTGAGACGCATGCTGATGCTGGACCCGGCTGAGAGGATCACCGTCTACGAGGCCCTCAACCACCCCTGGCTGAAGGCAAGCTCGCACACATACAGCTGCTAGCGCTGCATTCCCCACAGCCAAGGAGCTCTCCCTGCAGATGTGTGGTAACATTTAAAGAGCGACAGACATTTGGTGTGATGTGGGTCTTTGAGCTTTGGCCTTGCTGGTCTGATGTTGACTCAATAACACTTCCTTCTGCTTGGAACCGCCGCTCTGCATTCACATCCGTTGTGCGACTGCTCTAATATCTGTCTGTGTGTGCTCGTGTCCCCACCGTTGTGCTTTCCACTTATGCTTATCTGTGTTTTTGGTGTGTGTGTGTAGGAGAGGGACAGGTACGCCTACAAGATCCACCTGCCTGAAACAGTGGAGCAGCTGAGGAAGTTCAACGGCAGGAGGAAGCTGAAGGTCAGCATTGATGTTACGCTCTCAGTGAAAGATTACGCAGCTGCTTCTGATGACCCCAGATTAATATCTCGTCAAAATGTTTGCCGACACTCTCAACAGGCCTGTCCTCTGAAGGCCTCGCATGTAAACGCATACAAAGCATGTACTTCTGTCGAGGCTTCGTGTAACAGCCGTATTATCCGTACTCCGTATCCCAGGGTGCAGTGCTGGCAGCTGTTTCCAGCCATAAGTTCAATTCCTACTATGGCGACCCCCCAGAGGAGCTACATGACTTCTCAGATGACCCCACCTCCTCAGGTAAATCGCACAACACTGTCCTGGTGTCGCGAGGTTTGGTTCTTTAGAAATGTGTTCGTAACGGAGGGATTTAGCGATTAGTTTGTGACACACACTGGATTATAGATAATATAACCAATAACCAGTGTCTGTGTTTGGTCTCCCGACATATTGGCATGTGTCATGTCAGATCAAAAGAACACCTTCACTTTCTAGCCCAGTTTCTATTCTATATATATATATGTGATCTCCAGCTGTCTGTGTCGACCTTCCTCTGTTTCGATGAAGACAGATGTTGACCAACGGCCTCACTTCCCTGTCTCAGCCGCAGACTTTCACTTCCTCTGATAAGTAGACGGCAGGCCGTGCCTGCCAGCAGTTATCGGCAAACATAAACTACTTGTGTCGCCGTGATGAACTGTAGAATCTGAGCGGTGTAATACACCGTCGCCCAATGAATCAGTGCAAAGCTCTTCACATCCTCTGCTCAGGTTTATGTGTCGCCGCTGCAGCCAGATGTGCCTTTGATAGCTCCTTTTTGCTGAGGCTGGCGGTCTGTAGCAGTCATGCTTCCTGCCGACTGGTTTATTTTCGGCATCGCAGACCTCCAGACATGTTGCCGGTCGTAGACTTGTGTAGCACAGTCGATGCTTGCAGCAGCTTGGCAGATTATTCATCGATTTAGCTGATTTTCTCTCTCTGTTGCTGCTCTTTCCTCTATTCCTCCTCTGCCTCCTTTTTATTCCCTACCTGCCTTAATGCCTCCCCGCACCGCCTGCTCTCTGACTTCCTTTTGTCTGTCTTTGTGAGGGGCTAAACTCTACGTCCCTAGTTGCAGAACACCTCTAATCTCAGCCTGTGTCTTTGGTGTTGTTTCTTTCTGCTGTGCTGTCTCTAGGACTGCTAGCTGCTGAAAGTACGTATCCCTCTCCCCACCCATCGAATCTCTGTGTGATACCATGACATCATCACTCGCTTTTTTTAGTTGCATCTTTGTCTTCTGAGCGTTAAATGATATATGGGGGTCCTAATCCTCCAAAATGGCATTTAAGGGGTTTCAAGATGTTTAACACGAACACCGTACATAAAGAGAAATAAATAAATATAGACGTACTCGTAACACACCCACCTTCCCTCCCTTCTGCTCTGTACGTAGTATATGACCATAAAGGTAATAAAAACATACGGTGAAAAGTAATAATGGGCAGTGACTCAATTATTTTTTTCAAAGAGGCAGCCATTTAAGTAAGCATTTAATAAGCTTTTAGTTATTATTGATCTGCTGAAAAAGCAATTCTTGGCGTTGCTTGAAATGAGTCTCCCTAATTGGAGTAATATGAAGCATGTAAACAGACCTCCAACGAGGTTTTCCCAAAGTTCGTGACGGGTTAGATTGTGTTTCCTCTCTGATGCCTCACAGTAATATCTGAATCAGTCTCCTCATGAGCCCAGCGTTATACATGTGACCTCCATATTCATCTTTCATCTGTTGTTCATACAGTACAAGTTAAAGGCCTGAGAACGCTTTTTAAGAAATCCGATTCCTTTTTCTACATTTTCCTATATTTATATTTATAACCTGCATTTTTCTTGGGCGTACTCCTCCCAACCATCATCCACACTGTGACTCTTTGACGTGACCTTCCTCTGATGTTGTATTGATGCTATGTACCGCTGTTTCTCTGGTTTTGCTGCATGTGTGGGTGTTGCAGCAGGTACTTGGGGTTAAATAGTTCTGAGTGTTCTCTGTGTTTTCTGTTGTGACTATCTATTGCTTGTCTTTTTTGTTGTCTTTGTTATTCGTCTCTTTTTTTTAATGCCCGTTTGTGGATGAGTGTGTCTGTCATGTTCAGTGTTTGCGTTTGGGGAATGCTTGGTGTACCTGTTCTGTGTGCATAACTTCTACGTGTGTGTGTGTGTGTGTGTGTGTGTGTGTGTGTGTGTGTGTGTGTGTGTGTGTGTGTGCGCGCAGGGGCGGTTTCACAGGTTCTGGACAGTCTAGAGGAGATTCATGCATTGACGGACTGCAGTGAGAAAGACATGGACTTTCTGCACAGTGTCTTCCAGGACCAGCACCTCCACACCCTGTTAGATGTGAGTAAACCACAATGTCAGGACCTCTTCCTCTGGGATACCGAAAGCGCCCAGTAGGTGTCACTGAGAGTCCAGAGGCGGCTGCGTACAGTATCTGTACCTTCTACTGACTATCAAGCGGACTTGGTATTGGTTGGGTTTTCATCTTTTATGGGAGTCAAATTGTTCTCACATGTGAGTTGTTGTCTTTTCAGCTTTATGACAAAATCAACACCAGGTCGTCCCCTCAGATCAGAAACCCTCCGAGTGACGGAGTGCAGAGAGCCAAAGAGGTGAGGCCCTCGCTGCTCTGTTCAATGTTCTATATTATGAGCATTCTTAATGTTCACAGCTCTTCTCTCCTCGTCTTTATTTTCTTCACCAGGTTCTGGAAACCCTCTCCTGTTACCCAGAGAACATGGAGGCCAAGGAGCTCAGGAGGATCCTCACACAGCCACACTTCATGGTGCGATATTTGTTTTGGTCCTGTGCACGTGGCGCATGCTTATTGGTGTGCGAGATTATAAGCTGCTGTGTTATAAGCAAGTACATGTGTTTGTAAAACACTCTGTGTGTCAGTAGCATGATTAGTGGCCAAAGAGGATTAGTGTAAGCCACACTCTTTCCAGTTGTGTCTTCACATTCGTGACCGTCCGTTGTTCACTCCAGGCTCTGCTGCAGACCCACGACGTGGTGGCCCACGAGGTCTACAGCGACGATGCGCTGAGGGTGACCCCCCCGCCCACTTCCCCTTACCTGAACGGAGAGTCCCCAGACAGCACCAACGGAGACATGGACCTGGAGAACGTCACCAGGGTTCGCCTGGTCCAGTTTCAGAAGAACACCGACGAGCCCATGGTGTGTAGGCGGACACAAGAGACGCACATGTTGCACACTGCACTCAATTTCACATGTGGACAAATTTAAACTCAGTATGTCGTAGAAGGTGTTGACACTCTGCTGTTGTCGGTTACACCTCTGACCCTCTCCGTCTCTTCTAGGGCATCACTCTGAAGATGAATGAACTCAACCACTGTATTGTGGCCCGAATCATGCACGGTGGAATGATTCATCGGCAAGGTATGCATCCATATCACGTGCAACCTCACACCACACGTGCGTATTTATTCGGCCCATTCAGCCACACGTAGCTGGAGATAACGGTTTCTCTTATTGGACGAACTTCTGCTAATTGAAACAATGAAATGTAAGTCTCGATAACCTCTTGGGGTTTTTTCTCTGACTTCTGCTTTGTTGCGCTGGTGTTTCAACACCCAAGAGCCTCATTTGTGGCCTTTATTAAATCCTTATTCCTCCGCTTCAGGGACTCTGCATGTAGGAGATGAGATCCGGGAGATTAATGGCATCAGCGTGGCCAATCAGACGGTAGAGCAGCTCCAAAAGATGCTGGTGAGTCGCACGCATCCCATTTTCTCCTCCTCGCTCTCCACAACAAACAGTATTCATAGCGTGTGTTTCTGTGTTATGTCGTGTAACATTTGATTTGCATTTGATGTTGCTATGTGGACCAATGGAGTAACCGTGTTCGTCCCTTGTCCACACAGAGGGAGATGAGAGGTAGCATCACCTTCAAGATTGTGCCCAGTTACCGGTCCCAGTCCATGTCGTGTGAGGTCGGGAGTCAAACTCGCACACACACACACACACACACACACACACACACACTTGCATGCGTTTTTGCATGTTCTATGTGGGTTAAGAATATTAATTTAGCATTTTCTGTTGCAGAAAGAGTCGCCCGATGTGTCCCGACAGTCGCCTGCAAACGGTCATGCCAGTGTCACCAGCTCCATCCTGGTATGTTTCTGCGCCTCCTTTTCACACACACACACACACACACACACACACACACACACACACACAGAGAAATGGCACCAGGCTACTTTTTAAAAAATGCTGGAGAGAATACATTGAATGTGGTCTCAAATACGAACACTAAAACCTCTGTCTTCCCGACTAGGACCTGCCAGCGACGATCCAGCCCAAAGGGCGTCAGGTGAGATTTGCTCCTCCTTCACACCTCGACTGCTCTCCTTTTTTTAATTCACTTGTGTGCTCCTCCCTTTGCTTTACAATCCGCTACTGGTGCGACGAACTGACACGCATCCCAACAAGTCCAAATCTGCACGTATGCACTTAAAAGCACTCGTGCGATCTACCATCTATTTTAAGACATTATTCGGCTTTGCTCTCCAATGTCGGACCTCGACTGTGCTTTGGCCTCCCTTGAACATCGCAAAGGTTTCCCTCACAGTTGAGCAGATGATTTAAAAAAGGATGCATCTGAAATGCATTCGTCATTTGATTTCTGCCATTTGTGTCTGTTTCGTTATGTTTATTATGCTCTGAGATCACACACATACAATGCGGTACTTGTTATACATAAGAAGCCGCGTCCATATGTGGGTCCCTCATCACACCTCCTTTGTTTATGCCCCCAACATGTTCTACTGCATGATATATGTGTAAGTGTGTGTGTGTGATGCTCTCAACCCCTTAGATCTCCAGACCTGCCATCAAGGACAAATTGTCCATCAAGGTAAGACGTCTCTAAGTGGACTCTTCGTAGCCGCAGATCCCAGCTCCTCCCACCCCCATCGCACAGCTCGGTTCCTCATCATAGTGGTGTCTAGATCCCATGCAAGCTGTCAAGGCTCAGTCTTCATACCTTGTTCGTGAGTGGACATGAAGGGCAACAGAAAATGTGGATGTGTGTGCGATTAATAAACGATACGTACGCTGTTCGATCATTTTCGTCTCGCTTTTCATTGAACTAAATGTTTGTGCCCTTTCCTGCTTCGGCTGATTGATTTCCCCTCTTCCTGTCTTTTTATCTCCTAATGACGAGCGTCGCCGCTGCATTTCTAACTAAACAATTTCGCAGCCAGTATCCTTTTTGTGTGGGCAGCTTGGCCAATCATATTCTTTCCCGCATATTCTCCCACGACCGCAACGCTGCTCTTTGCCACTTTGTCAACAACTGACGCATTTGGCGTTTGTCTCCCTGTCCCGCCCCTTCCAGATTTACGTTCGCGCTCAGTTCGAGTACGACCCGACGAAAGACGACCTCATCCCGTGCAAGGAGGCCGGCATTCGCTTCCAGGTGGGTGACATCATTCAGATCATCTCCAAGGACGACCACAACTGGTGGCAGGGGAAGCTGGAGAACACCAAGAACGCCACAGCGGGCCTCATCCCCTCACCTGAGCTGCAGGAGTGGTGAGTAGGCCTCCTGCAGCTGTCTGCCACGCATACACAACATGTCTATTTCACAGTACAAGTGCTGTTTTCAGGCGCGTGGCGTGTATAGCGATGGAGAAGACCAAACAGGAGCAGCAGGCCAGTTGCACCTGGTTTGGCAAGAAGAAGAAACAGTACAAAGACAAGTACCTGGCCAAGCACAATGCAGGTAAGCCAACGCGCACCGTAGCGGGCAAATAGTGCGACGGCGCGAAGCTAACGCACGACAGGCATTCCATGTTAGAGCTGAGACGGTGCAAGAAGAAGAAGTGCTCGTTGTGGCGTTTATGCAACATGTACACTTGAGCGTTTCACTGCTGTAGAAGGTAAATGACTGTTTGTGTCACCGCTGCACGTCTGTAGCGTCCCCCCTCTGACGGACCTCTCCCACTGCTGCCTAGACGTTGCCTCTTTCAGTTACTAACAGCGTTGCAATTAACCACTTTTGACGAGTTCTGTTGCGGTGTTTTCTTTTTGTTCAATTTGTCTTCTTCGATGGTGTCTTTTTATTAACCCTTCCGCTCCCACCCTTTGTCCATATTTCATGCCGTCTCTTACCCAATGACACGGCTGCATGTAAGTAACTGCAGACAGCTGGCGTCCAGCCTCTGTGTTTCTCTGCCTCCTCTCTCTGCTTGTGTACCTCGTCCTCCTCTTATGAATGACGGCTGCTTTGTTGTTCGCAAAGATGACGCAATGCCAGTCAGCTTAGAATTGCTCGGCTTGGTTATGTATTTATTTTCTTGTTAGAAATAATCAAGTTTTAAAGCTTTCTCACGGCGTCTTGTTTTTATTTCGCCGTCTTGTTCCACGTTTGATTCAAGCCACGGCTACAAACCATCGGAATTAATGTTAATCTTATTAGCATTGCTTGTGTCCCCTATGATTCGCCGTTAGATGTTTGCATTCACACTATTGTCGAGTATGCACAGTTGCCAGTTTGTGAGGTACATCCTGTTAAAACGAATGCAGTCTGACACAGCCCTGCAAGTGAGCCTTTGTTTAAACTGTTTCAAGAGAGGTGTTGATTCATTCTACTGTTAGAACAGATACAGAAGAGCATTCTGTTCTACTGAGAGGTCTTTCTAACATTTAGTCCACCCTATTCATATCAATAAATGGAAACACGGCTCTAAAATAACATTAAATCAACACTATAGCCTTCATGAAGTCGGATCTATTGCAGGGCTGCTGTATTAGACTGGTGTACCTAATAAACTGGTGTGTGCCTGTATATTAGCCACTTGCTTCATACATTATTCTTTATGTAACCACCATGTCGGCCCCTTTACAGCCGATGCCGCGCTAACGTTCCTCCTCTGTTCTGCAGTGTTCGACCAACTAGATCTGGTGACGTACGAGGAAGTGGTCAGAGTGCCGTCATTCAAAAGGAGAACGCTGGTCTTGCTTGGTGAGTTAACGATTTAATTTGTGTAGGGCAGAGAGAGAGAGAGACACTTAATTATAGATTATAGAGTTTGTCTTTACGAAAGTCACGATGCAGCATGCGATTTAGAAAGTCATCAGAAAGTATGCAATAAAGAGCCATAGACTAGTCCTAGTGTAGAATATTCTATTTACGGATTGACCAGCCTTTTGTTGACTTGTTTCTGCTGTATCCCGTCATTCAGGTGCACATGGAGTTGGACGGAGGCACATCAAGAACACGCTTATCACCAAACATCCTGACCGCTTCGCCTACCCCATCCCCCGTAAGGACAGACACACTTGCATAGCGACTACACAAGCTAGTCTTGACTACAGTCTCGTCTGATTTTAAGTGTCGGCTGTGGATGCGACCGTGAAGCCAGAGTGTCATGTATTTGCTTGTTCAGCCTTTTGCAACAAAGCCAGAAACGCATCGGCTCGGTGTCTTCGTCTGCTCCTTCTCTGCTCAGACACGACTCGGCCTCCGAAGAAGGACGAGGAGAACGGAAAGAACTACTACTTTGTGTCCCACGACCAGATGATGCAGGACATCAGCAACAACGACTACCTGGAGTACGGCAGCCACGAGGACGCCATGTACGGAACCAGGCTGGAGACGATCCGGCAGATCCATGTGCAGGGCATGGTCTCCATCCTGGATGTGGAACCACAGGTAACAAAGGAGCTCCTGCCTACACCACCAGCTGATCAGTGCCATCGCATTATCAAAAAATCTCACGTTTCTTCAGTACGTAGGGCAGTTTGTTTGGAAGAACGACAAAATAAAAGTGCGTCTCTCTCTCGCTCTCTCATCAGGCACTAAAGATCCTCAGGACGGCGGATTTTGCTCCCTATGTTGTCTTCATCGCAGCTCCCACTGTCACCCCAGGCATGACCGAGGTACAAATACTTTCTCACTTCCTCTCCCACTCGCGCTGGTTGTTCAAGTTCACTTCATTTGCACAAACTCTCTCGCTCTCATTCAGTCCAACTGATTTAACCGAACCGCTTCCAAACTTGCGCCGTGTATAAACCGCCTTAATTTGCCTTCCTGTCATCCCTCTCTCCTTGCACTGCACGTGCCCTGTATGCTTTAAGCGTGTCTTCATTTTTCTTTGCCGTGCCTATTTTCATTTGCACTCAAGATTCCAAAGTGGTGCAAGAAGCTGCCCGTGAGTACTGGTTCAGTGCTGCGAGTTCAGCTCGTCTGGCTGTTGTAGAAAGGCGCATCAGGCCTCTGTTTGTGTAGCTCTAGTCGTCCTTTATCCGTGCCAACTTGTAGTCCTCTTGATTTCCTCTAATAATCCTCTGTCGTGCAGCTTCATTATTAGGGACCAACCCTACCCCCCCTGTGTCGTGGATGACGAATTGTTCTCTGATCAATGTTGTGATTTCAACTTTCTCCATCGCTCCCTCAGGATGACTCCCTTCAGCGGCTCCAACAGGAATCCGAGATGCTGCAGGGGACCTACGCCCACTACTTTGACCAGACCATCGTCAACAACGAGATCGACGACACCATCCGACACCTGGAGGAGGCCGTAGACCTGGTGTCCACCACCTCTCAGTGGGTCCCCGTCTCCTGGGTCTACTGACACACACTCGACGGCAATCCGCTCATCGCTCTGGACGATCCATCTCCGATCCAACGCGGATGCTAAACTTCTCACGTCTCATCAGAATCACACATTTCTGTAGATAAACTGTTGTTGAAAAAGAGGGAAATGAAGAAACCAGTGACTCACCACAGAGACTTCATCCTGCCCCCGCCCCCTTTTTCTCAGCAGCCTCAAAGGCATATTGTTGTGTACATATATACATATATATATATATAAAAATGATTAAAAAACGAAGTGAATCTGGTTCTGTCCTAGCTGAAGGAGTGGAGGGGCAGTGTGGTAGATATTTTGTACTTTTCTTTTGTAATCGACGTACGGGCGGTAATATTGGCGAGGCAATAGCGAGCATGACCACAAAGCAGTCTTAGGTGGGTGCCTGTGTGTGCGCGTTGACCTTTTTAAGGCACTTCCTGTGGTAATCTTGTGTCCTCCCCTCCAACACCCCTTCGTCTCCTCGGCCCCTGTGACATGCACGCCGAACCTTTAAAGCACATTAGAAGCTGCTATAGTGGCGACAAGTAACTCCCTCAGCTCCGAATGCAAGTGTGAGTGAAGCAGAAAGCACAGGAAACTTTGCAGTTCCCCCCCCCCCCCCTCCTTTTATTTCTTTCACTGGCCCTCTGTGCCTGTCAGTTTGTCGAAGGAGCACACTGCATCCCTCTACGCTGCCTCTCTCCGTGTGTTAGCCTATTGCACCATGCTTCCCCTCCGAGCCTCCGACGGCCCTTGTTTTTACGCCTCAGTTTGCACAAAATGGACAATGAAGAAGACGTGTTCTGCACCTCGTCCCACCTCACGGTTTATATTTCATCTTCACCCCTTCTCCCCTGCGGACATGACATGCCAATCAGTGGTGGACGGACCTGGAATATCGTCCTCGGGGCACGATCGGCGCTGTCAAAAAGCGCTTCCATCAACCACAAACTCTGGCACCTGAACTGAACGAGGAAAACAAACTTAACGAGAAGGAGGAAAACAATGAACTGCCTCATCAGAGCCTCGGGGAAGAAGTCGGTAACACCTATGCACACCCCTGGTGTCTGCCCGGCACACCACCACGACCACCATGTTCTTCTCTGCCCACACTCAAATAGTGAGCCATGCTTGTTAAAATGAAAATGTTGATAGGAATATCTGTGGAAAGGAGGGGGGGGCCTCGTGTAGGTGGGATGAATCCAATCCTACAGCCACCATTTTGGAACTGTTAACTGTTGTCTTTAAAAATATAAAGGAGTATCCTTGTTTTGAGGGAGAGAAAAATAACTACATTTTGTGTGTAAATGTTTCAATGGTGCGTACGTCATGCGAGTGAATAACCAAGAGCCAGTGTATATTAACCCTTAAAAGAAGCTCAGTATGTGACAGCCTCTTCATGCTTTACCGGAAGTGAGACGACACTGCCCCGCCTGCAGTATCTCGGTAAGTAAGCACATCAGGTGAAGGGTCTTAGACAAAAGATGAAATGTTTTTTTTTTTTTTTTTAAGTCATTCTTTTCCACTGTGTGGTGTGGTTGCTGTTGCGCCACTTCGAGTAAAGTGTTTTCATTTCGAGTCCTGTGTAAATTACCTCTGCAAATGACAAAAGCAGCTCTTCTGTATGAAATGTTCTTTTTTTTGTTATTTCATTTTTCAAAAAAAATATATTTCCTTTTACGTGTTTAAAGTAAACCGCCTGGTCTTCCTTCTGTTGCCTGTCGTCAATTATTCTGTCGTGTTAGGAAGTCCCAACGGGATTGAATTCAGTCCAGCACACCTGACAACTCGTCAAGCAACATTTAGGAATATTGTCTCATTGCTCTTGTAAGTGAAGATTTGTCTTTTGGATTTCTCAATGATCCGATTTGAATGAGCGACGCTCCCACAGACACAGCGATGGAAGTCTATTCTACATTCAATATCAACAGCGACAATCTCTTATGCAGCGCATGCATTTCCACAGACCCAGGCTCACTGTCGACAGCTTGTGTTAGAACTCGAACAAAAATGAATTGTCTCTACAGTAGGGGTCTCAAACTCCCGGCCCGCCACCTCATTTTATGTGGCCCCCGAATCCGACAGCAAAAAAAAAGTTTAACAATATGTTACATTTACAACAAGCCCTTTGTGGGCTACCATGATGCTGATGTGGCCCGGAGTGAAAATGAGTTTGAGACCCCTGGTCTACAGTAACTGTGCATGTGTCCTGCGAGTTATCATCTTCAGCTCTGGTGTCTCTGATCGGTCGTGGAAGCAGACCGGACCTTCCTGGACCAGAGATGGATTTGAACCCTTCTCCTCAGGGCGCCGCGCGTCACTCACTGTCAGCTGCTGATCTCGGTGAGCTGTCCCTGAAGCACCAGGCCCGCACATCTGTTCTGGGATTTGTTCTCCACACTGCTGCTGTGTTATCTTCTGACAATCACATTCCCAGCCCGCGAGTCGAGAACCGAGCAACATGTGAAAAACGAAATCCAACCCGCTTGACCACCTATGACGCTTTTCAACATGTTATACCATGACTTTTATGAGACTTTTTTCGAAATTAACTCCACTTTTTACATTTTTTACAGGAATGTAAAGAAACACAAGGTTTGATAAGATACAACATTATATGCAGTTAATAAGAATTATTTAATAAATAATTTAGAATAAATATTTAAACATAATTATTTAGATATTAATATTGGATG
The DNA here is from genome assembly GCF_949748355.1 of Melanostigma gelatinosum. NCBI lineage: Eukaryota > Metazoa > Chordata > Actinopteri > Perciformes > Zoarcidae > Melanostigma > Melanostigma gelatinosum. The sequence continues at coordinate 3,328,436 of NC_136657.1, read as the reverse complement.
TTTACAACATATGATACTGTTTACTATACTAAGTTTACTGAACTTAGTACAGGTTAGGGTTCAAAACGTCATAGATAGTCAAGCGGTTTGGATTCCTGGTTTTTCATACGGCCGGTTCTCGACTGGAAATTAATGTCGAAAAATGTCTCATGAAAGTCATCGTATAACATGTTGAAAAGCGTCATAAAATGAATTAGAATAGAAAACCCCTTACTGTATAATTGTCCTGTAACAGTAATAGATTACTTGGTATTACTTTGAGTCATACAAGTATGTTTCTTGTGACAGATAATTTACCTAAAAAAGGTATTTTATAATCAAGCACGTGGTATTTTTAGTTGCTGTAGGCCTAAATGATAATTCAATCTGACATTTAATCGATAGAAAGAGAATAATTGTGATGATGTACTAATGTATTAAATACATTTGGGGTATTGTGTTGGGAATATATCACTATTTGACATGAGGCTCTACTTCGCTCTCACCGGTGAACTCTGACCCGATGACGCATGCGCACACGAGTGACAACAACTTGAGTGGATCCTCACACGGGAGAAGTTCTCGAGTCCTCCTGAACCTGCTCCACAGAGACTTATGGAGGATGAAGTGAACCAGGAGAGGAAGGAAAACAACATGGATAACTGGAGTTCATTGTGAGTTATTCTGTCATTATTGGGTTATTTAGTCAGAGGCTGAACGGACACAAACAAACACGGACAGGTAGCTTCATTTGTAGCTAGCCTAAAGCTAACCTATGCTAACGTCTCTACAGTTGGTACTTTGCCTGTTTGGGGTGAATAAATGAATGACGCAGCGGTCAAATTCACCTGAATCATGCGAGACGTAAACAAGAGATTATTAAACATGGCGTTTTATATCGATTTTATACAGTTTTCCTACTGTTATTGTCAAAGGAAATCAACGCCACCTGTGATGCAATGAAGTTAGCGCACATGCGCTTGAACTACATCCGGATGTGATGATCCTGTCTAGTCGGTTTCCGGTTTTGTTTTGAAAGTTAATTTATGAGTGAAATAAAAAAAGACTGACGATACATCATCATTTTTTCCTGAGTGATGAAGCTGCTTGTTACATAAATGACACATTGTATTGTTTGACTATCATATTTATTGATACTGAGTGATACATGTGCCCACTGATCACAGAAGAAGTTGGAAACAACTTTGGTGATTTTGTAGTTAAAAGTCAAGCTCAAAGAACAGCCACGTCCACTTTCCAGTAAGATCTTCTACGACATATTTCTTGACTTAATTTGATTCGAATTATTTAAAATAGTTAACGACAAAATGAACTGAAAGATAATTTATCAGTGCAAATATCCACTCTTTATTTCCTACAACAAGGTCTGTTTGAATGTTTGTGACATGGTTCAACTTGAAATGAATGAAGGACTTTATTTATTCTGTTTCATCGTAGACGCTTCCAGGAGGTCTGCTGTTGACTCGGTCTGTGGGAACTCTGGAGGAGTCTTCAGGTTTGTCCAAATCCTGCATTTCTCTGTCATTTTATCCATGAATGTGTTGCTTTTCAGTGCTTTTATTTGTCTCACACTTTTAGATGTTTGGCCTCAATGACATCTGGGAAGAAGACGTGATGAAGAGCAACTGAGAGAACATCGTCTCTGTGTTACAGCTCTGAGGTAGGGTATTTATTTTCTCATTACCAGCTGCATTGTGTTGAATGTTGAATATTGACGGCATAAGAAATATTTTAAATGTAGTGGCCTCTTTAGCTTCATGAACTTGTTGATATGATCTGTAATGGACGTTCAGTGTGAATATCATTATCTCTGATGTCTCCTCAGAATAACTGAAGATGATATTACAGCACATTTAAGGAGCTCATTTTCTTCTTTGTTGGTTCTCAGAGAAAAGACAAAAGGCGGTGGGGGAGGAGCAGCAGACAGGATGGAGACAAAGTGTTCAAGGTGAGAGACGGGCCCCAAAAACACCACCCTTCTTCCACATCTGGAAACTGCAAATGACATGATACTTGTATGTGACTGGTTGTGTGTCTGTAATGTGTTTTGTTTGCATCTCTGTCCTTCAGAAAACGCCAGCGGAGCAGCTGGAGAAGCTCAGGGAGGCTCATGAGAAGCAGCTCAGCTGTCCGAGATCTCAGACAGAGGAAGCTGGACCAAGTCAAAGTAAGGGAACACCAGTGAATCAAAATGTTGTCTTAATACTGTGATTATTGTTTCAGCAAGTAAAGTATGCCATAAACATATCAGTATAGTTTGTCATGAAAATGTACTAATATAGTTTGCACTCATGAAAATGTTGTTGTATTTATTGTTGCAGTAATAATAATACATGTATGTGATGCATTCTCTAACGTTGTCCTTCTCTTCTTCTCCTCAGATGAGTGCAGACTTTCCAGACCAGACCAGACCAGACCAGACCAGAGGACGACGGGGTTTCTTCTCTTCACCGCACAGCAGCAGAAGAAGACGTGGGTCTTCTTCTGCTGCTGTGCGGTTACTCTGAGATCTAAAATAGAGAGTGGGGGGTGGAACAAATTTTCAAAATTTGCTGTGCAGCTAAATTTTTTAATAAAAACATTTACATAACCCTTGCCGGTCATTTCTCTGAAAACCCAGGAGGAGACGGACGTCTCGACTCCCGGGTAGTGGACATTGATGTCTTCACATAGGTGGGGAGCGAACCCGGGTCTGCGCGATCCAAACCGGGAACCGTGTACACGCACCATCATGTCACTCACGCTTTGAACTCTTCTCTCGCTACATTTGACTTCTTCCTTTGGCTGTTGGACCTCAAAAGTTACTGCACCACATAAGGATTGAACCCACAACCTCCTGTCTTCTAAGCTGTCGTCTATCACCACAAGCTATCTGATCTGATGCTCATATCTGGCTCATTGCATCTTTGTCTCCTCTGTTTTGACTGGTTGACCTTAAGATGTAACGCATTACTGAAGGTACAAACTCATAACCTCCAGTCACTCATAACCCAGCCTCACGTATGTCAAGTCGTACATCTTCATACAATATTTAACTTCCTCATCTTGGGTGTTGGACCTTAAAATTCACCGCACCACGGGATGGAGCCCACAACCTCCAGACTCCTGATCGGTCCTCTATCACCCTGAGCCATCGGATCTGACACGCTGAGCTGCTGCAGCGTCACACATCCTCCTGCAAAATAAACCATCACTCTTCTCTGTGAAGCTCCTTCAGTTTTGTTGTTAGTGTTTCAAATGTGTGGAGGAAACAGACTGGACCTTCCTGAAACACAGTTGGGGTTTCATCCTTTCACCTCATGTTGTCACGCATCACTAGTGTCAGCACTTTCACTCAAAAATCACTGCACCTCACAAGGAGCGAACTCATGACCTCAGGTCTTCTGAGCAGTCTGCTAACTGACTGAGCTATTTGGTCACACCGCCTTCACTCAGCTCTGAAACACAGAAAACCTCTGGAACAAAACTAACATTCAAGCTCCTTTACAACAACGAGAGATTGTTCTGCACATTTACAAATAAAACATCAGATCACATTATGAATCGTCTTCAGCTCTGGTGTCTCTGATCGGTCGTGGAAGCAGACCGGACCTTCCTGGACCAGAGATGGATTTGAACCCTTCTCCTCAGGGCGCCACACGTCACTCGCTGTCAGCTGCTGATCTCGGTGAGCTGTCCCTGAAGCACCAGGCCCGCACAGCTCTTCTGGGATTTGTTCTCCACACTGCTGCTGTGTTATCTTCTGACAATCACATTCCCAGCCCGCGAGTCGAGAACCGAGCAACATGTGAAAAACGAAATCCAACCCGCTTGACCACCTATGACGCTTTTCGACATTAATTCCCAGCCCGCGAGTCGAGAACCAAGCAACATGTGAAAAACGAAATCCAACCCGCTTGACCACCTATGACGCTTTTCGACATTAATTCCCAGCCCGCGAGTCGAGAACCGAGCAACATGTGAAAAACGGAATCCAACCCGCTTGACCACCTATGACGCTTTTCGGCATTAATTCCCAGCCCGCGAGTCGAGAACCGAGCAACATGTAAAAAACGGAATCCAACCCGCTTGACCACCTATGACGCTTTTCGACATTAATTCCCAGCCCGCGAGTCGAGAACCGAGCAACATGTGAAAAACGGAATCCAACCCGCTTGACCACCTATGACGCTTTTCAACATGTTATACGATGACTTTTATGAGACTTTTTTCGACATTAGGTTACAGGTTAGGGTTAGGGTTTAGGTTAGGGTTCAAACGTCATAGATAGCGGCCGGTTCTCGACTCGCGGCATGGAAATTGTTATGAAATTGTGAATGTTGAAAAGTCTCATAAAAGTCATCGTAACCTAAACCCTAACCCTAACCTGTACTAAGTACACTATAGTAAGTTTACTGAACTTACAGTGTAATATGTCGTAAACATCCAATATTAATATCTAAATAATTATATTAAAATATTTATTCTAAATTATTTATTAAATAATTCTTACTAACTGTGTATATAATGTTGCATCTTATCAAACCTTGTGTTTCTTTACATTGTTGCATGTTTTACATTGTGTACTTAGTACAGGTTAGGGTTAGGGTTCAAAACGTCATAGATGGTCAAGCGGGTTGGATTCCTGGTTTTTCATGCGGCCGGTTCTCGACTGGCGGGCTGGGAATTAATGTCGAAAAAAGTCTCATAAAAGTCATCGTATAACATGTTGAAAAGCGTCATAGGTGATCAAGCGGGTTGGATTCCGTTTTTCACATGTTGCTTGGTTCTCGACTCGCGGGCTGGGAATTAATGTCGAAAAGCGTCATAGGTGGTCAAGCGGGTTGGATTCCGTTTTTCACATGTTGCTTGGTTCTCGACTCGCGGGCTGGGAATTAATGTCGAAAAGCGTCATAGGTGGTCAAGCGGGTTGGATTCCGTTTTTCACATGTTGCTTGGTTCTCGACTCGCGGGCTGGGAATTAATGTCGAAAAGCGTCATAGGTGGTCAAGCGGGTTGGATTCCGTTTTTTACATGTTGCTCGGTTCTCGACTCGCGGGCTGGGAATGTGATTGTCAGAAGATAACACAGCAGCAGTGTGGAGAACAAATCCCAGAACAGATGTGCGGGCCTGGTGCTTCAGGGACAGCTCACCGAGATCAGCAGCTGACAGCGAGTGACGTGTGGCGCCCTGAGGAGAAGGGTTCAAATCCATCTCTGGTCCAGGAAGGTCCGGTCTGCTTCCACGACCGATCAGAGACACCAGAGCTGAAGACGATTCATAATGTGATCTGATGTTTTATTTGTAAATGTGCAGAACAATCTCTCGTTGTTGTAAAGGAGCTTGAATGTTAGTTTTGTTCCAGAGGTTTTCTGTGTTTCAGAGCTGAGTGAAGGCGGTGTGACCAAATAGCTCAGTCAGTTAGCAGACTGCTCAGAAGACCTGAGGTCATGAGTTCGCTCCTTGTGAGGTGCAGTGATTTTTGAGTGAAAGTGCTGACACTAGTGATGCGTGACAACATGAGGTGAAAGGATGAAACCCCAACTGTGTTTCAGGAAGGTCCAGTCTGTTTCCTCCACACATTTGAAACACTAACAACAAAACTGAAGGAGCTTCACAGAGAAGAGTGATGGTTTATTTTTGCAGGAGGATGTGTGACGCTGCAGCAGCTCAGCGTGTCAGATCCGATGGCTCAGGGTGATAGAGGACCGATCAGGAGTCTGGAGGTTGTGGGCTCCATCCCGTGGTGCGGTGAATTTTAAGGTCCAACACCCAAGATGAGGAAGTTAAATATTGTATGAAGATGTACGACTTGACATACGTGAGGCTGGGTTATGAGTGACTGGAGGTTATGAGTTTGTACCTTCAGTAATGCGTTACATCTTAAGGTCAACCAGTCAAAACAGAGGAGACAAAGATGCAATGAACCAGACATGAGCATCAGATCAGATAGCTCCAGGTGATAGACGAATGCTTAGAAGACAGGAGGTTGTGGGTTCAATCCTTATGTGGTGCAGTAACTTTTGAGGTCCGACAGCCAAAGGAAGAAGTCAAATGTAGCGAGAGAAGAGTTCAAAGCGTGAGTGACATGATGGTGCGTTTACAAGGTTCCCGGTTTGGATCGCGCTGACCCGGGTTCGCTCCCCACCTATGTGAAGACATCTATGTCCACTACCCGGGAGTCGAGACGTCCGTCTCCTCCTGGGTTTTGAGAGAAATGACCGGCGAGGGTTATGTAAATGTTTTTATTAAAAAATTTAGCTGCACAGCAAATTTTGAAAATTTGTTCCACCCCCCACTCTCTATTTTAGATCTCAGAGTAACCGCACAGCAGCAGAAGAAGACACACGTCTTCTTCTGCTGCTGTGCGGTGAAGAGAAGAAACCCCGTCGTCCTCTGGTCTGGTCTGGTCTGGAAAGTCTGCACTCATCTGAGGAGAGAAGAAGAGAAGGACAACGTTAGAGAATGCATCACATACATGTATTATTATTACTGCAACAATAAATACAACAACGTTATCATGAGTGCAAATTGTATTCGTAAATTTTCATGACAAACTATACTGATATGTTTATGGCATACTTTACTTGCTGAAACAATAATCACAGTATTAAGACAACATTTTGATTCACTGGTGTTCCCTTACTTTGACTTGGTCCAGCTTCCTCTGTCTGAGATCTCGGACGGCTGAGCTGCTTCTCATGAGCCTCCCTGAGCTTCTCCAGCTGCTCCGCTGGCGTTTTCTGAAGGACAGAGATGCAAACAAAACACATTACAGACACACAACCATTCACATACAAGTATCATGTCATTTGCAGTTTCCAGATGTGGAAGAAGGGTGGTGTTTTTGGGGCCCGTCTCTCACCTTGAACACTTTGTCTCCATCCTGTCTGCTGCTCCTCCCCCACCGCCTTTTGTCTTTTCTCTGAGAACCAACAAAGAAGAAAATGAGCTCCTTAAATGTGCTGTAATATCATCTTCAGTTATTCTGAGGAGACATCAGAGATAATGATATTCACACTGAACGTCCACGTCCATTACAGATCATATCAACAAGTTCATGAAGCTAAAGAGGCCACTACATTTAAAATATTTCTTATGCCGTCAATATTCAACATTCAACACAATGCAGCTGGTAATGAGAAAATAAATACCCTACCTCAGAGCTGTAACACAGAGACGATGTTCTCTCAGTTGCTCTTCATCACGTCTTCTTCCCAGATGTCATTGAGGCCAAACATCTAAAAGTGTGAGACAAATAAAAGCACTGAAAAGCAACACATTCATGGATAAAATGACAGAGAAATGCAGGATTTGGACAAACCTGAAGACTCCTCCAGAGTTCCCACAGACCGAGTCAACACCAGACCTCCTGGAAGCGTCTACGATGAAACAGAATAAATAAAGTCCTTCATTCATTTCAAGTTGAACCATGTCACAAACATTCAAACAGACCTTGTTGTAGGAAATAAAGAGTGGATATTTGCACTGATAAATTATCTTTCAGTTCATTTTGTCGTTAACTATTTTAAATAATTCGAATCAAATGAAGTCAAGAAATATGTCGTAGAAGATCTTACTGGAAAGTGGACTTGGCTGTTCTTTGAGCTTGACTTTTAACTACAAAATCACCAAAGTTGTTTCCAACTTCTTCTGTGATCAGTGGGCACATGTATCACTCAGTATCAATAAATATGATAGTCAAACAATACAATGTGTAATTGATGTAACAAGCAGCTTCATCACTCAGGAAAAACTGATGATGTATCGTCAGTCTTTTTTTATTTCACTCATAAATTAACTTTCAAAACAAAACCGGAAACCGACTAGACAGGATCATCACATCCGGATGTAGTTCAAGCGCATGTGCGCTAACTTCATTGCATCACAGGTGGCGTTGATTTCCTTTGACAATAACAGTAGGAAAACTGAATAAAATCGATATAAAACGCCATGTTTAATAATCTCTTGTTTACGTCTCGTATGATTCAGGTGAATTTGACCGCTGCGTCATTCATTTATTCACCCCAAACAGGCAAAGTACCAACTGTAGAGACGTTAGCATAGGTTAGCTTTAGGCTAGCTACAAATGAAGCTACCTGTCCGTGTTTGTTTGTGTCCGTTCAGCCTCTGACTAAATAACCCAATAATGACAGAATAACTCACAATGAACTCCAGTTATCCATGTTGTTTTCCTTCCTCTCCTGTTTCACTTCATCCTCCATAAGTCTCTGTGGAGCAGGTTCAGGAGGACTCGAGAACTTCTCCCGTGTGAGGATCCACTCAAGTTGTTGTCACTCGTGTGCGCATGCGTCATCGGGTCAGAGTTCACCGGTGAGAGCGAAGTAGAGCCTCATGTCAAATAGTGATATATTCCCAACACAATACCCCAAATGTATTTAATACATTAGTACATTATCACAATTATTCTCTTTCTATCGATTAAATGTCAGATTGAATTATCATTTAGGCCTACAGCAACTAAAAATACCACGTGCTTGATTATAAAATACCTTTTTTAGGTAAATTATCTGTCACAAGAAACATACTTGTATGACTCAAAGTAATACTGAGTAATCTATTACTGTTACAGGACAATTATACAGTAAGGGGTTTTCTATTCTAATTCATTTTATGACGCTTTTCAACATGTTATACGATGACTTTCATGAGACATTTTTCGACATTAATTTCCAGTCGAGAACCGGCCGTATGAAAAACCAGGAATCCAAACCGCTTGACTATCTATGACGTTTTGAACCCTAACCTGTACTAAGTTTAGTAAACTTAGTATAGTAAACAGTATCGTATGTTGTAAACATCCAATATTAATATCTAAATAATTATGTTTAAATATTTATTCTAAATTATTTATTAAATAATTCTTATTAACTGCATATAATGTTGTATCTTATCAAACCTTGTGTTTCTTTACATTTCTGTAAAAAATGTAAAAAGTGGAGTTAATTTCGAAAAAAGTCTCATAAATGTCATTGTATAACATGTTGAAAAGCGTCATAGGTGGTCAAGCGGGTTGGATTCCGTTTTTCACATGTTGCTCGGTTCTCGACTCGCGGACTGGGAATGTGATTGTCAGAAGATAACACAGCAGCAGTGTGGAGAACAAATCCCAGAACAGATGTGCGGGCCTGGTGCTTCAGGGACAGCTCACCGAGATCAGCAGCTGACAGCGAGTGACGTGTGGCGCCCTGAGGAGAAGGGTTCAAATCCATCTCTGGTCCAGGAAGGTCCGGTCTGTTTCCACGACCGATCAGAGACACCAGAGCTGAAGACGATTCATAATGTGATCTGATGTTTTATTTGTAAATGTGCAGAACAATCTCTCGTTGTTGTAAAGGAGCTTGAATGTTAGTTTTGTTCCAGAGGTTTTCTGTGTTTCAGAGCTGAGTGAAGGCGGTGTGACCAAATAGCTCAGTCAGTTAGCAGACTGCTCAGAAGACCTGAGGTCATGAGTTCGCTCCTTGTGAGGTGCAGTGATTTTTGAGTGAAAGTGCTGACACTAGTGATGCGTGACAACATGAGGTGAAAGGATGAAACCCCAACTGTGTTTCAGGAAGGTCCAGTCTGTTTCCTCCACACATTTGAAACACGAACAACAAAACTGAAGGAGCTGCAAATCGGTTATTGCAGGATATAAATGTAGGTTTTCCATCGTGGGTAGAAATGTTAGGCTTCATATCGTTGTATTTGGAAATACATTAACAGTTTAGCTCTTGTTTTTTTCAAAAAGAATTTGGTGTTCATAATATATTTCACTCAAAATAAGTGAAATAGATACTGTACTGAAATTTTTTGGGCAACTTTAAACAAAAAAATTGGTATTTTCAGTGAAAAGCTGAACTTAAATTCGATTTTTTTCTTTAACAATATATATTTTTAAAGAAGTTTGTTTTATTCGAAATGTTTCAAATGATCAATGTACAGAATTTCCAAATGTACGGTATTAAAGGTTTATCTCATCTCATTTTAAGTTTCTACTTTTATTTCAAACAGCAGATGACCTGGAAAACAGTCATCTAGATCTATAAGCCATTCAAAAACCTCATGTGCTTCGTCAGTTGGGACATTTTAATTCCCTCATACACGTGTTGCCCTGCAAGGTTTGTTTTTACCACACACACACACAATATGCTGAGAAAGCTGTGTTGCTAAATGAAACAAAAAGATGACAAGGTGGAATATTGGCACAGATAATAAAGACTTAGTGAAACCTTATTCTGAGATCTAGCTTGGGCAACTTAAAGTGCAAAATATCCAGTTTAATATTTAAATTTATTTTTGGGTTTGTTTCCAAAACATCTTCCAGTTACCCCTGCTCTGTTTACACTGTCAGTATCTAATGTAAGGTACAAACAGAAAACATTTACAGTTTCATATTTTGAATGATGCAGGATTAATGTACAGAGTGATGGCAGCAGTCGCAAGCAGTCCAGGGAATACTTTGAACAATGATGTTATCGCTGTCAAATATAAATATAGAAAAAGACAATACTTTTGAGAGTCTCTTGTCTTGTCTGGCTTGATCCACCAGTTCAGTCGCTGCTTTCCAAAAAAAGCGCTGAGCATGTCAACTCATTTCTTCTTCTTCTCCTGCGTGCTGGTGAACCACTGGTCCAGCAGCTTCTTGCTGTAGTAGATCTGCCAGCCGTGCACCTGCACAGCGATGACGATCACCAGGTACATGACCGTCACGGCAGAGAAGCCGAAGATGAAGCGGTAGGATTTGCCGTGCCGATACAGCTGATGCGCCACGGGGAACATCTCCATGCTGCCGTAGATCAGCGGGGCCACGCAGAAGAGCCCGGAGCTGATCATGGAGATGACCAAGTAGCTGATGTTGTTGCGGGGCAACGCCAAGAAGCTGAAGACTGTGGGAATCATGCTCAGGAGGTAAGGGTACTCCCACTGGTATGGAGAGGCCACAACCTTGTGCGACACCAGGCTGAGCTGGCTCACTATCACCTGAGGAAAGATTGACAAAACAGAGTCACAACTAGCAGTTACAACTAACTTATACTACGTTATAAACGGGTACAACTGTCAAGTCAGAGAAACGGTTGGCCATTACCTGAGCGGCCATCAGCACCCAGATCAGCACATGGACAATGTTGAGTTTACGGACTTCAGACTTCAGAGCAACGCTGTGTCAAATGAGACAGATGGGCACGGTCACACACAAAACACACAGATTTAAGAGTTTACTGAACTCCGCATTGCATTGATGATAAAACCTCAGGATCAAATTATATCAGTTGAATTTCACTCAACAGAGGAAGTCATTGAGAGAGATTTGGGGTGCATGGATCTGATGTTTTTTAATGGTAACAGATCCTACCTCATCTGGTAGTGTGAGGCAACCTTCTCCCGGTGCTGGAAGTCACTGCCATCTGTACCTGCTGCTCTCGGTCCTGCTCGAGAAGCCATAGTGGATATCTGGAGGCAAAACACAACAAGTTTGTTGCTAGCTAACGTTATATATGTATATATAGGATGAAGTGGTTGAATAAATTCAAAAAGATGTTGGTGGGCCAATTCTACAGGTATGAAGAACGTTAGCTGCAGCTGAGCAGACAAGCTAATGCTAGCCAGCTGTTAGCAGGTCATCCAGATGCGAGTGTTAGCAAGGTAGCTTGAGATACATTTGGACATAGTTGCCGAACTGTCACATAACGTTCGTGGAAATATATGCAAGAGTAATCACAGCACTTACTTGTTATTTTGCCGTTGTTCATAAAGAGCATTAAACCATAAATACGCTGGATGAAACAGGGAGACCAGCTAGCTGAGTAGATCCATGCACAGACCGGAAGTGTGACGTTCAAACTCTGATTGGCCAGACTCACTCTCGCGTTCTCTCGCAAGTTCTCGTTACTTCTCGTACGAGCAGCAAATGGATTGGCTTGCAAAACCAGCAATTTAGCCAATTAAAGACTTATTTAGGCTACTTTCAATGTGGATTTGGAAGATTTAAAATATCAAATCTCATGTAGACAGTGTTGGAAAGTACATTTAATCAAGTACTGTACGCAAGTACAATTTTGAGGTATTTTATGCCACATAAAACCACTAATCTGCTCCATTTCAGATGGAAATTTTGTACTTTCTGATCCACTACATTTATTTGACAGCTGTAGTTGCTGGTTACATTGCAGAATATTGATACCACATTATATTAACAAATTAATTATGCTTCATTGTTAAAGTCAAAGCAACCTGGAAGTATATCAATTTGTTCATATAAGCCCAATCTTTACCATCATCAAATTAAAGTGATGCTTACACATAAATGCATACTTAATGATAATCCAATTATATGACAGATATTCTGAAATGGGCCATTCTGCATTATGAGGTCACAGACTTGGCCTGTGATGACATCACTGTCTGCAGAAATGCTAAAGCTGAATTTTGTCACGTAAAGCACTTTTTAAGAAGTCTGACTCATCTGTGACCGAATAGAAATAAAAGACGTGGAATTAAGATTGCCGAGAAATATTTTTCAGCTATTTTTATTTTTATCTTGTTTATCACTAAACTGTAGTAGGATAATGTCCGTGGCATGCAGCACATAGTTGAAATGTGATGTTAATGAAAATCAAGGAAAGACCAATGTTTCGATTTTTTTATTAAACCAATCAAATCAACCAATCAAAACAACAAAATTCACATATTTTAGGCACTGTTTCCCATGTTATGCTGTGCACTATTGTCCAAAGTAAAGAAAAAACATGACAAAATGACACAGTTTAAAGAAATAAAGTACAAAATAAAAAGACACACGGTAGTATGAATGGGTATGAGTATGAGCACATTTTTCAATACTTTTGTTATGTTTTGACACAGAACATGTATGTTCTGCCTTTTTGGAATGAATTCCATCATTTACTGTCAACACAGAAATTAACACAATCCCAAATAATCAGTAGTCAAACAAATAAATTACAGAGAATACTGACAAACTGACAAAAACCTTTTAAAGAATTCATGTCTATTACAAATAAAACAAGACAAATCATGATATCAAATAGTCAAAAGAACAACAATGAAATTAAAGTTTAACCGGCAAATTGTGGACAAAACTGTTCTGTTGTGGACTTAGATATGGTATGCAATTGGATTAAAAACTCACCCAAATACTTATTTTCCAGTCAGATGATGTAAATATTCAAATTAACATTTTATTGTATTAAAAAGACGAATTTTCAAAATAAGACAAAACACTTACAATAACTTAATTACTGTAAGATGACCCTAAATACATAACACAACATTATGTACTGACAGTTATGAATAAATGCATTCTACAATGAAACCAATAGGTTCTTATGTGCCCAGTATACAGTATATAACTGTAAAGCAAAAAATAAGTAAAGTTTGAAAACAATTCTGCAACATAAAGCCTCATTGTTCCAGGAATTATTCCAGCTGTGACATGAGCACTGATATGTTGTGTGTGGATGGATATAAGAATACATGCAAAATGTAAAATTACTAAACTTATGACAACTGAGATATTTGGTAGTGTTGCTTCACCTCTGCTCTCCACAACCCTCACCTGAAACATTACTTCTTACATGTCATAGCCAATGACCAGATATATTTAAACAATGAACATAACCTGCACATTATTTCATAACTGCATAACTTTCTGAGACTCTATTGATGTAAGATGTGATGAATGTAAAGCAAAGAATAATTCAAGGAAATATGTTGCTATGATATGAACAATGATGATTATTCTGCTGTTGTTTTACCATACATATGGTAAAAGACACCATCAATGGCATCTCCTTTGTTTACACATATTTGTTACATTGGGTACAGTAAGTATCCAGAAAATGTGGAGTGGACATATTGACCAGCATAAAGTCCTGCAGCCTGGTCAGATGGCAGCTGTATATGCACAGTGTCTCCCTGTCGTAACGGGAGTACAGCGCTCCCTGATGCCTGATCCAGCAAGCCCTTTTTGTATTCATCATACGTGTACATTACTGGCTCATTATTCTTCATCAATGCCACCCACACATTACCCCCTTTGCAGTGGACGTGGTAGGCAAAGTAGTAGACCCCTGGTACACTGCAGGTGAAAACCCCATTTTGGGGATTGTAGTCCTGATTGCCATTGTGCAGGAGTTTGTCAAAGACGACAGGAGAGCCAACGAGAGGGAATGGATTTGTGAGCTTAGCTGTGAACGCAGGCATCTCCACGCCATTTCCACCAATGTCACCTCCGTTCTTTGGCTTCTTGTAACCTTGTTTTTGGCCGGTGTATGGGCCAGACACTGATAGGATCTGTCCGAGATCAGGAGATGCAGCGTGTAGTCCTGGAGGACCAGGGGGTCCAGGTTGTCCTGGTTGCCCTGGAAGTCCAGCAGGGCCACTTGGCCCAGGGTTACCTTGAGGGCCAATATGACCAGAGGGTCCTAGCTTTCCCTCACCAGGGTAGCCAGGTTTACCAGGTAGGCCTGTTTCACCTTTTGACCCTGGCAGCCCAGGAGGTCCAAGTGGTCCCCCTGGTCCTGTAAGCCCAGGGATACCTTTTGGTCCCTGGTAGCCTTTCTCTCCCGGTTGCCCCCCTTCTCCTCTTGATCCAGTTAATCCTGTGGCACCAGGGGCACCAGGTGAACCCCTAAGACTGGGTTCTCCTTTAGGGCCAATGGGCCCTTGTAAACCTCTTGTTCCTGGTTGTCCACTCCCACCGGACAAACCTGGCTGTCCTGGAAGACCTGGGGGCCCTATGTCGCCCTTCATTCCAGGATATCCTTTTGTTCCCCAAACACCATCTTCTCCCTTTTGCCCTGGGAAGCCAAGACTACCGGGAAGCCCTATTGGTCCTGGTGGGCCAGGTATACCACTAGGACCAGTGGAACCAATTACCCCTGGAAGACCTCCATGACCTTTATCACCTTTTAGGCCTGGAGCTCCAGGAAGACCGGCATGCCCTTTGTGACCCTTAGGTCCTGGATACCCTGGTTTACCATAACCTGGCAAGCCTGGACCCCCTGGTAAACCAGCAGGACCCGATTCTCCTTTCCCCCCAGAGAGCCCTGGTTGTCCTCTTAAACCATCTTTTCCTGGTTTTCCAATTCCTGGTAAGCCTGGTGGTCCCGGTTGACCTCTATTACCAAGAGGCCCTGCAAGCCCTGACTCTCCAGGAGGACCAAGTTTTCCTGGTATCCCTGGTTGTCCAGGTAGACCATTCAAGCCAGGTTTGCCAATCCCGGGGATGCCTACATTTCCAGGTGGACCTGGTGGTCCGTAAGGTCCTTTCAAACCTGGCAAACCAGGTTGACCATGTCCTTTCTCTCCCTTGGGGCCTGAAGGACCAGGATACCCAGGTGGACCTTTTGTGCCAGGCTCCCCTAGAGGACCCAGCTGCCCGGGAAGCCCTTGACCTCCTGGTTTTGAAATCCCTGGGAGCCCAGGGGGACCTGGGAGCCCTGGAGGCCCAGGAAGTCCAGTTTGTCCTTCACCACCATAAGGACCAAGGTCCCCTTTTGGTCCTGGTAATCCGTGCCCTCCAGGTTTGCCTGGCAATCCTGGCATGCCAGGTTTTCCGATACCTGGGTAGCCTTGAGGACCAGGAAGCCCTGGCTGTCCTGGTAATCCCTGGCCTGGTAGCCCAGGGGGGCCTTGTGGCCCTGGCGGTCCTGTTGGTCCAGTGGGGCCCTGAACTCCTTGGGGCCCCTCTCTGAGACCTTCTCCAGCGGGAATAGGGGGAGGTGGACCTTTCGCCCCTCTGGGGAATGTTTGTCCTGTAAACAAGAGGGAACATTTGGTAGATATATGTTGCCTGGGTCCAGACCTTTGAATCAGCCTACTTCTCCGAGTTCTAGTGCCAAAGGGGGACTAACAATTAGCTAATCAGCACCATGGCCGGGACCAACGCCGTTTTCAAGGATTCCCAAGCTATTGTCAAGCATTGTCAGCCGTGTTCCAGAAACAAGGCGTAATAATAACAATGGAGACAGCGACAGATGACATTGACGATGTGGTCGAGGTTCTTCTAAATCGATTCAAAGTACCGAACAATACTCTGCTTGAGGCCTGGGAAATGTATTATTTCCCTCTGTCATTCTGCTATGAGATGCCAGGATGAGACTTTGGCACAAGATCTTTTCAGTTTTTTGTTGGCGTATCCTGGTCCCTATTCTCTACTCTTCTGGAGCCTTCCCCATTTGTGTCCATAACGTACCAATTTACTGTACATTGTGAATCCTCTCTCTCCTCTCTGGGCTGCCGAATAATAGTTGATATCGATATGACTCCATTGAATAACTAATTCATTTGAATTATACGTCATGTGTTATATCGCCAAACATTGTACTCTTTGAACTCGTTACGCTCAACTCTAAAAACAGTCATGGCATCACATCACCTGTTGACGTTAGATTTAGACGAATATGTTGGTCACCAATGATTGGTTTGCAAAAATATATATGTATATATATATATATATATATATATATATATATATATATATATATGTATATATATATATATATATATATATATATATATATATATATATATATATATATTAGCTGGCAAATATTAAGTGAAAACTATATTTCCGCTAGCAGTTTTCACGAACTAGTTGACCTCACCTTTGCCTTCAATCAGTGGCCTCTCTTTGCCCATTTGCAAAGGCAGCTGAGGGAGCTCTTTTCCATACTGAGGCAGCAATGGCACTCCTTTGCCGTAAGGCAGGTGCGGCATCTCGTTCCCCAAAAACTGCTGCTGAGGATACCCATCATTGTACTGTGGCAAGGGCTGGTGCTGTTGAGGAGGCTGTTTATGTCCATAATACGCCGCGCCATGGGCCAGGTGTAATAAACACAGCTGGAGCACTGTGAGGGGTAGACAGAGAGAGTGGAGGGGTACAGCTGCCATTTCTCTGCAGTGGAGAAGAAAGCAAGTCAAAATGTAACACAGTGTATGCAGAGATGTCTCTTTGCAACCCTGAACTACTTGAAAGAAAAACATTACTATAACAGATGAAAACACAACAAATTTAGAGGATTTGGCAGCCTTTTGGTAGATTTAAGATATCTTGACTTTAAGTCTGTTGTATGTGGAACAAGACAGGGGGAAGGCCATGGATGTATAAAGAGAAACGCAGTAGGAGCGAGAGGGATGGTAAATCTAGGGTGGGAGTATTTGTTTTGCTGTTGAGTTTAAATATCACCAATCGTCCTCCAGAATCGCTGACTCCACCTTTAACTGGTTATTGATCTTCCTTCCCTCGTCATTTACAGCCAAGCAGAAGTAAGAGCCTGGGAAGAAGTCTTTCAGTCTGTAATATGCTGCTTACAGCACTAGGATATACACCGTACACACACCATTTAACCACAATTAAGCCCTCATGTTTGTCCACGACCAGCAGGCGGGGCTCTACGATCTTGCAGCTGAGTCAAGAACTCATGAAACCCACAGTGGTGAAACCAAAACCCCTCTACTGCCTGACTTTGGTCCTTCTTTCCTCCTGTTTACACATCTATTCAAACATACTGTGGAAAAGCCTCAGTCTCATATCCTTGAGGGGAATTACACACAGAGCCCATGCTGCTAAAACCGATATCGTAATTAAGAGGCAACTCGGGGGACGTGGTGCGTTCTGAACATAATCCTTTAAACATGTCTCTGCTAAAGAGATTGGCTAAGTGCTGCCAAGAGCACAGTGGGGAAATATACAGTGATGGGTGAATGTATGTTTTCCTTCAATGTGGTATTTCTATGTCCTGAAACAGTACCGAAGAGATCAAAGTTTGTGGGGAAAAATACAAAAAAAAAGCAAGGGAAGTAGTGTCAGGTTGAATATGTTTACTGTACAATATGTTTAGCACACATGTCATAATCTATGGTACTCTGATATGATACTCGGACACAAATGAATGTCAGAGTAAGCAACAAAAATAAAAACTGAACTTTAACTTATTAACTTAATAATGTGACTATCTTAAAAAATGGCAGCAAGAATGCTTTAAACTACATTCAGATAATATTGTCGGGATGTATGTTTTTTTAATACTTTGGATGGATGCTATACAGTATTTATAAATTCTAACTATGGCTGTGAGAATCACTTTATAAAAGTTTAATATGAATTTTATATTTGGTTTACATTCAATTTGACATGTAATTAATTCTTACTTTATCATCATAAATCAATGAATTTAAGCCTGTAAACAGTCATTGCACTTCACTTATTGCAGCTTAAGGTGTTTTTGTGCAACGTTTTGAAAACACAAATCAAAAGAAATGTGCTCAACAGAGTTTGACATGCGATTCACCGACAAACGTGTTATAACTTCTGTCTTTTATGGTCAGTTTACATCCACAGGGTCCACCTCGCAAAAAACGACAAATTCTCTTACGTTCAGATGTTGCCTCCTCTCAAACTGAAGGCCGTCTATCTCTCCGGCCTGCGCCTCCTTCGTCTGCTCTCTCCTCTACTTCCCCTCACTTCAGGTCGCTTTTCTGGGTCTTCTCCAAGGCATGAGTGGGACGGCGGCCACGCACGGGATCCAGCCAGGTGTTAGCCGCAGTCCTGCTGTGAAAATACGAATGTCAGGTTCGATGAATGTCAGGCGGTGACCTTTCGCAGAGGCCTGAGGTTTGTAACACTCAGCTGCCATCTCCACCTGGTCGACATATTTTGGCCTTGATACAGTCACGCTGAGACACACCTCATTCCTTGAGGAATGTAGGGACAGAGGTATCACAAAGCAATGTAACAGAACTGTACAATTATAAAACCGCCTCGGAGCTAGGTATCACGATAAAACATCCTCTGCTTGTATACTGGGCTTTGTTAGAGAGGTAGCTACAAATATAAAATGTATACAGATATAAAAGAGCTCAATAGATCCAGCACCATGGACAGATCCTGCAGACAAGTCCACCGGTGAGAATCAATCAAATCTGGAAAGACCAGTTCATTTTTGGGACTGATGCTGTCGCTGTAAGAAGGCCCAAAGATGTGGGCATCCTGAGCAAAAAGGACTAAATGTGTGCTTTTCAATGTTCTGTCGAGAAAATGGACCAATAAAAAGTAACAGGCAGAGCTTGTCAACTCACGAGGTGATTTAAGTGTTTCAAGGCCACATGCACCCAGACGAAATAACATCTCTTGGTATGTCTCCTCAACGCTTGAGCCACTCCAACATCTTTTTCAGATGTAAAAGCAGTATTGATCTCCTAAAAACTTTATATTGTGAATCTTATATAGTCTTAGACTTATATAGTCATTGTATTTTAGTTATTTGCAGTTACGTTCGACTGAAAGCAATAAAAAACCAAACATTTGAACTTGTTTCATGTCTATAATTTGTGTTCTGTGTCCACTATTTAAACATTGTTCTGGATACTTACTGCAGAAACACTGCGGTTGTTCTCAAACATCACATTTCAATGAGCGTAATGTGGTGCAGCTATGATAGAGTTGAGAAGCACTCAACTGTATTCAGTCACAGCAATCACCCAAACGGTCTAAACATGTGTTGTTATTGCCGACATCCTGCTGCCAATGAAACATCTGTTTGACTGAGGTATCAAACACACAAACGTGCCGTTCGTGCCAATTGTGCTTCTGTTGTGGCCCCGCTGACGGAGTTGTTGAAGACTGGTGTTAAAAATGTTTGGTTTCCAATTTGTCAACAGGCATTTGACCAAGTGAAGAGCCGGTTGTCTTCAGCAAATTTAAGCAGGGATTTTGGGGCTGGGGCGCTTTTGTTACAGACGGATGAAACGAGGGTTGAAAGACGTGTTAGCTGTTCTCCAACAAGTTCAAAGTGTACGAGAGGCTTTACTCGGTCTTATTTAGGCCCTTCAACATTTTGATGTTTGTGTTTGGTGAGGTTCTGGTTCAACCCGCTAACCTTTTTGCATTCACTTCAAAATCCAAACCGCAATGGGTCTAGTTTTTCCAACCTTATCATTCGGACATATGCGACCATGCGATAAGGTCTAATAAGGTCTAAGTGTACCATGGAAATTAAAGTACTGGTAAGTTTTTCTAGAAATAGAACCCAAACTTCTTACAAGTCCTTAGCTACCACTTAGCTTAGCTTAGCACAAGGACTGGAAACAGGGGGAAACAGCTAGCCTGGCTCCGTCCAAAGGGCACCTCTGAAGCTCACGAATTTCATTTTTAAATCTTGTTTGTTAAATCCATACAAAAAAATGCATTGCTGTTCACTATGTCCTGCAGTCCTTTGCACTGTTGTTGTTGCAACATGTCACTGAAAGAACAATCGTTCAAACCAAACACGATTCATTTACAACGTTCCTGATTATTCCTTGACGTCTATGATCTTGTGCATGAACTCCTCAGACACCTCCTCGGCCCCTCGCTTGATGACAATCCCATGATGGATGCCGGTTCCTCTGAACCTCTTTTGCCAACGCTTACAACCACAAATTTCCATTTCTCCTCTGTGTTCCTCTGCTGACCAATTCCAGATGGGGGGACTCCAGCGCTCGCTAAACAAAGGAAGAGGAACAGAGGCGTGTCATTGCTTACAGATACGGGGGCCAGCCTTAATTGCTTGTGGTCAGGCCTGGCTGTTGTGTTTTAAAACCTTTCTTTTCTAATAAGAGCGGGCAGCGGAATACAAACGCTCATCAAGCCCAAAATGAAGACACCTAATTATTTAGGGCTCATAATTAAACGGTGGCTTTTTTAATATTTAGCCCCGCAACACTACTTTTGAAATAATGCTAAATGCATGCAACTATTCTGTCAGTGCAGTGTGAAAGCGTTTAGACACACACACACACACACACACACACACACACACACACACACACACACACACACAAAGGAATGCAACGATCAGCTGACAGAAGCAGCAAAAGCGCCAAGACAACATCTGGGGAATGTACCTGTGTGTGTGTGTGTGTGTGTGTGTGTGTGTGTGTGTGTGTGTGTGCGTGTGAGTTGTTGTTATCTAACCTTTATAAGACAAACACTCCTCCTCCGCTGTGATTCACCTCCAACAGAAAAATAGATGGAAATTTTGACACATTTTTCTAAAATGCCAACAATTTATTTTCAAAATGAAAACATTTGCTGCTTTCCTGCGGATTGGATAAAAACAAATGAAACATCTTTGGGGTCAGAGGGAACTATTTTTAGGGTGACGATTATATACAGCCCTGCGTGTAACAAAAACATAGATATACATCCTTCTACGGTAGATGTAAATAAATCATTTTTATAAATGATTGCATTCTGACAGCACACGTCGGACAAATGATCGACCTCACTGCAAACTCAGCCAAGTTCAATAGAGGGCGCCAAACTCCACAACTAGATTTTCAAGCCATTGACGCTGGTATCAGTCTGTCTTGTTTACTGGTGTTTCCCACAGACTGGGAGGAAAACATATGCTTCCAGTGGCATAAAAAAAAAAGACCAAATTATCCTGCAGAAGACTGTGTTTGCTGCCTGACTTTACCACTTTTGCACAATCAGGTTGCTTTTATTTTGTGTGTCATAAATACTGGACGTTGGTTTTTAGTGTGTCGCGCCGTTCATTTCCCATCGACAACAGTCTCTCACTGCGTTATCCTCACAAAACACAAATCAGATTGTGGGAATATTCAGGTGACTTATCCCGCCTCAATCATCAAGTAGCATTGTCATGACAGGAAGAGGAGAGTTTTCTACGTCTCCTCCAGTTCCTCTCCAACCTCTTTTACAGCATTCCTTCACACCTCCTCGACCTTTTTTGCAGGGCGAAGGCCCGGAGTCGCTATTCCGTCCTCAAACAAGGCAGACGAGAGGTCAGCTGACCTTTAAGCTGGATTGAGAAGCCTTGTTTAAAGGTGGCAGCACATTTCAAACTGATGTTCCAAATGGCCGCGAGGGGAAGTAGCATGAGGATGAGTTTCAAATTGGCAACCGCAGTGTGTGCTTAGTGCGCCTCTGACCTTTGACGTACACGTATATACGTACACGCACATAATTGCGCCGACACCTCCCTCCCTCTGTCCAACCTCTCCACCCATCTCGTTGACAGATTTCCCCTCTCCTACAGCTCCGGGAACCACAAGTCACCCGATGTCTGGCCACAATTTTCATTGCAGGCAAAAATTGGAGCGGAAAGAGAATGATTTTCCTTTTCGCTTTGAGTTCTGTCAAAACAGAGTATCTCGTGTCGGTGGACGGCATTTAACAGCACTTCAGAACTAAGAATCATTTCAGGTTTTTACATACTTTCACAGAAGTTGTTTATACGTTTAGAGAGAAGAAATCGATGGGAAACACGGAATTTTCGATTTACTCCACTTTGTTCCACTATCTTTCACGGCAGGAAGGAAACACTTGCGATGCGTTTCAGACTTTTCCAAACTCCATCCGAGTTTTCGCCTGAACTTCATGCGGTTGTGTCACATTTCTTTCTTGCTCTCGCTCATATTTGCACTGGCTCTCAGAGGGACACTCCACGAGTGAATGATTATTTTCATAGGCAATAACAACGTTTGGCCAATAATCAGATCTGATCACTTGTACGATGCTTAGACCACAGACTCCAGTGGGGAATTCTGCAGTTTGCAGCTGCATAAATATATTTTATATACTGTGGAAATCGTAAAAAAGAACAGCCCATACTGTGCAAGAGGCCACATGGAGTCTTCTGTTTCTCTCAACGCAAAGAAACCACGTAGATTCACTCACTGTACATGAATACTAATTTGTACTTGTACTTCACTTTTTCCATTATATTTTATTTCATACTTTTTCTATATTTAGGTGTGAAGTATTGTACTTTTACTCGATGGCAGATTTACTGCTTACTAGTTACATTTCATATTAAGATCTTACATGAAAAAAAGAAGCTAATATTCGAGAAAAGGCCAAATAATAAAATAGAAATTTGTGTCGTAGCTCATTGTTTTTACTTCTTTCACGTCGCGGTAATTATCTCACGACCGCTCGGATGAATGGTGACCCTTTGGAGGGGCCTTGGCCTTTAGGCTGGCAACCACTGGTCCACAGCTAATTGTATTGAAAGTAGTTTAAACCAGCTTTAACTCGACCAGCTGCAACAGTAAAATGCTGCTTACACATTGATGCAGCCGTGTTATAAATCTGATAATCACATCAGATTTTTGCTAAAGAACTACTTGGTGGTGATTGTATGTTGCTCTGAAAGAGGGTTGATTGCTGACCGTTTCACTTTGATGATGGAGCATTTTCCAACTCTAACTCTCGGTAATGCAGACTTCAAGTGATCACTCATTGGGCTTTTTGGCTGCCGGCATTCCGACACATATATTAATTTATTGAGATCATAAAATGACACCGGGATTATTGAATTCTTGCTACAACATGCAAGCATCGTTTGACCGGTGGCGGGAATGGAATATGACGAGAGTCCCGGGAAGCTTGATGTGTTATACAGTCGCACCGTAAAATACGCCACTCAGAGAAAAAAATATGATCCTCCCTTTTCCTACTGTCCAGATGTTTTTGCAGTGGAGTAAATCTGCAAAAATGTAAAGCTTTAATTCCAGAGTGGACCATACCACACGGATCACTACAATGTGAGAGACACCCCGCTTGTGTAGACATGTGTATGATTATCAATGCACATTGCAGTTGAAGAGGGATTTCTACGTCGTATTTTGAGACGTTTCTACGGCTGCAGTGCTCTGCACGGTAGCAGGAGAATGTTTGGACACATGCAGCTGAGGGATCAAGAGACTGTGAGGGAGCCGTGAACACAGAAAGTCACAAACTGCTGACAGAGGCATCTGATTCACTCCCTGCACAGATAACAAACCTGGCCGTTTCTTCCTGCTCTCATATCACACACTAAATATGAAGAAGCAGCAGAAGACAGTTAGCTTAGCTTAGCATGAATACTGGAAACAAGGGGAAACAGCTCGCCTGGCTCTGTCTAAAGGTCACAGGATCCCCCTACCAGCACCTCTAAAGCTCACATGTTCATGAAGTTCTCTTTGGACCTGCTTGGAAGACTCCTTCCTGACGCAAACCTCTTCGGGTCACTTCAGCCTGCTAATTTGGTGATTTGAGCTTGTTCTCCCCTTTCTAATATGGAGGGAAAAAGCGTGCAGAAAAACAAAAGAAATGCATCTCGGTTGGTTTGGACATGATATCAATGCACATAAACTACCCATACCCTCTTCCAGAACAGTCAGAGCGAAACTAAATGTGCTGCCCTAAATTGCAACGCTCTCGATTTTCTCGACGAGAGCGTTTGTGACCTCCTCACATCTGCAGATCGGTGTTCCGTGTGCCTCCACGGTGCTGCCTGCTACCACATTCTGCTGACGCCAACAGTCCTTTCTGAGCACCGAGGATTACGCTTACGGTAATCAGCGACTTAATTGCGCAACTTGTTCAACCTCAACTATGTCAGCTTACCCACATTTTCCCCGAGTTCAGAGTTTTCTCCCGAAGAGAGGAAAAACATGACAACCTTAAATGGCAATGAGGAGCTGAAAGTTCCTCTCAGTTCCATAAAAACCGACCTTTGTGGTAAAAACTTTTATTGAGACACTTATCACCTCAGCTCATCAGACAGGCCTGTGAAGCTCATTAGAGAGGCACATTTCCACTTCTTCTACCCGGCACCAAGACAGATGCTCTCGCGAGCTACGTTTGCATGCAAGTTACAGCAGTGATTAGAACGCATTTCCGCCCGCCTGCAGCAGAAAACAGACACATCAGCCTCACCGTGGACATGTTCAACATTGTGATAAATCCACATCAGGTGTGAAGCAGGGATTCCCAACTGTTTGCTGGCAGGTGCACACTCAGATGTTCCGTAATCAAGTTATGGAGAGGATATCGAGGCATAACGTCTGGCTGCACTGGAGCTTCTGGCCAGTTGGAATGGGCAGAAGTTTGTCATTTTGAACTAGCAGGTTATCAAAGCAATTCTATTCAATCTATTTTCAGCAGGGGACACCAAAGACCAAAAAACAAGAACGATTTCCTGAACCCCAAACGTTCCCTCTCTGACTCATTTCTCTCATTATGCTGCCAAAAAGCTTTGCCTTTAATCCTGTTTTCTTTTATTTATGTGGGATAGCTAAACCTACAACAACCGTAACACTGAATCCTTTTCGCCCTCAAACATTGCATACAAAAGGGCCAACTCTTCCCCCTCTGTGTTGAAAGACGTACAACTGAAATCTCCAAAATGTCAAGACATTCCATTAACTGGTGCTAAATCCTGTCAAGATGCTGCAGCGTGCATTTATTTGAGCAAGCTTAAGCCGGAGTTATTCTTCCCAGGTGTATCTTTTGGATGTTTCTTTGCATTTCGGGAAACTCAGACGTTATCAGCAGAGACTTCTGTCAGCAGAGGCTTCATAGCAGTGAGCTTTGTAAAGCAGGATGTCTTATGAAATGTATTTTTGCTTTGCCTTTTTATCTTTATCATTTTTTTTTCCCCTCACGCAAGCCCCAAAAGTTATTTGTGTGTCGTTCCAAGAGTTCAAACCAGACATGATTTTACAGTTTTTTTCCAAGGAGAAATCGGGTGAATGGTCCAGTCGAGTCATTGCAATCGGATAACCATGAAAGAAAAACACGTTCAAAATCAAACCACGAGCTAACGAGTGCTCACTGGATGTTACTGCTGCACCAAAAAACCTAACCTGCCAACCAAAGCATTATCAAACCCTGCCGTGCCAGAGGTGACGCATCACTCACCTTTGTGTGTGCTGCTGCAGGCTGGAAGTCTCGGAAAGCTTTGAGGCGTTTGGGACAGACGCTGAACAGCAGCTCTGGTGAGGGGCTTGGCTTTTATCTGCAGGTGGGTGGAGCTGCACGGGCTGAGAGAGGAGAAGCTCTGGATCTGTGCATGAGAAGGAGGGAGGAAAACAGAAAGAAAAGAGGATTTGTGTGAGAGAGAAACCACTGGAACTGCGTGTTTGCAGCATTCGACCGAGGCCCAATCAGCTGCACGACTGTATCTCACAAAGAGGAAGATTCTCGTTAGACTTGGACCGTGGACTTGGACTGTGTCTTGTTTTTTCTCGCATACATTCTTTATTAGAGAATTACCGTTCTCTCGATCTCTCTCCCGTTATTTGAGAGCTAAAAAAGGTAAGAATGAGACAAGTCCCTCTGCTAGTGTGATCAAAAACAAAGGGTTGACAGCTGCTCTACGACGTCAACGGGTAAAGTCAGAGTGCTGACATACATGCAGGTATAAAGTTCACCGTCGTCGCGTGATAGCATGCTAACAGGCTAACAGGCTACAGCTGAGGCTAATGGGAATGTCAGGTATTTTGGTGAACTTGGTGACCTGACAACTGAAACATTTGAGTTGTTGGCGGCGCAAGAGCAACATTCAGGGGATCACCAAAGTCTTTAGGATGGACCTTTGTTTTGAATATCTGTAAACAATGTCATGGAAATCGACACAATTCTTCGAGGATTTGGTTTGCACATATATGTAGCGTATCCCAGATGCAAATCATTCAACTTGTATCCAAAGTCCTGACAGTATGGAAGCAACAGGCAGAGGCAGAGGGGAGGACGTCCACGCTCTGAACAGCTGGTTCACATTTGAGGAAATATTCTTTGTTTTTGTTTGTGTCGCCGTTTCAGTTCTTTAACATGTTCTCTCTCTTGCGATGCCTTTTCACTTTACAAAGTCCAGAGCAGCGAACTGTCTTCCCAACAGAACAACAAGCAGTCAGCTGAGTGGAAACACTGACCTCATACCTGTCTGCATGCAGACTTCCTGTTCATGTAGTTGTTGACCTGCGACTTAGATCTCCAGGCCAAGTTGCCCTGGCAATGACTCGTGTTACTCCCTTTCCTGTTCCTCAATCAGCCTTCTTTCATCTCTGTGTTGGCAGCGGTGCTAACAGGTGGATGCTTTGTCACAATAGTTGTGTTTAATGCGTCCCGATTCTGTCAAAAGTGGGACGTTGACGTTACTTTCTGATGTTTCGGTCTTTATAAAAATGGCTCTGTCCATGAGCATCACACAAACCTTTTCCCAACGTTGCAGCAGTTATGTGATTGACAGATATGTGATTAATCCAGTCATCCTGAACATCATTTGTTGGTGAGCATGGTTTTCATCTGCCATTTGGCAAAAGAAATAAGTTAATGCGCCAAAACCAAAAAAGCACTGAAGTGAAGTGGACATTGGGAAAAAAAAGGAAATCTGTGAAAGCGCTCTCTTTATTTCTTTTTTCTGGCACTCTCTCTGACATGATCGTTCGAGGGTGACGGGAACATATTCGGGGGCATTGTGCACGCACTTTATCCTCAATCACCTCACTAGAAGCTGTTTCCTGAAGCTTTGATCTATATTTTGGAGAAAAGCTGTCCAACAACCACATTTTAACCTCCACTATGATTTGGAGTTGTTGTATTTAATGGTCAGTTTCTTTTAAATGGGGCATTATTGAGCTTATTTATGATAGAGAGAAGAAAAACAAGAGCCGGATGCAGGAGAAGGGAAGAGAATCCTGGCTCCAGCTCTGTCACCACATATTTGAGTACCACTCAGATCGCCTGACTTTTTTTCCATTTAGCAGACCCACAGCTGTCGGTTTTGGCGGTCGATGGCCACCGTCTGGTAGAACATCTCATGAAGTCACCTAACGACTCAGAAAAATGCAGACCTTCCACTTCCTCCAGTGCACCGTCTTGGTTATGTGGCAGAGAAAGGAAATAATTGAGCATTTAGGGGCGAAGAGAGTCGACTAGTCTCTCTCTCTCTCTCTCTCTCTCTCTCTCTCTCTCTCTCTCTCTCTCTCTCTCTCTCTCTCTCTCTCTCTCTCTCTCTCTCTCTCTCTCTCTCTCTCTCTCTCTCTCTCTCTCTCTCTCTCTCTCTCTCTCCTCTGAATTTTTCTGTCTGGCTGTTAATCCCTCCGACTCAGAGCCTGCTCCAGCTCCAATGTCCCTCTCCATCTTTGCTGGATGGTTTGAGAGTTTGGCAGCCGGATACAAAAGGTTCTGGAGACAGTAGGTTGTCTTCATCCCTTCATTAAAGCCAGCAGGCGGTGTTCAAAGGTCTGCCACGGACGAAGAAAACCATTTAGCCCTCTCACGTTCCCTTTGAGCTCCAGACTGTGTCTTACAGTCATGAATTGAAGTCATGATGCAGCTTAATATAGCGGCAAACGTGTATCTTCTCACATTAACTCAAGCATGTACAGTAAAGAAACCTTTACTCCGATACAAAACGTGCCTTTTTACTACACAGAGAAATCCAAAGCACCAGAGCTCTGAGACAGTGTCGCAGCTGTCTCACTGCTCTGAGAACACGCATTTAATGAAATCACATGAAATCTGTTTTTGATGAAGAGTAACCAAGCTACACATGTGCTTGCAATACCAAAATGTGTTACTATGCTGGCACAGTAACGCAGCACTAGAAAGAGGTTTGGAGAACGTTGTACCAACTTACTGTTAAGACGCAAAACAACACACAGACGTAGAACAGGTTCAGAGCCGTTCTTCAGCAGAAGCTAAGATGAACTTCTTGAAGAGAATTTGCTATTTGCACACAAATGACATGTGAAATCGTACCACAGGGGCTTACATTTACAGATGTGTACGGTAACACCAAACCTTTAAGAAAGGTTACAGTCTCACAGTGAGTAAGCCATTCAAAGCTTGTGAAAACACAATACGTAGCAGCGGTCGTGCCACTTACGGTCGGGAAGGCAACGGAACAGCGTTCATTCATTTTGTCACGGTGTGTTTTCCTTTCGGTGAAGTCAGGGCAATTACAGAGCAAACCAAAGCACGCCGGCTCCACGTGACGTCACAGGAAGAGGGTCATTAGACGCTAACCGCCTCCACCAACATCTCCTGAGGTCATTAAGGCCGGCTGTACGAGGGCAAATCACCTCTCCTCGGTGCTGCAAGCCCCCCCCCCCCCTCTCTCTTTCTGGCTCTGTCTGTCGCTGCACTGGAAACATGTCGACGTGTGGAATGTGGACAGATCCCGGTGTGGATGTTTTCCCAAGTATGATGCCATCGTCTAGGTTTCAGCAGACCTGGAAGAATTAATCATTCCACACCAATTTACTGGCTGAAGTTAATGGCTGAATTGGCTTTTGGTTCTGGGAGAACTGCAGTGTGATTTTACTGCGACGCTAACCTGCATTCTTTGCTTATCTTTCAAAAGAGGGTTTTTTCTTAATCGGCGGGTGTTTTTTTTCACACGAGCAATCAGTGCGCCTGCAAGAAAACCCGTGATTCTGAGATTCTACAACAGTGACATTTCTTAATCATGGAAGTTATGTGACAAATAACTAAACACGGGACACAAACAGAGGTCTCCCAGGTGAAAGTCCTGTGTTTTCAGTCCCACATGGCCACCTTGAGCTCTCCCCATGTGCAGAACAAATAAGAATACACGAAACAACACCAAGCACCCACGAGGTGCATTCACGTTTCTCAAAAAGTCTCCATCAATAGAGCTGTGGTGCAAAGTTGTACGGCCGTGTGTCCATGTGGTTCTTGGCAGGGTTACCTCCAAACATATTAAAGGAGTTGCATTGTGAAAAATGCTGAAGATGATCCATAACTGTTTACTTTTGCTACTTATTTGCTTTTCTACTCGGAGTACTCTCCACCGGCCTTGGACATGAATGTCGTCTCCGTCCGTCAAGATCACTGCAGCTTCAGCAGAGCCTCCCTCTCTGTGTTTCAGTTATTTGGCTGTAAGTTTGGGCCAAACGCTTTGGTTTGCATCTCATTCCTCTGCCGCCCTTGGAACGGGAGCCACATATCTGTGTGGACTTGGAAACCCCCGGTGTTTGATGGTGGGAAGTAAATGAATCAATTTAAGGTGGCTCCAAAAAAAAAAAAAGAAGAAGAAAAAAAAAGAGCTTGCTCACAGTTGGAAAAGCTGCTGAGTCATTGTCTGTTGATGTGGTCTGCAGTCTGGCCAAAGAAAGAATCAGCCTGCAACAAGAAGTCATGTCCAGGGGATGGAACAAAGGTTTGCCTTGAGCTCCAGACAAGCATTCTCACACTCTGAACCGAATATGGCCAAACATACTGATATCATGTTACCAGCATATTCATCTCAAGGCTTTGAGACTCAAGGCTTTGTGCCTCTTTTCCATGAAACATCGCTGTCAGAGCTGTCCAGACCAATTAAGGGATCATTTTCCCATAAATGATGGATTCCTTTTCTTCCACCTATTCTACAGGTCATGCTGTCGAGGGTGGGTGAGCATGCGCAGCCACCTCCTTCACGGGTAATTTGCAGCGCACGTGACACGCTTTGATCTATGGCGAGCACCAAACCACAGGTATTTGAGAAGTGAAACGGTTGAAAGTATCATTAGAGAGTATTGTCAAGTGCTGGAGCGTGATGATGAACAGCAATATATTTTTAGTGGAAAAAACAAACAAAAAAAAGGCTGAATTCCTTCCTGCTTGTGTGTCAGATGGAGCCACAAAGCCCTGTTTTATTTCTGCTCTTGGCAAAATATTTGCATTAATATCTTCAAAAAAGAAACAGGCTCACTTTTACACCTCGCCAGGCAGACCACAACGCTCCATTGGCCAGCGTGAGAAACCGACTGTTGATCCCAGATTCCGTCTATTACGGGTTCAAAAGCACACAGACGTGATACGGTTTATGCATCACAACCTTAAAATTGCTTGACACTTCAGGCCGTAACATGCTGTCATTTCTGCAGTTGTTTCTGTGTCAAATGACCGCTGACAACAGTTGGTAAATCCCTAAAGGTTACTCAGACATGTCACTGTTCTTTACTATCCAGCAACATGACTTCCAGACATAGAAACAGCTGAAATCAGCCTCAACTCAAAGCCTCAGTGTTGATGTGCTGACCTCAGACCTGCCTCACATCGTGCGGACGCCATGTCGGACTCAGGAGTGTCTGAAGGGCACGTGTCATTTCAAAGAGCAGGAACAGAGACCCGAGTCAAAACAGAGACGGAACAACAACAAGAACGTAGCCAGACCCCCGGGGAAAAAACAGAAAGGCAGAAGACGACTGTTGGTCTTCGCAGTGGGTCTGTGCCTCCTCAGCAGCTCGGCTCTGGAGCCTGTTTGTCCAGCTTCCACGGGCTGAGCGCGCGCTCTCTCTTCGTTTGCCAGGAGCGCACGTTTTTATTGGCTCCGTGGAGCCGCGTGCAGGGCGATTACACGCAGACGGTGTTGACTGAGAACCTGCGATGGAGGTCTGTCCGGGTTCACAGACGCTAAACCCAAAGGGTCGCAAAACAAAACTTCAACTTAAAGAAATACAGCAAAGAACCGGAGTTACAGTTGTGAAATCTATGTGCACAATTACTTTAATAACCCCTTAAAATCAGTTCCAAAACAAGTCTTCACCCTTCCTCTTGCTGGGTTCTTTAGTGTATGAATTACATCTGGTACTACTGACTATAATTAGTAATTGAAGTCGTGAAAAATGTGTTAAAATACACAATGAGAGTAACTGTGCGTGTGAGAATTCACGCTCAGCTGATTGAAGTGAACTTGAGTCGGTTACATGAGATACAGCAGGCAGAGGGACTAATTGACTACAGGTGTGTGTGTGTGTGTGTGTGTGTGTGTGTGTGTGTGTGTGTGTGTGTGTGTGTGTGGGGAATGACTCCTTTAATGCAGTAAGTTGCTCCCTGTGGGAGAACTTCCCCTGGAAGCTGAATAACTTTCTTTCGTCATGTTCATCCCTAAATTGCATTGTCCAAATATTTAGTCTGTTGCATTGTCTTTTGCATTTTGCTTTCTGAACACCTACAACACTTCCTTCCTTGCGGCCTTCTCTCCTTTCCTGCTGGATTCGAATCATTGGAGAGAAACAAAAACACTTTCTCCTCCCACGTCCCTCCGAGGGTTAAAGAGGAGCATCCTCTCACGAACTGAGCTGCAGGATTCACACTCTTTCCTCCATTCTGACATACAAACGTATTCCTGCCTTGTTGGACTTACATGTGTCACGGGCTCACTGATGTACTGCGACAGGGTTTTCCTTGGGACTGGGGGCTCCGTCTTGTCTCGGGCGTCCAAAGCTAAACAGAGAAGCGTAACAGGGGAGGACAGATGAGTTCGGACGTCTGAACATCAATAACTTTCACACCAAAGACGTTCTTTCTAAACTTTACACTGGTGTTTTAACAGATGTAAGCCTGTTATCTCATCAGGATTCTGATACATGATCAAAGAACTGACATCTCTTCTTTAGAGTCATTGATTTGAAGGTGTTAAAAAGCTTTATAAAATGCAAATTTATGCCCACTTCATCCCCTCATATGTCAACCGCTAACAAAATATGTAAGATTTTAAATATTTAAAGTCGAGGGTCAACATCCGTAGCACTGCCCTCTAGTGGTGGTTCAGGCTAAATGCACAAAGCAGATTACTGGTACAATTCATAATGTAGCTGCACAAACACCATCAGTTATGGTCTCTTTTGGTACATCATGGCATTAACTTTCAACTGTTATTTTACACTGCAAGAAGCTTCATTTTTCAATGTGTTGCCTTTAATGCCTAAATACAGGGGGACGGTTATCCAGCCACAATGCGAAAGACACAAGGAACTTCTTTATAATCCATGAACCAGAATTCCTTGGGCCGGGATCCCGGCCGTCTGCTTGGACTCCTTCCGTAAACAAGATCTGATTTCTGAAGCTTGACGCATTTGAGGTAACGTTCCCATGCCTCGATTACTGAACAGCAGTTCAGGGTTCCAGGTTTGGCAAAGAGGAGCAGAGGAACGCTGAGCCACAGAGGAGAAAACCCAGGAATAACAAGAGAACTAAACCCTTTCTAGCATAAACTCATTGCTCACGGACTATTAAACGTAATGACAGGATGTGGAGCCATGATCCCCACCCTGTGCTTGTATTACTTTGGTCTTGGCCGGGTCGTTGACCATCAGACAAACATCTCAGATCTCACCAGTCATGGATGTGTCCACGCATAGGGGGCGAGGGGGGGGGGATCCCTCTTCAGGTTCTGGGGGATTACAGTCAGACTAAAAACGAGCCTCCCAGATTGCAGGTAAAGTCAAGGATCAAGACCCAAGGTGGGAAAGCATAACAGAACTTTGGTTGTTAAGAAAGAAGTTGCCAAGACTGCAGCCGTTTGAGAAGCAAATCCTGGCAAATGAGACAAATCTGAACGTCAGTGCTAACTTAATTTGTAATTTTAGAAGGTGCCTCGAAAAATGCCAGCTGTCAGCGCGACGTTTTCCCGCTCCGGACCCACGGAGCCTGAAAGGGGAGTGTTCTCCTTTTTCCCCACTCAGACCCATTGATTGGGAGTTGATGGAAGATAAACGTTACACACAAATCGCCGCTCGGCCGTCCGCGAATTACTACTCGAGGGAAAATTGCAGTGATTCTGCAGCTCTTGCGACTCATTTCGAACACGTGAACGAGAAGGTGATAAAATGGCCGCTGGCTCCGACAGAAGAGAGAAAAAAAATAAATAAATAAAAAAGATCCCTAACCTCACAGAACTCTAAATCAAGTCTCCATCTACAGAATCCCATGTGTGACATGCGACCAATTCCACCACAAATCAAACATCACATTTAATTCAGGTCATCATGAGTGTCGGCTTCAGGCTCACGTGCATTAATCCACGACCTTTGACCCCCACCTTTACAGAAGGCGATGAACTTTCTTAAAATCAAGTTTTACATTTAAAATTCAAGTCATAATTGCAATAGTCTTTATTGTACACCTTAAGTGGCTTAAGCGTCAAAGTATCGTAATGAAACAATGAACATTTAATTAAAAACAGCAGTTTATAAAACATCCATTAAAAAAAAAAAAAATTAAAAACAACCACTGTTGGAATTAATTCAGGAACAAGTTAAAATGAAGACGATCCTGGGAAAATTAAAATGTGATAAACTAAAAACTACAAGTGTCAACCTCGTGGTGGACGACTGTACGCTATATAATAAACAATCCATCCAATATAACGCTACGACCACACTGCCGCCCTGCTGGCGATCCTCCTGGACCTCCTCAGAACAGTGTGTTGCGTCTCATCTCCAGCAGCTCGCCTTGACGTGGCTCCCCCAGCTTTTGCACGACTTTGATGTTTCAGCGGTGGAGTCGAGGTTCCCGGAGGCGTCCTTCTCCCTCTCACAGCTCCTACAGACTCCCGTGCGGTTGTCTCGACTTCCTGCGATGGAGTTCTGGCTGGCGTCTTCTTCTGTTTGGGCTTCAGAGTGTCACTTGTGTTCTCACGTCCATGATCGTCTCTCACACCGGTGCGCCGGTGACTCAGTTTGCTCCTTGTCGATTTACTTTGGTTTGTTGAGGCTTGCAACTTCTCAGTCGACTGCAGAGCTTCTGTTCTTCCCTTTCCTCGACAGTTCGCTTGTCTCTTCGCGGCTTGCAGTTCCTCTGGAGAGTCTACTTCTTTTGCTGTGATCTCTGGTGATTCTTGGGCGTTGATCTGCATTTCAAGAGCTTTATAGACTTCCTGTGAAACCATAGTTATTCTTTACAGTAAATCCTTACAGGCTTTACTTTTTTGCCCACTCAGCCAAACACCAAAAATGCACGTTTGAGACCAGATTCTCACCTCTTGTTGTAGAAGTTGAGATTTCAGGTCTGATAACCGGCTCATTGATCCCTGTATCTTCAGCTGGAAGCAGAACAAAAAACACTTAAAAAAAAAACAACTTCACGAAACAATAAAACGTTGCACAAATTGGAGCCTCGCTTACCTGCTCATGGGCAACTTGTTTTTGCAGCTGCCCTTTTGCGTGAGCCTCTTTCTTCCTTCTAAGTTTTGAAGAAATCCTTGTTAGCATGTTTTTGGGGGGAGATTTTAAATGCTACATCTACAATGTAGATTGACATTCTTATGGCTTCTTGCATAACAGTTGGAAATAGAAAACATCAGTTAAAAAGGTAAAATGATCCTTAAAAAATGAGATATTGACCGCCTTCAGTGGCATCTATGTAAGCTGGTAAGTACTTGTTTGCCACCCGCTTCTCCAGCCGAGTGAGCTCACTCCTCTTCTCCTCCTCGGCTCGTCGAATGGTTTTTTCCGTCACCATGGCCAGGAGAGACTTGGCGTCGAGGTCTGTTAACACAGTTGATGGCGATGTCATTTTGAGGACCACCTTCACCCACTCAGTGAGGTCTTCACAGGACGGGAACTTGACAGAAAGAACAGCGTTATCAGGATGAATGAAGCGACACTTTACTTTTACGCACACGTTTAAGATTAGAGAACTTGGTTGTCGTCATTCAAACTCACCATTTGGAGTTCAGCCTGTGCTTTCTCCCTGGACGCCAACGCCAGCTCCAACGGCATCGTTTCCTTCATTAACAACCTTTGCACTTCCTCCAGATCCCCCTGAGGACGGTCACAATATCAGCACAACGAACACAAACACGAAGAAACAATGATTGCAATCAAAGTGAAGAACAGTTCTGCAATCAAGCAGCAGCAGTGAGAGAGAAAGCCAAAAAAATAAATCACCTGCAGTCTTTTCATACATTTCTCTACTCTCATCTTTTCAATAAACTCCAAGTCAGTCAGTGTCAGCTGATAGTCCTTCATTCCTTTCAGCATGGAGTTCGGGTCATCTGGTTCAGTTGAGCAATAACATAAAATCAGGGAAAACATTTCAACACACGAGATCAACCGAGATCCGAGAACGCTTTTATTCTCAAAGTCATTTGCAATAAATACTGAAGGTCGTCAAGTCAAACAAGCAGTCTGTGTTGCATTTATGATTTGGTACCTGATTCTGTCCCAAAAGTGTTGAAATCAAACGTTCCGTTTTGGTCAGTAGATGACAGACTACTGGTCTGTTGATGAGGAGAACAGATGGGATTACATGTATAACTCCAATCAAAACATACAATGTGATAAAGACGTGCAGTGACACGATGCACATGTACCTCCTCATCATCCTCAGTGGAGAAACGGAGTTCTTTCTTCACCCCCGTCAGAGGAGGAGGAGTCCTGGGCAGCTGTCGCCCTGATGGGAAGCGGTTCAGCGGGACACGGCTTTCGCTGAGGAGTTCGAAAACTCTGTCCGACATGTTCGCTGTTCGTCTTCCCCGCTGTTCGGTTGTCCCTCCTCGCGCCCTTTTTGTGTGGACAGGTGGCGTTGCGGCGTTTTAAAAATCACCGTGTCATTGTTTTCACCTGTGGCTGAAGGTTGTGTGATTACTCCATTTGACCAGTAGATGGCGACATATCCTTTCAGTTTAGCAGGAAGACGTTTTTGAACGTTTTAACACATTTCTTTATTTACATCAGGTCCAAAAAGGGCAGTGAAGTCAATAAAATGTTACACTTTTTACATAACTTTAAAAAAACTACACACAGTTGAAAGTGAACAATGACCCCTCGTTTTTAATTCATTTTTGTATTTGTACTTTACAGTGCAATACATTTTGTGTTATTTCATACTTTTAATATTATACTTTAATTCGTGCCCTTTTTGGACACATAATACATGTAAGTGGTTACGCTGCAAATTCAAATTGTACATTTAAAAACAAGATGCTTCTCTTATTAAACATTAGCATTTTAAAACTTTTATGGCAATAAAATAATAAACATGAATTTAAATTAGATATGCGTCAAACAGTTAAAACAGTAAAATACGGTTGAGTACATTCAGGACTCAAGTATTTTCACAATGTTTAACTGTTGCGTTTACTGAAACAAAGCACTTCATCGAAATGCTTAGGGAATCACATTAAAACACAATTAAGATCAAAATCGATGAAATAATAGTGTTATCAGCATCCAAATGTCGACAAGAAGCTCTCGCGTGTTTGATTTTCTCTCTTAAAGTCATGCCGAGCACATGGTTCTCTCTCCGGTCCCGCTTTAACTGCACAAGACAGACAGACAGACAGACAGGCAGACAGACAGACAGGTGTGCAGACAGACCCCCCCGATACAAAATAGCCAGATAGATAACTAATTCTATCTTTAAACCGAGCTGGTGGTGTCACACTGCCAGTCCCGCATGTTCGTGGAGCTCCAGGAACTCGAGAGGAGAGTGCCGAGTCGTAAATACCTCTGCTTTTAAACGGCCTGCTCCCATAATGCCGAGGGAGAGAGGAAGGAGGAAGAGGTCAAGGAGTGTGTGGGACAGATTGGTGCGTTGTGACACTGCCTTGGCATCGCGCCGAGTGGAAAACATTTGCATGGTTTTACGTTGCACCAACAAATCATTCCTCAATAAAAATCAAATGTAAAATTACTTTTATCATCTTCTTCATACCGACAATTCCTCTCCGGTGTAAGTGTCTCTTCCTCCCGTGTATCTGCTCTTTACTGGGAGGAAACGCTCAGCGGGTGGTCCTCTGGGACTTTTGCTGTCACTGAAAGCTTTGTTTTGTCCTCAAAGAGGAATTAAGATGTTAATATTCACCTGTAGTGTCTTCAAAACGTATATAGCAAGGTGTCCAGACTGACTGAGAGACTCTGACCAAGACGGAGAAATGATGTCATGTACTGCAGTTCAGCGCAGAGCGTTCGCATGAGACTGTTTATTCAAGAAACTAATTGTGTCGCATGTGAAAATCATTGTTTTTATCATGTTGATTATTTGAACCAGATTAAATAAGCTTTTTTTTAAGAGTTTTTTTTACTGCAAGACCTGTAAAACTGATCATTTAAATATGTGTTCAGAGCAGCGGTTTGGCTGAATAATAAAGGCATGTCTTGCTGTGATCCCTCATCACTGGTTGCAAATGTCTACCAGTTGTGAACTGTTTCTGTCCGTTACCTTTGGACCCGTTTAGAGGTCAAATGATCGGACTTCATGAGTCACCACTTGTTCAGATGATGGTAACTCGCTGACTCGAAAGAAACTGTACCAAGGTGTCCCTTTCAGATATAAAGCTTTCAATTGAGGAATATAACGTCATATTATTAAAAGCACCTCTCCACCTCCCGGCCTCTTATCTTATCTCACATTGTTAGAATTACTGCCTTGTGGTTGTTGCCTCCACCAACAAATAAAGTCGTCACTTCATCATTTTTTGTCACAATTAGCATGTGAATTCTTGACTCGTGGTCACATTGACCTGTAAGCATCAAACTTCGAATCAGTTCATCCTTGAATCCAAGTGGACGATTTGCAGAAATTCCCTCAAGACGTTCCTGATATCACCAGAGAAACAATCTGTCGTAAAAAACCCTCAAAGTAAACAAACTACGTGACTGAATATGGTAGTGGGCGGATAGAATGAGAGTAAAGTAACAGGACACACACACACACACACACACACACACACACACACACACACACACACACACACACACACACACACACACACATAACCGTCCGTGGGTGATGAAAATAACCAGAATCCAGAAAATAAAAGCAGACTTTGAATGTAAAACTAAATCATTTAAAAGCAGTTCATTTAAGCTCTGCATGCCTTCTAAAGCTGAACAATGCCCATTGTGTGGCTCTGATGTCGGCTGAGAGAAAGACGCTGCAGTCGGTGACTCAACAGTCGGTGACTCTCTGACTGCATCACAAAGTAACACAGGTTTTTAAACCGGTGCAGCGCTCAGCTCTTAAATGCAGGTACACACTCCGCTCCACTGCAAGCTGAACAAAATGAGTTAAAGGGGAACACATGAAAGGCTGCTTCCATCTCTGTGTGAGGCTCCAGAAGCAACTGCGCAAAATCGATTGACTCGCCTTAAGTGATGTCACTTGAGTCAGCGTCGGTTGGGGCTGAAAGCTACGCGTTTGAACATTGGAACAAATCTGGGGGAGTGGAGTTATGTCTGCATGACACACTAAAGGCTTGAGTTGCATTGTGGGTAATGCAGGCCCCAGGTTTTGACAATGAAGAAGAATGAATGGGATGCACTAAAAAGGTTTCTTTTCGTTTTAAACTGTCCATAGTGACAGTAATATCAAGACATATCCACCAAGGTGCATCCCGAAGACAGTGGCAAGCATTAGATACGTTAGTTTCAGATATAATATGTGATGTGACACATCATTTTGTATCCAAACCGTGCAGGGTATAGGGAATGCATGACGTGGCAGTTTTGGGGGACATTTTTTATTTCATTTTCCCACCAACAACTGAAAAAATATCCTGTCTAAATGTTGTTCCTGCCACCCCGCACCCCCCTCGCTCTTTGTGTCCTCGGGGACACTCACAGACTCCCAAGGGCTCAGTCTTCTGCCAAGGGCCATATGGTACCGTCAGAGCTCCGTGTGTGTGTGTGTCCGTGTGTGTGTGTGTGTGTGTGTGTGTGACGGAGAAGGAGAGCAGCCGTGGCTCAAGGTGTCAGAAGGGAGGGTGGTTTAAATTTAACTGCAACAGGGCTGATATCTGCATGACAGGTCGTGTCTCTCTCCCCTCTGCTCTCGTTCTCACACACACACACACACACACACACACACACACACACACACACACACACACACACACAGACTGTCTTCACAGTCCCCAGCCACACACACACACACACAGCAGCTCCCCCGGTCTGTCAGTACGCGCTCCTCTTCTTCTCTCCCACCTCATCAGACCACCTGGATTGTACGAGAGGCCAGCTGAGGACGCGACGGAATCGAGAGAGAAGCGGCGGGGAGGAGAGCGGAGCAGACGTTCAGTGAGGATTCCGCTTCATCGGAGGCGGCAGGTTGAAGACACAGCCGGTGGCACTGCAGAGGCACAACAGCACAGTGGGCTAAAGCTTCGCTGCAAGAGGTAAGACTGAGGCTTTGCTTTGGGAGGCTCTGTGTGGCCGAGGATGTGTGTGTGTGTGTGTGTGTGTTCATGCTCAAACCCTGACAGAGCCCAATATTCATCTTTCATCTTGGAGGCAAATATGCAAAAGGTTGCATCTCTGTGTGTTGAAGGTTAGTCAGCATTTTAGAGAATCACGTGACTTTAACAAGAAAAAATCACTGCTGTTCCGTCTGGCAATATAATCTATTTGAATATTCAACATGCTATTCATTCATTCAAAATCTGGATATTCTATTTTTCTGCCAAACATACATGGTGCAGTTTGCCTTCGTGAACAATATCTTAAAGTACAGATGCACTGACATGTTGAGTGGGTTGACAGAACACTAAGTATATGTATATGTATAAGCGGTATATGTAATCTGCGTTGTGGCAGCTTTTCTGCAAGGTTGTCGCTAATTAGACAGATATAGAGATTAGACACCAGAAGAGAGAGACTACAGGAGGCTCAGGGGGTCACAGGGAATGTCTGCTGATCTTATTTTAATCTGACTCGATGCAATTTGCTCTAATCGGGTTGAATATATTTTGCGAGGAGACAAGAGATCTAAATAACAAAGTGTATGCATCTTTAATTTGCACATGGCGCTGCTGAAAAAGATGCATTTTGAGCTCAAAGTCAGACTTGAGTTTTGCACACTCACAGTAAATCACCGACGCTTTTCAAGAGCATTTGCTGACGAGTGCAAACGCGATAGGTTCCCCTGGCGACGGTAACGCACCCCCGTGGTCAGTCGGCCCACCACATCAAAGCCCTGGTGATAATTCACCCGCTCGTGTGCGGCGATACTGTCTTGAGCGGACGCTGGTGTCGCATGACGGGTAGTATTGGCTGCAGCCAGGGTACTTCCAAAGGGCAGCTCGTCGTACAGCTCCTAGTGCAGGGAGGACGGGCGAGGGTCAGGTTACCAGGTTATCGTGTCTCAGTTTGGAAAAAAGTTGTAAAACTCGGACGCAGACGTTATTATTTTTCCACGTTTCCTTTTACAAAATGGTCATGGTGCTCAGATTTGATGTCCTGCGCTGACGTCCACAGTTTGATGATGTGTTGGTATGTGGTGGTAAGCATGTAAGAGACAGTATTAGCATAGCTCTCACTGTTCATCACCATCCATTCAGGTTTGTGTGAACCTCACAGGCTATGAATAAATGAAGCTTACAGTTGCATTCATAGTTGCTTTCTCTGTATTCTAAATCATATATTTGGGTTTTGGGCTGTTTGTTGGACAAAATAAGCAATTTGAAGATGCCGCGTTGCCATTTTCCCTTTTCTTTCCTGACATTTAATCGACAACAATAAACAGAAAATGAACCAACAGGTGTTAAAGCTTCCATTTCTGACAAACTCCCCTCCTGTGAGTAAATATTGGGGCAGACAGAAGGACACCCCAGCACGCTCCAGATGCAGCTTTAAAAGGCTTGGGGTTTGGCATGCCACTAGAAGTGACAGGTTAATCTGTTTCAGTACGTATCATAGCATTGAAGTGTGACGTCTATGGTCATAACATGACGGGGACGCACTGGCATTCAAAGGGTTAGGGTTAGGGTTAGGGTTAGGGTGACGCGCATTAGGGCAAACCTGCTGGCACCTTGAGCTTCACCAGCTGCAGGTCGGATTAGAAGATCCGGCTCTGAGGCTTTATTGACGGTGTTTGATGCATTAATCAAAGCAGCCCCTGAAAAATAGATCAAACTTGCTTTTTCATCCTCCGGGATTTGAACACTACCCCTGGAAAAAGAGTTTTCAGTTGCTTCTAGTGCGGATGAACAGAACTTTCCCACGGTTTATTGCTCTCATATTCCCATCATGCCTTGTTTTGCGCCACAAAACAGATAACAGTCACATGATACGAGGAGACGGTTGGGGGAGAAGCTCACGTTCACGGAACATTTGGCAAAAACATTCCCAGAACGTTTAGGGTTTTAAATCTCAAAACCACTTCAAAGTAATCAAAAAAGTAATCAAATATACATTATCTTAAGTATTAGTATTAGTAAAATGATTTGGATAACAACAGACTAACTGCACATGACCCCACCACCGATCTGAACCACTCGTAAATTGTGTTTACATTATTGCAAATACAAGAAAATAAAATACACTAGAGGAGAGGCCCATTGTTTGATTCCCTGAGGTCTAAAACCGCCATAAAACATCTAC
Source organism: Melanostigma gelatinosum (assembly GCF_949748355.1). Taxonomy (NCBI): domain Eukaryota; kingdom Metazoa; phylum Chordata; class Actinopteri; order Perciformes; family Zoarcidae; genus Melanostigma; species Melanostigma gelatinosum. The sequence continues at coordinate 3,286,546 of NC_136657.1, read as the reverse complement.
AAGCCGATTTCTTTCCGGTGGGGTCACCCAGTACAAGAGCAGCGTTGACTGAGGGACACATGGTGTTTGGCTGCAGAAACAGTGACTTGTTTCAGTCCCGTGGATCCTGTTTCTCTCACAGAATACCAGCCGCTCACAGCTCTGGGAAAAGAGCACTATAAATACACCCGGAGAGAAGCGCACGATGTTGTCCCACATTAGTCTCTCTGTGCGTCTCACAGTTTGACGAGAAGTCAAAATAATCCCACTGAGATCAGTCTGTGCAGCGGCGTGGGCTTTGAAAGACCAGCTGGGAGGTGCTTTCGCAGAACCCGTTCCCATGAGAGCAACTGAAGACGTTTGACACGTTTCCTTTAACAGCAGTCAAACAGCTCAAACCAATGTTGTGTTATGTCTAAGTCCTGTTCTTCCGTAGATTGAGAGAAGAAGTTCTTCTTCGATCACATTTTAAACAAATTTACTATTTTCACTCCACACGCAACACATGCCGTGACAAGAATAACTAAACAGGAAGAGAGCCAGCAGAGAGCATCAGGAGCACCGCTCTGCATGATAAGAAGGAGATGGTAGAATAATTATGATTCCATATTTCTAGCGTTTCACTTCTTGAACAAAAAAAGTGCTTAACCTCCGGATGCTATTAAAGTCAGTCATCCTACGTAGCTCGGATTTGTCAGTGCGTCACCACCTTTACTTTATTTAGTGCCTATGTTCTTTGTTAAATATACCACAAAGATTCCTCTGCCAGCTGTTAGACAGGGGTTGTATTTACACCTTGTTTTTTAATGGCTGAGTCAAATGAGAGAGCTCGGCTAGCTTATTTCCTCCTGTTTCCAGCTAAGCTAAGCTAACCAGCTGCTGGCTATGTCCTTATATTCACCAAACAGATGTGTGGTATCCGTCTTCCCACCTAACTCTGCAAGAAAGAAAATATCGTAAACTGTTCCTTTAAAAAAGTATAAATAACATACAGCATTATTATCACCTTCTTAGCACACTAGATGCAGTTATAAAGTACTGATGAAAAACTACAAGTTCACTAAACTTGCACCCGAGCAAAGAGCAGCGTGTTCTCCATGGGTGCACCTTAGCATAGCTTGCTTTGTAGCCGTACATCATGTAAAGGAACTCCTTACAGAGCTCTGAATCATGCCAACGTCAATATGAACATCTCGCTGCTATTTCTGCGTTGTATTCCCACCAGGGACTCGGCTTTGGCTGTGAAATTCTTGGCATATGTAACATGATTGTATAAAGCGACACAGGTGGCAGCTTGATGCTAAATATGCACCGGAGGAAAAATAAACAAGGAAGCCCTGCTGGGAGCTCTCCTCTTGGAGCTCAAGCCGCCATTCTTGCCCCACTCTGTGTTTGCTGTTGCTCCAGAAACGGACCCGGCTGACAGGAGAGGGCTTAGCATGGCGCTGTGACTTTGCGTAGCTTTCGCATTCGCTAAATGACAGGGTCAATTATCAGGCTATTTACTGCTGACCCACTAACATTTCCCCTGCTCCCTGTTATTCAAGAGACATGTTGAGAGCAAAAAGAACAGAAGAGGGAAGGACAGGAGTGTCACAGTCAGCGTTGCAGCCTGTTAATTTACTCACTTTAGTCCAAACAACACTGGACAGATTTGGGTGTGATTTAAATGGGTGTGATTTGTTCAGAGTGGGGTTGTGTGTGGCAGCAGTGCTGCAGGGAGGAGGCCCAGGGCTCGACAGCGCATAGTGTCGGTGAGGGTGAAGGAGGGTGCATTACACCCATCTGCCAAGATGACTCATAGGCAGTGCAGGAGGCCAAAGCCACAATAGTGCTCCAGAGTTTGCCGTGGAAATTGTGCAGGATGAACTGCGGCTTTGTGTAGCTCATCCTGAAAGTGACGCGCTTTTACTTCAAAATATCCTCGCAAGCCAGAGAGCCGCATTATCACCGTCTATTTTCTCACTTTGGGGTTACCTCAGGACAAACTCTGTCTCCTGTGGTACAAAGCAAGCGATCGATGGGGTTATCAAAATCCTCGTTGTCACACTGTGTGCTGAGCCGATGAAGCGGCAAATCACAGACGTCTGAGCTCCGAATGTGATTGAACTGACCGACCATCGCAGGCAATATTACAATCACCTCACTTCCCCTCAAGATATCCCTGTAATGAGATCTTGATCCCCCGTAACAGTGTGCCAACAGGAAGCGACGGGGGACATGTTGGATGCACAAACTGCTCATTATAAACAAATCACATCTACATGTTTGGAAATTCAACACAGTCCACCTAATTGTTTTGCTGATTGGCATTATCCTTGAGACTGTGGCACACTGTAGTGTGCATGTACAACAGCATATGACTTGTAAAAAGACGCAAGAATGACTCAGCGCAAATCTTAATGAGGCGGTTGCTGGGCAACTGGGCTGGGGGCAAACCTGCAGGGACAAAGAGATGGAAGGAAGCAAAGGCTACATTTAATTATCATTTTTAGTGTTCTTTGATTCGTTAAATTGAGAGTTGTTGCCTGGATGAGGAAGTTTAAATATAAGGTGTTGAAAGGAAGCGAGAGCTGTGCTCTCCCACAATGCACTTCACCAACAGTTTAAAAACAGCTCCGGGAACACTTCAGAAAAAAGCAAACTACAACAAATGTGATTTGTCTTCAGAGTGAAGCGAACAGTTCCACTGACACGGACATCTGGAACGCACAGCTGCAGATGAACTGATGTGTGTTGGTGTCTGGAGGTGGTGAAGAGACTCACTGCTGTTAAAGCGACAGCTCTGAATTCCTCCTTTAAGTTCATTCAAACACTTCATTTTGGAATCTCAATTACAAGCCGACTGTACGTTGTGATTTAGGCTGATCGGTGGCAAACCCCTTTATCACTCGATAAATGAAACCTTGGCAGCTGAAGGACGAATGCAGCAGACTACAGTCCAGTTCCCCGATGCCTCAGCTCTTGCCTTGGTCTCGCTTCTACTGTGCAGGGGATTGGATGACCCCTAATTTTAGCCCGGGGGTTTGTCGGCTACTGGACAGATTGGATTCCAGGCTAAAAGGAGGAGACGCAGCAGTTATTAGCTTGGGAGATAATAAGAAATATAACATTTCTGTTTAGTTTGTGACTTCATATTGTATGTCCCTAACGACAGATTATTTGAGTTCAAGCTCAAGCAACTGTTCTCATTGGATTGTGTTGTGATCACATTTCATGTCCGTTCAATAGTTCTGGAGATATTTCTGTCAAAGCCACAAATGTCAGCCTGCTGGAGGCGCGAGAGGAAAAGCCAGATGTTCACCGAAGTCAGTTGCCTTCATCCTCTGGGAGTCAATCAAAGAAAAACGACTTTTCAGTCCAGACTGAAGCGGTAGACTGACCGACATCGCCATCTTTATGCTTGCTGACGAGATTACTACGGGTTACCTGCCAATTAATGATGCATATTCATGCATGTGCATGTATTGATATACACGTGTCCATTTGAGAAGCGACGTTATCGTTCCTCATGCCATATCAACAATCCAGATTTAATTCTAAAACTTTCATAGAATACAATTTGGAGCTGACTGTGACTGTGATGTCTGGAGAATCACACACTCTGAGTCAACACGTGACTCAATGACTGACACTTCTGAGTTCATCTTTCAGTGAGAGGCAGGGTGTGTGTGACAGCATGTGGACCAGATGATGGATGCAGTGACCCTGTAATTCTCTACAGTCAATCCTCTGTCACTACTCTGATGGGTGCTGAGAATGCACCAGTGGATGAATGAGTGCATGCTGATACTTCTTTTTTGTTGCTCCAAAAGGCCACTCCCAAAACTGAAAAAGTGCTGCCCTCTGCTGGCTGAACAGAGCCAAGGGTCCCAAATAAGGCTCCACGCAAGCTCGGTAACATTAATACAGAATCATCATGAACAGAATGTATGATGGACACTGGATGTTAAAAAACACCATCATCGACTGAATAAAGAGAATACAAAATAACTTACATGTAATACGCAAATATTGAAGATATTGTTTTCACGATGTCAGTCTGTTTGTGCCATCGTTGTAAAAAGCACAACTACTGTAGCAGCAACTTCCACAGGCGAGGTGCGAGTACTTTGTCAGGAGGCGTATACATGTCTGTGGACAGGACGACAGCATCACGCAAGCTGCAGTCAAGAAACGTTACAGGGTGTGTAGTTCAGATCAAAATGAAGGCAGCGTTTCAAGATGGGTGCCATACCTCACCAAGGGCATCTCACAGGTGCCATGTTGCCCTCCAGTTTGTTGGTCTGTCACGTGTCGGTGCGGTACTGCGTATATAAGCGACACCTGTGGCTCTTGGATGTCACCACTTTGACCGTCCTGTGCGCCTTGGGCGTCTTCGCTGCCTTGGCCTTCGGTGCCGAGCTGGTAAGTGACATCAATTTCCATCTCTAACAGGAAACGATATTGACTGTTATGTTACGTTTCCGAGCATTTTTCTAAACGTCCGTTATTTTTGCTCCTAATGTGGAATTAACCAACCGTTCTTTCTCTCCCCTCTCTGAAAACCATACCTGAAGGGAGGTGAGTGTTTGAAATGATCACGATTATATTATCATTAATATTACTATTGTTATTGATTATAATCAGACACACTCACACTTCATAAAATCTTGTTTTTTGGTTGTTTAGGCCCCGCAGGAGCATCCACAAAGTTGTCCACATTCCAAACTAACCCGACTGAGATTGTGAACAAGCATAACCAACTGAGAAGAGGTGTTCGGCCGAGTGCGAGCAACATGTTGGAGATGGTAGCATCCCGATGATGCATTCAAATCACTTCTGCAGCATATGAGTAAAAAGATTAAATGATGCAGATACACACATTTTCTTTTTCTAATAAAAGTGTTCTAGTTGTTGTACGTTTCCAGCCAGATATCAGAAACATCATTAGAGGATGCAAAGCAAAAAACCTCTGTGATGAGACGAACAACTGCAATTTGCATCTGATTTCTTCTTCTACACATCACTGAATAGTTAGTCAGGGTGCTGTTCTGCCTGCGGCATGTTTGGCCTGATATATATATATGTGCACTGCAGTTTAATACTTGATGCTTTGGGCTATTTTACAGCGGAAACCTCCAGTACTCTCGCCCCTACACAACAGGACCCTCCTGCGGTGACTGCCCCAACGCCTGCGACAACAAACTGTGCAGTAAGTGGCAAACATCATTCATTTTCGGATGCTTGGTGGACTCTGAATAGTGAGTGCTCCTGGGTTACGTTTACTTTCATATTCATGCATCTATTTTTCTCCGTCTCTTGCAGCCAACCCATGTGCCTACACTGACCAGTACCCAACACCCTTTTATTCTCCTCCTGTGGAATCCAGGCTGCATGAATTGCACAGGAAGCTGAAAAAAGGGGGGGGGAACAGAGGATTGGATTTGAAAACAGGGAAAATGATCTGGATGTTTTTTAAATGTTGCCTAATCAGGGGGAAAACAACTCTTTCTATCAACCTGAACGGTGGCAATCTAATTTCACAGGGAACACAATTTGCATCTCTGGCAGCGTTTCATGTGAATTGGGTGCAAATTAGTTTCGTGCGTTGCTTCGTTTTATCTCTTTAGGTAATTGAGCTTTCCCTGCGACCAGTGTAGGCGGTGCAATTTATTTTCTCTTCAAAGGTTTAGGTAAAACAAAACGTATTTCCACAGTTACATAAGTGCATGACATCATGTGTAGCCTGATTACAGACGCTGGCTATTACAATTATGGTGAGAGTAAAAGAAAATTATATATTTCTCTTCTTTTTTTTCAAAGAAGTATATCTCGGATCACAACCCTCCTGTTACTTTTGGGGTCAATTTGACCCCATTCAATGTTTAACGTCTCTAAATATGATGATGATGATGATGATGATGTTCTTTAACAAAAATAAAATCCTTCAAAATTTTGGAAATTGGTTTTGTTTTTCCTGGGTTCAAATTGACCCGGAACATAACGAATGTTACTCGTCTTAATAACAGAAATCGTTTTTCATTCCAAACTTTACAGATGACAAAAATATGTACTTAGAGATAATATAAAGCCATTAAAACACCAACAAATGATCTCTTTTAAATGATATGTCAATCAGTGAGATTTTATTCTGATCTGCATATTTCTCCATCGTCGCTTAACAGGTATTCCCAGATGTTTAAGGGGGTGGGTGTCTTTTTTTTAAAATTGAATGCGCTATTTAGGTCGTCAACAAACAAGCAAAAAGTTCCAAATACATAAACTTGGAGAAACATTTGAATTATGAGCATTTCCTGGAGGTTGAAATTGCTGGGGTCAAATTGACCCCAATAGTAAAAGATGTTCGTAAATTTGAAGGTAACAGGAGGGTTAACAAACAAATACTACAAAAAAGCGAAAGAATCAGAAGCAGTTTTAGTTGTAAATGACTTCTTCATGCAGCTTTAGAGTCTCCTGCCAGGCGAAGCCAGCCTGCCCCTGAACCGGATGACCCTTCTTATGGTGCGATGCGTGTGATATTACCATCGCCAACTCAAACCCCATCCTCCCTTTCTCAAAAGCACCTGCTCCTAAACAGACAAGGTTACAGTCTTCATAGATGGCGTATCTGCTGTATTAATGGGCTCTGAAAGCGTCTCAACTCTTCCGTAAATACAGCCCGTAGCTGTATTAACTCCTGCACCGTAAAAACAGGAACATGCATTATATGGACTATTTCATGTTGTTATCGAGCTTCTTTCAAGATGCTTTCACTCTGCCCAGCCAACACGATGTGAGCCTTCCACTGAGCCAAAAGGAAAAGTGGCGATTTTGTGGCAAAACTTCTGGCCATAAAACAAGAAGCCGATATCAAAACCAGCAATTCTCTCAGGCCTCAGACGAATGTGCTCAGATGCTAACCAGCTTGTGGGTATGTATCCATATATCGCATATATAAGCTCCTCAGTACAGCATACAGAACCTCCAAAGGATCTACTGCAGCTCCTCCATCTTTCCCTCCCCTCTCTCCCCTCTCTTTTGATCTGCGTTCCTCTCCCCCTCAATCACATTGACGGCAGCATGATGTCAGGCTGCAGGAATCCACTCTGTAATCTGTGCAGCGGTGTGTGTGTGTGTGGGTGCGATGCATATGTTCTCAGAGCGTCTGTGCGTTACTGACCAAACAGGCTCCTGTTTGCATGTGTATGTGTTTCCATGCATAGTAAGTGTGTGTGCTGGAGGAAAGAGGGGAGTATTTTGTTTTTTTTAGCACACCTGCTTCCTCACCTTTCACCTTCTTGACATGAACGACCCTCCCTTTGCTTCGCAAACAGTGAAGTCATCGCCACCTTGTTCAGGGACAGCATGGGCTGAGAGTGTACTTAAAGGTGTATCGACAACATCTGGGAAATGCTTTTTTTCCCCAGATGTTTTTAGATTGTGGGTCCCAACAGTCACAGAAGAGATCCAAATGCCCCAAAATAACAAGCTATATCGCTTTCTGAAGTGTTCAGATGTGTGATCAAATGACTTGATGGCTGCTGTAGACGGACTTCATGAGGGTTTATGAGTTAGTGACTGGCTGGCAGGAGTTCATTGCGTAAAAACTCTTTGAATAAATGAGCCTTTTGACCTGGTAGCTAGTCGGAGAAACTATGGTGGTCTCGGCGAGACAAGTCCAAACTGCCAACTGTTTCCAGGAACAGTTTTGCTTTTGGCTTTGGACATTGTCTTGACTGCTTAATGAGAGCACAAGGTAATGAAAGGGCCTCGGGGAAGGAGGGGGAAAAGGAAAGAGAGCTCATGAATGAATAAGCTGTTTTTCTATTAATATTGCTAATTTTGAGTGTAGCGGATGGCAGCGGTCCACCACAAAAACCCTGATCGTCAACAAAAGCTACTGTGTGCACACATGTTATATGTCCGTATATAAATGTATGCATACCTGAAATGAAAAGTCATCGGAACTGTTACACCAAAAGAATACATTCATTAATCCTCCCTCGGTGCTTATCAGGCTTGTGCTTGAACGATTCTTTCCAATATGTTGACTTAACTGCCAAAACCTAGCTAAGCAGCCAAGTCCCTTGTCTAAGATCTGAGCACCTGTTAATCATAACATCACTTTCTGGCACTGATCCCCCCCCCGCCAACAAAATGAAAATGATTGTCGTTTATTCACGCTGCTCGGACAAAAAGACGCGGCACACTGGCTGGATGGGATTAGTAAGCACGGTTAAGTCATCTCTGGGCCGTTTGACACATGTCACACACCCGTTCATTCATGCTTTTATTGTCCGTGAGTACTTCAACAGATGGAGATCATGATGTATGAATATTGCGTCAGAAGCACAGGTACAAACATGATAACTGTAGGTTGAAAGTCATGAGAAACACTGGACTGTGTAGATCAGGTTTCCAACTAAAAACATCTTTCCAAAGACGTTTTCTCGAGGAAATGATTCACTCCCATGAATATTTCTGGTTCGATCTGCTAAAGAAATGCCCCATAAGGCTTCGTCGGGGTTATTCAACCAGATGGTGGCCAATTAACTTTGTGTTTTGTCTTCACACCTTCACCAAGCTGACGACATAGACAACACGATGCAATTTCCAAATTGCATCTTTGCTTTTAAGCTGTGCTTTCATTTGGCACTGTTGCTTGCTGAGGTCTGTTTACACCTTTTTTAAATTTAGATTTGGACTGTGAAACTGATGAGGTTTGAAGCTCTGCTTCCATGTAGGTCAATCCACTTAAGTCTGACCAGTTTGCTTCCTTTTTCTCACATTCAAAATGTTTATGACGGGTATATATATCTGTCATAGCTTCAAATAAAAGCTCATTGTGTTAAACTAATCATTTTGGGACATTAAGTGGAATTACGGCTTTGGGTTGATCTCATTCAAATCTTCAAATGACAAATTGGTAATGAAAGAAAGGTGTTTTAAAAAATGACAGTCCATGGACACAAATCAGAAAAGCTTGGGTCAGATTTTCTAAACTCGTGCTCACCATTCCAGTATTTCAGTTGTGTTTACTGCTTCGCTCAATTAACCAATAACTAAAGACCAGGACCGTCAGGAGTAACTGAGAGCAGATTTAATTACGTACCTAGTTACTCATTAGAGGGGTTACATGCTGTTCTAATGAAGGGAAGGTTACAAACATATTGTACATGAACGATATGAATGTCCATCACCTACATCTGGACAAACACACACACTGTTCAGTCCATCGCCTGTAGCCCCGATCTCTGAGTGAGTCGAGGTGGAGTCTGTCTTAGACTGCAGGGAATTACCTCAGCTCTGAATCATGTGGCGCCTTGCCGAGAGTGTGCACAACGCAATCGCTCAGCCATCTTTCTTACTCATAAGCTGTCAGAGGGGCTCACACGGAGGCTGCACACACACTGCAGGAGTCTTGCACATATTGTTCCGAAAGTCCAATTAGGAAATTTCGGCTGGAGTGGTGAGATTTTCGTTTCTGTCTCAGCGGCAACTGCACTGAGGCTGAGAATATTCATTTGCAAAGTCGTGCTGGGAGAAGTATCTTTTACTTTAAGTCCAAGTTAAGTTACTTTCTTGACAAATTGACAAAATGAAAGTCAGTTGCTGTTGTGAAATTCTGTCTCCAGCCAGAACACAAACCTTTGAGCTGGAAACAATTTGATATGATTCCAAACGGATGGATGATGTAATGCCTTCTCTCACATCAAACACTCGTACAAATGAGTCTCAGCATGTTTTCATCGCAGTCCTGGCTTTGCCTTTTGAATATATTTACTTTAGCCGAGCATAACGCTGGAAACACGACACTACTTGACAAAGGAGTTGCTTTGCCTGCGAGTCTGCAGCTTACAGCGTTCACCTATTTATCATCTTTTGATTGATCTAAATCAGTGAGTCACTGAAAGGCCCATTCATGAACCAGATGTCACAAAGACAAACTATACACTCCAAGCAAACCTTGGCAGGAAGCCACGATGCTGTTTATCTACTCTGATATCACCGTTTTTTTCCCGATCACTCGCCGGCCTCAAACACATCGGACCACCTATCGTCGTCTGTAAAAAAGACAAAGTAGGTACACAAGACGACCACAGCGCTTAAATCCTCTGGCGGGACTGATTTAATTCAGCCGGCCAGAAAATGTACATCAAGGTATCTCATTCGTCACACAGTAACTCCTGGAAGGAAACAAACATCACAGATTGATTACACATGACAGTGTAAGAGCATCTGAGACTGTTCAGCGTTCTTTTAAGCCCTTAAAAGTCAAAGTCATGGATTCAAATGTGGCACATCATGTATTCTGTTTGTTGCGTTGCCTCTGTTTTAACTTAATGCAAAGATAAATAATGCATAAGACACACAAGACTAATGCAAGACACTTAGACACTAACAGGAGACGTGGTGCAGTGTGTGCGTCTGGATGAAGGATATTAAAAAAAAAAACAGCCTCATCCTTCGATCTTCCATTCGTTCCAACAGGTCGAGGAAGATGCGATCCCGTAGCAGCAGTCTGGAGGACATAACCAAGGCCAAGGCGGCGCAGCAGCAGGCCGACACACGCAAGCGATCTGTCGAGCGAGAGGAGCCCTCGGGAAGGGCCGAGCGCCGCAGCCGACACCGGGAGCCGCCGGACGTCACCGCCACCATTCAGCGGAATCACAAGGCGGCTAAGAACAGCACCGGTGCTGGTGGGAGTGAGAGCGGGAGTAGCAGCGCCAGCGGAGCTGCAAAGGCAGGTCGGAGGGAGAAGGGCAGGGACCTGTCCCGAGATGACCTCGTCTTCCTACTGAGCTTGCTGGAGGGAGAGCTGCAGGTAATCCAGGCTGTAGAGATGACATAGAGTCAGACACGGTGGCTCAGTGGGCACTTGAGAAAGACTAAAAGCCTGTGTTAATAGACAGCCAACAGCTGAGGCTACTTCCTGTCATTCCAGCTCTGGATCCAGGAATCAATCAATGTTATTGTACGATAGGAACACGGCAAAGTCTGCGTTATCGCTGAGGTTAAAGAAGCTAGATACAAGGAAACAAGGTAGAGAAAAGCAAATATATATAATATTTAAAAGGGCTCTCCTGCTAAAACGTAATCCTGCTGCTGCATATTTTAAGTCTGCTGTTTGTTCATCCTGTTTCACAAAGTTGAGTCGGACCAAGCGCCCCTTTCTTCCCCCACTGCAGGCCAGAGATGAGGTGATCACAGTGCTGAAGGCAGAGAAAATGGACATGGCCCTGCTGGAGGCCAAATATGGCTTCGTCACACCACAGACAGTCCTGCAGTCCCTGCAGAGGGACGCCATCCAGGGCAAGGCTGACGTCTTCCAGGAGGACATCTACGAGAGGCCCATGGTAGAGGTAACACCAACTCTCAATTAAAAGACTCGATACAGGGCCTGAAACACCCTCAGTGACCGTGTCTGACTGACACAGAGCAGTCCAGATGTGACAGGTGTTTTCTATGTGCTGCCCCCACAGCTGGACAAGTTAGTGGAGAAGCAGAGGGAGACGCACCGGCGGATGCTGGAGCAGCTGTTGATGGTGGAGCAGTCGCACAAACAGGCCCTGTACAAGCTGGAGGACGAGAAGAGGGACCACGGAGAGTTCATGAAGAAGAGCGACGAGTTCACCAACCTGCTGGAGCAGGAGCGCGAGAGGTCAGTGTACGAGTTAACACCAGGGAGCCCCTAAGGAAAGATGGCAGTCTTCCAAACTACGACTGCTGCAGTCATCCGTCATCTCCTCTGTCCTGACGGTACGAGCGTCTTCACCTTTTACTGAACTCTGTTGATGCTGCCTTTTGATAACGTGTTCAATGAGGTGGAAACACGTATCTTCTGTGGATGTCAAATACAGAGCAGTCACTTGCAGTGTTCTGTTTACTGCTTCCTCAGCAATATCACACACACACACGCACACACACACAAAACTCAGCATACATTTCATTTCGTAACGTAACATTTCATATCGTCTCTCACATCATTGCAGCAGAATGTTTGAGTTGGACCGGCGGACTGTGTGACGACGGCCTGCGCTTTGTCACCGGGCAGATCAGGAAGGACAGGCTGCCATGAAAAACAGGCCTCTGTCCAGGGTCCAGCTAATTACCGCGTGAGAAAAAGCGAAAGATTTATACGACTGAGAGGAGAGCAAAAAAAGGAAAAACTAAGCTAATGGCTCTGAGAAGCATCAATCACTCTGCATGCTCAACAAGACGCCGGATCACCACGGAAACAGTTGATGAGGGCGTATATTTTCAGTCTCTGTGTTCCCAGAACAAAACTAAATCAGACCCAAGCTGAAACAAAACGGACTCATCTTTTAAAACTTGCAGTCCAGCAGCCAATCAAATTGGGGATGAACTCCCGTGTGCTGTCAAAGCTTCCAGTAAAAAAAAAGTTTGAACAAGAAGATACATTTCTTTCATGTAACAGCCCACTACTCCTCTAAAGATGTAGCGGTAGAACATGGCATCAAGGCAGCCTCAGGAAGAAGCAAAGAATCCCAGAGGAGCTTGAGTAAACGCCATTTTAGTCCGTCGCCCGAGCACAAAACCCAGAGTTTGTTCAGCGGCTTCTGTTCTGCTCTGCACTCCGTCCAAAACATTATTACAGAGGGCTAGAAAAACTGAAAACCCCAAAATAGCTTTGCCCCCCAAGAGGAAACTCTACTCATCACTTGTTTGTCTATTCTGACCTCATATCATAGCAGGGTTTTGACTCTGACTGCTGACCGGTTCACCCTGGCGAGGAGCCCGGCTCCCCTCTGATTAATTGGCGATCAAGATGACCTCATCACGCGCCAGATACTGCAGGAGCAGCAGGGGTGTGAGAGCGAGAGCGGCATCTTAACCATCAACAGATGTTACCTACGACATGACTTCAGCGCACAGACACACACACACACACACACACACACACATTCGCTGCATACAGCTTCGCCACAGCAGGCATTTTGCTCGCCTTTGTTCTTCTGCACAGAAACTCGTTTTATGACCATCTGTATCCTCTGATTTCATGCATAGCGCAACGAAACTTAAATCCCGGCTCACGTTGGGATCCCACTGACTGAAGTCGGTGTGTTTTCAGTGTGCTGAAACATTTTAAAATCAGATGTCTGTGACTTGTTGAATGTCACTCTTATTTCAGCAACATTTTATGATTCACAGTCGTAGAATGTGCGTACTTTCCCAGCATTTTCTGGATGTCATCAGTCATCACGCTTGCACAACGCATCAGGGCCTTCATGAGCGCGTGCAATAGCTGTGAACCTGCCACAGAAACAAAGGGTGTGATGGGAAAACAGCCCGTAGAGGAAACGAGACAAACGTGCTGGCGCAAAAATCAGTATTTATTATGATTATCATCAGGGGGAGTTTTTGGAGATAAAAAGCACAGTAGCTGCTCACGTGACGCCACACGTCCTCGTCTTAATGCTTTGCAGGGCACACAATATATCTTCATGCCATCTGGTTGACTTAACTGCAGCGGTGGCGACGTCACTAGTGTGGATCCGATGGAGAACATTCTTCGGCGATGTCCTCACCGTCGCTGAGATGCTTATTACCCGGACCTGTTCTTTTGAAACAGAGCACAGCGATCTGGGATTTATTTGGGGGTTATTAATTATTCCTGTTCCCGTCTCTGCCAGCTCACCTTAGAGCAGGGGTGTCCAAACTTTTTTCAAAGAGGGCCAAATTTGATAATGTGAAAATGCCCAAGGGCCAACAGTCCCTGCTGACATTATTTTAAACAATACAAGTAGCCTATACATACATTGTTATTTTATCATTTTATTTTCAAAGGCAGCAAATAGCAATGTAACCAAATGTAAGCATTCATGTGTGAACACATCTCAACAACTATTCTGCCTTTCTTTCACATCTTGAAAGTCAGATAACAAAGAACAAGCCATCTAAAAGCTAATTACATAGGAACCGATCAATATTCTCACCTCAAGACAATCTTAAATATGACTTAGTGAGGGTGATGAAAAGTTGTCTCACATTTAAGTTCAACACACATGAAACAGGCCAACGAAAAAAATCAAGTTGTCTCTTAGTATCTGATGATAGCTCTTCAGTGTTACGAGCCAGGCAACCATTAGCAAACTGTTTTCTTTTCGGGGCAAATGTTTTCTGCTATTTTCATAACACAGTCTTTGATAAACTCACATTCCGTAAAAGGTTTGTCATGTTTAGCAATTACCACGGCCACTCCGCAGCTTACTTTGATGATGTTTTCATGTGAAAGGGACCGCTGCTGTGTGGCCAAGTTATCTTGGAGTTGCTTCACTTTTCTAGCACGGACGCTCTCTGATAGCTAGTTGTAGCATTAGCATGTTTGGTGTCGTAGTGTCTCTTTACATTATTTTTTATTATTTACATTCCTTAAACAAGGCAACAGTCTCATGGCAAATTAGGGAGACACAGTTGTTTCGGTTTTCGGTGAAAAAAATATTGCGATCTCCACCTCTCCTGGAAGCGGCGGCCCTCGTTATCGACTTTCCTTTTTTTACTTGCCGTAGCCATAACAGTTCAAGGGTCAGAGCCAATTTCAAACAGCCAGACAGTTACAGAGTGGTGCTGCCACCATGAGGTAAAAAGAAGAATTGCATGTTGAATTTGTATGATTTATTCATTCCGTTTTGACTGTGCTGGCGGGCCATAAATAATGCATTTTAAGACAGAAGGCGCGGGCCGTATAAAATCTGACCTCGGGCCGTGATTGGCCCGCGGGCCGGACTTTGGACATGCCTGCCTTAGAGGCAGCTTGTAAACTTTTACACAGTGTTTTAGGAAGTTGTCAAGCAGATGTTTTTGCTGTTTACACACATATTCCAGTGCATGCATGAGCAGGATCTGTCTTCACCTAAGCGCTGTTAAGATATCAGTACTCCGAAAACTGTTGGTGAGGAGACAGAAATCGGCCTCATTCGTCAGCTGTAGCCGACGTGTGATTGCTGAGGCCGTTGCGTCTGTTCCTGACTCGGAGGAGGAGCACACCTGTGTTCCTCCCAACGACGTCTCAGCCTGGTGCATTTTATACATTCCTCTTCAAAGCCAGCGTCAAACTTTTTGATGTGATGCATGAGAAGATGAGATATGTTTTCGGAGAAATTGTCTGGTCAGTTTCAAACTCAGACATTCTAAACTTTCGGGGAACATATGTTCTGTTTGTTAAATGTTGGTACAGGAAAAGCACGTGTTTTTGAAACCTTTCCTTTTATGGGAAGGAAAGCTACTCATCGCTCTGACTGCAGCATATGACGTGACTCAGATATTTGCAGTTGTACGCTTTTGAAGCCCCACCAGCGTTGGGCTCACGGTGGCTCCGTTGCCAAAAATGATGTGATGTTCTGGCCTTTATGACGATCATTAGAAAAAAAGGTTTCAAGAAGATTTACAGCTGATGTGTTCATCAAGGAAAATTGGATTTTTTTTCATCAGTCGCCGGTGGTGGAAAGTAATTCAGTACATTTATTTCAACTTCAATAAATGTCAGAGGGAAAGTATTTTCGAGTTCAACGCATTTATTTGACAGCGACAGTTTGATCTAAATTGTGGTTCTTTAAGTACCGTAGTCCCTGTGACTTTAACAATGAAGTATATTCTTGCTAACTGCTGCAACTCAACAGTAACTTAAGTTACTGGTGACAACAAACAGCAGCACCTGTGCAATTGACTAGCATTGTAGCTAATGTGATTAAAAACTCGTTTAAAAATACCAATACCAAGTTGGAATTTTTCATTAATGAATCAATCATGAAGTTAACTTTGCCTTGATAATTTCTTTGATAACACAAACATATTTAACGTCTCAAAATCTCAGTTCAAGCACCATTTCATATCTTCTCAGCTCCTTCAAGTGCAGGCACAGAACCGTGGGGCAACATGCGGAAGGCGCTGAATCCGATTGGTCCTCCTGTGTTCGTTCTGAGCACTGATTGGCTCCACAGATGGAACATAATTGAACCAAGTTAGAGAACTGCTGTATCTAAAATCACTCCGTATTTACGATATAGGGAACCATGTGTACAGTCACCGACATTTGACATCATTGTGCAAAGTAAAATGACGTTTTGGGGTATGATCTACAAGTATTGATGGGATGGGAACATAGAATGCTTTGCTTGTGTATCTAGACACTCGGCACTATCATTTCCACATCGTAGGAAAAACTGAGTGGCCACTGACCTAATTCGGGCTGGTCGGCCAACACTCCTTCGGCTTTGGCCAGATAAGGAGCAGAACGCTCCACAGTCTCCTCCACCTCTGGCTCATTTGTCTGACTCTACTGAGACAAGGCTGATGGTATTAACGCAAGGCAACTCATCCTCTTTTGCTGTCACTTTAACCTTTAAAGCTGTTGAACTGCACAACGTTATCTATAAACTGTAAGACACTGACTCGGCCTGCAGAGTGATTTATTTGAAATGTTTTCCTGCAGTTATACCCTTTTCCAACCAAACTGACGAGAACAGGGTTAGTAAAACAAAGACAGCTGTTAATTCTTCTTTTTTTTAATATCTGTTCCTTATTCAGTGCCTCTTTCAAACTCTCAAACCAGAGTTGATGATTATTGGAACAGTGGAAAGACGAACAAAGATTTTGACGAGTTTTATTTTGTGTGTTTTATTGCGTTTTTGTTTTAATCGTGGAATTATTTCACAGCTAAAATATGAAGGTAATCTTAAACTTATTTAAAGTGTGTGTTACTCCGCTACATCTGCAAACTAGGTGGTAATTAGGCCCCGAGAGTCGTCATTGCATGGCGTAATGTGATTACATCTCCCTGACAGAATGCAGCGATTAGACCTCACCGACCACAAGGACGCGAGACTCGCTGCTCCTTATTTTCCAACCTTTTTCAAAACTTGCTTTAAAAAAGGAGAGAAGCCTTCAAATAGAACTTAAATGCGGTACGGTACGCTGTTTCTGTTCTGGGAAAGTCTTTTCACTGGTTTTGTAGAGCAAGTGTGGAATCATTTGAAGAAATCTATGAAATCAGCTTCTCGTTTCACAGACAGGAGTGCAGAAGGTGGCCAAATAAAGGCATATTTTCTGCTGTAACACTGTGGGAAAAGTCATTTTTCTCACCAGTATGTATGTTAAAGTGCATTTTTCTGTTTTTAAGGGGTGTGAGCCTCAGTATGGGGCTGCGTTATCAGACCGGATCGTGTCTCTGCAGTGACGTGGTGCTTTGTTGATGGCAAAATGGCATCTGTTTGACAACACATGAAATATTGCAGTAAAATTGAGCCACAGTGTTAAGACGGATTATTTGTAACGTCTGTCAGCGTTTGGAAAAAAAACAAAACAAACTGAATAGTCCACTGGACAGAGCTTGACAAACGATTCTGGTGACTGGGAAGCTGCAGGAGTGATGAACGAGCTAATCTTCTATTTGTGAAAGGAAATAGCAGCGAGGGCGGAGGGCCGGGGGTCAAGGAGTCAAAAAAAAATGCAGCTAATGTAGAGTGAGCATGACATTTCGACGCTTGCTGTGAACCGTGCGGGGCCTCTGCCAGAGCTGGAGACAGCGAATGATGGCGAGACTCAAATTGCAACAGGCAACGGAGAAAATCCAAAGAACGACATCCGAGCTTGGCATTGCAGAGGATACATTGAGGGCTAACCTCTCCGATTGACCCTCTTCTCACATTTGTTCTGGCAGACGCCTTCTTGAGTTACAGCCTGGCAAAACATGGCAAAGGGAAGCAATTTTTCCCTCCCGTCCCGTCAAGGCTGCAAGGAAGCGACAGCGAGAAACTTGCACATTACGTCCTCGTAGCTGGCAGCTGCAGCGTCTGAACAATGAGCCCGTTGCCTGCGCTCGCAGCCAACTCGGTGTCGAGATAGTGAGTGAAATATGGAGGGAGGGAAGAGCCCGCCTGCATCTGCCAACTCAAATGTCTCATTGTGGGGAACGGGCTATCTGGACGTGGCCTCGGTGGATTGTGCAAACAGGGAAAGTGAATCAATGTGGTGACATTTCCCCCCTTTTGTTTTGAACAAAGACAGGATTGCTGCTGTGCTGTAGCAGGCCGTCAACATGATGGAATATATAGTCATTACATATTTGGTATTCAAACGCTGTACATGGATTGATTTACATATTATCTAGTTGTAAGCAGGACACTTTTAAGTATTTATTAATGAATACATTAATAAATACTTAAAAGTGTTTGGATTAATGGATAAGTAATAATGGTATTACAAAGCTGCTATTATATCTATGGATGCTGTATGCAGCATGATTGTACTAATGTGTAAAGAATATGATTATAAATGTGCTCTAAAATGGACTCAAGGTCCACTTACTACATGCACCAGAGCTTTCGGCCACATTGCATAGATTCAACAGTGGGTGGAGTAAAAAAACGTTTTTGAAATGAAAATATATATACCGGTACTTCAACAATAAATAGAAGTACGATACATACTTCATTATATTGATAATCATTAAATTGTTTATACACCAGTTATGGAAGCTTCAAATTCATTATATACAAACTTAAAGACTTGATCTCGCCCTGCAACATAATAACAATAACAATTAAATTCATTATAAGATAAATTAAATAACTGTTTTAACTGTTTAAAATTTAAAGTGTGTTAAAAATATTTATTAATTGTTTATTTTTTTTGCTTATGAATACTAAATGGGGAGATAAAATAAAGTGTATAAGAATATATTACGAAAAAGTATTCCGGCAACACCTTGGCAGATGAGTCCACTCAGGACGTTTGTGTCAGCACAACTCATGACCTCATATCCTGTTTCAGCCACTGGGAGGAAGAGTCGTTTTAGCCGAGCCTCACAGGCAATAAAACCCTGTTTTTGGCACACAAAAAAAGGATCGCTTTCAGTTATCTTTTCTCTCTCTCACTTCATTACACAATGGAACTCGTGTACAAGTCCTCCCTCTCATTTGGGAAGTTCACACCCCGCCACACGTCACTCATCTTGATGACGGACACCTTGCTGTGTAGGCAAAGCAGGGATTGATGCTTTTCACCTCACCTTAAACGACCTCAACAGACAATACAACACAAAATTGAATTTTATATATTTTTTTACCTTCTTAACTGTCTTAGAATATCTATATTTATTTTTAGGTAAATATTTTGACATCCAGTAAAAGATCCACTTCTTGAGTCATTGTGTCTGCAGGAACTTTATGGGATTTGAGTAAAATTGGAAATAGCTCTTGTAAAGCACCTGATTTAGAGGGGCTAACTGGTAATGACGGGTGTTTACACGGAGCAGGGTTTAATTTACTTTTCCTTGACGAAGTTTGTCTGGAAAACAAAGCCACTGCTTTTGGGTCCGAGTAATTACAGCTCTTTATTGGTAGCTAAGGGAGTTGGATCTTCTTGTATCGGTACGATGTTTAACATTCATCATCTCAAAGGAATTTAAAGATGTAAAACAGTTGATGGTTGTTGTGGGAGGCTGTATTCGAGGACCTGTCGAGACTGAGGCGGTCGGGTGTCAAGATGTGATATGGAGACCAAAATGTAAAACGTTGGGGATTGACTGTTTGGCGGACAACAATAGAGAGCTGTCAGAGGGACCACCGTGCCGCAGTGCATCCTGGGCTTTGACAGGACTCTCAGACCAACCAGGAAATAAGAGCCACAGTTGGGGTTTAAATTCCCTCCGCCCAGATCCGATGCAAGGTGCCGGAGATGATTGATGAGAAGGCGTTGCTGCAAGGCTACGAGACTGGAGAATAGCTGGCCTGTTACAAGGCTGAGATACGAGGGTGAACATTATCGTTTCAGACACACCTTTCCCTCAAATAACGAATGATTTCAGAAATATCTGAAGGAAATCCTTCCAATTGAATCATGATGTAGCTGTGAGTAATGTTTGTATAAAACATGTGGAAGCAATGTTTAACAGTTGAATGTTTTACAAGACTACCAAGCCTCTGCAGAGATGTAATTTCACTCTCAATAATGTGCAGGGCTTAACAGGAAACCAAATCCTCAAAGTCGTCTTGTGGCAGGAGATGAGACCAGAGCAGAGCTAATTAATACTCCAGTGCAACAACTGTGATGGCTCCCAGGGTTGATAAGTTATGAGAATACACGTGTTGAGCTGCAGTGTCATAACAGCAAAACAAACAACATCCACCTTCCCTTCCTCCGCCCAAAAACTCTGAACCGCACTCGTCCTACATGTCATTTTCTAAAGTAAAACGGTCTTTTTGATCCAAGCCCAAAACCTCAATTACACTGTATTTTTCCAAGATTAAAGATGCTGCGTTGACCTGGTGAGCCATGAACTGCTGGCTGACCCCAGAAGGACGTCCAGGAGATGATTGCTTCTTTTTAAGGGGTTGCGGCAGGATTTAAAATTGTTTGTGTGCTCCACCATAAAAAGATTAGTGTAATGAAATCAGACTTTTTTTGAAAGTCCAGGGGCTGATATCTCAGGACAAATGTTTTTGGCCTTGAAACCGAGCAAATCCTCCTGGCAGAGGGTGAAGAAGGGTGGGTGGGAAGTATGACTAAAGGGTGGAAAAACGGTTTAAAGGGTCTATCCAGTTTCAGGAGGCTCTCATGGTTTAGTGTAGTGGAAGAAAGGGGAAGTATCCATGTCAGCAAGGAGACAAGTAAGGTTGGATACTTTGCCCTTAAGAGGCCTCTGCAGAGCTGAGTGTGGCATTAAATGTTTTATGCTTTATTTGTTCTAGTTCCTCATCTCATTCCTCCAGAAGACACTCATGTTTTGTTTTATTATCAGCCCACAAAGTGTTGAAGTGCCACAGTGCCAGTGCAGAGAATATCTCCTCACATCACCTATAATCTGTGTAAAAGCATCCAACAGGAGGGCTCTTGTAAGGGTTAAGCGTGCCAAGGAGGAGGTACGGTATCTGCGGTCTGGACAAAGAGCAAACACAAGAGAGAATAAATGCTATGCCTGGATCTCTCTAATTTAATGTAAGTATAGCATGAGCTCATTCCTGAGGTGCTTTTTTTTTCCTTTCAAACAAAGAAAATATGAGCTCACATTTCGAGGAGCCGTATATTACCGCCAGTTTTATGCTCAAGCCAAAATATCATAAAAAAAATCAGATTTAGCAGCTAATCGTTTGCTCTGCTAGGCGTTGGCGTCATTTCAAACAAACTGCACGGCATCAGCATTTTAAGATTACACTTTGAATGGAAGCCTTTCTCTTGCTTGGGAAGGGTCAAATTAAATGCAAATTTTTGGATCAAATGAAAAACTGATTTGGAATTAGGTTTGAGTCCACAGAGTCATTTTTCACCAGGCTCCCAGAGCTCAAGGCCCTGGTGCCTTTGGGAGACCAAATGTTGAAAAGTAGGCGTGTGATGGGAATGTTATTGGCCCAAAAAGTGCTTTTGGGCATCCTTTGGGAGCTTAAGCCCCAGTTAAGCCCCGACTACTCAAGTGGAGCAGCTGAGCAGCCAACAGTGTGAGACTGCTGTTGCATTAGCAACCTCCCAGGTGTATATGTTCACTGTAACGCCTCTCTGGAACCCCTCCAGATGTGAGCCCTGTGTTGTGTTCAGTCACTGAGGTGAGGCTCGTCGTGTCTATCCAGACGGTGACATCACCCAGAATAGAGACGGGCTAAAATCCAACATTCAGGTCTTTCATTAATAACGCTGCTGACCGGAGCCTCTCAGGCAGCCCCTCGACGTGAACAGAGGCATCCCGCCGGCGCACTTCATCGACATTAGAAGTGTTTTCTGCCACGAGGATCCTGATGCAGCCAAGAGACCTGAAAACACCAGGGCTGCACTTTACCGCAGTATCCCTAACATGCTCCTTCCTTTACTTCCCTGAGTGGTTTCAGATTTTATGGACTGGCGTGGCATAAAGTCATGGTTGAAACCAGCTACAAAAGGGAGCAGACTGGACCTAAACCAGGTTGCAGGATAAAAGGTGACCTGAAGAACATTAAAAAAAGATATCCATTTCCTGTCTGCAGTCTCACTGCCTGAGCATCAAACACTAAGACCTTAGTCTGTGTATGAGACGCACCAGGCTTTCAACTAGTACAGTGAACCCATCTGCGTCATTGTTAGACGGTGAGCACAAAGAGGGAGGGAGGGGTGTGTGGTTCAAGCAAAGACTTGTATTATATTAACATCATGTTTTTTCTAACTAGTCCTAGTTTTGTTGCCTCAATCTAACCTGCGGCGTTTCACGACGTTAACCACGCGCAATCCTTCTGCGTCATTTCTGCAAAATCAAGCGGCAAAATACGACGAGGATGAGATCATGTTGCATTGTGACTCGAGATACATGACACACAAGCAGCTATTTAGTTGTCTCATAACACAAAGTGCAATCAAGCATCCATCTATTTTACAGAGGATTAGCTCAAGCGGTTTGCATCACTCAATTCAATTAAATGTGACACACTCTATGGCAATCATTTTGTGAGGAAATAACCCACGGGAAACAAAAGGGCGACACGCTGCCAAGAACAGCATCGATGGGACGGCAATCCATGAGAAATTGAAACGATGACGGCTGAGCCTCAGTCTGCTTCTCCTCATATTTTAATTAAGAGTCAGAGGCAATTTTAGGCCAGTTTCCAAGTAGCTGGGATAATGACAGCTGCACGCCTGGACAGGAAGTGAGCAGACAATAGAAAGAGCTTGTGTCCAGGATCCCAAACCACCGCCCAGCCGGGGTGTCATCCCCTCCGAGCTCTCTGGGAGGAGAGTGATGTCAGCCGAACACGCCCACTAAGACAGACGAGCACACAGACGCACGGTCCATCACGGCTCTGTCTCACTTAAGTAAATTCCAGCGTCACACCCCACATCCCGAATCACCATCATTTACATTCCTCCTGAACACAAAGAGGCGAGCAGCGAGTGGGAGGATCCCGGGACGCAGCGAGCAGCTGGCTGGCTGTGATGGAAAGGCTGCCGAGGAGAGCAGGAAGATAAGACGGGAGGGAGGAAGAGGAAGAGAGAGACGAGAGAGGGAAGGAGAGGGAGAGATAAATCATCAAGTTGGTGTAGTGTCGGCTGAATGTGCAGAAGCTTGTGCACACTTTTTATATTTGTCTTGACGCGTCCATCAAACTTAAAACAGGTGGCAGGTTACACTGATGTGAGTCATCTGTGGAATGGTCAGACACGTTGTCTGCTAGGCGGGGATTGTTGGTGACGTAGTCCTGCCACATCTTTTCACTTGTTGTAATCCGATCTTCCATCTTTCCAGTGAACCGAACAGATCACCTGTCATTTCTTTCCAATCGCTCTAATCCCCCCCCCCCCCACGTGTGCGCCATTATTTCTGAAAAACCATGCGTGTCATGCGAGGTCTCGCTCTTCGGTGGAAGAGAACAGAGGCAACGCGTTATGAGAGGGTTCAGATAAATGATGAACGAGGACATCTGCAGAGAGACGGCGGTGCGTCATCGACTGTTGTGGCACACAGGCAGGGGAATGCACTTCAGTGTACTTACGAAAGTCGACAACCTCTCTGTTCAGACACATAAAGGACAAAATGGATTTTGATTTTGTTGACCTGCCAACTACATACGCTACGATTCTAACTATGAATCTAACAAATATGAAGAAGATAGTAGCTAATCAAAGTAAAAGGGCAGCTGGCAATAAATCACCGACTGTGTGAATGTATGAATGAATAGGGTTATGATGTCACAGACCCAGGAACAAGTAGACCTGGCTCGTCCTTGTGCAACTTGTTGCTACGCAGCCCATCCACACTCTCCTCTGACTCCATGCTGAGCCTCGTGTGTGACGGCCTTTGGAGCTGAAAGAGCAATGTGGTGACACCCCTACCAGCGGAGTGTATTTCGCTGGGCTCTTGGATTTCATCCATTGATGCCGTCGTGAAAGGATGACCAGATTAGGAAAGCCATTTCCTGTGTTTAAAGATGCTGGACAGTGTTTGTAGAGAAGTCGGAGGAAGAGCAAATGGGGCAGGTATCTTAAGTGGGAGTTGGATACACAGCATTGATGGCAGACTTGAGAATTGCAACAGAAGTTTGTTCTGAAAACGTGTTTTGGAAGGAGTTGGTGGTAAGCCATGAAAACAGATTTTGGCCTTAAAAGGCGATGAAAATCACATTTTAACATCGAAGCCCAGGCTGAGATGAGAAACAAGAGACAGATAGACAAAAAACGGAGAAAGAGTGTGAAGGGGAGGGAGAGAAAGACAAGAGAGAAGAAGGGATACAAGAAAAGCAAGCAGAAAGAGGAATGTGGAGACAAAATCATGGGTGGATACAAAGAGCGACAGAATTCCAGCGAGAGACAGAGACAGACCGAGAGATAGGGATGAGGGAAGGAGACACATGGATTTGATTACAAGTCGATGATGTCACCTATCAGGTAATCAGCCCCGGGCAGCATGTGTGCGTCAGGCTGAGACGGTTTGTCTGATGTGCATCAGAAATCACACCAAACACAAAGCCACGCTCGGTGGAGAGGGTGAGTGTGTGTGTCTTTGTCTGGTTCTGCTGCTCCTGAACTCACACACACACACACACACACACACACATCACTGCAGGGCAACAAAAAAAACAAAAAAAACGTGGAAATGTGTGACACACAGACGAGCATTCACTGCTGCAGCTCTCACAGAGGTAGGAAATATCCGGCCTCCATCTGGTTTGGTCATTAATTCATGGTTTATCAGATTCATGCTAGATATCAGGTACCAGCCAGCGCGCACGCACACACACACGTGCACTTACAAACTCTCAGGCAGGTGTCTTTTCCCGCACAACACCAATGCGCTCGGATGACAGCTGTGCTTTTCGTCACGTTTGGTCGCAGGCTGTTTCGGTAACAGAAATCAGGGATATCTCATATCATGTGTTCCCTGATATAACATTAAAGGTAGAAGCCAAGTCTTTGTGGTCATTCACACCGAATATAGTTCCTTGCATTGTTGACAACATTTTGTTGCAGGTACAGGCGAGAAGATTTGACAGTTTTAGTTGAGTTTCCATTGAAAT
The DNA here is from genome assembly GCF_949748355.1 of Melanostigma gelatinosum. Lineage (NCBI taxonomy): Eukaryota > Metazoa > Chordata > Actinopteri > Perciformes > Zoarcidae > Melanostigma > Melanostigma gelatinosum. The sequence goes on along the minus strand of NC_136657.1, from coordinate 3,261,593 downwards.
GCAGCGCTCATTTTTACCACATTTCCCTCAGAAAATGGCAAAAGAAAAGACATGAATGCAGAGAGAGGGGTACGACTTGCAACACGGGTCCCCAGTCACAATCAAATTGGAAAATGATGTGGTCAGCATCTTAACAGCGAGACAAAGTCATAATGTTGGTCTGAACTCAGCCTTCGAGGGCAGATCTCAGTTGGACAAGACCTAGTTTCTCCAATTTGCTGCATCATTTAGCAGATAAATCCCTTCATTAATCCGTGTGGCTCATGTTTCGACTCTTGGAATCTTCAGGTAGCTTCAGCTGAGAACAACATGGCAGCACGTCGAAATGCCGAAGGACCGCCCCTCTGGACTGAACGACCACCTTTGACGACCCGCACACGTTGCTCATGCAAACCAAATCCCAAACCTCAACGTACTTTTCTGTGTTGTCAGCGCGATAGTCATCCCACAGAGGTTACAGAAAACATCTTCATCCCGCCACTGTTTGTCATTTGGCAGAGGTTTGTCACAGCTTGTGTGGCCTGCTCTCGTGTTTGATCCCTGACATCTGTTTCAAGTACACAGTACTCTGGCCCCGAATATGTCCACAACCAGAAATAGAATCTAATTTTGGACGACTGAATTGTTTGCTCCAAGAAGAAACAGTTTTTTGCAAGGAAATGGGAGAGAGCACAAAACTAAAATACATCATAGTTAAGAGCTTGGGCTCAGTTGTCGGTCTGCGTGACACAATCTTTTAAATTGCCTGAAATCAATCCTGCTTGACCCAAGTGTGCACTACAGCTCCCTGGTGCCCATGGTCCTGGTGAAAAGGTATTAAGATGCTACTTTAAAGGCTCAAGAGTGATCCAGGGAAAATGTTCTCTCAGCAATCGAGTTGTCATACTTTCGAGTGGACACAGGAACCGGTTTCTTTAAGAAGCGGGAAAGAGTTGAGACTTCAGTCCCAGCAGGGAGCTCAACCACCTCTCCAGCCTCTGATCCCTCTGGCCCTCTGACTTCCAACAACACACGTGACAATTACCACACGGCGCTTCGAGAAAAGTCTTCCTCGTCACAGTGGCAGGTTTAAGACTTGCAGTATTCCCCAAACCAAATGAAATGTGGTGTGTTTGCACAGGCAGCATGGCGTGTTCCTGACCAAACACAAATGCTATCTTTGGCTTCTGTCGGCGCTGCGTGCACAAGATGGCCGTCCAAACTGTTTTTAACACAGCCTCATTCATTATCATCCAACAGCAGCCTCCTCCAATTGGTGGAAGGCGCTGTGATTAATTGCAAGTTTTTACATAAGTCGTAGGGCCACATGTTTTCAGTTTGTCCGTGAGTCTGGCTCCGGCTGTGACTCACAAAAGCTGCTCCATCTGCCACTAAACACAGTGTCTACACTGGCATTTGTTGTATTTGTCAACATTTAGAGAACAACTAATTCAATTCAGCTTAAGAGTACACTACGATGGAAGCTTTCTGGTTTACATTTCTGAACTCAGAGTTGGCCAGAAGTTTGTGCCGATGGTTGAGAGATGGCGTGTGGACTTAAAGCTGAACAAACCAGCCTCGGTTCCTGTCATTACTTCACTTCTGATGTCTAATTACATCCTTTAAAGCTGGAAATGAATGATAGCACAGAGGGGACAACCGGGGACTTGTAATTGTGCTACGTAGCTTCTGGCAGAAGTTCAGTCGAGCCATGAAGCCAGGTTGGTTGACGTGCGACGATTGACTACTTATCAAAGATGTACGTTTGTATTTTTTACATAAAAATCCGGCCGAGTGCGGCTTTAAAATGAATCCAGCAAATCTCTCTGTCCCTCGGCTGGGTTGGCAGAGCTCGTGACATTTAGCAACAGTGACCTCAGCCATTGTGAAGCCATGACATAGTCGCCAGCGACAGCCTGAGACATGCGTGAGTTCGGTAAAAGCAATCTGATAATGGAAGTAAAGACTGAGGCATTGTGAGCTGAACAATGTGCCACTGATAAAGAGCAATGTGTGTTGGCTTTGGCTGCCATTACACTGCTGCATGAAAAGCCATTATTTTGTTTGCGGAGCCATTAGCTTAAAGCCACTTTTACACCCACAGGTGTGTACCGACCCAACCCTCGCCTCAGATATTCTCACAATGTTGGCAGCAAGACGAAGTACATACTAGGAGTGGAAATGAACAGAGTACATGCAGCCAAGTACTGTGCGCAAGTGCAATTTGTATTTCTTTCTTATTTTTGTAGGGATAAATCAAACAAGATATGAGCTTCAGAGCTGTTGTTTTGTTATTTACTTCAGGCCAGCTGTGTCCCTTTCTTTCCAGTCAGCTAAGCTAAAGGTGAATACACATTTTAACACGTCAAAGACACGTGTTACATGTCTTGTCTTGAGCTTTGGTTTCAATTACAAATCCTCTTCCAACATTTTCTCATTAACTTTGCAAGCCGATTCTTCTTTTCCTCCCTCCTCGGCTGAATAAATGACTGATGCTGACAAGAGCCAGGAGGAAATACTGTAACTCGAACTCCTTGTCTCTCTTCGCCGACTGCCCTGCCTCCTGAGCATCGACAGACCGGCCAGATATTTCACACATTACATACGTCAAGAAGAACCTCTCCCTCTCCTCTGCCACATCCTTTAGTTACACTTACTTCAGCAGACTCGCTCAAACCCTGAGAAATACGCACCTCCAGGTACACACCGCGCAGTTACACGTGTGAGCAAGCACACCCCCTTCTTGCGAGCCTCTGCAATGCAAAGCTCCATATAAGGACATGCTGATGATGTAATGGTCCATAGGCAGGGAGCACATCCCTTATTGTTTGGTCTGACTGCAGGAATGCCCGCATTACAGGCACCGAGAGAGTGAGACACACACACAGAGAGGAAGAGTTGAGGGTCGAGTGTTGTACGGGAAGATAATGAGCTCATGGCAGTGAAGACGGGAAAGCCTTCGGCGCAGGTAGGCTTTCAAACAAAACTCAATTTAGGGGGGAAAAACTTTCAAAACTTGTTTTTTAAATCGTTCTCTTGATTGGATTGGAGACGTACAGATGTTAAGTAGCATCATTTCCTGCTGCCGTTCTTGTGTACCTTGTTGCATTAAGTTTCATAGAGTGTGTTTTTAACGGTACTTCTTTCGGCTTTAGAGTTAGTTCTTTTTGTGTAGTTGCTGTAAGTTACTTCTGAAACGTTTCTCTTTCAAACAACTCGTCAAAGAAGTTTCTAAATCCAGAAGGTTTTTGTTTAGTCGGCAGAAGCCAACAACAAAAGTCCCTCAATCTATTTAACGAAATCTAGAAAAGTTTTAAAGTCTTTTTAAAAAGTGTATTAGTATATAAACGATGGCAGGAATTTCATTAATGTTTTGAAGCAAGGGGTTTTATATCATGTAAGACCTGAAATATCCATAAAGAAATGCTGAAACACATGTTGGAGCAGCTATTCTAACATGCTGAGTCCAAAGATATTCACTGTTTAGACAGTAATGAATCTCAGTCTTGCCGGAAAGTGTTGTTGAGCAAGTCACATTTATGGCTCTGCAAATTTACAGGGCAGGAATTTGTTCAAGGTAGCATAATCGTAGAAATACTGACAACGTAGTTTCCCACACATAGGATAATAAATACAAGTACAAGGATCGTGTGGCAAAGAAAAGCCAAATAAAAAGACAGCGTAAGAGACAGAGTATGCCAGACACTACAGTACACATTCTGTGATTATACGACGGTATATTTAATACATGCAGGATGTACAGCCCTCTGTTTTTTAGAACGGCATTAAGTATTTTAAGATATCAAGTACTTTCTATGGCTTTTTATTGTCAGATGACGGTGGTTGTAAACATCTCTATTTCACGAAGAGATATGAAAATAATAACTCATCTGATTGTCACCAACAACTGATATCACGTAAATAAAATGAATACGAATTCAATTAGTCCTCTGAAGAAGCTGTGTTTGGAGGAAAGAATATTGTGGTGTTAAAGTACTGAAAGGGGATTCCATGTAGAAACCAGAGGTACTCATGTGTTTTACAAAACTAAAAGTAGTAATACCACAGTGTAGAAATATTATGTTACAAGTAAAAGTCCTGCAGTCAAAGTATTAGTCTCAAAATATACTATGGCACTCAAGTAAAAGTACTCATTATGCACCTTAATGTTATATATATATTATATATAACACTGTTGGGTAGCTTTTTAAATTTAGATCATTTATTAGTTTATTCATATTTTTAAATATATAATCTTCATCTGCAAAGTAACTAAAGTTATCAAATACATGTTGTGGAGTAAAAAGTGCAACATTTCCCTCTGAGATGAAGTGGATTTGAAGTATAAAGCAGCAGGAAATGGAAATACTCCAGTAAAGTACAAGTACCTCAAAATTGTACAGCACTGAGTAAATGTACTTCGTTACTTTCCACCTCTGGTAGCTCCATAATGTATACGCTGTGTCATCTAATTCATTAAACATGACATCTAGGTCTCTTTTGGAAACACACCACTCCATTAACCATCGCACCACCACAACCAGGAAGTTCATCAAAATCAGAGTTACATATTTGACACATGCTGATTGCACTCTGGGGGCATATCACTTAGCCCGAGTGCCCTTTACATACAGTCCACACACTGCATCAATCAGCGTCCCCCCCTTCAAACCCGGTCACACATGAGGGCACTCGGCCCACCATCCACATGTTGAAGCGGAGGTGGCCATGTGTGAATGCACAGGATATATCGGTCTGTACATACATGACCTCATCACTTGTGGTTAGGAAATGACATATGGAACGTGTAACACCGCTTTAAGCAGCGGGTGAGCCACAGTTTCCAGCTTCGGGAGCCACGTCAAGGGAGGGAAGCCCTCTGTGAATCTGTGGCTGGCTGTGACTCACTGACTGCTGTTTCCTTTTCTTTTTTTAATGTCAGTTATGTTGCAACAAAGCCAGAATGAATCCTGTAAAGTTTAGAAATCCCATTTTGGCCCTCTACCCCCACCAATTAAATCCATGCAACCCTTTTTTTCCATGACATGTTAACGGCCCCCGGTGGCGGTCATGCATCTATTTTAAGGGGAAACCAATCTGAAATTGGTGCCTGTTGTACAGGCTGCAGAGTGGGTGGTAAGGTGCCTTGTAATGTTGACAGCCATGAAACAGTTATGTCACCAGCTTTATGTGCAGCACCTGACTATTTATCCCTCCAAAATGATGTTCTTTCAAGCTGTGCGGTGCTCTGCCCTATAACGACGTGAGATACATCGTGATGGGGAGAAATGTTTTGTGGATCAGCTGATATATTTATGTATTCCCTGAACACATGTGGCAACTGCTTCTGCTGACTTATAGCTGATGTCGAAAGCTGGTTATTTGAGCTATTACTACTCCTATTACTGAGCTATTACTACTCCTTAAAGTAGGGTTGGGTCTCCAGCATTATTTAAGGGTCAGCTGCAGGATTCTTTTCCCCAAAGGTGACTCGTCTACTGTCTTTCCAACTGTATAACATGCAGACTGTCACTAAGTTATATCTAACTCCAAAAATGGCCTCAGACGTGGCTCTGACGGCCAAATTCACTCGTCTATGTGTGTGTCCCGAATGAGGTTATTCTGGACCAACATTGTATGTACCACAAAGTACATGAGGGAATAGCCCATAAAGGGCTAGAAGTGATTTCACAGGTGTGAGGCGAGCAGTGTTTTTTGGGCACATGAGCCATGTCGTTTCCTCTCAAAGGATTTGCCTTTATTAGTGCAAAGTGCCCTTTAATGCAGCAGTAGACAGGATTAGTATCCAGTTCAGGACTTGGAAGTTCCCAGCCCCTACTATTTTAGCTGATGACATCACCAGAAAAACAACGAGGCCTAAGATAAGAGATTGAATAAACAGTGATTAGAGGCGACAGGCTAGTTCGCAGGAAAGATGTCTGTTTATTTCACTTAGCAACTTAGTGTTTCTACGTCCACAATCCATTCGAAGAAAATGTAATTTTTCAACACACGCATGTTCCAAGATAAGGCTCCCTGCACGACACTCTTATCCAGAGTCCTTGAAAGTTAAGATGATTAAAATAGTTCACTTTCAGGCAGCCAGTATATTCCGTAACAAGGGAAAACTTAAAGTCAACAAAGCAAGACAGAAACAATCATCTGAGCACCTGGAATACTCACAGACATTAAAATAGAAAGGAGTCGTACAATCTGCTTCTTGAACCGTGGCCACACAAATCTTCTAATCCACCCAAGCCACACTACTAATGACTCTTATGCATACCCTTATAATACTTCATTGAGTGTTGTTTGGTCTGGATCTAATCGCAACACATGGATGCAGTTACATGTGTGTCCCCCCCCCCCCCCCCGCGCGCTCCCACCGTTTAGCGGCTACCGGAGAAAGAAGTGACATACTGCTGAGACGTGACCCACCCTTCCACACTTACATCATGGCCCACAATCCAAGTGTACATGTGGAATAAGTGATCCCTGAGAGTGTGCATTTGTGTGTGTGAGGGGGGGGGGGGGGGGGGGGGGGGGTTCTGTGTGAACTCTGTGGGACTGTAATTGCCTTTGAAGCAGGGGGAATTCCTTTAAACGTCTAGAAGAAGAAAAACAGGGAGGGTAGGTGGTGGTTTTGGTAAGGGGGAGGAGGGTTGGTAGTCGAGAGGAACCCCTTAATTAAAGAATTGTTCCATGCCAGTGGGCCATCTGTGTGGAAATGCCTGGCAGCTGCGCACACAGCAGACATGACATACCTTCTTCTGGGACTGTAGGCACTTTGGCATGTGTGAGATGTACTGACCCCGTCTACACACTGCAACTGCTTATAAAGGCACATGTGCGTTGTACCTGGACATAATATGAGTACTTTGTAGCCCATCATGGTATTGTAGGTAGGAATACGAGATAAAAGTAGTTGTGGAAATATAAATATCATATACGTTTTCTCAACGATTTTTTACCTCACGGCCTTTGATTTTTGTAGTCTGTAGTGGTGAATTTCAACATCATCCTAGTCAGAAATATCGTCGTCATTTTGACAGTATAGCTCATCTTATCTGGTGAGATCATTTTCAGAGGTTAACATTTGGCTGCATGTCGGCCTTTTCATATTATTTCCCAGAGGACTTTATTGGGCACATGTTACACCGTCAAATACGATGGAAACTGATCGTTAAACTGAAGGCCTAATATTTACAGCAGCAACTCAGGTTTCCAAACCATTTGAGAATTAGCTGGCAACAAGGGAACAAAAAGAAATGTAACCACTGGTATTTCAGACTCCCAACCTGAGAGAGTCAAAGTAATACTTTTTATGATGTGTTAAATTTTCCATGACATAAAAACGTTAGTCTGCCTCAGAAATGCGGGGGAAATAACAGTGTTTATGATGTGTCAGTGCTTGAAGAAGTGGGCCCAATGGGTAGTGACAGTGGGGGTGTAGAGTTTCTTGTGCACCTTTCATAACGTAACCAAATATAGAAGGCTGACATTTTCAAATTATCAGTTAAATATATGGTGCTCCAATATTCACTTTTGGAAAATGCAACTGCAGGGGGAAAGTAACAATTTTGCAAGAGTAAACAAACACTTTCTCTGTTTTATGTACATATGCAGGTTTTGAATTGGATTGCTCGAAAAACATGTTTGCCTTGTTTTTGTTGTTTTTCAGGTTGAAGCTGTTAATTGATCAGGATAAGGCCTACCAAGAAAGAAAGGACGACGAGAACAACCAAAAGGTCACAAGTCTGAAGGAGGAGCTGACAAAACTCAAGTCGTTTGCGTTGATTGTTGTGGATGAACAGCAGCGTCTCACAGGGCAGCTGACTCAACAAACCGCAAAGGTCCAAGAACTGAGTGCCAGTGCATCACAAGCCCAGGAGGAGCTCAGCTCAGCTAATGCCCGTCTGCAGGAAGAGGAGCAAAAGGTCTTTCGCTTGGAGGCTGAGCTGCGTGACCAAGGCGGTCGATACCATCAGGAACAAGAGGCCATGACTGCCAAATTGACCAGCGAGGATGCCCAAAGCAGGCAGATGCGCCAGAAGCTGTCAACTCTCAGCAGGCAGCTTGATGAGCTGGAGGAGACCAAAAAGACCCTGCGCCGAGCTGAGGAGGACCTGCAGGAGCTGAGGGACAAAATTAGCCGTGGTGAGTGTGGAAACTCGAGCCTCATGTCTGAGCTTGAAGAGTTACGGAAAAGGGTACTTGAAATGGAGGGAAAGGATGAAGAGTTGATCCGAATGGAGGACCACTGCAGGGACCTCAACAAGAAACTGGAGAAAGAGGCCAATCAAAGCCGAAGCTTGAAGGCCGAATTCGATAAACTGAACCACAGAATTATGGACTTGGAGAGATTAGAGGACGCATTCAGCAAGAGCAAACAAGAATGCAACTCACTCAAAAGTAACCTGGAGAAGGAGAGGACGGTGTCAAAGGTTCTGACCAGTGAGCTGGAAGTCCTAAAAGTCAGGGTCAAAGAACTGGAGGCTGCTGAAAGCCAACTGGGAAAGACAGAGCTGACACTGAAGGAAGATCTAACCAAGTTAAAGACTCTGACAGTCATGCTGGTGGATGAGAGGAAGGCAATGGCAGAGAAGCTCAAGCAAATGGAGAACAAGGTCCAGAACAGCACTGGCAAACTTCAAGCTGAACAGGACAAAGTGACGTCAGTCACAGAGAAGCTAATTGATGAGAGCAAGAAAGCACTGAGGTCAAAGGCTGAGCTGGAGGAGAAAATGTGCAGCGCCACAAAGGAAAGGGATGACTTGAAGGCGAAGTTGCTTGCTGAAGAGGAAAAGAGCAATGATTTGGAGTCTAAAATCAATATGACGACGAAAAGGTTGCAGTCGCTTGAGAACATAGAAAGAGAATACGTGAGAAGCAAAGCTAAAGAGGAGAACGTCAAAACACCCATTGCTAACCGCTTCCAACAAGAAGACAACAAAGTAAAGGATTTGACACAAGAGGTTGAGCGCCTCAGACGCAAATTAAAGGACATGAAGTTGGTAGAAGGAGACCTCTTGAAAACAGAGGAGTTTGAATCACTGGAGAAAAGATTCACCAATGAACAAGAGAAAGGTAAAGCCTTGATGGAGGAGCTGGAAATATCCAGAAAAGAACTTTCAAAGTACCAACTGGCTGAGAAGAAAGAGTGCAACCAAGAGCATGTTCTTTATAAACGCTTGAAGGACGAGGAGGCAAAGTCTAGTCATCTGACCAGAGAGGTAGCAGCTCTGAAAGAGAAGATCCATGAATACATGGGAACAGAGGAGTCCATTTGCCACATGAAAACTGACCACTCGACAATCCAGAGGAAACTGACCCAACAGGAGGTCAGAAACAAAGAACTGGCCAGAGAAATGGAGACACTCACGAGAGAGCTTGAGAGATACAGGCGCTTTAGCAAAAGTCTTCGCCCCGGCATGAACGGAAGGCGCTTTTCAGACCTTCATGTTTCTACCAAGGAAGTTCAAACAGAGCCACTTGACGTCATGTCTCCCAGCTGTAAGACAGCCCCACTGGAACGCGCCGTGGTTAATGGGAAGCTGTACGACGAGAGCGAACCTGAAGATAACGCAAATTACAGCAACGAGATTCAGCTCACCAAATGCAGCCCCGCACTGATTACTAACGTAAATAATCTAAACAACTTGAGAAGAGCCCGAGTCCCGTTCCTGAAAAACAAAGACACGCCCCATCAGGTGAACGGTAAAGTGCAACCGCGACAGAACGGCAACCACGTTCAGTCGGGAGACGTTGTGTTGACCCACAGTCCTGGGCAGCCTCTGCACATTAAAGTGACTCCTGACCACGGACATAACACAGCAACGCTAGAGATCACCAGCCCGACCACAGAAAACACCCAGTCATTCACCAGCACTGCCGTCATACCCACAAGTGGAGGTCCACCCAAACAGAGAATTACCATCATCCAGAATGCTTCCATATCCCCTACTGCGAAATCCATTTCCCCCAAATCTAAAGGTTCCCCAATCTCTGACGAACTGCGTTCACCAGATAGGGCCCTATCACCTTTCACTATGGCTACATACTCGAGAGCAATAACTCCAGATTCGTGTGGCTCTGTAACACCAGACAGAGCAATGTCACCTATACAAATTGTGTCGGTCACGACCGGCACCCCTGAGCGCTCCCTCTCCACGGAGCCAGTGGAGGTTCATGGAGGGCACGCCATCTTCCGCGTGACCCCAGAAAGGCAAAGCAACTGGCAGGTCCAGAGGTCTAACAGCTCTGGGCCAAACGTCATCACCACGGAGGACAACAAAATCCACATTCACTTAGGGACCCCCTTCATTCAGAGCATCAGCACACAGTCACAAACACTGAGTCCGTGCCACACACCTGGACTGCAGGACCAAAGGACTCAGGTGCTTGCAAATTGCAGTACTCCTACTGCAAAAGGCAACAACAAAATCACAAGTAGCATCACGATTAAGCCCACCTCCACCCCAATCCAAAGGCCATCACAAATTACAGTAAGTAATGTCTATGATTGACCTGATAATCCCCCAAACCCTCCATCCCATCCATTGTTGCTGAATCCTGCCCATGAGATCCAATTCAACCATTGACCCTTAAACCCCAAATCTATACCACGATACATTTACATGTCTGTTTTACTTGATTTATGATTCTTTCTTAAACCAGGGTTTGAATGTTTCCTTTTTACTTTGGTTTGTTTTGCTTGGTTATGTGTGATTAAGTTCCAACAAGTGTTTGCCTGCATGAGAAAACAATACCATTTGAAAGCACTAGAACATTTGATTTAATTTGACATAACACCAGGTTTTAATTTATGTGCACTTACTGTATTGTACTCAGTGGCCAATTTGCCACGTAGTCTGACTATTCACACTGATGTATCATACCAGTTTTTATACTTCATATTACACATACTGCATTATGATTAAGTTGTTTGATTTTCTGAGAATTAAAGTGTGCGAAAATAAGTGTTATGTTTTATAGTTTGTCATCCATGCTTGCCAATTTCATTGATTCACTTAATCCAGCATGTTCTGAATGCGTAAAATAAAAAAAGAATCTGAGAAAAATGCGATTAGATTGAAATCAGTTGTTTGATTTGATTTTTGGTGCATGCACAGGAACCTTTTAACACTTGAGACACCGTGTGTAGTCAAAAGATTACAATTCACTTTCTCAGGTTTGAACATAAAGACTGTCAAGACTTTGTTAGACCTAATTAAATGATACCCAAGTGGAAGAGTTGTCTGTAAAAACCTTTGTGCTCGCACTTGTCCAGATTACAAGACAAAAAAAACAAACCTTCTGGGATTCTCACATGTGTTTGCTTGCTTGAGTTAAAATCATCGGTCTGATGTCATAGTTGCTGCTAACATCCAGCACACAGAAACCCAGAGACCGAGAACGAAAACCAGCGGGACGTGAACTTGGTGTTCTCTTAGATGATACAACGGAAACTCTGCTTGAAACCTTTAAACCTCAGACTGCTGCGCCAAAAAGCTGCTGTTGGAGGTGAATCTAAAAAAGACCAAGATTTGGTAGAATTACAGTTGCTCTTCTCCACTGTATAAAACTAGAACATGGTGAGTATGTTACAGGATAGTCTGTTACAATATTACACAACATTTAAAAAAATGTAATGACAAAAAACATTCAGAGACGTTGTTCTCTCTCTGGTCCTCAATGACAAACTAAATCAACAGCAGATCAAAACAGTGGTTATTTCAGATATTAATACTCAGTTTACTACCTTGGCCATCATCCAACGTGTTGAGGTGTCCTTGAGCAAGACGCTCAATACCCACTGAGTGCTGGGGCACTCCTCTAAAAATGATCCATCTGGGATTGACATGTTATGACAAAGAAAATGCTTCAAATCAAATCTTTCGTTGCTGGAAGAAAGAGAAAAACTGCCATTTGTTGCCCATTTATATGTATACGCACCCCCGGGAAACTTTACACATAAAAAGCCCTTTCAGAAAAGCTGAACCTCCTCAGAAACACTAATGTATTTGTTGATAGTTTAACCTCAGTGGTCTTTCAGCAGAAAGTCTCACTTAGCTTGCTATTCATTGGGTAGTAACCCAAAACCTCTGTTTTATTTTGATTTCTCCCATGAATCATCAGTACAACGTTCGAATGTGTCTCCATGTATATGCATTCTTCTACATGTGGTTTCATGTGCCCACGGTGGAAAAGTTACCACATACGTGCGATTTGTTAAATTGAATCTGTACCAAAGGCCAGACGATGATGATGATGATGATGATGATGAGGGGATGGAGACCGAAAGACAGGAATGGAAGGGATTGTGGGAGAGGATACAGAGGGGAGGATGTGGGATGATTGCATCTGTCACAGCACATTCATTAATGTCTCGTCTCAATGCAACGCTAATGCAGGAAAAGAATGCATGCCGAGCAAGTTGATACAAACTGCATATTTCTGGGGATTACGTGTGTGTTTATCAGACACTGACTCGTGCTGTTTGCTTCATACACATCCAGAAAGCTAACTGAGCTCAACATGTAGCCAACAGTCCAGAGAAATAAAGGCAAATAATGTCACAAAGTAGTCCAGGATTCATCCTCCTTTCCAAACTCTCATTACAAACATTTTACAAAAACAGAAAATTAAAATCAGAAGAGCTTGAATTAGATGCAACATTACTCTTTACCGTACAACAAACAGACGGACAGAGCTGATAAAACACCAGTGATACAAGGAGGACATGATTAAATCAAGCATTAAATTGAATGAGTGTGAAGGAGCACAGCTGGAGAAACCGGATACAAAGCAGTCTGGGCGCAATGATGCAGGGGCTAAACAAGATGCTATTCATTAGACCACGACTTGAGAAGGCATCCAGCAGCTGGGATTACTGTCTGCGACCTCAATTACTCCCTGACTCACTTCAGACCTTCTTGATTCATAAACCGTACTCATCTGGTTCAGCCAAGGAAGACAGAGATCTGCTCATGGTACCCGGCCAGACTGATAAGACGAGTATCCAGTGACACGCTGGGAGCCAAAGAGCATTTCATTGAAAAGGCTACAGTGAGAGGTTGTAATCACACCAAACTCACGATGAAACATTATAAACATGTTTGAATCAGCTTCTGATGTGAACGAAGCGCAGCCGAGAAAGTCTAATTACCAAACTGTATGCCAGAAAGATGAGCATCACTGCAGGCGAGAGCCCACAATGCTAATAACCGCAGTGGAACCCTTTTTTTCCTCCAAACACGAGGCTTCATACTGCGCGTGAGAGGGGTAGACACTGTGAAAGCATAGCCTCGCTCCCACCGCAACACAAGCACCAAAACAAACCTCCTGTTTGGTTGCCACAGGAACAGCCGGGCCAGTGTTGCAGAGGAAGTACTTAGTTGAACTCCTGCTGCACCGCTGATACACGAGAGAAGAAAGCCGCACATTACGGCCTCTCTCCATGTCAAACACTCCCGTGACGCGGAGCCCGGACAGATTTTCTGGCCCATTAGCTTTGCTGGAGCACAGACACGACTTATTCTGACATTTATACCCCGTATGAATATTTAAGGATGTAGTTCACTGCAGGTTTTTGTTAATTCTCAAAACCTCAAGCCAATTAGATCCCTCGATAACTTTGAAGAAACGAATTACCTGAGGCAAACTATTAGCTTTAAAAGGATAAAAGAGACTCCGACAGCTGACCTTTGTTCTTAAAATGATTAACTGTATGATTTATGAGCTAATTTAAAAACCGAGACACATGAATACAATATAAAAACCCAAAATTGAACGCAATATTTTGTGGCCAGCCTCCAAGAATACTGCATTAAAAGCAGGTCGTGAGGTTACATCCACAAGTATATTTGCTCATATCAGGTCGTGTCTGTTTCTCAAAATCACAGTATCTTGCTTATTTACAAGAAGAGCACAACAGGCACTGTGACTGAGGAGTGTACATGGCTCAGTGTGCCAGCTGTTGCTGAGGTGACTCATGATGTCGCAGTAAACAGGATTCTGTTTCTAGAAGTGCCGATACTACCTCAGCCTGCTGGCACGCTGCAGCACATGTAAACACGCTGATTGAAATGTGATTACACAGTAAACGGAGCAGTGAGTTGTTTGAGAATCTGAGAAATGTGATGTTTCCCACGATATTCTTGTGCCCCGAAGGACAAACGCTGGTTTCTAGGCAACAAACACGCTGTTATTGATAAAATAAGACAATAAGATAAACTCAAATATTAGGGACAGCTTTGAAAAAAAAAAAACGTCTTCAATCGGCAAGACAGAAATCTCTTCGTTTTTCACACAGTAAACGAGGTAAAGATTTAAAACAAAACCCTTTCGAGGGCTGCAACTCACAACTTTTATTCATTATTGATTCATCTTCTATAAAATGTGAGAGAATAGGAAAAAAAAACATCATAAAAGATCATAAAAATAGCTGCTGCTAAATTAGCTTTTGATCATTTCATTGATTAATCGAGTGATTGTTGCAGCGTTACATGTTAAAGCCGGTAAAGGACACTAAATGATGTACAAAAGACAGACAACAGAAAACACAATTATTGCAGCTCGCAATGTTCATCACATTTTACAGAACATGTAAGAATATGCAACATGGTTGAAAGGATGTTATGCATTTTAAAGGTGCAGCAGTCATGCAGTAACAGCTTGGCACTGTGGTCATTTACTGCCCATAAAATATGATTTGATATCATCTAGTGGTCATCATCAGTATTGCATCAGATCTTTACGAGGCTACTGGAAACAATTCAGCTTGTGGAGAAAGTCACAATACTCCCCTCTATACTGTGTATCCTATTTCCTCCCCACTTCTTCCTCATTTTCTTTGCTGCAAGTCACTCGTTTCCCCACTTTACCTCCACAGATACCTCCAGAAGCATTCCGACGACCAGGACCTACGAGAATCCCCAAACCGAAGGGCTACGGCTCCCAGAAAGGGACAAACGGCACGGCAGCAAACGTGGCGCCGCCGAGCAAGAGCCAGCCGCCAGCCGCTCATCCAGCCACTGGGAAAGAGCAGCACACACACGCGGCCGCAGCACAAATCAACGACGACGACAACAACCCACATCTAGCTGACCGCAAACTGTGACAACAGCGATGCTTTCACAGACACCAGAATATTGTAAAAGGCCAGCTTACATCATGCTCATAGTTACATCAGATATTAAACTGAACCATAAATGATATAAAAAATGAAATAGTCAATAATCATATTCAATTTCAAACGATCAAAGTATTGCTTTATGCTTTTAAGAACAGAACTGTTCCACTGTTACCTAATCCTCATCTGTGGTGCTCTGAAGACTGCAACATACAACAATGCTTTGTGTCGATGTTCAATGTGCCCACATTGTATTAGCTGTTAATAAACCTACGCAACATTTTAGAAAGTAGTTCCAATGTCACAGATTGGTGTGAAGATGTCGCCGTGATCAAAACAAAGTAAACCGAAGAGTAATACTAGAACATTAGGTGTGTTACATGTTGTATCGTCAGCCTTGGTATTGATCTTTAAGTACTGTATCTGTTGAGGTGTGCGGATAATGACTCGTGGAACACGTGGAGGTTTTAAATAGGTGGCAATCATGTACATACGTGTATAGGTGATGTGTTGTAATGCAGTTACATGATAGTGATAATATCTGAAATGTGACAGTCGTGTTATTTTTGGTTATCAATAAAGACTTTTTATACCTGGAAAAGAAAGATGCTACTTGTGATGCTGGGATTGTTGAGCTAATGCTACTGGTTTAATGTCAAAGGGATGAATGCATGACGTGATTACATTGAAAGTAAAACCCACAATATTCTTAGTTTACAGTAAGTACGTGTAGAGTGTTATTACACAAAGCTACTCAACACAAAAGACAAAACTAAACGGGCAAACATAACTCAAACGACTTTCCAACATCCAACGCGATCACACATCAACACACTGCAAAACAACAGGTCCACCATGCAACGGCACCCAAATAACACTTTGATTTGAATGAGCAACATCAGCCGTACTGTCAAAGCATTTTGATGTATTTATTTGTTTTCTCAACAGTATTGTGTTGAAGTATGCTAATGTTAAGTAATTATTGTGACAACAGGAATACTCTGCTAATAATATAAACTACAATCTGAATACTGTTCAGGTTGACGTGAGACACTCAGAACACCAGTGACACCGTGGCAGGAGGGCTACGTGTTGACATCACGTGTGCTGTGGACAAATAACTGCCGTTTGATATTTCCGAAAAACATTTGTTTTAACTTATCATGTAAAAAAAAAAAAGGCAAACAGTGGCGTCCAAACCTCTTCTTGTCTTGCCGGTGTTTCGTCGTCACGGCGCCGTCACTGGTGTCCAGTCAGAGCAGAGCTTGTGGCTGAACGCAGCACAGACAGGAAGTGCTCTCTCTCCTCTCCTCTTTCTGTGGCACAAACCCAAGAACGACAAGGACCCTCCAGGACAAAAGCGTGACGCACATCTACAGAGAAAGACGTTAATAACCCGTTAACCTGACAAAGGTAATCAAAAACACCAGCGACGTTATTCACGACACACTGACGATTACAGAAAAGAATGAAAGCTGGGGCAACATTCACACATTGTATTCTTTAAATGGCACAAACTCACAGCGCGAGTGTGTGATCGCTCTGACAGCCAGGCTGGAGAGAGCCACAGAGGCCAGGAAAGTGTGTGCGCTCCGGTGAGCCAACGTGAACGGCGTGTGCTGCACGTTTCGCCGCGTCAGCACCAGAGCGTCGTTGAACAGAAACAGGCCCACGTCAGACACCTGCTCGAAGGTCCTAATCATGCACACAAACACAAAGTGGGGAAAAAAACGTCTTGATTCGATTTACAATCTGCAGTGTTGTAATATAAAACATACGGTATTTGATTGTGCAAAGGTTTCCCAATGTATGCGTCATTAGAAAGTGTCACTTCAGCGAAAAAGTAAATATCATGTCAAACATCTACTAAGTGAATACAAATAAAAATCACCACACACCTGAGTGATTCAGGAATCTGTTCATCAGGGCTCCTGAGCAAAGCAGCATCCTGTGTTATTATCAGCTGCCTGTTTCCTTCACTGAGGCTCTACACACACACACACACACACACACACACCATATTAATATAAAAATACTTCAACATGTTGGTTTTAGATGTTGTTTTGAGAGCGTGGGGAAAAGGAGGGAGCTGTGATTTTACCGGACAGCCTCGGATCATCTGCTGCGTTTCCTCCATCAGCCCGTCTCTCTCGGAGTTACGCTTCAACTGGAAACAGAAGCAAACGTCTGAGAAAGGCTGAATGAATCAAGGACAGCGCGAGATACTGCCTCCACGCTCCGTGTGGCGGTTGCACCTTCTGTATGAACTCTCTGAATCCCAGCAGGGTGCTGAGGGCAGAGCACAGGTGCGTGTGGTCAGGGTGGCCGGGGTGCGTGTGCAAAGACAGCACTTGAAGCAGCGTCACATACTCCTGTATCCTCCACACTGGACACAGCAGCAGCTCCTGCAGGCTTCACAAACACACAATCAATTAGTTGTCCGACGATTGCCCTGAAAACCAAGAAAGACGAGTGTACGTGTTACCTCAGCATGTGTGTTGCAAGAGTTCTGTCTGCTCTCTTCAGGAAAGCCCGGAACGGAGGCTTCGTCTCCCTGCACTGAGATCAGACAGGCAAAGCTTTCTCAGACCGCTGGACACTCTAGACCTGGTTTACGTGCTTCATGCATGGTCTGACTGTACCTTGTCGATGGTGCTGAGGGCGGTGGTGTAGTTGTTGAGGTAGTTGGTGTAAACTCTGAGTTTTGAGCACAGTTTCACAAGCACATCTCCAACGCACTGCTCTGCACCCCACTGCTGCAGTCTGGCTTGTAAATCTGCCTGAAAGACCCTGCAGCAAACACACGCACATATATCATGTCCACACAGAGGCACGCAAACAAGACAGTCTCATACAAACACTTGTGTGTGTGTGTGTGTGTGTGTGTGTGTACCTGTTGAGCGCCAGTATTTGTGTGACAGGTCTGAGGACAATGTGGATGTCAGCGTAGCTGAGGATGGCTCTGTTGGAGTTGAGAGCTGCTGTAAGAGGCTCCTGGTACACCTTCAGCACAAGAGGGAAGGTATCGGATAAACACATTGGCGATCTCTGAACCTTTGACAAACAACACTTGCTTGATGTGTAGTTGCTCTGCAAACATCTCAAAAGAATCCTTCTCAAGATGAGATTCTAATAACAAAGTGAGGACAAATAGGCCATGCAGCTGCAGAGCCATCAACCAACACCTGGTTTAAAAAGGGACGATATAAACTCCCTGTAGTTTGTTGAAAGGGTCCAGTTCCTAAAAATTGTCTGCGTCTGTTTTCTGGACTTGATTTGACATCATTACATTCAGGAAATATTTCTCAGTCTGATTAATGTCAGGTGGAACTGCACCTGAAACAATGGCCTCTCCGCATCGAAACTAAATCTCACTCAATTTGCTGTTGGTGTTTTTAATGTTACAGTCTATAGCTACCTTCAGCACCGCGCCCAGTCTCCCCAGATAAAGACACTCGCTGTGGTGGAGCTCTCTGGCAGCTGCACCTCTCCAATCGAACACGATCTAAAGGCAGAGAGAAAGAGACAAAACGAGCTGTAAAGATCAAGTGTGCTCCTTCGACCTTCTCCGAATGGACGAGTTAAAATCGCACACCTGTGGTAGCTCAGGTATCAGGCCGACACGTTTCTTTGAGTCGCGTCGTGCCAATGAGAAATCATCTGCTCCTTTGTTTCTCCCCTTCTGCCCTCCACCAGCCTCTTCTCCCTCCTTCCCCTCACTCCATCTTGTCAGGAAGGCGGCAAGAAACTCCAGAGGTCTGGACTGAAGATGTGAGAGCAGAAATAAAGAAACACACCCTGTTATCCGCAGTTGATGATGCAACTTGAAACAAACATGTTTTGCTCTTGTTGTATTGTACAAGTGTATGAAACATGTCCACCTCTTCCTGTCTTGTGAGAGCAGTGAGTCCCTCCGTCAGAGCCTCATTTAGATCTTCAGACACACACAGCTCCTCCAGGCAGGTTTTCTCCCACAGAAAATGACCTGTAAATATATGAATAGATTCCTCAGACAGTTTACAGGACACGGAGTATTCAGGCATTTGTTTACACCTGCCATGTGTGTGGGTGCATTTAAATCCAAACGCATGTGAAACCTACCCAGCGCCCGGCCCCTGGCCTGGAGGCTGACGCGCTGTAGCTGCGGCCCCCGGCAGCCCTTCAGCTCCCCCAGAGCCTCCTCCATCCACTGAGCCTGTCTGCACCAGCCCAGCAGTACACTCTCACACACAAACTGCAGTGGCGGGGCCTCTGGTCGACGCTCCGAGAGTCCGCTGCACACACCGCCGTCAGACCACTCACTCAGGACTGAGAGAGGGTGAAGAAACACACTATTTATTGTGGCTTTAACATGATGCTTCACATCTGAGATGTCTTTTTGGAGGGGTTTCAGTCTTGTGCATGGTGACTCACTGTTCTGGAAACTTCCGGTGGCAAAACCAATAGGCGCCAGAACTTCCAGACCCGTCAGAGTAGAGAGAGTGTGCATGAGAGCCACTCCCGATGCTGAGGAGGAGAGAGAAAGCAAGAGACAGAGTGGAGGTTCGCGAGACAGTGACGGAAGATGCAGATTACAGAGAAGTGTGTGTGTGTGTGTGTCCCAACATCTGTGTCTACCTACCAGATGCAGCCAACGGGGAGAACATGTCAATCCCTCCTCCTTCCTCAGCTGGTGCCACCCAGCCACACAGCTTTTCCCAGAATTCTCTATGGTCGGGGGTCAGTAATGTCTTCTCTGACAGGCTACTACCTGAAGAGTCAACAGAATCAGGATTTGTAAGCAGAAAAATAAGGTTCCTTAAAAGAGTTTTCAGTTTGAGCAACGCGCATATTCAACTTTAACCAGTCAAGTTTGAAAGGTAAGTTGACAAATTGGGTATGAAGTCAACAATAAAAATACATAGAATTATCCCGACTTCACAGGCAGAAAGGATAACTGTGAATAAGTACATTAATTACTGTGCCACAGAGTTATGTTGTGGAGTCTTTGAGTGTATCTCTGTGTTTGAAATCATTTTATAAAAAATAAAAAAAATAGTGAAACAAAAAGGTGCATGAAAAATGTAAAATCGATTTTATGAGATTTATGATGATTAGTCCTGGGCCAAGGGACCAAGGTAGCTTTAGACTTACTGTAAAAAAAAAAGAGAGAAGGTATAATCATAATAAAATAAGCCATGAAAAGGTTTTAGCAGATGTGATTCACAGTATCCTGAGAGATAAACTTCCAGCACTCGAGGCTGAACTTGGACTCGAGCTAACCCCGGCAGTGTTTCCACACATTAACATACGCAGGATTATTAATTCTCACCGTGGAGCAGATGGATTTCCTCCGTTCCTCCTGGAGCTAGCAGGCCCAGCCTCTGAGCTCTCTGCCCAGAAATAGTCCTCTCCACCTGGGCTAACAGAGCTGCGAGAGTCCCTCTGTGGTCGTACAGAACCACAACCACTCCATCCCTCACGCCACTCAGCACCAACTAGATGCAGCACAGGGAGAAAGAAACAGCGCAGACGGGTAGAAATATGAGATGCTCAACTTGACAACTTTTACTCTCTTCATCGCTGCTTTTTCTCTTACGAAGTAGATGCTGAGTTAAGACTCTTTCTGGACTTGTTATTTACCTCATAGGCAGGAATCCTGTTGGAGATCAGCAGTAAGAGGGCAGGAGGGGTCACGCAGACGTTGTGTGGCAGTGGAGGGCTGCTGGTGAAGGAGGACAGCGCTCCTCTGGCTTTGCTCAGTCTTTCACTGAAAGACAAGATGGAGGTCTGGTTTACGCTCTCTCGGGTTGCATTGTATTATAACATGTATTGTATCATAAAACGCTGATATCGTCGAGGGGAAGCTAATGTGTCACCGTCAACAGACCTGCTAGGACTGGAGGTCTGGACTCCCTCCAAGCTCTGGGCTGCAGTCATAGGCTGTCCCCTGTCCAGGCTGAGACAGACGCTGGGAGACCCAACAGTCCTCGGAGGCCAGGAGAGAGAGGGCCAAGAGCTGAATGTTATTCCAGAGCCGGGCCTCCCTGTCTGAGTTCCTCCACCTCTGCCTCCTTCGGGCTTGGTGTAGCTGCCCCAGGCTTTCCTGGTTCTCAAAGCGTGTTCTGGAAACATCACAGACAGCAGCACTGGTCTCTAAGTACAAGCTTTGTGAGGCAACTGAAAGACATTTCTGCTTAGAAGATAAACGTGCAACTTTGATGACACCCTCAAAAAAGTGTGACTCATTTTCTGATCTTGTATCATTTGATGTCTTTCTTTTCTACTCACTCTTCTCCTCCTGTAGTTTGTCTCTGATCATCTGTCTGATCCTCCTCTCCTTCCTCCTCCTCTCCTCCTCCTCCTCCTCCTCCTCCGTCATCCCCGTGCTGTGGTGGTTGAGGGTCCCGTACTGCTCGGCCGCCTCCCTGGGGGTGAGCCAGTCCAGCGTGGAGACGCAGGAGACGTAGTGGTTCTTCCACGCTCCAAACTCTTTCTCTACGGGAGTGTAGGGAAGGAACCAGCCTCTTGAGATGCAGCGGCCGGCCCAGAGACAGTCCTGGGAGGGGAGAGGAGGAAAAATGTCTTAATGTAAAGCGTGGAAACTCCAGTAAACATCAAATATCTCACCTCTCACCTGCTCAGCAAGGACCCTCCAGTGCCAGCTGACCTGGGCAGCGGCGCTGAGCTCACGGGGGGACAGAAACGACATCACATACAGGGACAAGAAGCGCGGCAGCACAGACGTGAAGTCCACTTGAGTCACAGGAACCGTCTCCAGCAGCAAATCCTTGCAGAACCTGAAAAACAAAACAAATGCAATAACC
Organism: Melanostigma gelatinosum; assembly: GCF_949748355.1. Taxonomy (NCBI): domain Eukaryota; kingdom Metazoa; phylum Chordata; class Actinopteri; order Perciformes; family Zoarcidae; genus Melanostigma; species Melanostigma gelatinosum. Next base: position 3,239,675 of record NC_136657.1, on the reverse strand, counting down.
TTGGTCTCACTTGTGATGACACAAATACACAAACAAAAGGGGAAGGGGAAGCTTACTTGAGCTGGGACTTGGTGCATCGTGTGAGCAGAGTGTGCAACAGCTGTTTCCTCTGTCCGTCAGTCCACAGGTCAAACCAGTGCAGCACAAGGTTGATCCTCTCCTCAAATAACTGGGAGCAAATGGGGAAAAAGGAAACCAAAAAGCTTGATACAGTCAGTGAAGAACGTGTGGAAGGCGCGCCTCATTGCATAAGAGTCTGGCTGTGCTGCGTCTCGTATCTTCTTCAATAAAATAAACATTAGCATTGTCACTCAAGTCAACTCAAAACAAAAAGACCAAAGATGTGCTTTTACAATATTCTTATCATACATATACAACTAGATCTATTTTTTTCTGAAATAAATGTGAAAGGCATCTGTCCTCCCATGATGTGGGTTATTTTCTGGTGTCAAATAATGCATCATATATTACTGCTCATGCTCGATTGGTTAAGGGATTGTGATTAAATCCCTCAGTTTTAAGAAGAGCAAACAACCTTACTGGATGTGGAACTTTGGTAGCTGCAATATTTATTTATTGTTGCATCACATTGGCTAACAAGACACTGGACAACTAAGATCGTTACATGACCAGTCATGATCTTTAAAATAAAGAAAGGAAATGTCTGAACAGTGTCCTCTATCTTAGTTTCCATGCATTTTCTACATACATTGATTGGGCAACTCAACATATCTTCACCCTTAATAATACTGTATTATTAATACAGTTCAGTAAGTTGCAACGTGCCTTTTCCTGTATGCAGTTACTGCAGGACACGGGACGCCTCAAACCACCTCTGCACACAATTCACAATGTGCAACTGAATGATCAAATAACGACGTTACCTTCACGCCAATAATATATATTCTGTCGCGCGACCGGAAGCAGAACGAGAGGGACTTTCAGTCGGTTTGTGCACCTGTTTGCAATCAGGCTAATTGGCCAGCTAAACCGTTACTTCACATTAAAACGGATCATTTAAATCACATATGCTGCACAGTGAAATAACGTGGTGTTCCCTGCCATCTGCTGGTTATAAACAGAAAGAAATCGAATTTAACAACAGTGTTTCGGGCCTCGAGCGTGGCTTCGTCCTGACCTGCAGGTTGCTCGTCCTGTTGTTCAGGGGGGTCCAGGTGCTGAAGCGGGTTCCGGACTGCAGGCTGCGGCCTCGCTGCGGTTCGTAGTCCGTCCCGCTGAGCTGCCACCGCTTCACCGAGTGAGGGGTCGACATTGTTCTTCTCGCGCACGCTTTGAGGTTCTAATGTTCGAATATGTCAACTTCAATGTAGCTCTGTAATAAAACGCTGAGTGCTGAACAACAGGCTGCTGGTGTGGCGCTCTGCTCAGTTACCTTGGAGACGCATCAACAGAAGGATGTGCACATTCCTGCACACAGGCTGCACAGCCTCCTGCGCATTAACAAGTAACAAGATGGTAAGAAGCAAACAGGTTGTCAATTCATGTTGTCCACACTTCTTTGATAAGTGCATTCCTTTATGGATGGATAAAAGTCTATAAAGCATCAAATCCAGTGGCAGGCCGTGCATTTTATGCCTGGGCCTTCTGTGCTGTGAGCTACGGTTATTCGTATTAAACCGTTTGGTACGAGGCTTACGAACCGAACTATACGTTTGAATAATACTCGTGCATTTGGAAAATGCAGAAGCTTAAATTGTGGGAAATATAATGTTTTCGGTGGACTGGGTTCAGTGAAAGATCACTGCAGACCCCTCACACCCTGGACACAAGCTGTTCCAACTCCTCCCCTCTGGTAGGCGCTACAGAGCTCTGTACGCCAAAACCACGAGACACAGGAACAGCTTCTTTCCACTGTCCGTCACTCTCATGAACAATAAATAATATTGCACGACTACCTCTGTTTGCACTACTGTATTATATATATATATACTTTTTTGGGGATATATTGATACTTATTTATAGGGGTGTAACGGTTCACAAAATTCACGGTTCGGTACTATACAGTGGAGCCACGGTTCGGTACGTTTCGGTACAGTAGAAAACTATAAATGCCAGAGAAACGTACTTGATTGTAAAATACTTTTTTGCGGCCCTTTTTTATTCTTATATCTTTTTCCTTGTTTATTGTAAAATAGTGTAGCCTATTGTCTGTACATTGAGAGCGGAGTGGAAACCGGAGACATATTCCATGTACGCCAATAAATAAATACATGGCCAATAAAGCTGATTCTGAGTCTGATTCTGATGTAACAGACAACTGGATGTGTGACCTTTTGAACCCGGAACAATAACAAAAAAAAGCTGGGGCCGCCGTTCCCAACATTCGCCGTTCCGAATGTTCCGAAAAACGCCGTTTTTTTGTTTTTGTTCCGGGTTCAAAAGGACGTTCGGAACGCCGGGAACGTTCCAGCGTTCCCAACGTTCCCGGCGTTCCCAACGTTCCCAACGTTCCCGTTCACGGCATTCCGGACGTTCCCGGCGTTCAACGTGTATAACGTTGAACGCCGGGAACGTTCCGAACGTTGAATAAGTTTGGAACGCCGGGAACGTTCGGAACGCCGGGAACGTCCGGAACGCTGGGAACGGCGTTCCCAACATTCGCCGTTCCCAACGTTCGCCGTTCCGAATGTTCCGAAAAACGCAGTTTTTTTGTTTTTGTTCCGGGTTCAAAAGGACGTTCGGAACGCCGGGAACGTTCCAGCGTTCCCAGTGTTCCCAGCGTTCCCAACGTTCCCGGCGTTCCGGACGTTCCCGGCGTTCAACGTGTATAACGTTCGGAACGCCGGGAACGTTCCGAACGTTGAAGAAGTTTGGAACGCCGGGAACGTCCGGAAAGCCGGGAACGTCCGGAACGTCGGGAACGTTCGGAACGCCGGGAACGTCCGGAACGCCGGGAACGTTCGGAACGCCGGGAATGTTCGGCCCCAGCTGTTTTTTATTATTGTTCCGGGTTCAAAACGTTCGGTGTTCCGAACGTTCGGCGTCCTCAGGTTAGCATAGCATAGCATAGAGAAATAGGGGCTGAATCTTTATTATTATTAAATTATAAAATAGCTATAACTTTGTGATTCTGTTTCGGCCAGCAGAGAAGGCTTAGCTGGCCCTGACGGCCCACCACTGATGAAATCATATTGCTGCCAAATCAATAATCTGTGCATTAATACATTCAGTAAAATGAAAATATTATTATTCACAAGGATCCTCGGATGGTTTAGAAGATGTAGCCAGGAGATTCAGACAACACATTTATTAGGTCAATAAAAATACAACCACCAAACATTCAAAAGAGTAAAACACTTCAGAAATAATCCCCCAACAACACTGGTTAAAATAAGAAGTGGCAAATTAAAGTAGGATTTACAATCAAAGCAGCATCACATGATCACATATCTCAATACAGAACCTGCTCTCTGCAAGTCAATTCAAAAGGTTCGAACCAATAAGGCAAAAATGCTTTAAATCAGAAATTTAAGGCATGCTTCTGATGTCAACATTTGGATAATTCAGTATTTTCCAGCGTCAAACCCGACAAACACGAGTGATGATGTGCAGTGTGTTTTGCATGTTGCGTGGATATGTGCAAATATATATTCAACACTGAACAAGGTGCTGGAGCTGATATCAGGCCACTCGCATGTAGCAAGAAGTCATATGCAAAAAACGGTGCAGTTTCTAGTGTTTAAATGTTATTTTTTTTAGATTTAACTGTAATTCAAACATTTTTTTATTGTCTCTAAAATAAGATACATGATTGGGTTCAAAGCGATATGTTGAGAAACAGTTATTAACATGATTTCTGCATCTGTATTTTGAGAAGTTCAGCTCCGGGTCTTTAGTTTGTGGCGTTACAGACACTTAGTGACCTGTGACAACAAGACAAAGTGCAACAGAGTGAGGTTATACATACATATATATATATATATATATATATGTATGAGAATAGCTAAAGGAGCAAGCTTGAAGTCAGTTTACTTAAAACAAAGCGAATAAACAAACACTGAAGATGTCATTTCAAGGACTTGTGAATTAATCAACTGCTGGTGAGTAGTTTATATCAATATCACTTTGGTTAGCAATGTATTGCAAATCTAAACAATATTTAAAGTACTGTAGGTCAGCCAGTAGCTTAACATATGGTAGACTCCCTCTATACAACTCTGACTATAAGAGAATACATTCAATCATATCTCAGGAGGTTAATTACTGTCATCCTGTCGTTTAGTCAGACAACATTATAACTGTTTTGTACTATATTTACTGTAGGCAGTGAAAAATAAGGCTCTGCTGCACCCCTGTTGTGACGTCTTACAATAAATCCATGCTGCTTTACAGACAGGGAACGCTGGTGAACTGCCACAATACTTAAAGAGGAATAGAGCCTCCAGCTTGCCTCAACGCCACCATATCTGTTGCAGCCCCTCTAGGTGACATGGGTCTGGGTCAGATGAGGTTGAGAAGAGAAGATCACATGCTGGCAGTCCTCGGGATCTCTTGGGAGTCGGCCAGATTCAGTTTCTGACTGGTGAAGCCGGGTAAAGGAAAAACAGCCAAAAGTCTGACGTCTTTAAACGAGATTAGTGCTGGACTGTCGGGAAACCTGACGGCAAAGAAGTTTGACTTCTATTTCAAAAGCTATAAGGACGAATATCATGCTTGAAGCATGTTGAATGTCAAAAAGGATACATCGAAGAACTCAGCTCCTCAAGCTGTGGAGAGAAAGAACATTTTGATTTTGTCATACATGCAAACAGTTTGTACAGAAATATTTGATCCTGTTTCAACATGCAACAAGCGTCTGACTAAACTCTTTAAGAGTTTAACACTTAGGAGGGGAATAAGCAGCTAAATGCTGGGATGTTGAGTAGCTCCACCACATCAATGAAGTACTTTAACAAGTACAAGGAGTTCAACGTGCTGTATCACATCGGATTTTCAGGAGCAGGACGACATCACAAGCTATAACATCTGGGTGTGTTGCTACTGCTTAAACGTGAACAAAAACACAGAAAGGATAAAGTCGGTCGTACATTAAGAAGTAGGTTGTCCATGTTGGTGTCGCAGGCTACTTTCCTCTGGTCCTCGGGCATTTCGTCCACCTCGCTGTGGAGGTCAAAATGCAAACGCGCCAGCTTCTCCTGCATCTCTCTCACTTGCTCCATCTGGTCAATGGAGCACTCGTTGCCTGACAGGGAGAGGGGACATACCATATTAAAGGTCCAGCTGTATCTGTGGCTCTATGGCTCTCTGACCATATGTTTTTCTGGTGAAAAGTCCAAACTACCAAACGCTTGTAGTTTCCCCGAGTGGAAGTCGTTGAGGAGACTGAGCAGGCCGTTCTCCATCTCCTGTACATCCGAGACATCGGTCAGAAAGGAGTGCTGGATGATCGGTGCTGCCAGGCCCTGGTTCTGATTAGGCCTCCCACCCAAGCCCACATGATGCCTGGGTTTGTCTCTCACTCCCCTGGAAGAGACAGGAAACAACAGAAAACGTGACAACAGATTGATCGATCGATGGATCGATAGATACTTTAGTAATCCCGCAAGGGGAATTTATTTCACTACAGCAGCAATTATGGTACAGGTAAATAAAATATTAAACATCAAATGCACAATATATTGAATGAAATATAATATTACATTAAATAACTAAACAGTAGTGCAAAGATTTAACCAAACATCTGACACGCAACCTCACACTTTCACTGTTATTTCTGAAGAAGGTAAACAGATGATATCTACCTCCTATTTTTGTTCTTTTGGCTGGAGCCGACGTGCCGTACCCCGGAGGAAGCGTTGGTCTTCCGGCCAGAGCCACCGGTCGGGGCCGCAGTGTTGGTGGAGGTCCTGGGACTCTTTCTCTTTAGCTTACGCTCCTCCATAACTTCATGTCACGGGGCTGTCTGGGTTAGCTGGATAAGAGCAGGCACTGTAACTCAACGCAGAACCCTGTACGCTAATCGTGCAGAAACAGCACCCTGTGACAGTGCCTGTTTAAATTAAATACCAAAAACATGAGCTGAAAGACGCATTCAACCACAATTACTACCTAGTTTGTCGTTTGTGCCAATGACAGATAGTCCTCACGATGTAAACACTTGTTAAAGAATGCGGATGTAGCCCGCAGCCTGAGAACTTCCTGTTTTGGTGTGACGCAACGGACCCAGTCATGGCCGCATTCCAAATGGCTTCATTCACCACTACATTACGGACTAAAACACAATATGTCATCTCACTTAACGCAGTGATACAACTACAAGATTAATTGACTTCTGGAACAGAATAAGAGTACATATTCTATGAGAAAAGACGACTACGTATTTCACAGAGGTCCCTCTGCTACGAATTGGAACTGGGCCCAACGTCGACCGTATCCCATCACAGTCCTGTTGAATATCTTTGAAACAGTATAACTTCGCTGGGAAATCCTTAAGTGTAGGTTTTTATGATTCTCATGAGGCCTCCCATATGAATCTCGACACATTAGTAATAAAATAAAATAATTTAAACTACTTGATTATTGAGAAATGCATTCTAAGTACTCTTCTTTCTCACGACACATTTTTATGTTGTATTTTTTTCTTTATTCATTCATTTCCTAATTTAATGTTATGATTAAATTATCTAGTAGTACTAAATGTCCTTAAGTCCTGGTGTCCTTGTGATGGAGACAACTGACTCAGTTTGTCGATATGCTGTCCAAAATCTTTGCAACAGCACATCTCAAAAAGGATATTTCCTTTTAAACTGAAGTGTCGCTGATATGTAGGTTCAATAAACAACCACAAGGGGAGATAAGTGAACATCCAATAATGATCCTCCTCTCCCTCTTCTTAATGAAGTATTAATAGCTGATAAAAAAAAAGCTGACAAGACTTTGTAGATATTAATTCATGAAAAGACAACATATTCAAAACAGTGATACATTTAATTCCAGAACACCAAATTATACCTGATGTTTTTCAAACTATATCAGAATATAACCTCAAACAATAACCCTTTCCCAATAAAATGTAGTACAGGTGTGTGGTCAGAATGTGTCCTACATTCATGTTAAACCTTTGAGAAAATGCATGCACATGTTTTAAACAAACAAGATTATGAACACCAAAAACAATTACTAAAAAGAAAATAACCGACAAGATGTTAAACTGTTAATGTATTTCCAAACACAATGATATGCAGCGTAACATTTCTACCCACGATTATAATCCTGCAGAAATATTAAACTGTTTCCAGCAATAACAGATTTACAGAGCAAGTTTGCCGATTGCACTGCAATCTTAAACGTACCACCTTAAGTCATAATGCAAATAAAGGTTAATTAACAAAAGAATACAAATCATATCTCCACTTTCTCTTTGGGCATTACATAGCAATGAACAATGGCATGTTTCACAGAAACAAACTGCATCTGCCTTGTTTTGGCAAATATTATTACGATAGATCGGACTGTCTGACTGACAGTGTTTTTGAGCTTCACGCATTCAAATATTTCTCTTTCAGGATCTTCCGCACCTAGAAAAAAAAAAAAAAAAAAACTCAAATCATCACTCGTACTGATTCTCAAACAACATGCACTTTAATTTACATGAATTAATGTGACTTATTTTACTACTTAAATGGTATTTTCAATATATTTCCGGTGTTGCGCAACAGTGTTTGCCTCACATTAAGATGACGTCATCATTAATACCTTTTCACCAACGGGTCCTCCTGGCACCAGCTGAGTCGGCAGTTCATTTTCAAAGTTCCTGGCCCCGGGGTCGCCGCCTCTCCTCATCAGCAGCGTCACTGCTTCCACTTGAGTGTCATGATTTTGCAAAGAGCTGACGATGTGCAGGGCTGTGTTCCCACTGAACGTCTGAAACACACACGCGCAGAATCACGCGATGCGTTCCACGCAGTTTGTATGTGCCACGCTCACGTCACAGTCGATTTTGTCACAAAATAAAACAACTTGCCTGAACATTGACGACCGACAGTGAAGAGGGCTGCGCGAGGAAAATGTTAAACAGCTCGACGTTTGCCTCCGCAGAAGCCATGTGAAGACACGTCCTTCCACTTTTTAGGTCCTGCGTAAATGAAAAACAAGGCAATTCCCTCAGATCCAAGCTCAGTGGCTTTTTAATACCAATCAGTGTGGTTTGAACAGTTACCTTTGTCCCACAGGAGGCGCCCATGAGCAGCAGAGTCTTGATACACTCCACAGACATCTGTGTCTTCTGCATCAGCGCCTTCGCCTGATATGCACAAAGACTCCCCGGACTCTTCAGCTCTTTAACGACAGCGTTGTGAGACAACACTGCTGCATGCAGCGGAGTGAAACCTCCAGACAGAGAACAGCACGTCATCACAAAGACACTCTGCGTAAGAGTCGCAGCAGGTTTTAACTCGGATAAGACGTACTCACCATCATAATTGAACATTTCAATGTCAATTGGCTGCCCGCTCCCCATTAGGGTCCTCCAGATGCTCTAAGACAGTGTAGAAAACATTCAATATCCCAAAATGATCATGTTATGTGCCAAACTGATTTTCAATCATTGACATTTGCACGCAACCGAGCAGTTAAATCCACCTGAAGGCTGAGAAAGTAGCCTTTCTCAGCGCACACGTGCAAAGGAGAGCGGCCCCAGCAGTCCCGCGCGTTGATCTGCGCCCCGTGTCTCAGCAGGTCCTGGACTATCAACTGCTGATTGGTGGCGGCTGCGATCTGAAGAGCGGTCTACGTACAAAGAGTCGGCGCGTGTGGGTTAAATGGGTACTATTCACGAATTAAACGAACTCGCTAAGCCTTTGTACCTGCCCATTGTGCTCTTTCATGTCCAGAGAGCCACATCGAGCCATTCTGGTAGCAAGCGCATAAGCCAGAGCCCGTCGGCCTTGTGCCACTGCTATGTGAAGACATCTGGCAAGTGGAAAGGAAATAAGACACATGCAAACAAATGTTACTTCATTCAGGTTTGCATAAGTGCCACTACCAACTTTGGAGTAACACAAATGAACACAAATGAAAATGTTATTTTCACACTTTCTTCATGGGTACATACGTGTCCCCATCCGCATCTTGCGTGTTGAGCAGCTCAGGGGGAACTCCTCCGACCCTCTGCAGCTCTCGCTGTATTTGCCAGTGAAAAAAGGAAAGGTCCGCGTCAGCAGCCGGAGCCGCTCGTCGCTGCAGAGCCGGACGGTGCGGTTGCTGTGGGGTAACGGGAGCAGTTCCAGCGGAGGCGGTGAAGAGACGATTCGTAAAATGGTTCGGCTCATTGTCACGAACTGCACATTTTGCAGATTTAAATGCGTGCACCAAGTTGCTGTCGTCCTGCGAGCAGTTCCATCTCTAAAAGAGAAGAGTTCCCGAGCTGTCAATTGAATAATCCGACTCCAAAACCAGATTCAACACATTTATGAAGAAATAATATCTTTCTGTAAAGTCGACTTCTACCTGTGACTTACCTGGCGTCTCATCACGAGCAGCTCTTTCACGGTCTTCTTCTGTAAAGCTTGGAAGTATTCTGGTGGTCTGGGATCAGTGATCAGAAAGCCTGGGGAGGGGGGGGGGGGGGGGGGACTGTCAGTTGTTAAATAGACATCATACATACATTGGAGGTAGTTGGCAAACAAACAGGCGTGGAAGAAGTTTTCAAATCCTTCACTTCAGTAAAAGTAACTCAAATTACAAGAATACTCCATTACTAGTAAAAGTCCTGAATTCAGAATTGTACTTGATGTATCAACAGTAATGGACATTGTTAGATTAATACTTGTGCATGAATGTGTAAGCTGTATATTAAAGCAGATAAGGTGTCCGTCCTCCATAGAAGGTTTTTTAAAGCAGCCATGGAAGATTGCTTATCGTGTGTGTGTGTGTGTGTGTGTGTGTGGTTTTACATTCCCACCCAACGGTGAATATGCTTCAAGGTCCAGATGTTAAAACAACTCCAAGTTGTTGTTTGGTTCGTTTAAATGTCCTCGAATGTCAGTGAGATACGTTCAATAGGTGGACTTCCTCATTCCCTTGTTTTGAACAATACTGGTATCAAATGTTCAGGAACAAGAAGAGTATCTGGTTTCACTTTCATCATTTTTAAAAACATCCATAATCTTACAAACTGACCGTTATCGTTGGTCCCCATTGGTAGAATCTGTCCTCTGGTTTTGTCCCCTCTTGGATCTAAAATGTTTAAGGAGTCACTCATAAAACACAACTGAAGTTCTTCCTTCTCCCACACACCTGGAATGTAAAGCGGCAGAGCAAATAATAAAAGCAAAATATCCTGACTCACCTGTCCGCAACTTTCGTCTTGTCGCTGCAAGATCACAAATCAACTGCCACACACACCTGACTCAACTTCCTGGTTGACAGCTTACTAATGCGAGGCTCAGACCAGTTTCAAAACAAAGTTCTTAAACATGACGAAGAAGCATGAAGTCAGCCTGTGCTTATTCAAAAGAACATCAAAAACAGTCAGTTTGAAGTCCAGCCCTCACGCCGATACTCCATTGAGGGTCAGTTAATATAGAAATGAGCTCCAAGTGCTGGACATAAGTGGCACAACACAGCCTCATTTATATATTCTGATCTTTAAAGACATGAAACCAAAGAGTAACCGTACAATTCACAAGTACATAACTTTATTTTCATGACACGCATTCCCCCATAAAACCGGTTTCCATTCATAAAGGGGTTTTCACAAGCACACCCGGTTCCCTCCCCGATTACGTGTCAAACTGAACCGGCTGCATTTTGTTTCCTCTTCGGATCTAGTGTGAGATGAAGGGAATGAGGGAGGAGCCAAAGTGCAGCGAGATCATTGTTCCACATGTAACAATTCCTCTTCAAATTCCACAGTCGGCGCTCGGATTGGCAGCACACTTTGCTTTCATGCTCGCCATCATTTTAAATCCGTTTCTCTAATTTTACTTGCACATGAAAGACGACTTTTCCATTATATTCAATTCATTCATAAATATCCATCAGTAAGGTGTGGTTACACTCCAAAAGAGCACTTTGAATACAGTGATTTCATCCCTTCAGGTCAACAAATAACTCCATGAACTGCAAACACTCCAGAAAAAAATAAATATATTAAACTCTGTTAGAACACAGCTCCAACAGGATGACAACATAAAGTGCTCTGTGCCTCATAGTGGAGGGTTTGGAATAACACGGAACGCAGAGTTACCAAAACATGAACTACTATTGGTAGAGTTTTGACTGAAATAAACACTGCACGCAAACTCCCGCTGAAATGAATCTCCAATGTACCAATGCCCGCTGCACAGAAAAATACATTCAAAGAGAAGACGATAAAGAAAAGGTCCCATGAGTGAAGTGGTGGTCCGGCATGAAGAGCGTTGTTTCAATTCGCCTCCACGAGTTCAGTCGGGGCCTGATGGACAGAAACCAGAACATTTTGTTAATTTAACAAACACAATACAAAGAAATCAATGACTGTTCACTTTAATGTATTTGCTTTGTTATTTCTCATCAAACCGTAATAACCACATGCACTTAAAAGTCAAACACACAAAGAAATGCAGCCGTCTATCATCCAGTCGACACTGACCTGCGAGGTATTTGGCACAGACTAACATCAACATGCTGCCCATGATGTAGAGGCCCAGGGGGGTGCTGCTGAAGATACTCGCCTCACCTTTTGGTCATTTAAACAGCGAGAAGAGCAGTTATACAACAAAACAAAGACACCAACCTACTGACAGACAGTCATACATATATCAGGAGGCATTATATTTATCCTTTAATATTTGGGAAAACATCTATTCAACTTTTAGAGTCTGAATTTGGCTCGTCAGCGAGCGCTAAACTTCCTACCGTTTCCATTACAGACGGGCTCCGTCGTCTCCCAGTTCATGGATTTCTGAACCGCCTTCTTCCACCGAGCGTACCGGAACTCGCTCTCTGAGAACACACAGACAGACCTTTCACTTTTCAAAGCGGCGGCTACTGAGGACGCGTCTTTGCCAGTCAGCGGCGGCGGCGGCTCACCGTACCGTCGGGGTTGATCTGAGGCTCGAACTTCTCGGAGGTGACTTCACTCAGGTCCTCTGGGCTCAGGCTCCACACACTCACCCCCTCTGCTGCTCCTGCCGCCATCGCTGCACCCAGAGCTGTGGTCTCGGGCATGGACGGCTTCACTGCAAACAGTCAGGACGACAAGAAGAAGAACAATCATGTCGCAATACAGCCAACAAACATGATGAGACATGAATGGACATCTTACCAACAGGGATGCAGAGGATGTCTGCCTGCAGCTGCATCAGCAGCCTGTTGGACGTCATTCCTCCGTCCACCTGGAGCTGAGTCAGCGGGATGCCGCTGTCCTGGTTCATGGCGTCCAGTATCTGCATTCAAACACAAAAAATATCACAAGCATTCAGGGCGATTGTCACCCCAGTGTCACATTTTTATATGAACTTAGAAATGCCTTTTCAGCTAAAACTGAGTATTATACAAGTTGGTTGGGCTAGTTAGCGTGTGCATCATGTGCCAGGCTGCAGGACTCTAGAGAAGCAGAGAGCGCTCACCTCTCGAGTCTGGAAACACACAGCTTCCAGAGCAGCGAAGGCAACGTGACTCTTATTGGTGAACTGCGTTAACCCACAAATGATCCTGTGAACCAGAGAGGACGGCTGCGTGAATAACTCCAGCCGATGGTTTGATTCTTAGCTGCGCTGCGGGGTAGATCTCGGACTTACCCTCGAGCACTGGGCTCCCAGTACGGAGCGTAAAGACCTGAAAAAGCAGGAACAAAATAACAGCCGTAGGATGTACCGACCGATGCAGCCAGCTTCTCTGCAACGGGAAAGAAAGGGGAAAAGGGTTCACCAAAAGTAAACCACAATACATAAACAGACCCGTGTTTCCTTAAATATAAAGACTCAAGTAATCAGTGAAGAAACGTCAGAACTATACGCGTACCGAGCTCTTCAGACGATCCGATGATCCCCAGATTGTCCTGCAGCCAACGAACCACGGCTCCACAAATGGCCACAGAGCCCTGGCAAGAAGCACCAGAGAGAAGATCTTTTTGAGATTAGAAGTACTGATAATAATGAAAGGAATATGAGTGCATTTAAGATGCTGTACCTCGAGTGCGTAGCAGGCAGGTTTGTCTCGACCAAGTTTGTAAGCCACAGTGGTCAGAAGGCCGTGGTCAGACATTACAGGCTGCGAACGACAGAAGAACAACGCCACTGTGTGCAGAACGTGCTCAGATGTCACCGTTAAAATGCTCATCTGTCGTACTGTACCTTGGCTCCTGTGTTTCGCAGGAGAAAGCAGCCAGTTCCATAGCTGAAAAACACAAAATACATCAAACTACTGATACTAGAACCGACACATCTGAAGAGAATGAAACCACACAGAGCCACTGACGTGTTTTTAGCCTGCCCGTCCTGAAAGCACATCTGTCCAACCAGCGCTGCCGACTGATCGCCAAGACACTGCGTTTGAGTCACACATAAGTCCATCAGGTGGAGCCATTGAACACTGCGATGGAGAGACAACGCTGGAAAGCAAAACTAGAGATGAACTTACCCCTGAAATGGGGATACCTGAGAGAGCTCCGGATTTCTGCCAAAAGAAGAGATGAACTGTTTAATAAGTGAACCGGGAACTTCATGCTGAAGTCACATTGATTCTACTTGTATTTTTGGTTCAAACTATTCCTTTTGACAGGATGGACTGTTCAAATGGATGAACTAGATGAACGCGGTGTCAGGCTGACATGCCACCACAGAAGCAATGAGGGACGGGGAGCATCCAGTACATTTCCAACACACCGTACATGTACACACTCGTGTGTGTGTGTGTGTGTGTGTTGCTGGGTCCTGTCACTGAACAAATGTCTGTGACCAAGCCGTTTCTCTGCTGTCTGATTGGTTAAACTGTTTCGATTTGCATTAACTCCTGTGTGAAATATCTAAATGCTCCTCCATGTTCACCAGCTAGTCGCTAACTTTTTCTGTCTGCTGCCGAGCAGGTAGCGCACATTTCTATTTTCGGGGGAATTTATCAGCGCTGCAGGACGTTTTACGGAGGCATGAGCCGTCGCGTGAATCTTGGAAATGCACTGTGTGACGGCGTGTCCACAGAAAAGCATGACATGTTGCTGTGCATGATGAGGCAAATGATGCGATGGCGAGTATTACTTACCCGGCTAGAACAAATTTTCTACCAGTGAGAGAGGGGAGACAATGGCACACAAGATAAAAGCCTAAAATAATTGATCAGTCAACCATTCATGCACTTAAAACAGAACACCACTCTTTCAACACAGCAGTGAAGATATTAGGATAAAACAGGAATATGATAGACTCATTGTAAGCAGGGTTTACTGTATGCATGCTTACCATGAGACCGTAGATTTCAGAAGAACTCCTCACTCGGGGCAAGATCTCCATGGGAATACCAAAATACCTGACGGGAAAGAGCATCAGAATGATTTCCAGGCTATTAATGTTGATAAACTAGTGTTTTGAGTGACAGCCGGATGTCGTACGTGCAGAGTTCTGGGTCCCAGTCCAAAGTGTGGATGTTAAACAACATGGTTCTGCTGGCGTTGGTCACATCTGTGCAGTGGACTCCGCCTGACTTGCCCCCGGTTAAACACTGTTGGAAAAAAATAAAATAATACACACAAAGAGTCAGTTTCTGCACTTGTCACCATCATGACATCTACACAACTGTTACGAACCCAAATGAGCCAGGAGTCCACGGTGCCGAACATGGCGCGGTGAGACACGACGGCCTCGCGGACCTCGTCCACGTTGTCCATCAGCCAGCGGAGCTTCACTGCGCTGAAGTAGGTGCTGATGGGGAGCCCCGTCTTATGCTGCGGGACGACAACAAACGACTCAGCAAGGTGCTTGAATTAAGAACGACGCGTTACGATGAACGAACAAGAGAGAGCGGAGCGTGACTCGCCTTCAAGTGGTTCTTATTCTTTCCTGGAGTTTGGTTGATTAGACGTTCAACTGTCGATTGAGTCCGCAGGTCGAGCCAAACTGAACGACAAACTAAAAAATCAATCTGCTGTTTGTGTCCACATCCAGACCGCTTACATTCGTAAAGAATGTCACATCTGTACCAGGATGAATGGAAACACAACGTTACCGATGGCATTGTAGAGGGGCTCCCCCGTCTCTTTGTCCCAAACAACCGTGGTCTCTCTTTGGTTGGTCACTCCAATAGCTGGACAGATTCAAGCAACAATTTCCGAAGATTTTAGATCGTTAACGCGTCTTTGAAATAAATGAACACGTCTCCAGGGGAGCATAAACACCACGTGTGAATGAATACCTTTAATGTTCGAGATGTCCACGTTGAGCTGGGTGAGCTTTTCACACGTCCGGTCCATGCACTCGTACACCGACTGCAGAATTTCTTTGGGGTCTTCCTCCACCCATCTGAAAATAAGGGGAAAAAAACCAGCAAATCAGATCTACACGTTTCTAAATGATGTAAGCATCTTTAAGGAGTTGTATCGGAGCTTTACACAAACCCTTCTTTGGGGAAGCTCTGTTTGATTTCCACCTGATGATGGCTGAGGAGCTCTGCTGTTTTTGAATCAAACACCTGCAAAGAGAGAGAAATGGCAGAAGCTCTAATAAGAAGCCACAGATAAATTAAAACAGAATCTGTGACCATGTGTCTTGTTTGTGGGACAGTTTGTGCTTGTGGTGCCCTATTAACTATGGAGTGGTCTCGTGTGACGTCACAGTTTAGCTGTCGGCCATGTTGGAGTACACACAAAGCCACTGGCATGCACGGCTGAGTCGCATAACCTATCGGTGGTGAACTTTTGTGCTGTCTTTGGTTGTGGCAGCAGAGCTGATAGAGACAAGAAATCATTCTTTCGTTTGCCAGCGGTCATTACACATCAAGGAAATGACACGAAGGAGCTATCCAAACGACGTCGCGAGAAATGGCTGTCACGCATCTCTCGAGATATAAAGGAATGGAATTTGGCGTACACTAGAGTATGTGCGGATCACTTTATAAGTGGTCAGTGATTTTATTTGCAAATTCGTTTGTGAACAGTATTTAATAAAGGAAATATAAATTAAACTTGGACATGAGAAGGTTACCGAAGCTTCATCGGCCCGTGACAGCAGTCGGTACCAGAGACGTGTCGAGCGTGTACAACAGGCGAAACACAGAGATGCAGCCTCAGCATTGCGTGATATGAGTTTAACGTCGGATCATATATATATATATATATATGTGTGGGGGGGGATGAAGTTAGGAGTTAGTTGAAAGTGAATTCCTACACACACGCACACAATGACATGCACGTACAATGTAAACAAACACACGTGTCTGTTTGCGCTGAGTAAACATTGAATATGGAGTGGTCTCACCGACGTCACGATCTCCTTAGTTACGAGGTCGGTCGGCCATGTTGGAGTACATACAGATCCTACATGGCGGCGCGTAAACAAGGAAGTGCGGCGAAAATACAATACTTTGAATCACTGGATAGTGCATCAAAGGTTCGCTACCTGGCCAAATTGAAGGTTATTGGTAACTTGGATCCCTATACGATGAGTGCAGATCGTTTCAGTGCCGATCCTACTTATCTTCCATCGGTAAACTACGCCAACATCTACGCGTATCTCGTGAACACCCCCAGTCCTTACACGAAAGACGAGTTGGAGTGCTACAAAGGGCTCGACGCTTATAATCAGTTTGTCAGTGGATGGGTCCGAGACGTCAAAGCAACGGTCGTCGACAATTCTCTTCTCGTCATTGGAAGAGTACATATATACAGATCTGGTCCGATATTTAGCAATGGAGTGGTCTCGTGTGACGTCACAGTTTAGCTGTCGGCCATGTTGGAGTACACACAAAGCCATTGGCATGCACGGCTGAGTCGCATAACCTATCGGTGGTGAACTTTTGTGCTGTCTTTGGTTGTGGCAGCAGAGCTGATAGAGACAAGAAATCATTCTTTCGTTTGCCAGCGGTCATTACACATCAAGGAAATGACACGAAGGAGCTATCCAAACGACGTCGCGAGAAATGGCCACACACCAGAACAATACATAAAAACATCTGTTCCTTCTAGTTGGAGAGCAAAAACTAAATACACTTGTGTTTTGCTATACTTGCCATGGACTAAGTAAGATGTATCAATAAACAATAATAAATGAGTTTAGCCACATTTTAATGGCAAGATATAGTTTTAAATGGCATTCTGAATGGTAACATTTCACCATTTGTCTCCAACACCTTTCCCTTCTTACCAGAAACCGCGTGGAGCTCGTGCCCTGGTCGATGGCAGCCACCAACGGCCCTAACGTTATCCGGTGTGAGCACGCGGCCATGGTCCCGTTCATGGGCAGCACGAGAGCTTCTCCACTGGATTAGAAGACTGATTACCGGCAAAACACCGGCAAAACGGCTCAAGATAAAGGAGAGACTGAGGGGGCGTGGTCCGTCGCGGACTTCTACGCACTATTTGTCCCGGGTGCACAATGATGACGCAAACCAGTCTCGCGCAACAGTGACAAACAGCAAAATATGTTATGTGGAGAAATTCTAAAAAGACAGATAAACACGAACGGCTCTTTCCGTGATTATATTCAAAGCAGTTAAACACGTTTTGTTTTTAAATACTTAACAGTGTTAGGGGAAATTTGGGGTTTGGTTTCTTCAAAAATCCAAAAAGAGTTTGATATAGCCCTGGCTCTTCTCTTACAGTTATTCTATTTGAATAATATCCCATTCATACTGAATTTATTGTGCTTTTGTGTTCAATGCAAAATACATTTTTAGAAATTAAAGTTTTCTCACAAGTATTTCAAAAGATACTGCTGAATATTTGGGAGATGGACAATTAACCATATTGTGTCCAGCGGCTTCGTTTATTTCCTTTAATTGTCTAACTAAGCTCTATGAGTTCATGTTTTGTGACATAGTTTCCAGTTAAATTAAACGTCAGCTTTTATATGAATAAAATTCAGTCTTTGCATTAGAAAGAGTTTAAAAGAAGTTGTTCCCATACCGGGAGTCGAACCCGGGCCGCCTGGGTGAAAACCAGGAATCCTAACCGCTAGACCATATGGGACAGCATGCATGGCTCCAGAGAATAAGAAGTAAAATATAAACGATACCGAGTGTAAAACAAGAGGATAACCAACGTCTTTCAAAACCAAATCCGAAACCGTAGCTCTCCATCAGTATCAAAACTTGTTTTATGTATGTATCAACTCTAATATATAAATATATATTTAATTCTAATGTGTTTTTCAATATGTTATATATCAGCTCGAGGACTCATCTCTACGGCGACTGGCGATGACGTCATAATAAACGGCCATTGTTGTCACTCCTGAAATGTGGGAAGCGTTTGTCTTTTTATTTGGTTCGTTTTAAATACTTTTCGTCGTACTTTAAACCGCCAAGGCTTGAAATGTAAGTATTGAGATACAATCAGAGAAATCTTCTGTAAGTTTAGTGAGTATTATTACAATATAATGTTGAATAAAGAAGCATGAAAAGCTCCAGCTAGTTAGCCGCGTTAGCTGTCCAGGCTAAAGATGATATGATTCATACTTGTTTCGATAATGAATGATAATTTTGTGCATTTTCAGGGCTGACTACTGGAAGTCACAACCAAGGAAATTCTGCCAGTACTGCAAGTGCTGGATCGCAGACAATAAGCCTGTGAGTTGGCCGAAAGATTCATGTTGCTGAAGACTGTATCCACATATTATGCCAATGTGTCTCCTCATGTTTGTTTTGCTCTGCAGAGCGTTGAGTTCCACGAAAGAGGGAAGAATCACAAAGAAAATGTGGCTGCAAAGATCTCTGAGGTATTATTAACATTCATATGTACTGACTCTTTCTGTGTTTGTAATCAATGGCGGTTCTCAGTGACATACACAGCTAAGAAAAACATGCCCATGTTGGCACTGTCCTCGGGACTGGCAGGAGAGATAAGGTCCAGACTTTACACTCCGACTCTAAAGCTCTCTTATTATTGGCTACTAGCCTCTACCACTCGTCTCATTTTATCTTTCCTCCTGCAGATTAAAAAGAAGAGCATCGATAAGGCCAAGCAGGAGGCACGTATGTCAAAAGAGTTTGCGGCAATGGAGGAGGCTGCGCTGAAGGCATATGAGGAAGATCTGAAGAGGATGGAAAGGGAGTCGGCAGGTAATTTGACATTTCATTCAAATACAATGTAATGTGTTCCTACGCAGGAGGAGCTTCTGCTCTTTCATAACTTTAAATATATGTTTTTGTGTTAGGATTACCAGCCCAAGTAACTACACAGCCACAACCAAAGGCAAAACCTCAGTCAAAATCTCAGATAGGACCTCAGATAGGACCTCAAGCAGGACCTCGGGCCGGACCTCAGGCAGGACCTCGGGCCGGACCTCAGGCAGGACCTCGGGCCGGATCTCGGGCCGGACCCCGGGCAGGACCTCAGGCCAAAAAACAGAAAAATCAAGCGAAAGCGAGCTGGAAGTCCAGAGGCCAAACAGAGGCTCAGGTTTGGGTTGAAGGACGGACAGAAGATGGACACATGTACTATTACAACACAATAACTGGAGGTGAGAAGAACTTGAAAACACAACCAACATACTCTCATATTATTTTGATACAAACTGGGTCTTTCCAACCTGGTTTTGGCGTTATGTTGTCGTTGTATTTTAACTACAGAATCTAAATGGGGAAACCCAGAGGGTGTCCGGGGAGAAAACCCAGAGGGTGTCCGGGGAGAAAACCCGGCTTCTGCACAGCCTGGACGGACAGAGGTTAATGTTTGTCATAGTTTCTGTGCATTTTTAGTCTATACATTTTACTTCAAATTGTTGTTTGCTAATATGTTAACATTGTTTGTCTTTAGAGCTCTTCAGGCTGTCCATGGAAGGAAGCTGTCAGTCCTGATGGTTATACATATTACTACAACTCAGAGACTGGAGGTGGAATATTTTTTAAAACCCCTGTTACCACGTCTTCGTTATGGAGATACTGTCTGATAATCACATGCGCTATCTTCCTTACCTCACAGAGACCAGCTGGGAGAAGCCAGCAGGCTTTCCTTCAATTGAAGCACCTGGAACTGTGCCCAACAAAGAGGGAGAGAGTCAGGAGGAGCCGCCCCCACCAGGAGGAGAGGAGAGGTCCAGCGCAGCCCTGGTACCTCAGGAGCCTGAAGTCCCTGAACAAGAAAGCCAGCAGTCCAACGCTGCAAAGATCAGCCTCAGGGTGAGAGGAGGAATTCATCTTCTGCTTATCAAGATTCTGTGTAACAAAAACAAATCCAGACGTCACACTTTTCCTCCTCCTTTGTTTTCAGAAAAGGAAAGCAGAAGCCGAGCCATCAGAGGAGCAGGGAGAAGATGAAATGAGTGATGACGCTCCTAAAGAGGCTGAAGAGATGAAAAAGGAGGAAGAGGTCCAACGCACAATGGCTGAACCTGAAGAGAAAAAGGTAGAGGCGGCACCAGTGAAGAAACAAGCCAGAAGGCCAAAAACTGCCAATCCATATGGGACCTGGGAAAAGATCCGGGAAGAGGAGGATCCATAGTAAGTGCTGATTGATCCAATGATTGTATATGTAGCCTACAGACCCTGATACATGTGCCAGCAGCTACTGAAGAAGCTCTGACCGTTTCTTTGTCTTCCCTCTGCAGTGCCAAGGTGGACCTACAGTTGCCTAAGGTGGAGGGAAGCAGAAACAGCAGCGCCAGCGCTCCAGCCGAGCTGCCGCGAGAGCCAAAGCCCAAGTTCAGGGAGCGCATCATCACATCCATCGGAGGGCAAAGTGGACCCGCTTCATTCAGGAAAAACAAGACGCAGAACGGCAAATCCAGGAGCCTCCGACGGAGAGACGACGACGACGACTGACCCAAATACATAAAAACTTCATGCAGCGGAAGACTTTTACACAAACTTTCCAGGAACTTTTTTTTTTAAACATTTTTCAAGCATATTAAATGTATTGGTGTTTCTTTTCTTTACATAAGATGCACACATCTTTTTTTAGGAAAAATTGAGCTGAGAATGAAAAAAAAAGCTTAAAATATGTTTATTTCTTATTATAAAAATGTCTCCCACTGGACGCAATCCACATTCTTTGTACGGACATCTGTCATAATGAAGGTGTGCAACACTTTTCTAGTCTTATCTCATGTATACAATATTGTCATTTCATCCCGTTGTCTGGTACAGGCAGATTTACTTATATACAGGTATTCTAATGTTTTGTATTTTCCGTATTTGTATTTTTCTTATCATTGTGGAAACATATTTGATTCTCAAACTCTCATAAAGCAGCAAGATCAAAGATGGAAACATGTGATCTCAATAAATGATGACCATCCGGATACTGAAAATGTAAATTATGATTTTGAAATGCAACTGTATGAAGGCGAAACAATATTAATTCATCATTCAAAGTTTTATTTAAAAAATAAAAACCTTAAGTATGAGTGAACTGCAGTTTGGCTCACATTGCATCATTTGCAATGTGACTATTGCACAAGCTTACATTAATATTTATATTAAAATAAATAAGTATATTTTAGCCCCCATCCACTAAATGGCATACTGCATGTTCTGCACACTCGGCTGGAAGTCGTGTCAGTCTGCAGATTGGCCAGACTGCGCTGGTTTCGGGCTGCTGCTGCTCTCCACCACCTCCAGAAGAGCCTCCCTCTCTGCATGCTCAAGTACATCAGCGATCAGATCACGGAGAGCCTCCCCTCCTCTCATGAACTCCTACACATGGAGCAGAACACATGTGGCATTGATTTTAAACTCATGAGAAGCAGACTTAAAAAGGCAAACAAATAAAGACACGACAGATCAGTTTTGCGAGAAGTTTACTGGTTGAAAATGACAAACATAAAATGTACAGGTTTCCTGTGATTTATGGAGAATTTTGAAACACTCCCTTAATATCTTACCTTAATATCTCGAGTAACATACCCAGTCCTGTGGTCTGTGACACGATCCTGGCTGAAGTTGTAAGTACGAATCCTCTCTGACTGAGAACGTGTGCCCACCTGGAGTAAGACACAGATAGGAAATGAAGACAGTTTAAAAAGACAAGGATCTGTGAATATTACTATTTCCCTGTTCAAGAGGAGTTCACTCACCTGCTGCTTCCGTGCTGTATGCCTCTGCACGGTCTCTTTACCCATCATGCTCTGGTAGAGCCGGGCCCTCAGCACACGCATGGCAGTGTCTCGGTTTTGCAGCTGAGAGCGAGTCTGCTGACATTCAGCTGTTGTACCTGTTTGAAGGGTGTCTGACGTTTAGAAGACATGAAAGCATAACCGTCTCTAGTCTGGAGTGGCTGCAGAACTGCTCTGGCATGTTTTACCGGTGGGAAGGTGAACGATGCGAACCGCGCTGTCTGTGGTGTTGACACTTTGACCCCCGGCACCTCGAGATCTGAATGTGTCGATGCGAAGATCCTTTGGATCAATGTGGACGTCAAACTATGAGCACAGGGCACAAAAAAAATTATGTTTTTTAAAATCATGCTAATATTACACAGACTGATGAAAAGCAGAAGGTAAAGTGTACCTCCACTGGCTGAGGCAAGATGATGACAGTCATGGTTCCTGTGTGGATACGCTGCATCCTGGAGGAGAGGCCCACCTCAGGGATCCTTTGCACCCGGTGAGTTCCTCCTTCATGCTTCAGATGTCTGTACACGTTGTCCCCAGCTATTCTCACTGCTGCATGGTGCACACCACCTGAGAACCACAGTCAAGTCAATACGCTTGTTCCCAAAAGAACAAGCGTATTGAGGTAAAAATATTCCCTGGTCATGTGCATATGGCTCTGCGAAGGCTCAAATAATTGTTGGAATGCTGCTAATATTTCTAGTATTACTACTACTACTACTACTTCAACTTTTGCTGTTGCTACTACTGCTACTGCTATTACTGCTACCATGAATATTATTACTACCACTACTGCTATTACTACCACTACTATTATTACTTATACCACAACTGCTAATACTGCTATTCCTGCTACTACCAGTACTAATAACCAGTACTAATACTACTACAGCTATTAGTACGACTGCTACTAGTACTACTACTACTGCTACTTCAAAAACTGACTTTACTATTACTACTACTGCTTATTATACTACCACTACTGTTATATAAAATACTACGACCACTACTACAGCTATTACTACGACTACTGATACTACTACTTCTTCTAATTACTAATACTTCGACTACAACTTCTACTACAAATATCACTACTGCTACAGCTAGTACTTATTCAAATGCTACTAATACTTATACTGCTAATAATACTTCTGCTACAACTTCTACTACAACAAATATCACTACCGCTGTAATTCTTTTAAGCTACAGAAACCGTTCGAATATCAAAATGTTCAGCTCTTTCAGGAGAGGGGTGATATAACTTCATATTTGTAATCTTTCAACTTTTTGAATTATTAAGCTTTTTGCAATTTTTTAAAAGTTGGATATCTATTTTCAGCAATGTTTTTGAGATTCCTTTCAGCATTCCAACGCATTTTCAGCAGGAAATGCATTTTCTAGTTCATAATAATAGAGTACAGACACATATGTGGCTTACCAAACTCAGCAGGCGTGTAGTTCAGATGCTCAAAGTCCCAATTCTTATAAAAGGCAAAACCCTGGTACATGTCAAACATTTCTCTGGTGAACTGCTGACAGATGTCACCTGAAACCACATGAACAGATGTTAAGAAAACATACTGCATGTTGTTACTGATCAGCAGTTGGAAGGAACAGTTTGCATTCTTTCGTACCTCCTGTTGTTCGTCCTGATACAACCTCCAGCAGAATATTACTGGAGTCAAGAGGGTCGGTGGGCACCAGAGCTTTGACCAACTGGAGAGAAAGAAGATTCACTCTTTAACTGCCTTATAACACATCTCTACATTTATTTCATCACGCTTTTGTGTTCGTACATCTTTCCTTGAGGCCAAAATCTTGCAGGAGAAGTGTGCTTCCTCCTCTTTCAACAGCTGGGTCAATTGTTCATCTTCATCTTTGGTACCGGCTGAACCTGCAGTCAGGAGGGAATGCAGCTCGTGGTATTAGCATTCTCAAATTTAAGAGTGACTTTAAGAAGACCATGGACGCCAACTGTGCTTAATAATACAGACTGCAATACCTTTATTGACATGAAACACATTCTAATACAGTTTAAGACCTTAAATTCAAAATGTCAAGACAAATACTAATATTTGCCAGCTTTAACTGACAGAAACGAAACAAACACTTACTATGCAGCAGTGACAGGACTTCCTCGAGGTCTTTCAGGGCTTGTTCCATCCTCTCAAACTCATTTGCCAGAGGCAGCAGCTCTGTGTGTTTCTTCAGAAGCACTTTTCTGTCCGACTCGCTGAGGTATGTGTGCTGTAACTTCTTGTTAATGTCTCTGAACTCCTCCATGAGCTGCTGGAGATACCGCTGAACAGACTCGGTCTCGTACAAGTCCCCCAAATCCCTGTGATAGAGGCGTCGTGGTGCTTCTGTGACCAAGTGTTGCACCTGAGTGATGTAAACATGTTTCAGACCGGTGCGTCCTGTAGGTGTCCTCCATCCTGCTCTTCTTCCTCTGCTGCTGTAAACCACACGGCTACAAAAAGAGCACAGTCGAAAACAGCGATTAACGAGCATTGTAACACATTTAGAGCGCAACGAGTTCAGTAAAACAATTAACACACGTGTTGTTAAAGTGTTTACAAGTGCTGCAAAGATCAATGCTACTGTAGCTAGCCGTAACCGGATGTAGTTAGATAAACGAGGTCGAGGAAGCGAATTGAACTCTGGGAAATGTAGTGGCCCATTATTTTTTCGGCCCATTGATATAATGAACAAACGCTAGCTAATAGTTGGCTTATTTTTTCAATAAATTGTATTTCATAAGCTCAGTTGCTTAATCATTCAAATACAAATGTTATTATTGCATCAATTTGAGGAGTGTTAGCTAACCTAGCTTAGCGTTTAACGTTAACATTTTGGCACGTCAATGGTTAAACCGCTTTAAGGCTCGCAAACGTAACGTTAGCTGACGGTCAAAATGTCTACCGTTAACTTTAGAGAGAGTGAAGCTGGTAAGATATTATTTATAGTTAGACATGATCACATAAATCAATAAAACTATGTTCAACCGAGTTTATGAAAGGTGATTTAACAATGAATAAATGTAGGCTAATCCTAACTAGCATAACCTTGTCAGCCAATTATTAACTAGCATGATTTTAGCTTACTGTAGACCTTTTTTAAGCTTCTTTTTTGTTCACCATTAACTTTGATGTGCTTGTTTAACTGGAGCCATAACACAATTAGCTATGGGTTCATGTAGCTACATAGACCTAACGTCTTGGCTGCCAACAAAGCTTTATACTGCTTTCTAAATGTGATTGCTAAAGGCATTAACAGTCAGCTGGTTAAACATACTTATGTGTCCCTCAGGAACACAGGAGAAACGTGGGTTTTCATTAACCAAGGCAGTGGAGGATGTCAGCCAACATGGCTTTGCCCAGATCGAGTCCCTGAAAGAGAAACAGAAGACACTGATCTCCCTGCAGGTTCACCTTTACCCCTAGATTAATTCATTGTCGACTCAAACTAACACTGCTTGTAAACCACATTATTCTGTGTACACATTTCCTATTAGCAGTGGTAGTAACAGTAGAAATAGTTGGTATTAGTGTGGAATTGATGCCCCAAATATGCTGGTTTTACTTAATATATTGCCAATATTGTGGTGGCACAGGGCCGTATATTTCAGCTGCTTAAAAATGAAGTGTTTGTATGTTCAAAAGTCACATGAAACACACAACACATGACAAATGCAGGAGTAGTTTAGCAAAAAAGAGGCAGAATGTTGTATGGTTTAATGTAATAGTGCAAAAAGTACATTTGGTACAACATATCTAACTCAATTTGAAGTTTTTGCACTTACAAATAGTTTATGATAAGGCATATGCATCCATGCAATACAACTGTGGAATAGACACATTGACCTCTCTTTCATCTCATCTACCTGCTTATTTCAAATGCCTTTATATCACAAAAATGAATATTTGCAGAGACGACACTGATTTGGACATTTTGGTTTGTTCCTCATCCAGGCAACTCTTTCAGATGTCGAGAGGAAAGGTGAGATGGCAGAGCAGGGCCTGAGATCTAAAGTGAGGGAATTCCTCATGCTGGAGGGCGAGATGGAGCAGCTGGAGCGTCAGACCAAAGTCCTGCATGACCGCTCTGCGGCCATCAGCAAGGAAAACACAGAACTCCAGATCAGTATTAGCGAGAAGGAGGAGAACGCTCACATGGCACTGGCACGGTTCAACACTTACCGAAACAAGATGGAGGGTCACAGAGCAGCTGTTTTGCATGCGGCGAAACAGACGGAGGCCCATAAAGAGCTGGAGGAGAAAAGAGCACTGGTCAGGATGCTGACGCAGAAGAAAGAGGAGCTGAAGGAAGATTTGGAGAATCCAAATGGAAACACGGTGCAAATGGCAACGGTGGAGTAAAAATAACTGGATGATACTGAATTATATTGATATTCTAAACTTTACAAATCACGTTAATTGTTACTTTTTTCTTTTCTGCAGAGTGAAAATGATGCTCTGAAGAAGGAGATCTCTGCGAGGAGGGAGACTATCGCGAAGGAGAGAGAGCAAGTGCAGAAAGAGTTTGCGACCCATACTCGGATAAAGAAAGACATAGAGGTAAGGCAAGAAGGAAGTCAACATGACTGACATCTATGAGAAACCACGAGCAAAGATATCAGGACTGAAGGCCAGGATTGTAATTTTGTTTTCGCTCCTTCAGATCCAGAACAGGCGCTATGAAGCCATCGTCAAGCGCCTCCACTGCCAACTGAGCAGGGCCCAGGCAGTTCACAGGTTAACAAAAAATAAATGCAACTATATGAGGATACCAACAAGTACAAATGTGTTATTTTGGTAACAAACCACAAGTACATTTACTCCTTTACTCGCTCAGGCAAATGTCTGAAGACGTCTACCACATGGAGAGACAGCTAGCCGAGCTCAAAGGGCAGCTGGAGTCATCTCAGGACTCAGCGGTCAGTGGTCCTTAAAAGTCCCACGTGAATCAACATGGTTTATGATGCCGTTTAACATTAGGATGCATTTGTTGTCAGGTTGAACGTACGCCTGTAGTTCTATTTGTTTGACCAGGAATGTTTGCTGTTACTGCAATTGAACAACAGGAGGCAGCAGTGTCAAATCGATGTCATCAGAAAAGCCTCAGTAGTTTGATATTCACAACCGTTCTTGCTGGATGTGATCCATGAAATGCACACGTTTTGTCTGAGCGATAGAAGTATTAAAAATATGTCTCCGCTCTCAAATAGTTTGTCCTTTAATAACAGGACAGCATGCACTTTGTTCTGCTGTTCCGAGACTAAATCAGCAGTGCGTGGGATGGGATTTGAGGTCGGGTGGTGACAGTTCATCGATTTTCTCCAGCAGCGACCCATGCAAAACAGAAGCCAAGTGTCTCCTCTAACTGTCGATGTGATGGTGTTGTTTTGGTACACGCTGTTGCAGCTTCCGCTCCACTGGGTCGCGTGATGGTGATGCGAGGTGACAGTCCCACTGCCGCCCTAACAAGGGCGGGACTGTGCCACTTCAACCAGAACTCAAAACTACCTCAACAATGAAACTGTCCTTTTTTTTAAGAGAATTCTTGTCGTGGCCATTCCTCCACAACCAGGGAGTCTGTTTGAATGTGTGTGAGGTGACGGGCAAATGTGTTTTCATTACCCACTCAACCACAAATATGTAGTTTGGTGGGCCACTTCCTTCAAGGTGCACTTGGGGAGTCCGTCCAGCCGGTCTGGCTCCCTGCGTCACCGCAGTGCCGCTCTGTCTGGCTGACCTTATTAGCGCGTCCTCAGCCGGACGGCCCTCCGCTCCCCCCCCCCCCCCCCGAAACACAGTATATTACACGCATGAAGTCACGGGCTAATGTCCAGCAAACTGCCCAAAACGTCCTCTTAGAAAGGACAGGCCAGTGTATGTAGGAATGCCACTGGCAGAGAGGCTGAAGCCTTTTAAAAATACACAACAAATGGCTATTTCTACACGATATTTCTTTCTTGATTCTATAATGTGGGCAAAAACACTCTTAAAATAAAACACTTATTTGTTGCGACGACACTAATGCAATTTAATTTGTTGTCAAGCGCACTGTGTAGCACAAACAAAACAAGAGGTTTCTACACTGGGGAGCAGTGAGCTCCTTTATATGAAACTCCACATAAATGTCATCCAGGCTGAGCTATTTTAGCCTCGCTGATTAGGGAACGACTGTAACACCAGCCCTCGACCACTTGCTGGTTTTATTTATTTGGCTGCGACACATTTTTCTATTCCACTTGGCCGCTAAAATATAAAGGGGGAGTTTAGGGATTTACAAACAAACTGAGCTGATATGACAATTTGGAGTTTATATTTTCCCTGTAAAAGACTTGAGACTTGGAGTGCGTGCCAATCCGTCGTGTGTGGTAGACTGCTGAGTGTTGGCAGAGCGGTATAGAGGTGGAAACCAAATCGCTGACGCTATCTAAACTGCAATGAGATAGACTGGGATACTGTCTTCTGTGAAAGCCATTTAGAAAACAAGTCAGTTTGAAGATAAACGTGTTGTGAAAGTATGTGTTGTGACTCATCTGCTGTTGTTTTTACAGGAGCCACAGGTTCCGGTTCAAGATGCTTGCGGGGTTTTTATAAAAGACAAACAAAACGTTTCAGCCATCATGAAACCAGACCCCTTGCTGATATCTAATAGTCATAAACAACTGACTCCCACCCAGCAGCTGGTGAGTGGTGGGAGGCTCTTCACCTCCTCTGACTCAAGTGTGGGTTCGAAATCAGCTGAGCTTCTGTGTGCATAAACACACCCGAGTATAGTTTTCCTCTCTGACATCAGCAGTTCAGTCACAAAGTGAACCTCCTTGCTCTTCTCCAGGTCGCAGCAGTCAGGAGAGAAGTCAGGATTAGTTGATCTCAGAAAGATGGACGCCCGTTTCAGAGTCCCAGAGAAACCTACATTTCCGTGCTACCAGTAATTGTTTGCCTCACGCGCCGGCTCAGTACACTTGAGGATGGCTATACCTCCAGAGACCCGAGGGAGTTCATTGACCTTCTTTTGTTTGTGCAAGTAATTACCGTCTCTGTAAAGTTATCCAGGCAACTCCGGAGAAGGGTCCGTCCCACAAAGCTGATTCATCCTGACTCACGAGACAGCTCTACGTCTGTGTTTGTGCAAGAGGGAGGGGGAAACAAAGTGTGTGGCCAGCCAAATTAAAAAGAGGTGAGGAGGGATATCCCTCAGAAGACACGGGGGGAACCAGTGTGACTCTGCTGGCCTCGAATTGCTCCCACTGGTTCTCGTTAGACTAAACAACACCAGCCTGCTGTTTACCGGCTGACCTCGAAACCAACTTTAAACATCGTGGCCTGATTTTCACATTGCTGTAATGTGCTTAGATGTGCAGTAATTATTGTCAGCATGTGATTCATTGATGATTCAAATCGTCTGAGTTATTTGGTAACGAGGGCGTTCATTTTCCAAAGAAACCAGGTGAAGGTGTGCAGAGCTATTAAAGGGTGTGGCTGGGCTTCAGACTGGTCCACAGTGTGTGTGTGTGTGTGTGTGTGTGTGTGTGTGTGTGTGTGTGTGTGTGTGTGTGTGTGTGTGTGTGTGTGTGTGACGTTGCATCAGGAATGTGGGAATTGTTAATGTAATAGCGTGACATGCCGAAAAGGTTTCGCTTGACTTCAGGAAATAGCCCAGGCCAAAAATATATGTAATAAACGAAACCTTTAACACGCACACACACACACACACGCACCCATAACGGAGCCACACCCTGCTACCTGAGCAACGCAGACAAACACACACACTAACGCAGTGGTTCTCAACTGGTCTGGCTGCGGGATCCACCATCACCCCTTAATGACAAGCCGGGACCCACGACCCAAATTATATATATATATATATATATATATATATATATATATATATATATAATTTGGGTATATCTAGATTCAAGAAGTCTAGCAGTAGTAACGTCTCTGCGTAGTAAACAACTGTCAAATCAAATAAAGAAAGCACACATCAATTATATTTTAACAAATATTCTCATTTTTCAAATTTAACTGGATGGATTATAAATAATACATAGAAATACATAAATAAATGTTCTTCTCATTTCAAGTAAAATAACAGCTGGATTATAAAATAAATTACTTAACGAAATTCATTTTAGCAAAATAATTTTCACTGAATTGCCCTGCAGCAATAAATTCAGTTCATTCAGGATGAAGTGAAAAAGCCACAATATTATATTTTTCTCATCTTCTAAAACAAGAAATTAGTGTTTGACTGGACAGACTCATAGAGGTGAACTCTTCAGAGTCTCATGACTCTGGTCTCTCTGGCCATTTCTCTCTTTTGGAGATCGTCCTATGATTTGAC
Source organism: Melanostigma gelatinosum (assembly GCF_949748355.1). NCBI lineage: Eukaryota > Metazoa > Chordata > Actinopteri > Perciformes > Zoarcidae > Melanostigma > Melanostigma gelatinosum. The sequence continues at coordinate 3,209,118 of NC_136657.1, read as the reverse complement.
TTTCACGACTCACACCTCAATAAATAGTCCTGCTCTGCTCATATGTCCTCGTCTCCCCCCGTGTGTCACGGTGTGTGTACATCTCACTCAAGTCAGGAAACTTGTCAGAATACTTATATTTGATTGGCTGAGCTTCATCACGTGATGTGATTCACAACGCATTGGTCGGTGTTTTTCCTGCACCGCTGAACAAGTGCCGTAAATGCTGGAATAATTCCGCTGCATAAGAAATGCCATTCAAAATAAAATCTTTTTTTCTTTTTTTTTTTGTCAGGCAAAGCTGAAAACGGGTCCGCGACCCACCAGTTGAGAATCACTGCTCGAACGCACTGGTATCCACGGCTAGCAGACTCTTTCTAAAAACGCATGTTAGGACACATTCAGCAAGTCTTTGTCCAAAAACCAGCTTACATTACTGAACACATGTGGGCGGCGTGCAGCTTCGCTGAGAGACGCGTGACCACTTGTGACAGGCATCGTGACTAATAGGGATTCATTTAGACTCAAATGAATCATGAATCTATTTGCACACACACATATATATATATACACATATATACAGTATTCTGTTTATGTCTTTGGTCCCCCCGCCAAAATGTGGAGGCGGGCAGAGTCTGTGCTTCTCACCCACCCACGCAGCAGTGAGTCATGTTTGTAAAGGCACTTTTAACCCTCCAGCTGTAATCGTGGTTAGTTAAAGGGAGCAGCAGGGAGTCCCGGGTCGAGCATGACGTCATACGGACAAGTGTGCGTGCTAGCAAGAGGAGGGGACTTGCCTGGACTCGTTTCCTCTCTGTACCCTAATTGCAGGCAGAGCAGTGAGACACTAAATTATGAATGAAACTGAGAAGGAAGCAATGGTGGGAAGGAAGTGGAACTTCAATATACTCTCTCTCCCAGTGTCTTTTATTGTCTCTGACATACAGAGATCGAAAAGCTCTGCACCGTCCCGTACATACTGTTCCCGATTTATTCAAACAGAAACCACAGCTGCACTTTTATCACTCTGCAGCAGCTTTTTTTTCACCCTCTTTCTTCACAAGGCATCAAACGTCGCCAATCAAAGCCATGAACATCCTCCCATCCACCCACCCTGTTCTGTTCCTAAACTGTTCCTCTATGACGGAGAACTAAAAAACACAAAGCTCACCCCTCGGCCGAGGACAAGTTGGTTTTTTTCTGGAAGAAGGAAGTTCATTTTGCAGGATCCCCTTTTTCAAACACTACAAATAGGTTAAAAATAGGACATTTCTCGCCGCAGGCTGCAAAAACAATGATAAACTGAGTGGCCACGCTTTGTGGCTGTGCTTCTCTTATGTCACTTTAAATAAGGGTTCCAGACCAGAGATAAACACAGCATGCAAACAAACCCAGCAGCCCTTTTCAACTCCCGCTTGCGAAGAGGCCGCTTGTTTACCACTCGGTACTGTACACCAGGTGTGTGTGGGTGTTTAGACGCCAATATTTGCCTTTTTTCCTGTGTTTTTTAGAAGAAGAGAGCGTCAGTGGGCCGAGTGGCTGCAGGTCAGTGAGGAGTCCGAGATAAAGTCGAAAACACCCATCGCAGTCAACGTTAAAGCACATTTCAGCTGATTATTTCACAATGCTGAGGTGTTTCATACCAGCATACCAGCCACTACCAGAGAGACTCCCTCGGGGGGTGAATCTTTGAAAACGTGTCGCATTACAAGCTTTTCTGTCGCATCTTTTTCTTCATATTTGTAAGCCGTGGCAGCAGCTTATGTCTTGTTCACACAGAACAATCACACAGAGCGACAAAACAGACAATGCTGAGCAGGTGAACGCCTGAAAAGTCAGTGATTTTCTGAGATCTGCAGTATTTGACACGCTCTGCTGTATCGTGCCTGCTGCTGAAACACTGACCCCTCCTCTGCCTTTGTTTGCTCTCAAAGCCTCAATGTGTGCTTCTTTGTGTACGTTTTCATCAGCCTGAGTCGGTGTGAGTCGCACCAACCTTCAGCTCCCACATTTCTAAAGTTACAAATACAGCATTGGTGTCGGCGTTGGATAAAGGAGGGACATAAGATCTTGCTTGGGAACATTTTGCAGAGCGAGAGGAGATATGAATTAGTCTGGAAGCTCAGCGTGCTTTTAAATCAATCGTGACAAATGACATTGCACATGTGCAGAAACTATTTAAAGAACCATTTTACTTCACCTCACGTTAGAATATATTATTTATTTCCCACTCCTGATACTCATATGTAATGCTGCTCCTGCTGTCTTCGATGGGGATGCTGATACAATGCATATAATGGAAACGTCTGTCTATCCGTGCATATACGAGTGGGGTGCGTGCGAGTCAGCTGTATACGATATGTACTAGAACACCTTGTTCTTCTCGAAGCCTCAAGAGAGGAGGGGGGTAAGCTGTGTTTGACCTACATATCAACGCAGCATATCTTTGTATCAATCCATGTGGTGTAATTCAGTTTAGAAGAGGGATTATTCAGGCAAAAAAAGGCAATCAATGCCCATTGTTTTCCTTGTTTCTTGATGGAAAACCTCAGTGGCAACATAAATAGATAATTACCTGATATCTGAAATATAGGCTGTGGTAGTGCAGTAAATCCTGGTAAATGAACATAAAGCGGAGTTGCAATGGTGAAGGATATCCGTTTGCTGTGTTTATGTCTGCTGCAGTTTCTACAAAGTAATAGCTGCTTCATGTCGATTCAGTCGCAACGCGTTGCCAATTTGTCTTTGGCAGTAACGGTGATGTCACTGCAGCATCGTCTCCCGTGCCGGATGCTGCAGTGATTCAGCAGACGGACGCTGGTGCATCAAGGGAAATGATGAGCTTTAAATGTCACACCTGAGAGACGGGCAGGCTTCTCTCTCCACTGTGTTGGTGCTCTCTGTTCCTCGCCTCCGCCTGCGTTTTCTTCCTGCTGGTGTTGCTCCACGCGAGGGAAGAATTTGAAGGAGGGGGGGGGGGCATTTTATCTTCAGACACCAGACTGTAAATAATTAAATAGAAGTCTGATTTAATGTTAAAGTGCGTGTATGAAAGGTGGAGCGCCACTGCTAATGATTTATTCATTAATTTAATATCCATGTCATCATTTAAAGGCCATGACAGTTGGTTTGGAAAAGCCATAATCGTTCACCATATCAGAATCAACGTCCATTCCGTGTTTGTCTCAAGACGAACAAATAAAGATGAAGATGCCATTTGCAGGACAGTGTTCTAAGTATAATGACACATAATGATGGCGAGAGGTTGTTGAAATTGCATGTCTTCCCACTGCGCTTTTAAAATAAGATAATGGAAGTGGAAACCGGGGTGAGGTGAGAAGAGGAGGCGGCTGATTTCTCTTCCCGTCTCAGAAACGGGAAGCAAACAGGAAGCAGCGCAGTGATAGAAGCTGACCTCAGACAGCGCGTGTTCAGATTTGGTTGCACACGATGTACCAGACGCTGGATGAAGGAGGCTTTCGAGGACATGGATGATACGCAGAAATAAGAGTTTCAGAAGCAATGAAAGAGGATTAAAACACACTGGGGAGTAAATCTCGGACACGGATCAGCTCCATCGATCAGTTAACTTGCAGTTTATTTTTGCAAGAGAGCAAAATTACTCCCCAAGTAGTTCTGCTGTGCAAGAAAGGGTCTGTGGAGGAAGAGTCTCGCTAAGATGATCGCAGAACAAATATGCTTTTAGGGAAAAGTCACGGTTTGTTTCACTCCGCTGTGTTAAATTATCTGCATTCCCCCCCCCCCCCCCGCCGCAAACAAAAAGGAGGATTTGTGAGCTTCTCCTGCAGATGTGTCCGCACAGACGGCCAGATGAGGCCTTCAACTGCTGGGCTGATCTAGGGTCAGGTCTGCATGGCTTTTAACACGCCTCGGCCTCTCGTCCACCATTTGCTGCACAGCTGCTCAAACACACCAGCTGTGGTGAATATGCAGAAAAAGGAGAAACGTGAAATGTGTCATGGTCTGAGCTGAAAGACAGTCTACGCAGGTCTTTTCTCAATCAGGTCACGTTCCAGGCTATTTTGTCGCACAAGGTCAACTTCTCTTTCCTCCCGTCTGAACTGCGAGTGCAGAGTGTTCACGTGGAGGCCGAGGAAGGACGCGTCCAATGCTCACGCTGGCTTTGCGACAGCCCCAACGACCGTTGCTGGTCAGCACATTTGTGTGCAGAGGACGGGCCGTCTCCTCTTCATCAAACTGTTGATGTCAGGCCGTGCGGCCGTGGAAATCAATCGCTATTGATGCCACTGTACGGCCCATGAACTTAAAAGTCCTCCAAGCGCCGTCGTCTCTCCTGCTGCGTCAGCTCCACAGCGGTGTAATGACTGTCTGGCTGCACAGACGCATGCAAATGTGTGTCAGCCAAAAACAAAGAAAGAATTCAAATCATCTAGACTGGAGCTACAGCTGTCGAATGAAACCGCTTTCTCACGATAACACCGCTGAATAAACAATGACGCAGACATTTTAGAAAACCAGTGAAACCAGATGTACGCGGAAAAGAAGCACAATCAGCCGAGTGAGGGAAGAGAAGTCATTAAGAAGTCGGGTTAACTGATCTGTTGTGTGTCTGAAAGGAGGATGGAAACTTTCTCTTGTTTTGACAAGGTGCTGAGGGGAGGACAAGTAGAGGATGAGAGAGGGCCGTAATCCCCCATAATCCCCCTCTCTCCCAGTGGGACGCCAGCGACGGGCCTCTCTCTCCCCGTGCTTCCGTCTGCAGTTTGTTTTTGTAATTTCAGAGGGCGGCGGTGGCTCATGGCTCCGACAAATATGACTTTGGGTGGAGGACAAACGAGGACAGGGAACACTGAACATAAGCTTCCCAACAAAATACCAAATCCCCATGAAATACTGTGTGTGTGTGTGTGTGTGTGTGTGTGGTTTGCAAATTAGTGGTATCAGCATCTTCAGATTGGTTCGGGTTCTATTTTGATGGCTATTTTCACAGTTTTATTTGAAAAATAATTAATTTTATCTGCACAAACAGAGCCAACATGACGCCAAATATTTTCCGACACCATCTATAACGTTTGCTTATTTTAGTTTCATCAGCTCAGTCCTGACACATTTGGTTGTGCATTAAGCAAAACTGTTTCATCCGTCAAGGTCCTTGTTTGTGCAGATGTTGTTTGTGAATGAAAAAATGTGAGCAAACATCTCCTTCTACTCAATATTTTTGTCCTAATGTTCAATAACAGACGAGATTAGAGGAGGAAGCCCACTGCCGGGAATAGAGGAGATATGAGAACAAACTGTTCTGTGACCTCTCAGGTCTCCATCTGCATGGATTCCTTTGTTTCCTAGTTAGTTTCCTCTTAACTCAACTACTTAATCTGGTTTCATCCGCAGTGTATATTTGGGATTTCGCAGCAATGAGTGTTATCAGGTTTTTCTCTGTGTGTACAAAGCGTATTTCTGAGCGGCGCAAATAGACGAGGTTAATCCGCGTGTGGTCCCTCTGCCTCGGAGAACATCCTGTCCCGGCGGCGGCGTGCTTGAAGAAAACACCTTTTGTCAATGAAAGGGGATTTGTGAAAGTGCCATCTGGACAGGAGCTCTGTCGCCACGCGGCGTCTGATCCACCGAGCCAGCCAGTCAGACTCGTCGAGGTCGGGGTCTGGGATCAGACTGACCTGAGGAGCGGGAGGAGGCCAGGTCGAGGCCGTCTAAATGGATTTTCACTAGATTAAAGACCTCAATTAATTCGATTTGGTCCCAGGACACCACAAACGGAAGCTCTTCATTGTAGCCAGGTCAAACTTCAACCAGAATTGTAAAAAACAAAACAAAAACTATCACATTAAGCAGTTTCTTTTCATTAAAACAACTACGAAACTCTAAAATATTGTTTTTATTGCCTGAATTGAGAGGAAATTTCATTTTACATGTTAGATTTGAGAGAATTTAATCAAAAATGCCAAAATAAATGGGATAAACTAGAACAACCCTATGTTATAGTTAGTATATAGCTAGTGTTACTAGTTACAGAGAGGTTACTACTTTTAGACATTTTACTTTTCTATTTTAAAGCACTTTTACAATCCCTAGTTGTGAATGCTCTATTAAAAATACTTTTATTATTATGTGATAAACACAAACCGAGCTAAATACTGCAGTTTAAGGCGCTTTTAAAACCAATTTACACACACAAACACGTTGTAATGTTCAGCTCCTATAATCGCCTTCACGTGACGTCGTCGTCCCACATATCTGCGCGCTCCCGTTCGCGCGTCCTCGACGAGCGCGCACGAACACGTGCGGTGGGCGGAGTAACCGTAACACGACTCTGGAGTGGGCTCGGTCGTATGTAACCAATGAGAGGTCGATGTTTAAGTAAATATTTACATGCTGGTACACTTCTGCGCATGTGCGCAGAGGTCTATGGAGGACGCAGCCATTCATTATTTTAACTGGGATTTCTGTGGGTGAACTGGGAGGCAGTGAGGGATGTTTATTAGCTAGAACTTGTGGGATAACATGGTTCATTTGAGGGAAAACTATATTAATGCATCAATTTAATGATTTAAATCCATAGTTTATAGTTTCTAAATGGAGAAAATTCGTACGTTTATGACTAAAATCAAACTTCTGCCTATATATATATTTCTATACATCCACGACATTGTTGAAAAAGAGTCCAGTTTTTTTACTTATTTGTTTTCATTTTTTATTTGAGGTGCAACTGTCTAGTGCAATTCTAACGTCACATTTGTGATGGGCTGAGGAACATGCACGAAACATCAACATACGTCTGCTAGGCATCTTCCTTCCTTTCTCTTTCTTTTCTCTGTGTTCCCAATTGTCTTGTTGTGTTCAGCGCTCCAGTTGCACAACGAGCAACTCAAAACACTTGGTTGAACAAAAGACCAAAAAAAAACCAAAAAAGAAACCATGATTATTCACAAAAGAGGCCGATATCACACGTCCCCAAAACGGTGAAACAGTCCAGATGAAGTTAAGCGACGTCAGCGGAGCATTGACGTCCAGTAAATAATCCTCGTGTGTTGCCACCGTGAGTAACATCACAGGCAGTTCAAAACCTGGCAAAACCATAGATATATATATATAATATATATGTACATATATTTACATATTTTGAATAAAACAACTAAAAAAGCTTGTATATATGTATCTATGGTTGGAAACCAGGCACTTGGCAGAGTTCAATTGGAATTTGTTTCATCTGTACAAAATGTACAACCTAGAAACAGTCCTACTTATTTTTCCTTTCCATCAATTCATTTTTACACATCACTTTGACACTAATTACATCAACAAGAGCGGAAACATAAACAGACAAATACAAACCTTTCCCAAGACAAAACAAAAGAAACTTTTGATTCCCTGCGTGAATGTTTAATGCTCCATCCGAGAACGGGGAGGGTGCATCCAGGGGGGGGGGGGGGGGGGGGGGGAGACAGCGACGAGAACTTCCGAGAGAACAAAGAGTTCTCAGAGTGAACAACGAGGCGCAGCTAATATATATATATTTAATAATTCTTTATAACCCCCCCTCTAAACCCAGAACATTAAGACGACGCGTCCTCGTCTTCACATCAAGTAAAATGAGACTCTTTAGGACTCCCATTCCAGATGGGTCGTGCGAATCTGTGTTTCTTCCGCCGCTTTTGAATCGATTGAAGAAAAACAAAACAAAAAAGTGCATGAAGCGCAGCACTAAAAAACAAAAAGGAGAGTAAAAAATGTCAGGTGTGTGCTGATGGGACAGTGCTGGGTTGAGATGGGGAGTGTGGCGAAGACGATGGCTTTGCACAGGTCTCACAGCGAGGGATTCGTTCAGCTCCTTCCTCCGCTGGGCGATGGGTCGACTGTCCTCATCGTCATCACGATGAAGACGACGATTGTCTGGAGCAGGTAATAAAAGCGGACGACACACACACACACACGTCGGTGCAACTCAGAAGTCTTTTAGTTAAATTAAATGTGCAACAAAAGAAAAGTTCGTCCTCCGGTTGAACGTGTGCGCGCCTTGAGACGGTGGCAAAGTCGGTCTTGATGAGAGTCAGTTCACAGTATGGCACGACTCCTTCCTCCTCTTCCTCCTTCCTACCTCTCATCCTCAGGCGGCTCTCCAGAGTGCAGTTTCTGTGTTACGCAGACGTGCCGGAGCTCTGTGCGGAAGGGAGGACTTGCGCCGCCCCGGCTGGGACCGGAACCGGAGGCTGGGCGGTGCCGGTCGGGGAGCCGTCGGTCTGGACCTGCGCCTGGAACTGAGCCATCTGCTCGGGGCTGGCCAGGTTCTTCAGCAGGTTGTTCTCCTGCTCCAGCTGAGTGTTGCGCTCGATCAGATCTTTGATCTGCTCCTTCAGCACCTCCACCTCTTCGCGCACGGCGTACATCAGGTGGCTCTTCACCAGGTCCTGAGGACGCAGACAGAGAGACGAGGTTAGTCGTGTGAAACATCTAGTCTTGTTTGAGACTGTGAACATATAGTCAATGAAGTGATCAGTCAGAAGACTCATCTGCAGATATGTTGATATTTTTCATGTTTTTACTCATTTATTTCCCCCTTGTGTGTCATTGTTCAAACTAAAATCTCCCAACTTTGCTAGTTCCAGCTTCTCAAAGGTGAAGACGTACTGCTCTTCTCTCATTTGTTATTGTAAATCTAATATTTAGGAGTTTTGGACTGTTGGTCAGACAAAAGATGGAATTTCTTCATCTCTGTTTCTGATGAATTGTGACGAGCATTTTACATTTTTTTTGGGACATTTAATCATTTGTCAATTAACTGACCAACTATGTGGACAATCCATTATATATATAGTTCGTTTCTCAACTGACGAAGGAAAAAAACTTAAATGTCTCTTTAGTCTTTGAGGAATAATAATTGGCATTTTGTCGACTAAATTGGGATCAATTAATAGAAAAAATAATGTCCAGATTAAATCGATAATTAAAACAGTGGATTACACACTCCATGATCCACACATACTTCTTGACTTCCTAAACCTGGTCTCCTAAACCTCATGAAGGCTGGAGGAGGATTTGGGTTTAATTATCTGAGCATCCCCTCCTCTTCCTCCTCCCTGCCCCAGTACGCAGCGAGGGAACAAAATGTTCCTGCACCGGAGTGGGAGGAGCCTATCACCGGCAGAGCTATTTATACTGAGCCGCGGGGAGGCTGCTGCTTGCCTAGCAACACGGGGCGGGAGGGGGGGGGGGGAGACTATGTATGTATATGCATGAGAAAGAGAGAGACGGGATAGCGTGTGAACCTCTGCCCATTTCAATTTGCCAGCAAGCCGGAGGTCATGGGTCTACATCGTGAGAGCAGGAAACTCCTTCGCAGGTGCATATATGCGGGAAATGATGTTTTTGCGCATCAGCAGCTGGATTTATAAGCAAAAATACCCACGTAGAAAGAAAAAAAAGCACCATAATGCTTCTCATTCATTCACTCCTCAATTTTGCTCCCTATAAAAGCATAACGTTATCCGTAAAATATTCTTTAACAGGCAATTAAATCATGACTAAACAGCTGCAGCGCGCTCTGCTTACATAACCTTTGTGCGCCAAACGGGCATATTTACCAACACTGTGCGGGTTATATTAGATGACTGGATTTATGACGCTCACCATTGCTTGTTCAATCTTGTTGTCGATGGCGACCACACTTGCACCGGAAGAGCTGGAAGAAAAGAAAGAGATGTTGATCATAAGCCGCATGCATGAGGACACCGCAGGGTTGGATCAGAGGAAGCTGCGGGTTTTATGCTGCAAACAGTATAAATACATAAAGTCTGGCTGGAAGCTTTCATGAGGAAACAATAATGATGTTAGTAATAAGAGGATATCGCCATTCAGTGTCTGCAACAAAGCAAATGGAGGTCGAGGAAAGCTTTGATGGCGGAGAATCAATGAGCCTGAACATTTTTACGCATGAAATGAAGTCACCAATCCTCCAGCACGGCGCTAATACGACAGAGATAATGCGCAGTGACTTTACCTATTGTCAACCCGGACTGACGCGCTCTCCTTCCCGAGCACAGAGGACAGAAACGATATCGAGAAATTCCTCAGGTGACAAACGCCAAGATCCATCGCCACTGTGTAACATTGGGAATTCATGCTATTCCCATTAAAACCCCCGAAGGCGACTCCTCGAACCGGAAATCCAGCGGTATAAAAGTAGAAAAATAGCGCATTATTGTGGGGCAGTCGGGGTGTCTGCTCTCCAGGCGACCGCAGAGCTCACAGCCGGGACACACAAAGACTGAAGCGGGGCGGGCTGTGCAGCTCCCTCTCTGGATGATGCATGCAGGAAAAACAGCGCCAGCAGCCGCGCGATTGGCGCAGACGCGAGCTCATTAGCATAATGCATGCGGTGGGAGGACGGCTCCCGGATTGGAGGAGACGGTAATAACGTGGGAATAATTCAGCAACGTCTCTCTGTACCTGCTGCACCGTCCTCTATAAAAAAAAAAAAAACCCGCGAGACGATGGAGCACGCAGAAATTAAACAGCGGACATTTTGGTCTATTTTGTCTCAAAACTGTCCTGTAAAATGTCTTAAATGTGGACTGCAGGTGATGGAGAAAGTGTGACTGAAACAGTGACTCCACCTGTCGGTGATAACTCACGCGCGTGAGGACACACTGATGTCTGTGCAGTGTAAACGGAAGACAAGAGACACTTCCATTGTCTCCGAGGGGATTCTTCAAATAAATAATTTAAAACAAATTGATAATGATAAGAAATAGTTAATTGCAGCCCTATTCCTCAGTATACTTGGGCTTAAATATTGAAGAAATATATATGTTGTTGTTAACTGCTAATATAATGTTCTATCCACACACACACAGGTTTCTGAAACAAATTACTACTAATTTGTAAGTTTGCAGAATAGAGTAATAAAATATGAAATGTGAGAGAAAAGAAAATGTATTTTCCTTCTCCATGATACTGAAATATCAGTTAAGGGAAATCAAATGTATTGTTTTATTTGAACCAACAGTGTAAAACCCCAAATATATTCAAGTTGACAATGACGTAAAAAAGGCAAATCCTCTCATTTTTCCCTGACAAATGTTTAAAATGATTAACTGATTATCAAAACTTGAAGACAAATTTTCTGTCCGACAACTAATTCATTAAATGACTTATCTTTCTAACACTAGAAGGGTTTTGTCTTCTCCTCAGCCACGTTTCTGGTCTCAAAACTCCCACGTTGACACACTTCCACCAACTGATCCAGAGACAGATGTAACACAGCTAAGGTGTGAAGAAGCAACAGTTCGTTAGCTCGTCCGTTAGCTCGTACTGATTGAATTAAAATGGCCAAATGTACCTTTTTATTTTGTGCGCTGCAACTATGAGTTATTAGTTATGTCCAAAGCTCAAAGATATTCAGTTTAATATCATAAAAGAACAAGAAATCCACCAGATATTCACGTTTGAGATGCTGGAACCAGTTTATTTTTCTGGCTTAATAATAAAATGTGTTATCTGACAGATTGTTTCATGTCTCTGCGTATACGTTTGTATTTTAGGGCTTTAACGGTCAAAGGGAACTCGGACAGGATTTAGCGATTTTAGAGAACTGGAAATGAACATTTGTTCTCCTTTTTCTTTCTTCCAAAAAAGGAGCAGAGTCACATGTTTTCTGGATTGTATGTCATGGGAAATATTAAACACTCAACTGGAGGATAATTGTGTGTTTTTACAGGTTGTATATTTGTTGTTGGACAGGCTGTATGAATATGGGTTTATTGGAGACTGAAGTCTATTAGTGGCGTGATAACTGAACAAAGGGAAGCAAACATGGGCCGACTGGATCGATTGAGGAACTGGAACATGGTGCTTATCTCTGGCAGTTGAGATTGGAGGGAAAAGCTCAACTGAAAGCAGACGAGATATAAAGTCTTGTGTCCGGACGTGTGAAGGGCCACGTTACGGTGAATAAACATCAGCCAGCCCCGCTCTCCTACCCGCACACAGTCAAGTGTAACAGCAGGCATGTGCAGGAGCGAGAACACGGTGTCCTCAAACGCACTGAGAAACATCCAATCAACTGGACGCCACCACACCGATCAGACACACCAACACAAAGCCCCCGGCTTAATCCCTCAGACCTGAACCCCCCCACTACTACACCCCTCGCCCCCGCCCGATCCCCTGCTCCCCGTAGCTGTTAGAGATCCACATGGGGGAGCCCCGACCAACAATGGAGGACGGGGATGAGAAGGTGTGTGTGTGTGTACAACAGGAACGTGAATCCTCCGTACGAAGCCTGAATCACACATCGACTCTCAGACGACTGGGTCTGGTGAGGGGAGATATGTGGGTGGGTTGGGATGTCACCTCCCCTTCTGTTGTTTTATAAACTCTCAGCAGAGATTACAGTGATCCGTCCAACAGGATGAGCTCCTCATGACCACACACCTACAAGCCACTCCCATCGGTCTGCAACCTCTCGCCCCTTCACGTCTTTCCTGTTTGTATCCTCAGTGATGGAGATGGACGTCGCCGTGGTACCCTACTCTAAACCTCCTGGTATCTGTCTATAATGACGAGAGGGTCCCTTAAAATTCCCCCGAACATCCACTTCTTGCATTCCACACATTTCCTCACATGGTGCCCCTCCTTAAGGAGAATGTGTATGTTGAACCAAGCATGTCTTCAGCCGTCCTGTCGCTCCTCATCAGCGGATGCACACACACAGTATGGGTCTCCACTGGAGCACGGCTCACGTGTACCTCCATGTTATCTCCCACGCAAGCGTGCATCACAGTCTGAACAAAGCCGATCAAAACAAGACGGCTAGCTAGACGGTAGATCAGGGCACAAAAAACTCCAACGCATCAACGCTGTACCTCAAAACATAACTTCAGAGAACAAAAGGGAGGAGGCGACCGTGACAGAAGATGGTGCGCAGTTGTGTTTGTTGGTGGGATTGAGCTCAATGCACGCAGTGAATGTATTAACCTCATTAGGTGAATGTCACATCTTTTCTTTCCTCCACTGCATGTGTCACTAATCCGAGAAACAGTCGAGGGGCCAGAAAGCAACGGGAGAGTGGCAGAAACTAATAAAACGCCACTAAAATGTGAATTTTGTGACTTAAAAAAAAAGGTACCATCGTTGATTAGCAGCGACTGTTTTTTCTTATTTGTTGCTCGAAAACTCTTCATATCCATCTGTACATCGTGTGCTTGCAGATCTGGGGTCGGCATACACTCGGAACAAAAGGCTCGGAGATCGTCTGAGGGGAGTGTTCCAGAGACTTTCAGCCAATCGGCGATGGCGCAACGGACTCAGCTCAGCCAATGGCGAGAGACCTTGACGCCATGACATCACATTCATGCTGTATCCACGTCCGTCCGAAGCTAGTGTGCAAAGGGTTGACCCATATATTACCTAACCACTATGTTAAAGCTGTACTACATACTTGTACTACACGTGGGAGATTTATATGCTGTCAGGAGAAGTAGTGGTAATGTAATAATACTCAGTTTAAGTCACTTAAATGCCTAATTAAATCTTCCTTATTGGTCTGTGTTGATGTTCCAGACTTCATTAGTTAGGTAATGAGCGCTGCACCCTGCCAAACAATTACCAGGCTCCCGTAAGCCTTTAACAACACAAAACGACAAAATACTTTCTGCATCACACCACAATAATCACCTTCCAGGTGAGAGTTTGAGAAGGCAGAAGAGATATCTTTGAGCTCCAGTGGCTAAATGTTCCAGAAGAGTGTTGAACAAATACTGCGAACAGAAGCCTAAAAGCCTCCCTGTGTGTTCGCTGTCCATGCACTAGAAGGAGACGCCCCCTTTTCTACCACAGCCCTTCCTTTATCAACATATTCACAAAAGCACCCAGCTGAGTGTAAGTAACACTTCCGCCTCACTATTTTTTCTTTATCCGCTCCGTGATTCGCCAGCCACCTTCCGCATCACTTGTCCTCAGGCCGTTGGGAGACATGCACTCGCGTGTGTCCCATTTTAGTGTGCCAGGCTATGTTTCGCAAACTGGAGGGATCCGGTTTTCGGAGGCTTTGAACGCCGGCATTTTACACAGAGGAGAGCAAATGCCGACAGCAAGATAAACCTCACAACACACACTTAAAACAAAGGAAGTGTGCTTAGATCTTCCAAATTTAGAAATAAAAAAAACATGGTGACAATTATGGGAAGGTATAATTCATAAGCAGGCAAAGGTAGCAATCAAATACAACCCTCTGCCTGTTGATAATCGCCCTTGATCTTTGCCCAAACACAGAGCAGGAACAACCCAAAACTCAACCAGCTCCCGTGGCATCACAGAGCTTCGGAGCATGAAATCGGTCTCTGCCATGCACGCAACGCCTTACATAACCTCTGTGCCGTATGGGCCACGGTAGAGACAGACGAGGGAGACGGGAGGCCGAGCTCCAACATCTCGACTAGTTCACTGCAGACGGGCCTTCTTGTGATGGATGAGCTGTCGACAGCCTCACACATTCCTCAACTTCTATGAAGTGCAGACACGGGTCAAAATAATAACGGACCGTTTGCCTTCTACACGCGTGATGTATAAAATCATCACGAAGACAATGTCAAGAGGAGACATGCGGGAAAAACATCCCAAAGATATCCAGCTTACTATCCCAAAAAGCAGAATATCCAATTAGATTCTTCTGATGACCGACTCGTAGATCAGATTTATCATTCATTCTCTGGCATGTATGCACCCACAAAGACACTAAAGGAAGGAGATCTATAAGAACGTATAGGACTGAGCGATAATTGAATGGAATCATGTCCTGATGAAATCATAAATCAACAATTATGTCGTATTAATCCATAATTACAAACCCCAAGGGTGAGGGTCGAGGCTTTCCACAGAATTAGAACTTCTCTTTACCAGGAAGTGTCACTCTCGGGGGGGATTAATGTCTTTCTCTGACAGGTAGTAGAGGGGTCACGTCACATTTTTCTTTCAAAAAGAAAGGAACTGGAAGGGGAAAGGCCTTCCGTGAGAGATGACTCGTAAATATTTTGGGACAGATTATGGAGACGGATTTCATCGGCCCTGCTGAAGAGCCCTTGAGCAAGACACTGTCCCTGTGCTGAAGCCGACCTCATAAAAGTAGTTTAAAGGGAAAGAAAACAGCAATACGTGTGCAACGAGACCGGTTAAAACTAGTATCGTTGCCTCTCCTCCTCTGTGCTCATGTTTTCCCTCGGTGTAAACGCCAGGAGGGGAAAAAGCAGCATTAAAAAAAAAACACCGTCTCTCCCGTAAACACCTTCCATTTCACACGCATGTACACAGAAATCATCCTGATGGGCGAGCTCATAAACATAGACAGACACAGACACATTTTACATCCTCTCAACAATCTGCGGCTCTGCGTGAAGGCACAAGGCGAGCAAACGGGACACCAGTCTCCTAAAACAAAAAAACAGATCAAATGCATCCACATGATAGCTGCGAGTTGTGTGTGTGTGTGTTGCACTGGAGATTCTTTGTGAGTCCTACATTGCGTGCAGGAAAGACCTCTCCACTCAGCTGCCAGGCACTTTTTAGGTCAGAGCACTTCAGGGTTATTTAAACAACTGTTGATTTGTGAAGCAACACCGCCACCTTGTGGGGTAACAGCAGTACAACGGCGTGAGAGAGAGCGAGAGAGAGAGCGAGGAGACTGACAGTTGGGTTTATATCTCTATTGAAGCGTGACTTCATCGCCTCATTAAAAGACAAACGGCTGAACTACCCTCAGGTGTGATTTATTGCTCTCGACATCCAGGAGATTACAACAGAGCAAGAGACTTCACAAAGCTGCCGTCTGAATTTAAAGATCCAAACACGTATGACAACACGATTAAACAGAAACCAAGACTGCAAAACACTGAACGCGGCATATATATATATATATATATATATATATATATATATATACACTGCACGCATGATGTGCTAAATGCAAGATGTCTGGTTGCACACAGACATTACAGTCGGCGAGTTTCCATAGAAGCACATCTGTTTCTAACTACCTGGGGTTCACCGAGATAAAAAAAACACACCAGCAGATGTGCCTGTGTTGAGGTCTTTCAGACGGGATATCACAGAGGTTTCATTTCTATATTTTACAATATTCCAAAGACTAATTAATATAAAATGTAACATACACTTTTGGACAAATCAGGCAGCAACGCTGACATTTGTTGAGAAAGGGCAACATATATATGTGTAATCTCTTAACGGATGCTTAAGTTTTAGTCTTTAAGCAGATGTGTGTCATCTTATTCTTGTCTTTGTTACGTTTTATTGTCATTAAAGGGTGTACAAACAATGCAGCGAATTTTGGCATGTGTTCTCCAACCAAAGTAAAAAATGTCTAAACATCATAATAACACAAGCTCTTCTTTTGACAGTCGCTCCAAGCATGAATCCATATTTGGTCCTAGCTGTCGGGATCTCATGAAAGCTCTGTTATGGACGGAGAGCCAATTAAAAACACGCGCGTCAGCATTAACGTCACAAGCCAAAGCCGGTACGACCGCCGAGCTCGACAGGCGGTTTATCATCGATACCGAGATATTAAAATCAACCAAGAGACCACACTAACATGTTATTCTTCACAATTTTAGACTCTCATCTTAACAGCAGGAAACTATACAACTGATAATGCTGTGTGCAGAAGGAACAAATAATCAATAAAGACTGCACTTCTAACTTTTACAGCTCCAAAGGATGAGGTCATACAGTTAAATGTCCCGAATAAAACGCACTAAATGTTCTATGATACTACATTTATATTTGATGTGGAGTAAGATGGGAAATCCACACTTAAAGGAAATACTTATTAGAATAGAAGGTAAATGATTCTAAAAGAATGCCCTGAACCAGTGTACGGTGTTATTTTTACTAGAACATGAAGTTCTAAAAGAAAGATGCAGACTGTGCTCACAAAAGAAGTGCTTTGTGATATTATTAATCTCTATTTCTGCATGAAAGCAACTTGAAACAGCTCTTCAGCTAATAGAACTCAGTTTAAAGAGGACTATTGTTTTTTTACAGTGCGTGTCGTCTTCACATCTGCAAACTGTGGTGAGCAATAAGTAAATGCATCCTCTACAACCTGTATGAAAAGTCCTATTTCTCTGTAGTTGTTGGTGGAGAGAGAGATATCACACAGCCAACAGGTGGATAACACACTGGAAGTGTGCACGTGAAAGTCACGAGTGTTGGCATCTACCCAAAAGTCACCGACCTGCAGGCTGAAGGAGAAACAAGGAGCTGACGAAGGCCCCGATTCATATCACCGTCCCTTCGGCACTCTCACTGACACCAACCTCACTGACAAGATAGCCAAACAGACCGCAAAGCATCCTGGGAAACACAGACGCGCCCACATCGCCGTTTCACAACATGACATCACGCACACAGCAGTGCCGGATCACGCGTTGTCAAAGTCTTGACAGCTGCAACGTGATGCTCTAAAAGAGCCAAACTGGACTCACGACAAGTATTCACAACTGAACATGAGAATGAATGCAGCTGATTTGTGCTCTTGGTACAACAATCCTAATAGTTGTTAAATAAGTAACTGATGTGTGTGTGTGTGTGTGTGTGTGTGTGTGTGTGTGTGTATATATATGTATGTATGTATATATATATATATATATATATATATATATATTGAAAAAAGGGATGTGTCACAAATGTTTAGAGCACAGTCACTGTCTTCCTCGCCGTTTAGGGTTGACCCAAATTAGAGCAACCATTTTCGTAATTGAATAATCAATTAAGTCATTCGTTAAGCAGATTTCCAAATGTCTCCGATTTCTTTTCTCCATTTTAAATGATTGGAAACTGAATATCTTTGAGTTTCGTACTGTTGGTCAGACAAACACTATTTGAAGACGTCATTCTGTGGACAAAATTATTTAAAAAGCAAAATAATTAGTTGCATGAACCCAAATATTGTACTGTAAACAAAGCACTTTGTTTCAATCTATCGGTGACATTCAAAATTGGTGTTAATTTCTGAACGTATTCATTTAAATGGTAGAAAAACAAAAACAAGAATCTCTCTGCAGTGTCCGTCATACTGTGGCGTCACTGTCACTACTCACGCAGTTGATGTTCTTGGACTTTGTGAGATCACACTGACTGCTTACCTGCTCATACAAATTACAAGAGTGGACAGAGACAGACAGACTACTGTCGAGAAGAAAAGGGTAGAGGACAACAGCTTGGACAGCTGACACGATGCAAAAAGAAAGGCGACAGAGAGAACGATGAGAGGGTGATGAAGAGAGATTAAACAGAGAACATGAGTAAAAGAGAGACAAAGCAGGATCACAGAGTGAGATGACCATGACTATGAACAAAGACGGCACACTCAGACAGTCTGCAGGACAGCGGCTGATTCACGACAAACAGACGGAGAGACGGAAACACACTTACTGAGACACGCACAGTAATGCCTCGAATTGTTGACGAAAGCCTCCACAAAGAATACAGTCCTGCTGTCTGCAGCTGAATATGACTACGTCAAGATCAAACCAGTAGTTGTTGCACCCTGCGTCTCTCCGTTCACAATGTGAGCAGCTGACAATACATGAACAGTTCAGCTCACCAATGAACTGCTGTGCTGATAATTCAATTAGAGGAATGTTTACTGGCACAGCAACTGTTGTTTTAACCATGGAACTCCTCAGAAGTCGGAGGATATAGACATCAATTTGGGAGCATTTGTTGTCAACAGCTCAAATAAAAGCCACAACATTGAAGATTATGTTTTGTATTTCAGTTATGGGTGTTTGGGTGAGGCACACAGTCAAAGTCCCTCCGTAGCCTGCAGGCATTACTGTTGTACTCACAACATGAAACTCCTGCTAAACCAGAACACAGTGCAGTGGTAACACTAGACTGCTGCCACAACACTGCTCCATCTCTCTGCTCCATCTCTCTGCAGGGAGAGTTTATTAGATTCATGCAACACAACTCATGATCAGGCCCTCTACAACTCTGAAAGACTAACACTGCGTCTTCAAATGGGGCACGGGAGCTGCTTTTTTCCAGGGCAATGACTCGATTTAGACCAACCGTGCGTTTTTATAAAGTACCTGCAACTGCAATAACCGCATTTGAGCAGCAAAACTAACAGGAACATAGGATTGAGTAATTGTACACATAAATAAACCCTTGCACAGCTCCCTCGGGGTTGGTACGAATCAACAGATCCAGTGTCTAATAAAAGACTAAACCTGAGGGGAGATGGGGGAGTGAGAGGCAGTTCAACAGGGAAAACGCAGTCTTACTGACGACAGAAAGAGTCCTGAGCTGATAGAGGTGGATGTGTGATGGTAGGGGGTCTAGACACGGCAGATCATCTGCTGAGTCACCAGCTCCCTCTGTGAGTCAGCAGACTTCTACTCCAGCCACTGACATCTTTACAATAACATGGCCAAATGTGACATTGGACTCCTGAATGAAAGTCAGCAAAACCAGCTGCAGGACGCTGTCAATAGGAGAGCAGAAAAGTTACAGTGGTAGAATAAAAACCTCTATTAGTATCAGCACTATAAACAGATTGTGTACGTCATGCTTGGTTGTTTCAATGATGTGATGAGACAAATATATTTCACTGCACATTTTGCCCTTCAATATAGTGCAACAGAAAGTATTTGTGAGGTAATGTTACGATGAAAAGCAGCCTGAACTACAATGTTTACTTGAAAACCTTACATTAGAATAAACAGGCCGTGCATTCTCACCTGTCCTCTCCGTCAGCATGCTGAGTCCTGAGGCCTGCGGCAGCAGCAGCAGCGACCATGAAGGCACTGGCCTCAGCCGACATCCCCATGTGGGCCAGTGTTCCAGCAGCACCGCCGCCGGCCTCTGCAGCCCCCTCTCCACCTGCTGTCATCCCGAGCCTGGGCAAACCCAGCAGGCCTTTGTGCTGTAGCAGAAGCTTCTGGGCATCCTCCAGGTGGGATGTTCTTATGGAGCTCCCTCCCAGGGTGAGGAGAGGCTGGAGGTCAGCTTGCAGAGCAGTCAAAGGCATGTAGTGGGTGGCATGGGTGAGCCCTACTGGGACTCTAGCAGTGGAGGGGGGCTGGACTTGTGGCTGTAGCTGTCCTGCAAAGGATGCCTGGGCATGGGCATGGGGGGCTACCAGACCTTGATGGGGCAGCTGCTGCGTAAAGCTGATCGGTGGCTGTGCCATGACCCCTGGAACTGGTGAAATAGAGATTCCTGTAATTCCTGTAACATGCGGCAGCGGAGGCTGGACCTGGGTCTGGAAGGGAGCGGTGGGCTGGATAAAGTCTGGCTGTCGGACACCTCCCGGAGCTATGACCCCTGCATGGAACTGAGAGGCAGGGTAACCGCCATGGGTATCCACAGCATAGGGCAACTGCTGGGGTATTACAGGGGGATGCTGATTTACACCGGCCTGTGGTGTTGCTGTAGAGAGCTTGACGGGAGCCACTGGCTGCTGCATGTTGGCCCCACCAACAACCTCCTGGGGTGAACCATAGGTCAGAGGAGAGGTTTGGGCCAGTCCCTGTGGTGGGCTCTGCATGGCTTGTGGACTGGTGAAGTCCTGGCTCGGCTGCTGGTAGGGCTGGAGCGTGTGTGGTGGTTGTACAGCAGGTACGCCCTGACTAATAAGAGCATTACCTGAATCAGTCTCTACAGCCACCTCGACTCCTTTTGGTGCCTCAGACGTAGTTGGATGTGGAACCTCCTTTTCATAATACTCTGTACACGTCCATCTTCCTTTGTGGAATGGCTCAGAGTTAGTGTCTAGTTTGACCACCCTAAAACGAGAGCCAGTAGCAGTCTGAGTCTGTGTGTGTTGGGTTTGAGTGTTGAGGGCAGCAGCAGACGGGCCTGCTCCTCCTCCAACAGAAGCCACGTGCCCACTCACACTAGTGCTGTCAAAACCTGCAGGCCCAGAAGGAGGAACTGCAGCAGCAGTGACAGCAGACACATTAGAAACATTCATGTTGCCTTGTAGCTGTGGATCAGCAATAGGGGCTGATGGTTGGGTTGTCCCACCTGCAGGTTTACTGTTGTCTAACATCGATGGCCTCTGTGAGTGGTTAGTCCCGGCTCTGGAAGCCATAGATGGGCTGGAGCTACCCACGGGAGCGATGGGAAGAGCCGGCACTGAGGGCTCCCCTCCTCCCTGGCTATCAGAGTGATGATGGTGAGGCTGGCTGTGTTGCTGAGGATAATAATGATGATGCATGGTCCCATTTACCATAGAGGTGTGTGGCTGAGACCCCTGAGGGATGGAATGAGGGTGCAGAGGCTCGTTAGGAGACACAATCCCAGGTGTGTCGACCCCATGAAGACTGTTGAGGGTCTCATCAGAAGAGCTTCTCTCCGGCACACCAGTATCCGTGGCCCTGGACACGGACACATCCAGCATATCGGAGGAGGAGAGGTCTTCCGTGTGGGACTCATCCATGTCATCGTAACTCTCGGTGTCATCTGCTAAACTGTTGTTGCCGCTCACATTGATCTGAGCCGAGGTCACGCTTGTTATCTGAAAGCCACTCTTCTTCTTCACCTGAGCGCCAGCCACCTGGGACTGTGGCTGGTGGTGGGGGGGTCCGGGTGAATTGGATCCAGCCTGGGTGGCATTGTCTTCAGCCGTGTTGGCTCCACTGGAGGAGGCTGCAGGAGCACCGCTGCTACCTCTCCGGTAGTGGAAAGACGTTTTCCTACTCTCTGCAGAAAAGTCCTGGTGGTGCATCTTTGCCGTCAATGAGTTACCAAAGGCCAAGAAGTGGCTGACGGCTAAAACAGATGCTATAGCTAGCTGGGTCAGCTGCAGTACCGCGATACTAACGAGCCATAAGTGAGAAGTCAAGATAATTTATGTCCTTTAGAAAGCTGAACGTTCAAGGGTGTCGTTATAAACGACGCAAGTCTTCCTGGCAGACGTATTATCTGACGTCAGATAGATTAAAAACACTGTATTCAATGATTCAAATAAAATAAACAAAGAAAATCCAGCTAGCCGTCGGTTAGCTTGAAGCTAGCAGCGATTAGCCGCGCTCTTCCACAACTTGGTGTATCAGCTCTCTATTTAACACGTATGTTTTGCAGATGTTAGTGTAACAAAAGCCAAGAATAGTTTAGATTTACTCAGGTGGTCTTCAAAGTGAAAGCTTCTTAGCCGGTGTATGTCGCAGGAAATCAGTCGTCGTGGAGTGTCCTTTTTCCCGAACAAAAATAATCCTGGCGAGGAATAAACTTTGTCTGTTGTCAACAGACAACGCTGTCTAAATAATATCCGTCTTTGTAGTGGTGAAAAGTGTCCGCTAAGTCCATCTCGAGGTGTCTTACCGAGCCCGTGTTTGCTGTCTCATTGCCGGTGAGCAGCTACCGAGCTGTCAAGAGGAGGGAGGGAGGAATGCAAACACTGTGACTGCGCATGCGCGTCTCTGCCCATTTTGTCATTCTGGTGCACCGTTCAGGCTCAGCTTTTAAATCGGAATGTACGGAATATCCTCTTTTTTTTTTTTTTATAAAAAAAAATTGATTTAATCTGTTATGAATCGTTTGTATTATTTAAATAATTGCAATACTATGAATGGGTCGTTTTATGTAGAAATGATCAATTGAACCAAATATCCAGGGTAAGAATATCTGTTTTACAATATTTACTAAGCAATGAAGGCAGCACTAGACTGATTAATTAAGTATTCTCCTTGTTCATTTGCTCATTGCTGGTTAATACACAATCAATTAAATCATTATCAAATATTTACCATTTTACACACAAATCATAAACTGAGGTAAGATTGATTTTCCTGATAGAAAATACAGCATTCATTGTTTTAGAAGTTTCAGCTTCTATTTTATGTATTCAAATAACCTTTTGATGGATGGGATAAGCCAATCATTGGTGACAAGTTATGCAAAGCAAGTCCTGACACAAAGATAAAGTTGAACCATCTCCTCATATAGGACCAGCTTGTCTTGCTTGTTGGGTAGAAGTCAGCCATTATTACACAAATACACGATACACAAATCTTACGCATCAAAAAGCAGATTTACTGATCTGTTTTAGGACATACCTTCTGGCAAAAATATTCTCATGTGAAACATATAAGAGCAGGATAGACATGTTGCCAGACTGAAGGGGAAGATAAATCATAGAGTTGAGACACGCCTGTCTGAGCAATTCAAACCTGTCAGCATCACAGCTATTCAGCAACACATGACATGCACCTGGAAGGGAGGGCGAATTGTGGGAAAGTTCCACTCTGAAGTCTGATTCCAAAGGTTGCATAATGTTGAAACTGCAGTAAATAAACAGCGAGACATGCAACCTGAATGTCAAGACTATGATAAGATGTTCAGACAGTGTTTAGTAAACAGGAGTTATGCCAAGCTCTACTTGAATTTTTTGAATTAATTACAATGTATAAAAAGCTCATAGTCACAGGACATTTTTTTGATTTAATTCTACAAGGAAGAAATGCAGCATAATATTACATAAAAAATATAACAAACAATAAAAATGTCATGACGTAGGATTCCAGCTTTATACAATACAAGATTCCTAACAATGACTAATCACAGTGAGTATTAACTAAAGTACAAGAGCAATAACTGCAGGTCCCGACAGGAATATTAGAGCGATCCCGCAGAAGACAACAAAAACACCACAAGGTACAATGATCTCATTATAAACTCATTGGTGACTCCGTCCGAGAATAAGTCTTCATTTCCATTGACATGTTTCGCCTTAAATCTTATATCGTGGTTTTCACTGATAATAAATCAATTGATAATCGTTCAAAAGGTGGCTAATGAATGGAGATAACTTTAACCCAGTTCTACACCCGCTTAGGATATATTGCTGTCGTCAGGCGGCAGCAGTAGAGCCTTTCAGAAAGCATGGTCCAATTTATTGCCTTTGTGCATGCAGGTGGCTGTAAGACAGGAAAAATAACTTTAAATGTTTCTTCATCTACATTTTCCTGTAAACACATGATCACCTGGTTCCTGTCTCCAGGAACATGGACAAAATGGCAGGCAGATAATCCAAGTCAAAGAAGCACCAAAACCACTGCCCCGTGTGAGGGTCGAACTCACGACCTTCAGATTATGAGACTGACGCGCTGCCTACTGCGCCAACGAGGCTCCACATTTGCTTCCGGATTTCTACATCACAATCACATATAACAATAACAGACTTTACTCAACCATGAACAGCGACAGCCATGAGTCTCTCCTGGATTTGAATTTCGATAATCGGTACGGTTCGATTCGCGGTCAATGCAACAAAGCTTTTACCTGCTGCGAGGGGGAGGACTCAAATCTTACACAGCCTACGATGGAAAAAAGGATTACATTTTTACAGATACTATGATGTAAGCCAGGGGTGTCCAAACTTTTTTCAAAGAGGGCCAAATTTGATAATGTGAAAATGCCCAAGGGCCAACAGTCCCTGCTGACATTATTTTAAACAATACAAGTAGCCTATACATACATTGTTATTTTATCATTTTATTTTCAAAGGCAGCAAATAGCAATGTAACCAAATGTAAGCATGCATGTGCATCTGATGATAGCTCTTCAGTGTTACGAGCCAGGCAAACATTAGCAAACTGTTTTCTTTTCGGGGCAAATGTTTTCTGCTATTTTCATAACACAGTCTTTGATAAACTCACATTCCGTAAAAGGTTTGTCATGTTTAGCAATTACCACGGCCACTCCGCAGCTTACTTTGATGATGTTTTCATGTGAAAGGGACCGCTGCTGTGTGGCCAAGTTATCTTGGAGTTGCTTCACTTTTCTAGCACGGACGCTCTCTGATAGCTAGTTGTAGCATTAGCATGTTTGGTGTCGTAGTGTCTCTTTACATTATATTCCTTAAACAAGGCAACAGTCTCATGACAAATTAGGCAGACACAGTTGTTTCGGTTTTCGGTGAAAAAAATATTGCGATCCCTACCTCTCCTGGAAGCGGCGGCCCTCGTTATCGACTTTCCTTTTTTTACTTGCCGTAGCCATGACAGTTCAAGGGTCAGAGCCAATTTCAAACAGCCAGACAGTTACAGAGTGGTGCTGCCACCATGAGGTAAAAATAGGAATTGCATGTTGAATTTGTATGATTTATTCATTCCGTTTTGACTGTGCTGGCGGGCCATAAATAATGCATTTTAAGACAGAAGGCGCGGGCCGTATAAAATCTGACCTCGGGCCGTGATTGGCCCGCGGGCCGGACTTTGGACATGCCTGATCTAAGCAGTTTGTATGTTTAATTACTTATATTACGAGGTGAAACACGTTATATGTTAAATCACTTATATTATGAAATAAAACAGGATGTATGTTAAATCACTTTTAACATGAAATAAAACTGTTTCTATGATGTAACGGTTATACTTTTAATTCAAACAGTTCATATGATGTAACGGTTATACTTTTAATTCATACAGGTTATATGTTTTATTTATATATATATACCCTTTTGGCCAACTGTGAAACAGGAGCCTCACTGAACTATCCGATCAATAAAGCACGACATTTTAGCTGTTAATCTCACCATCTCACTCAATGTTGCCTCAGCTTCTCCTTATGCTACACCACAGCAAAAAATCTAAAATTATAAATATTTAAAAAATGCAAAGTGTCTTCACATCATTGTTGGAGTGTGACTGGGAACACTATACAGACGGTCTGGTGCTGCTGAAGAACATCACTCGTTTGTCGTCTTCAGGACAGTCTGTCAGGTTAATAAAGATGGGAAAAGTTTGCACAGATTAATAACGGATGTCTGGAAAACCATAAGGGACCAGAAGCCTTTTAGAGATGTGTAAAAATAAATCACAATTAAAAGGGGAACTCCACCCATTTTATACAGGTGTTTCAAGGTGTTGGGGAACACTACTGCATATGTGAACAAGTAGTAATAAACCTTTAGTGTCTCCAGAGGGAGCTGTCTGAAGTCTGACAAATAGCCTCAAGCGATGTCACTCGAGTCTCGAGGCGGAAGACTACAAGTTTTAAAATTGAAAATAATCTGGAGGTTTGGGGTTAGAAAGGAGTGAGACCTCTGTTGCAGTCTAGAGGCT
The DNA here is from genome assembly GCF_949748355.1 of Melanostigma gelatinosum. Classification (NCBI taxonomy): domain Eukaryota; kingdom Metazoa; phylum Chordata; class Actinopteri; order Perciformes; family Zoarcidae; genus Melanostigma; species Melanostigma gelatinosum. Next base: position 3,183,052 of record NC_136657.1, on the reverse strand, counting down.
CCAGGCTACTTTAACTGCTTTTGTCACGCCCAATTCTCTGACCAAACTGTCGCTAGAGGTCCAGTGGCATTGTGGGTAGTGTAGGCAACCAGATTATAACGAGTAAACAGAAAGCATGGAATGAAAGAGTCAATATCTCTGGTTCTGCTACATCGATTTTGATCTTTTGAAAAAAAAAAAACTGTCCATTGCTATCGGCGTGAAATATGAACTGTGGGAGTACATTTTGACATACATAATTTATATGCATAAGAGGAGAAAATAGAGGGCAGCTGCATTTTTTTATATAAAAATCTAAAAGTTTTCAGGCCATTAACTATTTCACAATTTTTCCGATACCACCATCAGTTTTGGGGCTTCACCATGTGCCTGGGCCTACAGAGTAAGAGGCTTGTGTCTGGGCAGAGATAGTGTGTTTATTGCCTTGTTTTGTTTTGTTTAACTTTACTGTACTGTTACGTGTTATTGTGTATGCTCACGGACCGCCGAGTTCCGTTAGTGCTGTGGAGAACCTATTGTTTCAAACAAACACACACATACACACACTCTCTCACCACAGTTTGTTGATTTTAGATGGTAGGCTCGGAATTGTATCGTAGTTGTTGTTAGATTTAAATATTATTTGACTTGATCAATATTATTGGAACTCTGTTATACTTTACAGGGCAGGTTTCTGTAATTTCTCTGAGCATGAGTGTTGTGATAATAGCTGGTATGTGGCCTCTGCTCGAATTCAAACCTTCACTGTTCACTCTGAATGTGGAATGGTACTTTGACCATTGACATTGTGAGTGAATACTAATTATGAGACTTAATTTATAGTTTGGTTATTGGTCCCTGTTCTCAGGGTGGTGCCCTGTTATTATCAATTGTTAATAATCATATTGATATTAATAATTCTATTGATGAATAATTATCATGAATAATTTAGTTTTTCATATTTGCTGATAACTAAACACGCTCCTGCCACATCCCAACATCAGTCTCTCCAATTTCATCTGAAGGGTGCAATGTGAGATCAAGGTTGCTCATGGCATGATGGGGAAAAAGGCCAATTATTGTTTGCCGCCTTGATTAAAACAACATGAGTTTGTTTGGCTGCACTGTAAGATGTACTTCTGACAAAGTAGCGTTGGCTGCCACAAGACTTATGGGGCCGGTTGTATTAAACCACACTTTACTGTAAAATTCCTCACCTGCCAAACAGATGAAGTGAAGATGATCTCCACACGGGAGATCCCTCCAGTGGAAGCTGCCGTCGGTGTCGACGCCGCCACAGGGACTGGTCATTTGCCAGATGGACTTTGTCTCCCAGTAGCTGTAGTCCACAGAGGCACCGGTCATCCAGGTCCACGTGCCCGCCATCAGGTACCTAAAGAGGACGCCTTGAAATTTTAACTTTTTAAGCGAATTACAACCGAAACATTGGGAATAGTTTAAAGTGTCAGCAGCTGTGACAAAAATGTCTTTGGATGGGAAGTGGGTTCTTCCTATTAATACAGCACTTTGTCACAATCTGAGCTTATTGACTGTGGCTTCTGTTTGATTATCACTGCCCCTTTAATGACCTGTTGTTGACGTCTGGTGTAATAAATGGCCCTGATATTAAAGTACCAGTTCTGCCTGGTTCTCCACCCTCGACCTCTTGTCCTCGGTTCCCCGCTGCTCCATTACATTTTACCCTTTGTGTCCTCCCAGAATAAAACCCTTACACTCTCTTACTTCCTGTTCTGCGTCTGCGTGTGCGTCCGCCATGACAACCCGTGACATTGGTAGCAATGAGCTTCCATCTGGGACTACAGTATGCAGAGTCAGCACTATTTTGAACCTGGATTTGATGTGATTTGAATGGTAACATCAATATAAACTGACTGGTAAAGGAGAATTTATGACTTTTGAAAGTATAAAAGAACAAAAAAACAAGCAGGAGTAACATCCACCCTTGGTGAAATGGACCTTGTTATTAGATGGAGTACCTGCGCAGTCCCAACCAAACATGTTTGGTGAGGTGGAGGGATGCGTTTCTCATCACCTCCTCAACCTCCCTCTGCTCCTCCTCACTGCGTATGCTGAGCAGGTCCCAGTAGAAGTCCCTGCAATAGAGCAGGGCATCCGACCAGCACAGCTTCTTCTCCACCACGACTATGCTCCGGCCCATCACCAAGTAGGTATCTACCAGTTCTGTAAAATGCGAGCGAGAGCACATGTGGTTCAGAGATTCTGCGGTTCGGAGATGCTGCTGTGACAGTTTTACTCTGAGATTTTCAAAGCACTGTATTGGGGTTTAAAATCACTCATATCATCCTCTGTTGAGAAATACAAAAGAGATCTTTGATGGACTCACCTCCGTACACCTCCAACTCACATATTGTCAATATACCTCCAGGGTTGTGATACACATTGACAAACCGGCCTATCATCCCACCACAGTCGAAGGTGTGGGTACTTCCAGCCGGGATGGATGTGATAACAGCACAGCTGAAAGAGAGACAGAAATTAAAGGATAATTCTTCACAGCAACGCGTTTGGTGCAGAAAGTGCAGAAAGTTTTTGTTGTGGCAGTCAGACAATTGTTTGTAGAACAAAGCAACAGATTGGGACAAGAGGATGTCAAATGTGTACATATTGTAAAGCACTCTGAGGCTAATTTGTAATTTGTGATTTTGGGCTATCCAAAAATAAATTTAATTGGTTCAGACCACTTTTTGGAAGGTCAAACTAAAAAAAGAGAGCACATTTTTTTTCCTCTGGCAAGCTCAGTGAAGCATATTCTCCACAGACAGCCACTCAAATCGCACCAATCGAACTTATTGACAGGATCTGTAATGATTGATTAAGTCCCTAGTTGTGCTGATTGCTCTATAGGCATATTTCCCCATGAACGCTATGGTGGTAAATCAATGAATAAATAGATGCATAAAACAACACTGATTTATTCCTGTTCACTCCTCATGGAGAGTACTTGAATAAAACTTCTGTCTACAAAATAGTCAACACAGTCTCACGGCAGTTCGGTTTCCTGTACAGGGACACGGATTGTCCATTTTTTCCATGTCCCTCGGCACAACCTTTTTTTTGCATAGACATTACGTTAAAGGTTCAAGCAACAAAACTACTTGGTTAGGTTTCGGAAAAACATCATGGTTAGCCTTAAAGTTAGGTTTAGGAAAACAACAAAACCACTACAATAAAACTACTTAGTTTGGTTTAGGCAACAAAACCACAACGCAGCATCAAACAACTGTCTTCTGGTTGAAAGTCTTGTTAGTTGGACCCATTATCCTCCCCTGCCACCTACTAATATTCATCTTTTTGGATGTTATAAAGTACGTCACTTACTCTGAATGTTGCTTAGTCACGTGAATGCATTTAATTTGTGTCCACCATCAATAAGGCCCATAATCGACTTTCCATTGCTTCCGTGCTGAGTGACACGAAAAAAAACCTTTACAATTTGTGTCCTTGTACACGCAACCGATAACATTGTGTTTTGTGACTATTTCACAAAAGTGAGGACAGTTTGGCCGGATGCCGTCCTCTCGAGAGATGGGGGAGAAATAAAAAGTGTCACTTGTACTTATCTACATCTATCACAATCTAATCTTGCACAATGCCATGAAAACTGATGGAACTCCTTCTACTGAAGAAGCTCTTGATATACAGTTAAAGTATTGTAACTTATTAAATGAAATCAAGATGATGAACATATTATTTTCTGTGAGATGTTGTGTGCTAGAATCACAATTCCAGGATTACCTCGGGTTGTTGTTGCCGTTGTTCTCGGGGGAATTCCCAATGAGGATCTTGGCATTATTGATCCTCTGGGAGGCTTCATCCCTGTTGGTGATGCTTACAGATGAGATCCTGTACATGACCGGCAGCTGTAGGCTCCACCACGGGATCTGTCCTGTATTCACTGCTGTGTGGGAGCAGGATCCAGCACTGTATTCTGGGTTTTTATTCCCATCGATTGCCAGCGAAGCAATTAAACCAGAATGAGTCGATGATTGAGATGCCGTTCCACTGGGCGCCACATTCGTCAAAGAGGTAACTTGGGTGTGACAAAAAAAAGCCGAACTGGATTAGTCTTACACAATCTCCAACTTTTGTCATTTTTGTTTGAACTTACATTTCATTTCAACATCTTCAGCATCTCGTACAATTTAAAAGTTATTTATCATGCTGACATTTCACGTTTTCTTCATTAAGCTGCATTGACATTCAAACAGTTTTGAGTATGTTAAAAATGTATATTATGAAAACAAATCAAAGGAAGCAACAACAATGAGTGACGCAGAGACCTCAACGGTGAGAGACTGAGACGGAAGAGAAGGGGAGAATGCATGCTGGGAAAGCATGTGAATAGTTTGAATGCGTTTGAAAAATAATAAATAACTTTATTGCTTTAATAGTTGAAGATTGAAAACATCTTTTCCATGAAGAAAAGCCTTCAGTGTCGTTCTTTGCTTTCACTGAAGAAAGCAAAGAAACAGATGCTCTTGCAGCATCTGCACTAACCTCCTCAGAAGCCGCCATTGTTGTTTTGAACCAACAGTTCCCACTGCCAGACGTCACATCTGTTGGCAAAGGCATGATCCGCCCTAATCTGAGTCATGTTGGCTTATTCTGATCATTCTACCCTTATGCTTACCAATCTGACTCCTCAAACCTAAACCTAACCAACTCAGTCAAGAAAGACCAAGAGTACTAACCAATCAGAGGCAGAGTAGGGCGGGTCATGACTTCACAATCATAGGAAAACACATTTGGCCGCCCATATCTGCAAGTTCCTCCTAACGGGAGGCTGACTAAGCCACTGTGGTCGGGACCCAAATGCATTATTTAAAGCCTGACGAGACGGATTTTTGGTTGTCGCATGATCTCGCGATATTGCCAGAAATGTCTTATCTTTGGACATGACCAGCTAAAGGCGGCCATTTGTCCACATTTTCTGCTGTACGTGGAGTCCAGTTGTATCTTGTTATTAGTTTCCAATTGAATCCCTTCTAAGTATTATAACTGGGTTTAGTAAGGTAGTTAGTTTTGGCCAGATTTATAATTTCAAGAATAACATTATTTACTCTTTTAGCAATAATAACTTTAGCCAGGCTCTATGGTCGCTTTGTCGAAAAATTCATGAATTATTTAAAAAACGATTTTGTCCTTCTGGCAACAATGTCACGGTTACTCAGGATAATCCAAATGTGCCAAATATGGTGAAATATAACGGGGACATTGGTTCTAAAAAAGACATGACGTCATTGTTATCAGCTTTTTAAATTTAGATGAACTGCTCTTTCAAATGATCGAATGAGAAATGAGGGCTGTTTTGGCAAAAAAATAAAAGGATTTAACTCAGAGAAATGTTCCAACAAAACCCCAACAAAATAGCTGTCGGAGCAGGGAAGCGACAATAATTGCACATCTTTTATAGTTGAGTCTTGAGGCAATTGTTTTTAAAACACGAAAGCAACAATATATTTAGAACTTAAATGAATGAACTGGATCTCACCTGTGAAGCCAGTTAGGAGCCACAACTGGAAGAAAACACCTTTAAAATAAAAACGATTCCTCGATCACAAACATTCAGACAGAAACATATCCTTTAAACTATACATTATTAAAAACATCTGCCGCCAGACTTTAGCTTGTAATACATTTGTGTGTACATATATGTATATCTATATATTAGGGGTGTAACAGTTCACAAAATTCACGGTTCGGTTCAGTGGAGCCACGGTTCGGTACGTTTCGGTACAGTAGAAAACTATAAATGCCAGAGAAATGTACTTGATTTTAAAATAAATGTATTCATTACAACTAACATCATGAAGTTATTCTTTGACTTTGAACAATGATGGAACTATACCTGAGTGACTCATCTTCTGGGGTGTCTTCTTAGCAACACATAAGCTTAAAAAACAAAAACTGCTCCTGAATGTTATGTAGTATTGTTACTTACATCTTGCTTACATCTTGTATTGTTACTTACATCTTGCAAAAGAGAGTTTTAATCTCAATGGGACTACCTGGTTAAAGAAAGGTTTAAAAAAAAAAAAGAATATTTTTTTATTTTTTATTTTATTCAAACGTATTCGGTTCGTCATGCGTACCGAACCGTGAGCCTCGTACCGAACGGTTCAATATGAATACGCGTATCATATATATATTGTGGCAGCCGGAGGGGCAACCCCAGAGGGGTAGTGATGGAGGGACGATATTGCCTGACATGGAGGCGGAGCCCCCATGTCAGGGAAGGGAAAAGAGCGCCAAACCACCATCAGCCCAACAAGCAACACCTGAGGAGGAGAGACGAGGGAGCGACCACACCCTATCAGAGGAGGAGGAGGGGACTACAAAAGGGCCCAGGCAACAGGAAACCGAGAGAGAGTAGGAGTAGAAGAGGAAGCAGAAGAAGCAGAAGAAGTAGCTAATCAGAGAAACCCTTGGAGAAGACTGCCTTACCCCTGGATCACCCTGGAACGTCTGACTACCCGCCCGGCTCACGACCCCTGCCTGTACGACTACCCTGCTCCTGCCCGCGCCCTGGACCGTCTGAGGAATACCCGTTGTGCACCGACCCGTGGAATTGGACCCCGACCCTCCCTCTGGAAAGCGGACATTGTGTTCTTGAGTGTCTATCCTACCTCTTTCCACTCTCTACCTTCAGTAAAAACCTCACTTGAACCGTTTATCTGCCGACTGGTTGTGTTTATTGGTCAGTGTTGTCGTGAAACCCCCTGTCCACCCCGGGGGCTGTCACAACTTGGTGGAGAACGTGGGCACAACCCGGTTCGGGCAACGCTGACCGATAGACCAACCGACCCAGTAAGCATGGCCACCCCGGTGCCATTTCAAGAGCTGCTAGCGGGGCTAATCGCTAGCAACCAAGAAACCCAAAAGCGCCACGAACAAGCCATGCAAATACAAATGCAAATCCTCCAATCCCAGCAGCAACAACAATACCAACAGCAAAGCCAAATGGAGAAATATATGGAATTGCAAACAGAACGCGCGGAGGCCATGCAAAGCGAAATCAAGGGCATGTTACAACACCAACAGGAGCAACATACCGTGGAGAAAGCCAATCCAGCGCGCTTCCTGCTCAAACAAACGGCAGCGGACGATGTTGAAGTTTTTTTCCAAATATTTCAGACAACGGCACTCCGCGAGAAATGGCCAGAAGATCACTGGGCAGAGTTAATAGCCCCCTTTTTGATCAATGAAACGCAAGTAACGTATCAGGACTTAGAGCGCGCTGGAAAAGTTGACTTCCGGGTTTTGAAAGCGGAAGCGTTACAGCGATGCGGGGTCACGCTGTTCTTAAAGGCCCAACGATTTCATGACTGGTCATATGACGCCTCACTTTCTCCGCGAGCCCAGATGCATGAGATAAAAAGGATCACGACGGCCTGGCTACACGCAGAGCCAACCGAGGTGTCACCCACCGATCGCGTGGTCATGGACAAATACATCCGATCACTCCCGTATGAGGCAAAAAAATTGGCAGGCCAGAGAAACCCCCGAAACATCGAGGACCTGGTGGAAATAATGGAGGGTTACCAAGCCGCACAAGCTTTAGTGCGTGGGGGAAGAAACCAGACATTAGAGGGGCCCACCCGCAAAGAAAAAATTAAAACGGAGGAAAATAAATATGTGTCTCCCTCCTTCCCCCCAGGCTTTCCCCGACGTCGGCCGGCGTTTGGACAGGAAGAGAGGAGGTGCTACCACTGCGGCGAGATCGGGCACATCGCCTGGGGATGCCCTCACCGCCAGGACGCGCCCATGCCCACGGCCAGTGAGGGGAGTCGCCCATGCGGTTTGATTACAGGATGCTGGGCCACTCACGAGGACCACATGCCCCTCACCCCTGTCAAAGTCAACGGCCGCGACGCCTCAGCGATGGTGGACTCCGGGAGCGCCATTACATTGGTGAGACCCACGTATGCTCAGTACCCGCTCCTAACCGGCACCCGAGCGGTCACGTGCATCCATGGGGAGACCCGCGAATACCCCACCACCGCCCTAGAGATCTACACGACAAGGGGTAGATACATCGGCACTGCAGGAGTCGTGGAAGGACTCCCCGTAGAGGTGCTCGTCGGCCGAGACCTGCCCGTGTTCCAGGAGCTTTGGCGCAGCCTGGTGGTGAAACCAGGTACGACCCCTCCCCGAAAGTACAAAAAAAAAGCCATCTGTGGGCTGGGGGAGGAGATCTCCACCGATCCCCTATCGGAAGGAGTCGCCAGTGCCGTGGCCCGGGCGTTGGTGGAGGCCACCCAACCCAACCCCGATGACGTCTATGCCACAGCCATCGAGAACGACGGACCCTCCAGCCCCAGTGAGCCCGAAGGAGAGGCGCCGCCCATCCCCGAGGAAGCAGATAACCCCTCCCTCGACGAAGAGGAGCTGGCCGGGCTGTTTCCCCAGGACCCGGAGGAGCCCATCTTACCCGGGCCCCTCACAGGGAGGTTTGGGACGGCCCAGTTGGAGGACCCCAACCTAGCCAACGCCCTTCGGCAGGTGGCCGCCGTAGACGGACGACCACTGGACGGGGTAAGAGACCTCCCTCCCACACATTTCGCCATATATAACGGGCTCCTATACCAGGTAGTAATGAGGGACGGGGCCCCCCTCAGGTTGTTACTGGTGCCACGTCCTTTTATACCCTCTGTCCTACAGTTAGCCCACTCCCATCTCCTAGGTGCCCATCTAGGAGTGGAGAAAACCCTGGAAAGGGTGAGGGCCAGGTTCCACTGGCCCGGAATAAAAAAGGCCATCGAAGATTACTGCCGGAGCTGCCCCGAATGTCAACAAGTGGCCCCACAACCCCATCACAGAAACCCGCTGGTGCCCCTGCCGATCATCACCGTCCCCTTCAGCAGGATCGGGATGGACCTAGTGGGGCCCCTACCCAAGACCAACAGGGGACACAGGTACATCCTGGTTATTGTTGATTACGCCACCCGGTATCCCGAAGCCATCCCCCTACGCTCCATGGCCACCAAGGGCATAGCCAGGGAGCTTGTGATGTTGTTTTCCAGGGTCGGAATACCGGAGGAGATTCTCACCGACCAAGGGACCCCGTTCATGTCTAGGATCATGAAGGACCTGTGTGGCATGCTGAAGGTGACACAACTGAGGACGTCGGTGTATCACCCCCAAACGGACGGCCTAGTAGAGAGATTCAACCAGACACTGAAAAAAATGCTGAAAAAGACCATGGACCAGGACGGTAAGAATTGGGACCAACTGCTGCCATTCCTTATGTTCTCCATTCGAGAGGTGCCCCAGGCGTCTACAGGATTCTCGCCCTTCGAGCTCCTGTACGGTCGACGACCCCGGGGACTACTCGACCTGGCCAAGGAAGCCTGGGAACACCAACCCTCCCCCTACCGCACCATGGTGGACCACGTCGAGGAGATGAGGGTGAGGATGGCATCACTCTGGCCCATAGTCCGAGAACACATGGCCGAGGCACAGGCGGCCCAAGCCCGCGTGTACAACCGGGGAACACAACCCCGAGTGTTTAACCCAGGGGATCGGGTGTTGGTCCTGGTGCCCACGGCGGAATGTAAGTTTTTAGCCCGATGGAGGGGACCTTATGAAATTATGGAAAGATTGGGGCCGGTAAACTACCGAGTCAGGCAACCAGGTCGAAGGCACCCGACGAAGATCTATCATGTTAACCTTCTCAAGAAATGGGTGAGTAGGGATGCCATGCTCTGTTTCTCTCTCTCTACACCCCCAGGAAAAACGGAGCCAGTCGAGGTACCCGTGGGAGAAGAGTTGACCCCCCGGCAGAAGCAGGACGTCCGGGAAATGGTGGATCGGTTCCGAGACGTGTTCTCCCCGGACCCCGGATACACCACACTGGTGCAACACCGGATAATCACCGAGCCCGGGAAGAAGGTAAAACTAAGGCCGTACCGCATCCCCGAAGCCCGCCGGGGGGCGATAGAGAGAGAGGTACAGAGTATGCTGGAGGCAGACATCATCGAACCCTCGACTAGCGAGTGGTGCAGCCCTATAGTGTTGGTTCCGAAACCAGATGGCTCAGTCAGATTCTGCAATGATTTTAGACAGCTCAACGCCATCTCAAAATTTGATGCCTACCCGATGCCCAGGGTGGACGAAATGATAGAGCGCATCGGGAGGGCCAGATACATAACCACCCTCGACTTGACTAAAGGCTACTGGCAAGTGGCAGTGGCCCCCGAAGACAGGGAAAAAACGGCCTTCACTACTCCCATGGGCCTGTACCACTATAAGAGGCTGCCGTTCGGTCTCCACGGAGCCCCCCCCACGTACCAGAGACTGATGGACCAGGTACTTCGTCCCCATCGAGAATACGCGGCAGCCTATCTGGACGACATCGTCGTACACGGGGAGGAATGGGGGGCTCACCTCCAAAGACTGGAAGCAGTCCTGAAAGCTCTGCGAGGGGCGGGGCTGACAGCCAACCCCAAGAAATGTCGCCTCGGCCTCCGGGAAGCTGACTACCTGGGGTACACCATCGGCCGCGGCTGCGTCAAGCCCCAGGTAGGGAAAGTCGAGGCGATCCGGGAGTGGCCCCGCCCCCGCACAAAGAAACAGGTACGAGCATTTATTGGGCTAGCTAGCTACTACCGACGTTTTGTTCCCCAGTTCTCTGCCCTTGCAGCGCCCCTGACGGACCTAACCAAAAACCGGCTGCCAGATCGGATCGTCTGGACGGCAGAGACCGAGGACGCCTTCGAGAAGCTGAAGGAAGCACTGTGTTCCGAACCAGTGCTGGTGACCCCGGACTTTACCCAACCGTTGGTGGTACAGACGGATGCCTCCGAGACCGGGGTGGGTGCCGTCCTGTCCCAGCTGAGGGATGGAGAGGAGCACCCAATCACATACGTAAGCAGAAAACTATTACCTAGAGAAACAAGATACGCCACGGTCGAGAAGGAATGTTTGGCCATCAAATGGGCTCTGGGGGAATTGAAGTACTATCTGCTGGGACGGCACTTTACCCTGGTCACGGACCACGCCCCCCTGGTATGGATGTCCAGAACGAAAGACAATAACGCCAGGGTCACCCGCTGGTTTTTAGCCCTTCAGCCGTATGCTTTCTCTGTTGTCCACAGATCCGGGGCCGCTCATGGAAACGCGGACGCCCTGTCACGACGGGACGCCCTAGGTTCCTGGAGCAGTCCTCCCCCCAGGTCGGATTTAAGGGGGGGGGTATGTGGCAGCCGGAGGGGCAACCCCAGAGGGGTAGTGATGGAGGGACGATATTGCCTGACATGGAGGCGGAGCCCCCATGTCAGGGAAGGGAAAAGAGCGCCAAACCACCATCAGCCCAACAAGCAACACCTGAGGAGGAGAGACGAGGGAGCGACCACACCCTATCAGAGGAGGAGGAGGGGACTACAAAAGGGCCCAGGCAACAGGAAACCGAGAGAGAGTAGGAGTAGAAGAGGAAGCAGAAGAAGCAGAAGAAGTAGCTAATCAGAGAAACCCTTGGAGAAGACTGCCTTACCCCTGGATCACCCTGGAACGTCTGACTACCCGCCCGGCTCACGACCCCTGCCTGTACGACTACCCTGCTCCTGCCCGCGCCCTGGACCGTCTGAGGAATACCCGTTGTGCACCGACCCGTGGAATTGGACCCCGACCCTCCCTCTGGAAAGCGGACATTGTGTTCTTGAGTGTCTATCCTACCTCTTTCCACTCTCTACCTTCAGTAAAAACCTCACTTGAACCGTTTATCTGCCGACTGGTTGTGTTTATTGGTCAGTGTTGTCGTGAAACCCCCTGTCCACCCCGGGGGCTGTCACAATATATATATATATATATATATATATATATATGTATATATATATATATATATATGTATATATATATATATATATGTATATATATATATATATATGTATATATATATATATATATATATATATATGTATATATATATATATATTGGGGGTGTAATGATACGCGTATTCATATTGAACCGTATATATATATATATATATATATATATATATATATATATATATATATATATATATATATATATATATATATATATATATATATATATATATTTTTTTTTTTTTACAGTAGTGTCTTTACAGGGGAAATTCAGGTTTATAAATTGGGCTCAGGCTCAAAACTGCTGCCATGGTGCCTTGGACAGAAACTATGCAGGTTCATGCTGTACTTTTACAGCTCTACTCTGCAGCATGAGACCCAATCTGACTTCATGAAGTGAGAAATAGAACAACTAAACAACTAAAGACAACTAAAAGCAACTAAAAGTGAGTCTTCTTAAAATTGTAAACTTGAAGTTTTCAGTTGACCTTTAATGCAAAAGGTTACTTCCTTCATTCATTTCAGTGTCACATGAGTAAAATATGTGCTCTTTAATAAATACATGGTGTTGGCAGTGGTAGGTAAAAATAGAGATTTGTAATGTAAATTCAATCAATTTAGAGGTTACATTGAAATGAGTCCAAAGCACTCCTAATCCTGTTCATGCAAATACATGTAAATCTGTAAATCACTCAATACCATTGTGTTTCACATATTCATTGTGTGGAAACTTAAATTTACTTGTTCTGATCATTCACTATTTCATAAAAATGTTTAATTGCAGATGCAGCACATGTAGCTAAAATATTCAATATCTTATATTTGGATTCATATTTAAGGGGCGCAGTAACACAATTCAATGAAGTAACAAGAGACAGACTTGAAAGAGGAATTGTCCAAATCAAAGCCATAGGGCCAGAGAACTGTAATATTTAACAAGCTTGAGAGTTTTCATAATATTCCCAATGTCCTCTAAACATCATTACACAGGTTTCCTAGTCTGTACACTCCTTACATATTAACTTCATATTTATTTCCATAAATTAGTATTATCTTATACCAAGCCAGTCTGACTTGAATAAGCAACAAAGCAACGGACGGCCGGCTGATATTACAATGTAATGAAGTAGAGCTAACCCGGAGGGACATTTGATCAACCTCAACCGAAATAGTGAGTCATTGTTTCTGTCATTTGTTTTCATAAAAATAAAGAAATCAAGTTCATCTGAAATGTTCTGCATGACTAAAGGATGGACTGAACCCTCCTTCATGGCAATGTCAGCAGAATGAGAGTAACTTGATAACGATATCAGCTCTTGCCCACACAGTGGTTTCCTTACTTGTACATTTAATTACAAGACAGAGTATTGTTTTTCTGAATATGGAAGTGATTTGACTACCAGCAGACATCTTTGTCTGCTTGGTGATTGCCAGGTTGCGTATTAGGCCCATTACTTTTCAATGTCTATCAATGACAAATGTGATGAACAGAGTGGCTGTGGTGGAACAACGGGTGCATGGTCGGCACAAATAACACTGATGTTGTTAAAATACCAATGCTGATTAATGCAAATCCACACTTATGAATATATACAGAATGCTTAAATTTCAGGACAATTGTTGGATAAACAGTCCTAAATGCTAAAAAAATAAAAGTATTCACACAGGTATGTGCAACAAGTAAATAACATGACGATTCGATTCAGCTTTAAAACAATTTAAAGATAATACTCACAGTAAACATATGTGCAGGTCATCGGCGACATCATGCTTCCAGCATCAGAAGCCTCAATTGTGATCTACGTGGCAGGTGAGGCTGGTAAACCACCACAGATTATTTGCATGTGCTGTTTCAAAGACCGTAATTGGTCAAAAGGTTCCTCGAGGCATCCGTGTCTCTCTAGAAGACTGAAGGTCATCGCATAAGGAAACGGTAAAAAGTGGATGGGAAGCACATTTTCTTTCAGGAAATTCAGTTGAAATTAAATTTGCGCTACGTGCCGATGGAAACTTGACTTGATCAGAAATGTGACATGGGACCTCATTTATCTCCTCATTTTCTTTTTTTAAGGGTCTCAAGTTAAATCCAGGCGGTAAATTCCAATTTTTAAAAGTTAAGCAAATGCGAAGTGCCTTAAACCTGCATTCTTACTAATAGTCAGCAGGGGGCGACTCCTCTGGTTGTAAAAAGAAGTCAGATTGTAAAGAAGTTTATGAGAAAATTGACCCTACTTGAAATACGTGAAATGCCCAACAAGTTATCTTAAAAGAAAAGAAAGAACTTTAACCCATTCACAGTGTGTTTTCAGGTGATGAATGTCAATCGGAACCTTTTGGTCATTTAAAAATGTCTTATTCCATGTTCAGCTGTACTTAGCTCCACTCTCTGGTGTTGCTTCTGGTTCCAAAAAACAACTTGGTGAAGGCCAAAATGCCAAACTCAAGGCCATAAAACTGTCGTCAACAAACCAATGGGACACCACAGTGACATCACACGTTGTCTTCTTCTTCTTCTTCTTCTTCTTCTTCTTCTTCTTCTTCTTCTTCTTCTTCTTCTTCTTCTTATACAGTCTATGGCTTAATCCTCAACATTATTTTTTAGAATTCATGTTTTTATGTAAAATCGTAATCTGCAAAGTAACCAGTGACTCCAGTTGTCAGACGAATATAGTGGAGTATTATATTTCCCACTGACATGTAGTGGAGTAGAAGTACAAAGTAACTAGATACCAGGGGCGGACTGGCCATCGGGGATACCGGGGGAATCCCCGGTAGGCCGACGGGGTTTGGGCCGGTCCAATACCGGACCACCTCCATCATCAACCGGCCCTCGCTCTGAGATCGCCGACCCCGACTGTATTCTATGCTTTACAGAACACGTTAAATTTACTCTAATACTTAAAGCTCATAGTCACTGACGAAGATTTATACTCATATTACTATTATTTTATTTTGGGGGGGAGGGGATTAGTAATGTAATACAGATTTATCAGCAGCATAAACTAAGGTACCACACTTTTATCTTATTTCTCTCTTGAGTGAAGCGGACTAAGAGTTTGGACTTCCACGCTTCAGGCGACACATCCTGCCAGCAACGAGGGGTTTTCTTTCATTTCATTTTTCCAACTTGTGTGTGTGTTGTGTTTGTTGTAAACTCGAATATAGATAACCTGAATATAGTTAGATCGTTTCCTGTTGAAGGAAATTATTACGGTAATCCTCAAGTCACTAAAGGGAAATAGAAAACAGCCCTACCTAGAGCACCAGCGGCACTGCGTATAACCATCTGATACTATCCCAGAGTTAAGCATATTCATCTAGCAAACTATACCTACCATGGAGTGTTACAATAGCCAGTATCATTTTATTCAATGTGTCCATCCGGGCAAATTGGTGGATCCAAATGTTATAAAAAAAACATATATGATGCAATTTCTTTGTAATCATCCAAAATAATTTTCAGTGTATGGGTATTTTTCCAAGTAGGCCACTGACTGGTCGATACGTGCGATGCATTGAGTGGGCAACGTGTTAGGGGGGTCTGGGGCCCACAGGGAGCAGGACTCAAAAGCAGACTCAAGGCGAGGTAGATAGGTTCCACGTACAAGTTCTTTACTTTGATCAGGGTTCGGTACACAGGAGAGGCACACAGGGAAATATCGCTGATACGCTCCTCAAACATCTCCGAGACAAACTGGCACAGGACAAGGAGGAAACACAGACTAAATACACAGGGGAACGAGGCCCAGGTGGAAGCAATGAGGGCGGGGCTTGTAATCACCCAGGAGGACGGCACACGAGGGAGGGGGGGTGTCTGAAACGAGAGACAAGGTGAGTGATAGACAACACAACAGGAACAGACTGTGGCAACAAACACTACCCAGAAGGTCTAGGCGTAACACAACGCGCTGTGTATTGAGTGGGCCGGTCTGACAGTAACTCCCGGGCCACTTCTTTCCCCCGGTCCGCTCCTGCTAGATACTCAAATAAAGTTCCTTGATATTGCACTTGATTACAGTCCTTGAGTAAACGTACTTCATTACGTCACTGTTGATCAGTGTGGCTTGTGTTCCAGGGGTAACGTTTGTAACGTACATTACGAAAAACAACACGCGAGGCATCAACACTTTCTACTCTCCACATTCTACCAAAGAAACACAAACTTACATGAAATACAGTTTCATTTAAACGGCACATTACCTACAGGAAACCTGCTGGTCAGTAGAGAGAATGCAAGTTTTAAGACACCTCTGCGATGGCTTCAGTCGGCAGAACCGGACGTTGCTGCCTGCAAGAAACACACCATCAACGCCCAGACACTCAAATCTGACCATATAAAGCCAGCATAACCAGGAGGGTGAACATATACCGAGCAAAACGCCGAAATACCGAGCATGCTAATACTGGCGCTCATATCAACTAGACCGGTTCAGCCAGCTCAAGGCTCACTAGCTGGGGAAATCATGCTAATTACTCGGTCTAAAGTAACAGGGGAGCAGAGGAGGAAGAGAGGGGAAGGGAGGGGAAGGGCAACAGATAGAGGAGAGAGATGGAGGGATGAAGATAGAGGGTCTCAGAGCAAAATAAGAAAAAACCTCGAGACACACTGCCTCGCACACAAAAACATCTTCACAACATTTGTTTTAATCGAATAAATCGTAGTTAAATGGGCAAGTGGTGCCATATTGCTGAATAATGAAGGAATATGCAGATTTAGTTGCTAGACCAGTCGTGATATTTATTGTGTTACATGGCCGACAAGTTTCTTTGTGGTAGAACACAACAGCAGATTCAAGTTGAATTTAAATCATAGCAAGACTCCGTTAACATGTTATGCAAGTGAGGTGATTGTTACTTTGTCAGGAAAGTAAACACCACCAAGTACATTTTTAATATCCTTTATTGACATTCAAGAATAACAACGGCGCTCGACAAACTGCATCTCTGTAGCTGGATGAAACACTCCAGGGACGGTCAGAGATGTTCGGTGGAGTTCACACTTTAGTTTCTCACCATCTTTTGACAAACACTGCCAAGTCTTCATCCAGGGAACTCACCTTAAGCTCCTCTGGTGGAGTCAGTCGTCACATCTGTATCACACGTTTTAGGGACAGGGGAAGAGGGTTAAATTATTCTAAAGAACCAGAGTCTTTAGTTTGGATCCCAGTCACTTACAAATAGTAAGGCTGTGGTTTTATTAAGGTTTTCTCACAACAATCAAAGATAACAATTTCAATTCAATGAAACAGTCTCAGTGCTACAAAAGCTAATGCTGACACTCCTGCTGTAACAGGTATTCCCTATTCAGCTTTTGCCGGTTTTTGCCGTTTCCTCTTGTTAAAGAAGTATGATCCAGTCTCTACCCTGGAAAACCCCAGTCTCTCTCTGCTCTGCTGGCTGCTTTTATGCTGGTCTGAGGCTGGTACCTCCCTTATTTCATGCGTCACACACATGATTCATCCTGCTTTTAGGTCTGCAACAGAATGTAACTGGTTTGATCCTGTTTAGAACAGGAAGGATTCATATTAGTTTTGAGTGACTATTTTACATAAAGCATCTCAGCAGTTTGTATGTTTAATTACTTATATTACAAGGTAAAACAGGTTATATGTTAAATCACTTCTATTATGAAATAAAACAGGATGTATGTTAAATCACTTTTAACATGAAATAAAACTGTTTCTATGATGTAACGGTTATACTTTTAATTCAAACAGTTTATATGATGTAACGGTTATACTTTTAATTCACACAGGTTATATGTTTCATTTATATATATACCCTTTTGGCCAACTGTGAAACAGGAGCCTCACTGAACTATCCGATCAATAAAGCACGACATTTTAGCTGTTAATCTCACCATCTCACTCAATGTTGCCTCAGTGTCTTCACATCATTGTTGGAGTGTGACTGGGAACACTATACAGACGGTCTGGTGCTGCTGAAGAACATCACTCGTTTGTCGTCTTCAGGAAAGTCTGTGAAGACACAAGTGTAGAAGAGGCGGAAGGTCAGGTTAATAAAGATGCGAAAAGTTTGCACAGATTAATAACGGATGTCTGGAAAACCATAAGGCACCAGAAGCCTTTTAGAGATGTGTAAAAATAAATCACAATTAAAAGGGGAACTCCACCCATTTTATACAGGTGTTTCAAGGTGTTGGGGAACACTACTGCATATGTGAACAAGTAGTAATAAACCTTTAGTGTCTCCAGAGGGAGCTGTCTGAAGTCTGACAAATGGCCTCAAGTGATGTCACTCGAGTCTCGAGGTGGAAGACTACAAGTTTTAAAATTGAAAATAATCTGGAGGTTTGGGGTTAGAAAGGAGTGAGACCTCTGTTGCAGTCTAGAGGCTCCAGGCTACTTTAACTGCTTTTGTCACGCCCAATTCTCTGACCAAACTGTCGCTAGAGGTCCAGTGGCATTGTGGGTAGTGTAGGCAACCAGATTATAACGAGGAAACAGAAAGCATGGAATGAAAGAGTCAATATCTCTGGTTCTGCTACATCGATTTTGATCTTTTGAAAAAAAAAAAACTGTCCATTGCTATCGGCGTAAAATATGAAATGTGGGAGTACATTTTGACATACATAATTAATATGCATAAGAGGAGAAAATAGAGGCCAGCTGCATTTTTTTATGTAAAAATCTAAAAGTTTTCAGCCCATTAACTATTTCACAATTTTTCCGATACCACCATCAGTTTTGGGGCTTCACCATGTGCCTGGGCCTACAGAGTAAGAGGCTTGTGTCTGGGCAGAGATAGTGTGTTTATTACCTTGTTTTGTTTTGTTTAACTTTACTGTACTGTTACGTGTTATTGTGTATGCTCACGGACCGCCGAGTTCCGTTAGTGCTGTGGAGAACCTATTGTTTCAAACAAACACACACATACACACACTCTCTCACCAGTTTGTTGATTTTAGATGGTAGGCTCGGAATTGTATCGTAGTTGTTGTTAGATTTAAATATTATTTGACTTGATCAATATTATTGGAACTCTGTTATACTTTACAGGGCAGGTTTCTGTAATTTCTCTGAGCATGAGTATTGTGATAATAGCTGGTATGTGGCCTCTGCTCGAATTCAAACCTTCACTGTTCACTCTGAATGTGGAATGGTACTTTGACCATTGACATTGTGAGTGAATACTAATTATGAGACTTAATTTATAGTTTGGTTATTGGTCCCTGTTCTCAGGGTGGTGCCCTGTTATTATCAATTGTTAATAATCTTATTGATATTAATAATTCTATTGATGAATAATTATCATGAATAATTTAGTTTTTCATATTTGCTGATAACTAAACACGCTCCTGCCACATCCCAACATCAGTCTCTCCAATTTCATCTGAAGGGTGCAATGTGAGATCAAGGTTGCTCATGGCATGATGGGGAAAAAGGCCAATTATTGTTTGCCGCCTTGATTAAAACAACATGAGTTTGTTTGGCTGCACTGTAAGATGTACTTCTGACAAAGTAGCGTTGGCTGCCCCAAGACTTATGGGGCCGGTTGTATTAAACCACACTTTACTGTAAAATTCCTCACCTGCCAAACAGATGAAGTGAAGATGATCTCCACACGGGAGATCCCTCCAGTGGAAGCTGCCGTCGGTGTCGACGCCGCCACAGGGACTGGTCATTTGCCAGATGGACTTTGTCTCCCAGTAGCTGTAGTCCACAGAGGCACCGGTCATCCAGGTCCACGTGTCTGCCATCAGGTACCTAAAGAGGACGCCTTGAAATTTTTACTTTTTAAGCGAATTACAACCGAAACATTGGGAATAGTTTAAAGTGTCAGCAGCTGTGACAAAAATGTCTTTGGATGGGAAGTGGGTTCTTCCTATTAATACAGCACTTTGTCACAATCTGAGCTTATTGACTGTGGCTTCTGTTTGATTATCACTGCCCCTTTAATGACCTGTTGTTGACGTCTGGTGTAATAAATGGCCCTGATATTAAAGTACCAGTTCTGCCTGGTTCTCCACCCTCGACCTCTTGTCCTCGGTTCCCCGCTGCTCCATTACATTTTACCCTATGTGTCCTCCCAGAATAAAACCCTTACACTCTCTTACTTCCTGTTCTGCGTCTGCGTGTGCGTCCACCATGACAACCCGTGACATTGGTAGCAATGAGCTTCCATCTGGGTCTACAGTATGCAGAGTCAGCACTATTTTGAACCTGGATTTGATGTGATTTGAATGGTAACATCAATATAAACTGACTGGTAAAGGAGAATTTATGACTTTTGAAAGTATAAAAGAACAAAAAAACAAGCAAGAGTAACATCCACCCTTGGTGAAATGGACCTTGTTATTAGATGGAGTACCTGCGCAGTCCCAACCAAACATGTTTGGTGAGGTGGAGGGATGCGTTTCTCATCACCTCCTCAACCTCCCTCTGCTCCTCCTCACTGCGTATGCTGAGCAGGTCCCAGTAGAAGTCCCTGCAATAGAGCAGGGCATCCGACCAGCACAGCTTCTTCTCCACCACGACTATGCTCCGGCCCATCACCAAGTAGGTATCTACCAGTTCTGTAAAATGCGAGCGAGAGCACATGTGGTTCAGAGATTCTGCGGTTCGGAGATGCTGCTGTGACAGTTTTCCTCTGAGATTTTCAAAGCACTGTATTGGGGTTTAAAATCACTCATATCATCCTCTGTTGAGAAATACAAAAAGATATCTTTGATGGACTCACCTCCGTACACCTCCAACTCACATATTGTCAATATACCTCCAGGGTTGAGATACACATTGACAAACCGGCCTATCATCCCACCACAGTCGAAGGTGTGGGTACTTCCAGCCGGGATGGATGTGATAACAGCACAGCTGAAAGAGAGACAGAAATTAAAGGATAATTCTTCACAGCAACGCGTTTGGTGCAGAAAGTGCAGAAAGTTTTTGTTGTGGCAGTCAGACAATTGTTTGTAGAACAAAGCAACAGATTGGGACAAGAGGATGTCAAATGTGTACATATTGTAAAGCACTCTGAGGCAAATTTGTAATTTGTGATTTTGGGCTATCCAAAAATAAATTGAATTGGTTCAGACCACTTTTTGGAAGGTCAAACTAAAAAAAGAGAGCACATTTTTTTTCCTCTGGCAAGCTCAGTGAAGCATATTCTCCACAGACAGCCACTCAAATCGCACCAATCGAACTTATTGACAGGATCTGTAATGATTGATTAAGTCCCTAGTTGTGCTGATTGCTCTATAGGCATATTTCCCCATGAACGCTATGGTGGTAAATCAATGAATAAATAGATGCATAAAACAACACTGATTTATTCCTGTTCACTCCTCATGGAGAGTACTTGAATAAAACTTCTGTCTACAAAATAGTCAACACAGTCTCACGGCAGTTCGGTTTCCTGTACAGGGACACGGATTGTCCGTTTTTTCCATGTCCCTCGGCACAATCTTTTTTTTGGAAAGACATTACGTTAAAGGTTCAAGCAACAAAACTACTTGGTTAGGTTTCGGAAAAACATCATGGTTAGCCTTAAAGTTAGGTTTACGAAAACAACAAAACCACTACAATAAAACTACTTAGTTTGGTTTAGGCAACAAAACCACAACGCAGCATCAAACAACTGTCTTCTGGTTGAAAGTCTTGTTAGTTGGACCCATTATCCTCCCCTGCCACCTACTAATATTCATCTTTTTGGATGTTATAAAGTACGTCACTTACTCTGAATGTTGCTTAGTCACGTGAATGCATTTAATTTGTGTCCACCATCAATAAGGCCCATAATCGACTTTCCATTGCTTCCGTGCTGAGTGACACGAAAAAAAACCTTTACAATTCGTGTCCTTGTACACGTAACCGATAACATTGTGTTTTGTGACTATTTCACAAAAGTGAGGACAGTTTGGCCGGATGCCGTCCTCTCGAGAGATGGGGGAGAAATAAAAAGTGTCACTTGTACTTATCTACATCTATCACAATCTAATCTTGCACAATGCCATGAAAACTGATGGAACTCCTTCTACTGAAGAAGCTCTTGTTATATAGTTAAAGTATTATAACTTATTAAATGAAATCAAGATGATGAACATATTATTTTCTGTGAGATGTTGTGTGCTAGAATCACAATTCCAGGATTACCTCGGGTTGTTGTTGCCGTTGTTCTCGGGGGAATTCCCAATGAGGATCTTGGCATTATTGATCCTCTGGGAGGATTCATCCCTGTTGGTGATGCTTACAGATGAGATCCTGTACATGACCGGCAGCTGTAGGCTCCACCACGGGATCTGTCCTGCATTGTTTACTGTGTGGGTGCAGGATCCAGCATCGTATTCTGGGTTTCTATTCCCATCGATAGCCAGTGAAGCAATTCCATTAACAAAAGTCGATGATTGAGATGCCGTTCCACTGGGCGCCACATTCGTCAAAGAGGTAACTTGGGTGTGACAAAAAAAAGCCGAACTGGATTAGTCTTACACAATCTCCAACTTTTGTCATTTTTGTTTGAATTTACATTTCATTTCAACATCTTCAGCATCTCGTACAATTTAAAAGTTATTTATCATGCTGACATTTCACGTTTTCTTCATTAAGCTGCATTGACATTCAAACAGTTTTGAGTATGTTAAAAATGTATATTATGAAAACAAATCAAAGGAAGCAACAACAATGAGTGACGCAGAGACCTCAACGGTGAGAGACTGAGACGGAAGAGAAGGGGAGAATGCATGCTGGGAAAGCATGTGAATAGTTTGAATGCCTTTGAAAAATAATAAATAACTTTATTGCTTTAATAGTAGAAGATTTAAAACATCTTTTCCATGAAGAAAAGCCTTCAGTGTCGTTCTTTGCTTTCACTGAAGAAAGCAAAGAAACAGATGCTCTTGCAGCATCTGCACTAACCTCCTCAGAAGCCGCCATTGTTGTTTTGAACCAACAGTTCCCACTGCCAGACGTCACATCTGTTGGCAAAGGCATGATCCGCCCTAATCTGAGTCATGTTGGCTTATTCTGATCATTCTACCCTTACGCTTACCAATCTGACTCCTCAAACCTAAACCTAACCAACTCAGTCAAGAAAGACCAAGAGTACTAGCCAATCAGAGGCAGAGTAGGGCGGGTCATGACTTCACAATCATAGGAAAACACATTTGGCCGCCCATATCTGCAAGTTCCTCCTAACGGGAGGCTGACTAAGCCACTGTGGTCGGGACCCAAATGCATTATTTAAAGCCTGACGAGACGGATTTTTGGTTCTCGCATGATCTCGCGATATTGCCAGAAATGTCTTATCTTTGGACATGACCAGCTAAAGGCGGCCATTTGTCCACATTTTATGCTGTACGTGGAGTCCAGTTGTATCTTGTTATTAGTTTCCAATTGAATCCCTTCTAAGTATTATAACTGGGTTTAGTAAGGTAGTTAGTTTTGGCCAGATTTATAATTTCAAGAATAACATTATTTACTCTTTTAGCAATAATAACTTTAGCCAGGCTCTATGGTCGCTGTCGAAAAATTCATGAATTATTTAAAAAACGATTTTGTCCTTCTGGCAACAATGTCACGGTTACTCAGGATAATCCAAATGTGCCAAATATAACGGGGACATTGGTTCTAAAAAAGACATGATGTCATTGTTATCAGCTTTTTAAATTTAGATGAACTGATCTTTCAAATGATCGAATGAGAAATGAGGGCTGCTTTGGCAAAAAAATAAAAGGATTTAACTCAGAGAAATGTTCCAACAAAACCCCCAAAAAATAGCTGTCGGAGCAGGGAAGCGACAATAATTGCACATCTTTTATAGTTGAGTCTTGAGGCAATTGTTTTTAAAACACGAAAGCAACAATATATTTAGAACTTAAATGAATGAACTGGATCTCACCTGTGAAGCCAGTTAGGAGCCACAACTGGAAGAAAACACCTTTAAAATAAAAACGATTCCTCGATCACAAACATTCAGACAGAAACATATCCTTTAAACTATACATTATTAAAAACATCTGCCGCCAGACTTTAGCTTGTAATACATTTGTGTGTACATATATGTATATCTATATATTAGGGGTGTAACGGTTCACAAAATTCACGGTTCGGTTCAGTGGAGCCACGGTTCGGTACGTTTCGGTACAGTAGAAAACTATAAATGCCAGAGAAATGTACTTGATTTTAAAATATATTTATTCATTACAACTAACATCATGAAGTTATTCTTTGACTTTGAACAATGATGCAACTATACCTGAGTGACCCATCTTCTGGGGTGTCTTCTTAGCAACACATAAGCTTAAAAAACAAAAACTGCTCCTTAATGTTATGTAGTATTGTTACTTGAATCTTGCTTACATCTTGTATTGTTACTTACATCTTGCAAAAGAGATTTTTAATCTCAATGGGACTACCTGGTTAAATAAAGGTTTAAAAAAAAAAAAGAATATTTTTTATTTTTTTATTTTATTCAAACGTATTCGGTTCGTCATGCGTACCGAACCGTTATGAAGGTAGATTTGTGTCTTTATTTTTCAAAAGCAAAAAAAAGTTTCAAAAGCAAAAGAAAGTTTCAAAAGCAAAAATAAAAGTTTCAAAAGCAAAAATAAAAGTTTTAAAAGCAAAAAAAAAAGTTTCAAAAGCAAAAAAAAAAGTTTTAAAAGCAAATATATAAACTGAGAATAATTTATTTGTTAAAAAAATAAAAGCTTTGGTTTTGAATCCAAAAGTTTTGAATCCAAAAGTTTTGAAACTAAAAGTTTTGAAACTAAAAGTTTTGAAACTCAAAGTTTTGAAACTCAAAGTTTTGAAGCCAAAAGCTTTGGAACCAAAAGTTTTGAAGTCAAAAGTTTTGAAGCCAAAAGCTGAGTTGGGTGTAGTGGGCGGGGCATACGCTGCTGAATGTATCAGGAGTTTCTATTGGTCCGTTTGACTTGCGTCTCGTATCTGCATCATCTACACAAACGGGAGGTTACGTGACATGGAGGTAAGTTGACTGCTCTGTTTTGTCAAAATTATTGTAAATATAGCAGCACTTCACTTTCTTCTCATGTTGTTCGTGTCGTGGAGTCTCTTTGTAAGAACGACATGGAGGGCTGCTGTGTTGACATGTAGCCCCACTGTGGGCGAACGTTACATGCACCTGAGGCATCTATGTTAGCTAAGGTTAGCTACACATGTATGACACAATTTAAAACAAATCCTATGAGCTTGGTTCTCTCTGACCGAGGTAGGTACAGATGACGAGGTTACAACCATGTTACTGTCTTGTATTAAACTTGATGAAGATAAGCTAATGTTGAAATGAGCCATTAAATCCTTAAAACTCTTAACTAGTTAGCTAAAGACATCTCTGGTCGCAAGTCATAAGATAAGTTAGGCGCCAAGTCGGCACTGACGTTTCCTAAAGTCGGAGGCTACTATCACACTTTCACTGTCCCTTGATGACAGTACAGGAAATTTAAATTCTGTCTCACTCTAACATCCTTGTCGATGTACCTAAAGCTTAATTATATTAACGTGGGCATAGCTATTGATAGCCTAGCCGCCATCGCCAGTCTGACTAACCAATTACAGAAATTATTATCTCATTTGATATCAACCACAATCACGTTAAATTCTATACCATAGAACTGTCTTAATGAGCATCATATTTAACTGTTTGCATATAAAATGACTGGAGAGATTTATTCTGGTCTACACTTTGTATTTCTCTTCAAGATGCACAAACTGATGGCGACACTGCAGGAGAGGCTTTGACTGTATCCTCAGTCATGCAGTGGATGACTGGTCAAGCTCACAGACATCTGCTTTTGGAAGATCGGCAAACATTCAAACTCACAGTGAAATTTGATCATTGGTGTCTGAACGCCATGCCTAACCACACTGTGTGTTACCCAAGTGTCAGTGCTTGCACAGACACCATCACATTCCCAGTAGCCCACATTAAAGATTATGAATCTTTTAAAACACTCCTGCAAACTGCCATTAAGTATGGTGCAGGATTTGATAGAGTGTGATAAATGTGTTCAATAGTTGTTGGCAAGAGCATGGTTCTGTGTTGTGTTTCACTTGTGCTTGTTCTTTATGTTTTCTATTCTTTAGTGAAACAAACAAAATGTTCCAGAATCATTTTATACTGCAGCTATTTATACCACCTTGGTATAATGTGAGTGAGCAAAATAAACACATACGTATCTATTTACTGTGCTTTATTTGTGATCAGTTAAACGTGCATACTGGTTTTAGAATAAGCACATGAGATGTGCATCAAGTATATCAATCAAACTTCATCCAAAAAATGAGGCCAGTTGAAGGACATGCATATAGATGTCCCGTCCAAAAGAAGAGGACTCGACGGTGGGGTTTACTTGCTGCCCTGCAGCAAGACCTTCAGCTGACAAGGGGCACGGCATCTCTGCTACAGTGACCCCATGCTCTGGATCAGGTTCCTCATCATGCAAGTGTTCTGCTTGCAGGATCTGAGATGGACCAAACACATACATTAATTACGAATATAGCCATTGCCTCGTTTATACACATACTGTAGACGATCTAATGTTAATATTTATTAATTTAGGTTCGAGTGATATAGCAAATTAATGAATACCATACTTTAAATTGCATTTCTTTGTTCTTGTGCTAAATGTATAGTACACACAGTACCTCCTGCAGATCTGGCTCTGGCACAGGTACTTGTAGCGTTCCAATCCTCCAAAGCTGATTCGGGGACAAGTTTCCCTCTGTGCTTAAGGGGTGGTAATTCCAGGTCTCCACAAAATTTTGCAGATCTTGTTGTAGACGGGGAATGAAGACGTACCCCACACAGAAGAGGTGAACCGCATTTGAAAGGTCAATGAAGCCATCTTCCTCTAAGATGTGAAGCAAGTTGTAGTACTGAGATGTTACAGCATTCCAAACATCTCTCCAAAGGCGTTCCACTCTGGAAGCAAATTACATGATGAAGTGGCTACATTTGATATTCATGTTTTATATAATGTAAACATTTATAGTAATACATACAATTTTTACCTTTGGTTGTGGACACTTTTGCCAGCAATAAAGCTGCCACGACCGGTTCCTCTCACAGTAAACATGCATCTCGCATGTGACACGATATCCCATAGCCAGTAGAGACCCTTTTACAAGCCGATATCCTGCATCAGGCATTCTGGCTTTGATAGATCTCACCTTTTGATCAAGTACAATGTCTGATATATCAGAGTAGGTGTTTCTGACTGAGAGATTATGCTCCCTCATCCTCCTGTAAAGTGTGGATCTTGAAATGCCATGGGCAGTAGCCAGAGTGGTCATTGGTAGGTTCATGCTGAGAAGATTTTCAAGGACTAGGGTATTAATGCTAAATTTTGGTCGACCCACAGTACCATTCCATTCAACTACAGCTACACTGTCAAGTAATGGAGCAACAGTGCTGTTTGAAATGTGAGACTTGATCACTTCACTTAGATTTTGTAAACCATCTACTACACACTGAGGAATATCCATCGAAGAAACTGCAATTCCTGAGAGATAACCATGTGCAGGTAATCAAAATCAATTGGCTCCCTTGTGATTACTGCAGAAAGCCGATCCCTGACCCTGCATAAAAGCCGCCTGCTAATGGATTCCTGTAAGAGGGAATTTAGCAAAATAGAAATTTATTAGAGCAGTGGTATCAAAACATGTTTATATGTGTATATACAGATGAATTACATTTTGAGAAGAGAGGTCAACATACCTGAACAAAAGCTATTTGTGGAAGAGGTTCCATTCTGTAGAAAAGGGAATTATGACCACACTGGATTATTATAAATACACAGACCATATAGTCATATCGTATAACAAGAAAAGCCAGTCATTGCCAACAAACTAAACAATGGAATGA
This sequence comes from Melanostigma gelatinosum, assembly GCF_949748355.1. Lineage (NCBI taxonomy): Eukaryota > Metazoa > Chordata > Actinopteri > Perciformes > Zoarcidae > Melanostigma > Melanostigma gelatinosum. The sequence goes on along the minus strand of NC_136657.1, from coordinate 3,155,362 downwards.
TTTAACAAATATACAGAACCCCTCCATAACACACAGACATGTTTAAATGTAAGTTGAATGCGTTTTGTGTCACTATTTTACTCTCTGGAGCTTATTATAAAGGCACAAGTGGTACAATTTTGTTAATTATCAAGTATCAAATGATACAAGCCTTTGTATGGGGTCAACTGATAATGTTACTTACAATAGTGTTGAATATTTTGGGTACCTTTTACTGTTACATGATTCGTACTTGTTAGCACACACAAGAACCTATGAATAAAAATAATAGAGTTGTAGCACATGCATGTTAATTTCCATGCGAGGCATATATGTGATCTAAAATACACTGATTTAAAGTATTTTCCCAGAGCCTGCGTTCATAATTGCCAATTTATCTACTATCATGTATGTGTGTGTACTGCACAGCTTCCGCGACAAGGTGGTGCGTTTGAACAAATAAGGGACGTTTCAAGCAGAGGTGGCAGAAGTAGTAAAGGTTTTCTTCGGTGTCTGACCAGTGTAGTCATAAGACGCATGTCGTTTTTAGATACAGTGTCGTCATCTGTACCTACCTCGGTCAGACAGAACCAAGCTCATAGGATTTGTTTTAAATTGTGTCATACATGTGTAGCTAACCTTAGCTAACATAGATGCCTCAGGTGCATGTAACGTTCGCCCACAGTGGGGCTACATGTCAACACAGCAGCCCTCCATGTCGTTCTTACAAAGAGACTCCACGACACGAACAACATGAGAAGAAAGTGAAGTGCTGCTATATTTACAATAATTTTGACAAAACAGAGCAGTCAACTTACCTCCATGTCACGTAACCTCCCGTTTGTGTAGATCAGCGGTTCCCAAACTTTTTAGGCCACGCACCCCCTTCTACATCCCGACCGGGTTCGCGCACCCCCCCCCCCCCCCTTAATAAAAAAAAAAAAAAAAAGAAGCAGCAGAGCCTTTTAAGCCTTCATAGCCGCATAAGAATCGGACCAATGAGAGAACAGTTTGCTCGCGCGTGGCATTTGTTTACAAGATTTAGTCCGCTGTTAAATGTTGCAGTGTGAACACAAACCGAACAAAGGAGCAACTGCAACAAAGCAAACGAACTGAAGGTGTGAAAACGCCCTGAAACACTGCAACAAAGTTTCAATAACTTTCAGTGACACAAGGCGTCACTTTTAAAGAGCAATCAGGATGCGAGGACACACGCACAGGCTCAGAGGCAGATTATCACATTTAATTTACAATTAATGAGCGACTAATGTAGCCAGGATGTCTTCGGACAAAGCATCGATGCGGCGCGACACAGTGTTGTTGGACACCGGGATCATGCACAACTTTTTTGCTTCTTTCTCCCCAATCATACATTCCACCATCTCTCTGGCAGCTGGCGAGCTCACGTCTTCGGCGACTGTGTGCGGTAGCCCCTTTCTCACTATTCTGTAACCAGAAGATGAAGCCCGTAGTGCGTCATTTATAGACCAACACATGAATGAGACTGCAGTTGTTTTTGGCTGTTTTGTAACTCCTCCAATTTCGATATTAAAATATGTAAGGGGCTTTTGACTTGCACTGGCATGCTTGGTGTTCAGGTGGCGACGTAAATAAGAGCTTCAGACTGTTAGCCAGAACCTCACTGCACACCACGCACCTCGCTGCACACCACGCACTGTGGCTTTGGGGAATCTGCGTTGCCAATACAAGTGAAGCCCAGACACAGATACTTTTCATCATATTTCCTCTTTTTTTCCCAGTCTGCGCCGTCTCATCTTCCTCTGACTCTGGCTCGATTTCTTCTCCCGGTCTCTCCCCAATAACGCACCTCTCCGTTCCCCTCGCCTCCGATTCCTCTCTCTCTCTCTCTGTCCCTCTCCTCTTTTACGACTGATAGCTTCAGATGTCCCACCTGACAGTTTTTAAATTAAAATTACATTTTTTTTTAATATTTAATATTATTACACCATCAGACCGCCATTACACTTTTCCTCTCGCGCACCCCCTAGAGGCAGCTTGCGCACCCCCAGGGGTGCGCGCACCCCACTTTGGGAATCCCTGGTGTAGATGATGCAGATACGAGACGCAAGTCAAACGGACCAATAGAAACTCCTGATACATTCAGCAGCGTATGCCCCGCCCACTACACCCAACTCAGCTTTTGGCTTCAAAACTTTTGACTTCAAAACTTTTGGTTCCAAAGCTTTTGGCTTCAAAACTTTGAGTTTCAAAACTTTGAGTTTCAAAACTTTTAGTTTCAAAACTTTTAGTTTCAAAACTTTTGGATTCAAAACTTTTGGATTCAAAACCAAAGCTTTTATTTTTTTAACAAATAAATTATTCTCAGTTTATATATTTGCTTTTAAAACTTTTTTTTTTGCTTTTGAAACTTTTTTTTTTGCTTTTAAAACTTTTATTTTTGCTTTTGAAACTTTTATTTTTGCTTTTGAAACTTTCTTTTGCTTTTGAAACTTTTTTTTGCTTTTGAAAAATAAAGACACAAATCTACCTTCATAAACCGTGAGCCTCGTACCGAACAGTTCAATATGAATACGCTTATCATATATATATATGTATATATACATAGATATATGTATATATATATATCTATATATATATATATATATATATATATATATTTTACAGTAGTGTCTTTACAGGGGAAATTCGGGTTTATAAATTGGGCTCAGGCTCAAAACTGCTGCCATGGTGCCTTGGACAGAAACTATGCAGGTTCATGCTGTACTTTTACAGCTCTACTCTGCAGCATGAGACCCAATCTGACTTCATGAAGTGAGAAATAGAACAACTAAACAACTAAAGACAACTAAAAGCAACTAAAAGTGAGTCTTCTTAAAATTGTAAACTTGAAGTTTTCAGTTTACCTTTAATACAAAAGGTTACTTCCTTCATTCATTTCAGTGTCACATGAGTAAAATATGTGCTCTTTAATAAATACATGGTGTTGGCAGTGGTAGGTAAAAATAGAGATTTGTAATGTAAATTCAATCAATTTAGAGGTCATATTGAAATGAGTCCAAAGCACTCCTAATCCTGTTCATGCAAATACATGTAAATCTGTAAATCACTCAATACCATTGTGTTTCACATATTCATTGTGTGGAAACTTAAATTTACTTGTTCTAACACAATTCAATGAAGTAACAAGAGACAGACTCGAAAGAGGAATTGTCCAAATCAAAGCCATAGGGCCAGAGAACTGTAATATTTAACAAGCTTTAGAGTTTTCATAATATTCCCAATGTCCTCTAAACATCATTACACAGGTTTCCTAGTCTGTACACTCCTTACATATTAACTTCATATTTATTTCCATAAATTAGTATTATCTTATACCAAGCCAGTCTGACTTGAATAAGCAACAAAGCAACGGACGGCCGGCTGATATTACAATGTAATGAAGTAGAGCTAACCCGGAGGGACATTTGATCAACCTCAACCTAAATAGTGTGAGTCATTGTTTCTGTCATTTGTTTTCATAAAAATAAAGAAATCAAGTTCATCTGAAATGTTCTGCATGACTAAAGGATGGACAGAACCCTCCTTCATGGCAATGTCAGCAGAATGAGAGTAACTTCATAACGATATCAGCTCTTGCCCACACAGTGGTTTCCTTACTTGTACATTTAATTACAAGACAGAGTATTGTTTTTCTGAATATGGAAGTGATTTGACTACCAGCAGACATCTTTGTCTGCTTGGTGATTGCCAGGTTGCGTATTAGGCCCATTACTTTTCAATGTCTATCAATGACAAATGTGATGAACAGAGTGGCTGTGGTGGAACAATGGGTGCATGGTCGGCACAAATAACACTGATGTTGTTAAAATACCAATGCTGATTAATGCAAATCCACACTTATGAATATATACAGAATGCTTCAATTTCAGGACAATTGTTGGATAAACAGTCCTAAATGCTAAACAAATAAAAGTATTCACACAGGTATGTGCAACAAGTAAATAACATGACGATTCGATTCAGCTTTAAAACAATTTAAAGATAATACTCACAGTAAACATATGTGCAGGTCATCGGCGACATCATGCTTCCAGCATCAGAAGCCTCAATTGTGATCTACGTGGCAGGTGAGGCTGATGAATCACCTCAGATTATTTGCATGTGCTCTTTCAAAGACCGTAATTGGTCAAAAGGTTCCTCGAGGCATCCGTGTCTCTCTAGAAGACTGAATGAAGGTCATCGCATAAGGAAATGGTAAAAAGTGGATGGGAAGCACATTTTCTTTCAGGAAATTCATTTCAGGAAATGACACGAAGGAGCTATCCAAGCGACGTCGCGAGAAATGGCTGTCACGCATCTCTCGAGATATAAAGGAATCGAACTTTTCAATGTCTATCAATGACAAATGTGATGAACAGAGTGGCTGTGGTGGAACAACGGGTGCATGGTCGGCACAAATAACACTGATGTTGTTAAAATACCAATGCTGATTAATGCAAATCCACACTTATGAATATATACAGAATGCTTCAATTTCAGGACAATTGTTGGATAAACAATCCTAAAAGCTAAACAATTTTTCTCTGGCAGCCTTTCCGGAAATTCAGTTGAAATTTGCGCTACATGTGGATGGAAACTTGACTGGAATCTGAAATGTGACAAAGGACCTCATTTATCACTGTTTTCTTTCTTTTTTAACCTGTTACCACTCCTGTACAATTAGCCTAAAACACCTATCCAAGGCGTACCCAAAGTAAACTGACAGCTCTTCATGAACCATTGGGAGTACATGTATGGTTTTAGTCAGAATCAGAATCAGAATCACTGTAAGTGCTACTAGCATTGAGCTAATGAAGCTACAACACACTGAAATAGAAGGTTTTTATTTCCGCCTGGATGTTTTTTGGCAAACAGATGCCTGCAGATAACTATGGCTGGGACGTATTAGCTGGAAAACACAATGGGACCATAGAATGAAGTCATAGCACCTAATGAAAGTTCAAATTTGATAACAAAACAACAGAAAATGAATATTTTACACATGGTTTACTCAGAGTACATCTGCGTAAAAGTGCATTTGGATACTCGTAGTAACCACGGCAAAATGCCTAGACTACGATTAACTACGTGTTTGAAATACTAACTATAGCTTATTTATGACATTATATGGTTAACTATAACATATTTAACCATTGTCAATTTTCACAGATTCATGAAAATGCTCAGTAACCACACTTTGCTCTTCATAATCGGTCTCAGGTAGTTGACTCACGGTGCTAGATCTGACTTCCAAAAGCCTTTCCCTGCATGCACCTTGTGAATCTGCATAGCGTTGTTTTCGTAATTTCATTGGCTATACGAAGCGTGAGTCTCAGAACGATCGGTTGCAATTGGCTAGCGCATTACCCAAAGCAAGAGAGGCAGGCATTGTCTTTCAAAGCGGACTCTCCTTGGCTGTTCCAGAATGTGACCGGGCTATAGAAGCTCCTATTGGGTCACATTAGGTGTCAATCGATCCATCAGCATGCAGCTGCCATTTTGAGATGAAAAAACACACTTTGATTACATGCGAACGCGAGTGACTAAAAATACATAGAAAATGATCATATCTGCCAGCTAATTTGAAATACTAACAGCCCTCCGTGGGTATTGATGGACGTAATAATCTGTTTTGGACTAAATCATTTACTGGATTGGACCGTCTGGACCCTTAGAAATCGAACAAGACCATTTTTGCCGGACTTTCATGGATGAGGGGAACGCTATGAATCATAATTCGAATCATAAAGTTACGTCGCTATTTTAACTGCTTTTTTTGGATTGTTGGTCTGACAGAGGCGTTGACTGTACCTGCTGTTGTGATTGTATCTTGAAATGGTTTGCATAAATCGAATTACAAGAATCGTAGCTTTCTAAAGAGATATCGCATTAGTACTACCTTTTAAAGAGCCGTTCTGTACATGAGACAGATGAACACTAAAAACTCCAACTGCGGGCCGTCAGAGTGGTAACAGGGTCTCAAGTTAAATCCAGGCGGTAAATTCCAATTTTTAAAAGTTAAGCAAATGCAAAGTGCCTTAAACCTGCATTCTTACTAATCGTCAGCAGGGGGCGACTGATCTGGTTGTAAAAAGAAGTCCGATTGTAGAGACGTTTATGAGAAAATTACCCTACTTGAAATGCGTGAAATGCCCAACAAGTTATCTTAAAAGAAAAGAAAGAACTTTAACCCATTCTCAGCTGTATTTAGCTCCACTCTCTGGTGTCACTTCTGGTTCCAAAAAACAACTTGGTCAACAAAAATCAGCACAAAGTCAGTTTTTGTTGAAGAAGTTTTTAGAAGTTTATTGTCTTGTGTTCATAGAAAACACAATATATATATATATATATATATATACAGTTTGTATGTATACTTTAGGTGGGCTCCCGGAGACCTCCCAGAGCTTAATGGTTAGTGCTGTCTGTTTCTGCCTCCACGGGCCTCTTAGTATTAACAAGAAATGTTCCCTATTTGCATATTCCGCTGCTGTGTGAATGTATACTTCCCTAATGTGTGTACTGCAGGAAGTACACAGTGTACAAATGTTGCCTGCTAAAAGACGAAGTAACTCATAATGTTTGGTGTGTGTCCCTTATGATGGAGCAAAAGAGTGCAGTGACACGTTTAAATGAAAGCAGACGCGGCGACGTGCGCACGCAATCCGTCAAGTCATCAAAGCGGCTCTCCAAATGTGTCACGCGGCGTTTCGACCAAACCAAACAAACATGGGCAAGTGTTGCTCTGTCAAAACTCTTGGATGCAGGATGAAAACTCCTCCGGTTGTCAGTCGCATGAAATATGTAATGTCTCTCACACACACACACACACACACAGGCCTGATGATTTTTTCTGTGTCAGATCTGAGTTTCCAGGCAGTAAAAAAAGGGGGAGAAGATGAAAGCGGGGTTGAGCAGATTGTTCTTTCTCCCCGTCTCTTGTCATGTTCACCAGAGGGAGTTTTGATAGGTGCGCACACACACTCGAGCACATGCATAGACACACACGTGCAGCGTTAGCAGCAATAATGAGATTTCACTTCAAAGAGCCACGCGGTTGTTGCGGTGATTGGCTACTCAAACTAGCAAGGTGAGGGACTGTGGGACCATTCTCTGCTGTTCTAATACTGCGGGATGGGCTGTGCATCACTATGTGCGTGTTTATATATTTGAATAACCAAAAATATTTGACTAACCAAAAAAGTTAGTCAAATCGTGCCTCTTACTGTGTGCCTCTGCTGCGTGCTACTTATTAAACACTATACATGTGCTGCTCTTGTGTCAGTGTCGAGTGGTGTTCCGCATGAAAACGTTAGCGGGGCTAGCCGTAGCAACGACCTCTGAACCCCCAAAAACCCAGGTTTGAAAAGCATGTATTCTATTGAAAAAATAACCCAAAATACACCCAAAAAAAACAAGCATTATCGGTGGCACACCACCGGTATGTGGCGGTGAGAAGCAGAAGCAGGCAACGGAAGAGAAGTGACGAGCTGCATACCATCAGTGGCATGTGCAAATGGCAGTTTGTACTGTGAGGGCTTTCAGCCAGTAGAGTAGTAGTGGCCTACTAACAGTCAGTGACATGCCTTCCAGAATTATATTGTGATATCTGTCGAAAATGTGAAAAAAAAGTCAAATAACAAACAGCAATCTTTCCCCATGTAGAACGAGACGTCAACGATGATTCATTCACCATGGCAAATGTTGCACGTGTTACGGCACTTACCGAGTTCTTTCAACCTAAACGACGATCTGTTCCCAAACCTAACCAAGTAGTTTTGTGGCCTAATCCTAACTAAGTATTACACCATCTTTTCCTAAACCTAACTAAGTATTTCACCATCTTTTCCTAATCCTAACTAAGTATTTCACCATCTTTTCCTAATCCTAACTAAGTACCTTTGTTGCCTAAACCGAACTGAGTTGTTTCCTTTGACGGAAGTTTATTTTTAAAAGCCCGTATGCATGTAACGAGCAGATATTGAAACTTTGGTGGGACAATGCACACAAATTAAGTGTTTTTTTCTAAAGCTATCATTCGAACCGTTGTAAAAAGACACATTGTGTCTGTATACAATCCTTTAACCAGTGTCAGAAAAGACACAAAATATGGAACGATTGCATATTTGATAAACTGGAGCTACAAAAAGCAAATGGCAACAAAGCAAAGTTATAATATTTATAAGTTTATACTGTTACTGTTGTAACACAGCTGTGAGTGGGTATGTGTTGGTTGACACAATTATGTTGTGTAGTGACAAGTGAGGATGACGGAACTGGATCCTTCTCTCTCCTCTCTGTCAGAATCACTCACTCACACACACACACACCCTCACACACACACACACACACACACACACACCCCCTCACACACACACACACACACACACACACACACACCCTCACACACACACACACACACACACACCCCTCTACTGGCAGACTGTCATATGCGTGCATTTCAGGGAGAAACAGCCCCTGCTTAATTACTGCCATGCTAATTGAATCCCAGTGTGAGTGATGTATGGGGACAGGACTCTGCGACAGAATGAAAATGAAATAGTCTTAAGCCGCCACGGAGATAATCCATTTCGGAATGTCTGGGAAACGAGAAGGATGAGTTAATGCAGCGCCATATGGCTCGCTTGTCACAAGACATCAAAGTTGTTTGAGATCTAAAATGTTTTCATTCTCAGTCTCTTTAGCAGATTTCTTAAAGCGACAGTTCACCACAAAATCATAAATACATATTTTCCCTCTTATCTGGAGTACCATTGAACAATCGAGATTGTTTCAGTGTGAGTTGCCGAGTGTTGGAGATATCGGCCGTAGAGATGTGATGGGACTAGATCAGTGGTTCTTAACCTTATTGGAGGTACTGAACCCTGCGAGCTTCATCAGTGCATTCACCGAACCCTTCGTAATTGGAAAAATAAAATATGATTTCTTCAAAACATAGGTATATATTTTATTAGTGCACAAAATTAACCATGCATCAGTTGCACACAAAATCACTGTGTGCAAAGAACAAAACCAACAAAACATGAATTTCACACAAAAACATAACTCAGTGAATATTTACAGCAAATCAATGTGACTTTTGCTGTTGCCTTTCAGATACAAGTTCAGAAATGCGCGGCTTCACCTTGGCAAGTGCCACTCTCATATCATTTTCGCAGCAAAGTCTGTTCCTTTTCTTAGTTTTCATGTCCACCATCCTCGAAAAGGATTGCTCACAAAGATACGTTGTAACAAACGGTGTGAGTATCTCAAGGGCCTTCTTGGCAATACGAGGGTATGGTACGATTTGGTGACACCAAAACGTTGAGAGCGTTGTTGTTCCGAAGAGTTGCTGTTGAAGCTGGCTCTGCTGAAGTTCAATGATTTCGTTGAGGCATTCATCGTTAATGTTTTGACAGCTGACAAAAACGGCCTTATCTCCATAAAAACAGTACCGTTTCCTTCATCCACCATTGAACTAACCACTAGTTCTGTTTTATACTTGTTGTGTCTGGGTTCATATTATCCGTAGTCGCACAACTGCGTCTGAATAACGGCCGCTTCCAGCTTCATTCGCGCTGCCCGACGGAAATTTGCGTCATTCGCAACCATAATCTCATAATCGGAAGGCCGTGAGTTCGACCCTCACACGGGGCAGTGGTTTTAGTGCTTCTTTGACTTGAATTATCTGCCTGCCATTTTGTCCATGTAAATGAAAACAATGTCTGGCCTTCAATCGTCGACGTGAACTGCGCTTTGTGCCTCGTTGGAGCAGTAGGCAGCGCGTCAGTCTCATAATCTGAAGGTCGTGAGTTCGACCCTCACACGGGGCAGTGCTTTTAGTGCTTCTTTGACTTGGATTATCTGCCTCCTATTTTGTCCACGTCAATGAAAACAACGTCTGGCTTTCAATTGTCGACGTGAACTGAGTTTTGTGCCTCGTTGGCACAGTAGGCAGCGCGTCAGTCTCATAATCTGAAGGCCGTGAGTTCGACCCTCACACGGGGCAGTGCTTTTAGTGCTTCTTTGACTTGGATTATCTGCCTCCTATTTTGTCCATGTAAATGAAAACAATGTCTGGCCTTCAATCGTCGACGTGAACTGCGCTTTGTGCCTCGTTGGCACAGTAGGCATCGCGTCAATCTCATAATCTGAAGGCTGTGAGTTTGACCCTCACACGTGGCAGTGGTTTTAGTGCTTCTTTGACTTGAATTATCTGCCCGGCATTTTGTGCATGTAAATGAAAACAATGTCTGGCCTTCAATCGTCGACGTGAACTGCGCTTTGTGCCTCGTTGGCACAGTAGGCAGTGTGTCAGTCTCATAATCTGAAGACCTTGAGTTCGACCCTCACACGGGGCAGTGCTTTTAGTGCTTCTTTGACTTGATTTATCTGCCTGCCATTTTGTCCATGTAAATGAAAACAATGTCTGGCCTTCAATCGTCGACGTGAACTTCGCTTTGTGCCTCGGTGGAGCAGTAGGCAGCGCGTCAGTCTCATAATCTGAAGGCCGTGAGTTCGACCCTCACACGGGCAGTGCTTTTAGTGCTTCTTTGACTTGATTTATCTGCCTGCCATTTTGTCCATGTAAATGAAAACAATGTCTGGCCTTCAATCATCGACGTGAACTGCGCTTTGTGCCTCGTTGGAGCAGTAGGCAGGGCGTCAGTCTCATAATCTGAAGGCCGTGAGTTCGACCCTCACACGGGGCAGTGGTTTTAGTGCTTCTTTGACTTGAATTATCTGCCTGCCATTTTGTCCATGTAAATGAAAACAATGTCTGGCCTTCAATCGTCGACGTGAAGTGCGCTTTGTGCCACGTTGGCGCAGTAGGCAGCGCGTCAGTCTCGTAATCTGAAGGCCGTGAGTTTGACCCTCACACGGGGCAGTGCTTTTAGTGCTTCTTTGACTTGGATTATCTGCCTCCTATTTTGTCCACGTCAATGAAAACAACGTCTGGCTTTCAATCGTCGACGTGAACTGAGTTTTTTGCCTCGTTGGCACAGTAGGCAGTGTGTCAGTCTCATAATCTGAAGACCTTGAGTTCGACCCTCACACGGGGCAGTGCTTTTAGTGCTTCTTTGACTTGATTTATCTGCCTGCCATTTTGTCCATGTAAATGAAAACAATGTCTGGCCTTCAATCGTCGACGTGAACTTCGCTTTGTGCCTCGGTGGAGCAGTAGGCAGCGCGTCAGTCTCATAATCTGAAGGCCGTGAGTTCGACCCTCACACGGGCAGTGCTTTTAGTGCTTCTTTGACTTGATTTATCTGCCTGCCATTTTGTCCATGTAAATGAAAACAATGTCTGGCCTTCAATCATCGACGTGAACTGCGCTTTGTGCCTCGTTGGAGCAGTAGGCAGGGCGTCAGTCTCATAATCTGAAGGCCGTGAGTTCGACGCTCACACGGGGCAGTGGTTTTAGTGCTTCTTTGACTTGAATTATCTGCCTGCCATTTTGTCCATGTAAATGAAAACAATGTCTGGCCTTCAATCGTCGACGTGAAGTGCGCTTTGTGCCACGTTGGCGCAGTAGGCAGCGCGTCAGTCTCGTAATCTGAAGGCCGTGAGTTTGACCCTCACACGGGGCAGTGCTTTTAGTGCTTCTTTGACTTGGATTATCTGCCTCCTATTTTGTCCACGTCAATGAAAACAACGTCTGGCTTTCAATCGTCGACGTGAACTGAGTTTTGTGCCTCGTTGGCGCAGTAGGCAGCGCGTCAGTCTCATAATCTGAAGGCCGTGAGTTCGACCCTCACACGGGGCAGTGCTTTTAGTGCTTCTTTGACTTGGATTATCTGCCTCCGATTTTGTCCACGTCAATGAAAACAACGTCTGGCTTTCAATCGTCGACGTGAACTGAGTTTTGTGCCTCGTTGGCGCAGTAGGCAGCGCGTCAGTCTCATAATCTGAAGGCCGTGAGTTTGACCCTCACACGGGGCAGTGCTTTTAGTGCTTCTTTGACTTGGATTATCTGCCTCCTATTTTGTCCACGTCAATGAAAACAACGTCTGGCTTTCAATCGTCGACGTGAACTGAGTTTTGTGCCTCGTTGGCGCAGTAGGCAGCGCGTCAGTCTCATAATCTGAAGGCCGTGAGTTTGACCCTCACACGGGGCAGTGCTTTTAGTGCTTCTTTGACTTGGATTATCTGCCTCCTATTTTGTCCACGTCAATGAAAACAACGTCTGGCTTTCAATCGTCGACGTGAACTGAGTTTTGTGCCTCGTTGGCGCAGTAGGCAGCGCGTCAGTCTCATAATCTGAAGGCCGTGAGTTCGACCCTCACACGGGGCAGTGCTTTTAGTGCTTCTTTGACTTGGATTATCTGCCTCCGATTTTGTCCACGTCAATGAAAACAACGTCTGGCTTTCAATCGTCGACGTGAACTGAGTTTTGTGCCTCGTTGGGGCAGTAGGCAGCGCGTCAGTCTCATAATCTGAAGGCCGTGAGTTCGACCCTCACACGGGGCAGTGCTTTTAGTGCTTCTTTGACTTGGATTATCTGCCTCCTATTTTGTCCACGTCAATGAAAACAACGCCTGGCTTTCAATCGTCGACGTGAACTGAGTTTCGTGCCTCTTTGGGGCAGTAGGCAGCGCGTCAGTCTCATAATCTGAAGGCTGTGAGTTCGACCCTCACACGGGGCAGTGGTTTTAGTGCTTCTTTGACTTGAATTATCTGCCCGGCATTTTGTGCACGTAAATGAAAACAATGCCTGGCCTTCAATCGTCGACGTGAACTGCGCTTTGTGCCTCGTTGGCACAGTAGGCATCGCGTCAGTCTCATAATCTGAAGGCTGTGAGTTTGACCCTCACACGGGGCAGTGGTTTTAGTGCTTCTTTGACTTGAATTATCTACCTGCCATTTTGTCCATGTAAATGAAAACAATGTCTGGCCTTCAATCGTCGACGTGAAGTGCGCTTTGTGCCACGTTGGCGCAGTAGGCAGCGCGTCAGTCTCGTAATCTGAAGGCCGTGAGTTTGACCCTCACACGGGGCAGTGCTTTTAGTGCTTCTTTGACTTGGATTATCTGCCTCCTATTTTGTCCACGTCAATGAAAACAACGTCTGGCTTTCAATCGTCGACGTGAACTGAGTTTTGTGCCTCGTTGGCGCAGTAGGCAGCGCGTCAGTCTCATAATCTGAAGGCCGTGAGTTCGACCCTCACACGGGGCAGTGCTTTTAGTGCTTCTTTGACTTGGATTATCTGCCTCCTATTTTGTCCACGTCAATGAAAACAACGTCTGGCTTTCAATCGTCGACGTGAACTGAGTTTTGTGCCTCGTTGGCGCAGTAGGCAGCGCGTCAGTCTCATAATCTGAAGGCCATGAGTTTTACCCTCACACGGGGCAGTGCTTTTAGTGCTTCTTTGACTTGGATTATCTGCCTCCTATTTTGTCCACGTCAATGAAAACAACGTCTGGCTTTCAATCGTCGACGTGAACTGAGTTTTGTGCCTCGTTGGCGCAGTAGGCAGCGCGTCAGTCTCATAATCTGAAGGCCGTGAGTTCGACCCTCACACGGGGCAGTGCTTTTAGTGCTTCTTTGACTTGGATTATCTGCCTCCGATTTTGTCCACGTCAATGAAAACAACGTCTGGCTTTCAATCGTCGACGTGAACTGAGTTTTGTGCCTCGTTGGCGCAGTAGGCAGGGCGTCAGTCTCATAATCTGAAGGCCGTGAGTTCGACCCTCACACGGGGCAGTGCTTTTAGTGCTTCTTTGACTTGGATTATCTGCCTCCTATTTTGTCCACGTCAATGAAAACAACGCCTGGCTTTCAATCGTCGACGTGAACTGAGTTTCGTGCCTCTTTGGGGCAGTAGGCAGCGCGTCAGTCTCATAATCTGAAGGCTGTGAGTTCGACCCTCACACGGGGCAGTGGTTTTAGTGCTTCTTTGACTTGAATTATCTGCCCGGCATTTTGTGCACGTAAATGAAAACAATGTCTGGCCTTCAATCGTCGACGTGAACTGCGCTTTGTGCCTCGTTGGCACAGTAGGCATCGCGTCAGTCTCATAATCTGAAGGCTGTGAGTTTGACCCTCACACGGGGCAGTGGTTTTAGTGCTTCTTTGACTTGAATTATCTACCTGCCATTTTGTCCATGTAAATGAAAACAATGTCTGGCCTTCAATCGTCGACGTGAAGTGCGCTTTGTGCCACGTTGGCGCAGTAGGCAGCGCGTCAGTCTCGTAATCTGAAGGCCGTGAGTTCGACCCTCACACGGGGCAGTGCTTTTAGTGCTTCTTTGACTTGGATTATCTGCCTCCTATTTTGTCCACGTCAATGAAAACAACGTCTGGCTTTCAATCGTCGACGTGAACTGAGTTTTGTGCCTCGTTGGCGCAGTAGGCAGCGCGTCAGTCTCATAATCTGAAGGCCGTGAGTTCGACCCTCACACGGGGCAGTGCTTTTAGTGCTTCTTTGACTTGAATTATCTGCCTGCCATTTTGTCCATGTAAATGAAAACAATGTCTGGCTTTCAATCGTCGACGTGAACTGCGCGTTGTGCCACATTGGCGCAGTAGGCAGCGCGTCAGTCTCATAATCTGAAGGCCGTGAGTTCGACCCTCACACGGGGCAGTGCTTTTAGTGCTTCTTTGACTTGGATTATCTGCCTCCGATTTTGTCCACGTCAATGAAAACAACGTCTGGCTTTCAATCGTCGACGTGAACTGAGTTTTGTGCCTCGTTGGCGCAGTAGGCAGCGCGTCAGTCTCATAATCTGAAGGCCGTGAGTTCGACCCTCACACGGGGCAGTGCTTTTAGTGCTTCTTTGACTTGGATTATCTGCCTCCTATTTTGTCCACGTCAATGAAAACAACGTCTGGCTTTCAATCGTCGACGTGAACTGAGTTTTGTGCCTCGTTGGCGCAGTAGGCAGCGCGTCAGTCTCATAATCTGAAGGCCGTGAGTTTGACCCTCACACGGGGCAGTGCTTTTAGTGCTTCTTTGACTTGGATTATCTGCCTCCTATTTTGTCCACGTCAATGAAAACAACGTCTGGCTTTCAATCGTCGACGTGAACTGAGTTTTGTGCCTCGTTGGCGCAGTAGGCAGCGCGTCAGTCTCATAATCTGAAGGCCGTGAGTTCGACCCTCACACGGGGCAGTGCTTTTAGTGCTTCTTTGACTTGGATTATCTGCCTCCTATTTTGTCCACGTCAATGAAAACAACGCCTGGCTTTCAATCGTCGACGTGAACTGAGTTTCGTGCCTCTTTGGGGCAGTAGGCAGCGCGTCAGTCTCATAATCTGAAGGCTGTGAGTTCGACCCTCACACGGGGCAGTGGTTTTAGTGCTTCTTTGACTTGAATTATCTGCCCGGCATTTTGTGCACGTAAATGAAAACAATGTCTGGCCTTCAATCGTCGACGTGAACTGCGCTTTGTGCCTCGTTGGCACAGTAGGCATCGCGTCAGTCTCATAATCTGAAGGCTGTGAGTTTGACCCTCACACGGGGCAGTGGTTTTAGTGCTTCTTTGACTTGAATTATCTACCTGCCATTTTGTCCATGTAAATGAAAACAATGTCTGGCCTTCAATCGTCGACGTGAAGTGCGCTTTGTGCCACGTTGGCGCAGTAGGCAGCACGTCAGTCTCGTAATCTGAAGGCCGTGAGTTTGACCCTCACACGGGGCAGTGCTTTTAGTGCTTCTTTGACTTGGATTATCTGCCTCCTATTTTGTCCACGTCAATGAAAACAACGTCTGGCTTTCAATCGTCGACGTGAACTGAGTTTTGTGCCTCGTTGGCGCAGTAGGCAGCGCGTCAGTCTCATAATCTGAAGGCCGTGAGTTCGACCCTCACACGGGGCAGTGCTTTTAGTGCTTATTTGACTTGGATTATCTGCCTCCTATTTTGTCCACGTCAATGAAAACAACATCTGGCTTTCAATCGTCGACGTGAACTGAGTTTTGTGCCTCGTTGGCGCAGTAGGCAGCGCGTCAGTCTCATAATCTGAAGGCCATGAGTTTGACCCTCACACGGGGCAGTGCTTTTAGTGCTTCTTTGACTTGGATTATCTGCCTCCTATTTTGTCCACGTCAATGAAAACAACGTCTGGCTTTCAATCGTCGACGTGAACTGAGTTTTGTGCCTCGTTGGCGCAGTAGGCAGCGCGTCAGTCTCATAATCTGAAGGCCGTGAGTTCGACCCTCACACGGGGCAGTGCTTTTAGTGCTTCTTTGACTTGGATTATCTGCCTCCGATTTTGTCCACGTCAATGAAAACAACGTCTGGCTTTCAATCGTCGACGTGAACTGAGTTTTGTGCCTCGTTGGCGCAGTAGGCAGCGCGTCAGTCTCATAATCTGAAGGCCGTGAGTTCGACCCTCACACGGGGCAGTGGTTTTAGTGCTTCTTTGACTTGAATTATCTGCCCGGCATTTTGTGCACGTAAATGAAAACAATGTCTGGCCTTCAATCGTCGACGTGAACTGCGCTTTGTGCCTCGTTGGCACAGTAGGCATCGCGTCAGTCTCATAATCTGAAGGCTGTGAGTTTGACCCTCACACGGGCCAGTGGTTTTAGTGCTTCTTTGACTTGAATTATCTACCTGCCATTTTGTCCATGTAAATGAAAACAATGTCTGGCCTTCAATCGTCGACGTGAAGTGCGCTTTGTGCCACGTTGGCGCAGTAGGCAGCGCGTCAGTCTCGTAATCTGAAGGCCGTGAGTTCGACCCTCACACGGGGCAGTGCTTTTAGTGCTTCTTTGACTTGGATTATCTGCCTCCTATTTTGTCCACGTCAATGAAAACAATGTCTGGCTTTCAATCGTCGACGTGAACTGAGTTTTGTGCCTCGTTGGCGCAGTAGGCAGCGCGTCAGTCTCATAATCTGAAGGCCGTGAGTTCGACCCTCACACGGGGCAGTGCTTTTAGTGCTTCTTTGACTTGAATTATCTGCCTGCCATTTTGTCCATGTAAATGAAAACAATGTCTGGCTTTCAATCGTCGACGTGAACTGCGCTTTGTGCCACATTGGCGCAGTAGGCAGCGCGTCAGTCTCATAATCTGAAGGCCGTGAGTTTGACCCTCACACGGGGCAGTGCTTTTAGTGCTTCTTTGACTTGGATTATCTGCCTCCTATTTTGTCCACGTCAATGAAAACAACGTCTGGCTTTCAATCGTCGACGTGAACTGAGTTTTGTCCCTCGTTGGCGCAGTAGGCAGGGCGTCAGTCTCATAATCTGAAGGCCGTGAGTTCGACCCTCACACGGGGCAGTGCTTTTAGTGCTTCTTTGACTTGGATTATCTGCCTCCTATTTTGTCCACGTCAATGAAAACAACGCCTGGCTTTCAATCGTCGACGTGAACTGAGTTTCGTGCCTCTTTGGGGCAGTAGGCAGCGCGTCAGTCTCATAATCTGAAGGCTGTGAGTTCGACCCTCACACGGGGCAGTGGTTTTAGTGCTTCTTTGACTTGAATTATCTGCCCTGCATTTTGTGCACGTAAATGAAAACAATGTCTGGCCTTCAATCGTCGACGTGAACTGCATTCTGTGCCTCGTTGGCGCAGTAGGCAGCGCGTCAGTCTCATAATCTGAAGGCCGTGAGTTCGACCCTCACACGGGGCAGTGCTTTTAGTGCTTCTTTGACTTGAATTATCTGCCTGCCATTTTGTCCATGTAAATGAAAACAATGTCTGGCCTTCAATCGTCGACGTGAACTGCGCTTTGTGCCTCGTTGGCACAGTAGGCATCGCGTCAGTCTCATAATCTGAAGGCCGTGAGTTCGACCCTCACACGGGGCAGTGCTTTTAGTGCTTCTTTGACTTGGATTATCTGCCTCCGATTTTGTCCACGTCAATGAAAACAACGTCTGGCTTTCAATTGTCGACGTGAACTGCGCTTTGTGCCTCGTTGGCACAGTAGGCATCGCGTCAATCTCATAATCTGAAGGCTGTGAGTTTGACCCTCACACGTGGCAGTGGTTTTAGTGCTTCTTTGACTTGAATTATCTGCCCGGCATTTTGTGCATGTAAATGAAAACAATGTCTGGCCTTCAATCGTCGACGTGAACTGCGCTTTGTGCCTCGTTGGCACAGTAGGCAGTGTGTCAGTCTCATAATCTGAAGACCTTGAGTTCGACCCTCACACGGGGCAGTGCTTTTAGTGCTTCTTTGACTTGATTTATCTGCCTGCCATTTTGTCCATGTAAATGAAAACAATGTCTGGCCTTCAATCGTCGACGTGAAATTCGCTTTGTGCCTCGGTGGAGCAGTAGGCAGCGCGTCAGTCTCATAATCTGAAGGCCGTGAGTTCGACCCTCACACGGGGCAGTGCTTTTAGTGCTTCTTTGACTTGATTTATCTGCCTGCCATTTTGGCCATGTAAATGAAAACAATGTCTGGCCTTCAATCGTCGACGTGAACTGCGCTTTGTGCCTCGTTGGAGCAGTAGGCAGGGCGTCAGTCTCATAATCTGAAGGCCGTGAGTTCGACCCTCACACGGGGCAGTGGTTTTAGTGCTTCTTTGACTTGAATTATCTGCCTGCCATTTTGTCCATGTAAATGAAAACAATGTCTGGCCTTCAATCGTCGACGTGAAGTGCGCTTTGTGCCACGTTGGCGCAGTAGGCAGCGCGTCAGTCTCGTAATCTGAAGGCCGTGAGTTTGACCCTCACACGGGGCAGTGCTTTTAGTGCTTCTTTGACTTGGATTATCTGCCTCCGATTTTGTCCACGTCAATGAAAACAACGTCTGGCTTTCAATCGTCGACGTGAACTGCGTTTTGTGCCTCGTTGGCGCAGTAGGCAGCGCGTCAGTCTCATAATCTGAAGGCCGTGAGTTCGACCCTCACACGGGGCAATGCTTTTAGTGCTTCTTTGACTTGAATTATCTGCCTGCCATTTTGTCCATGTAAATGAAAACAATGTCTGGCCTTCAATCGTCGACGTGAACTGAGTTTTGTGCCTCGTTGGCGCAGTAGGCAGCGCGTCAGTCTCATAATCTGAAGGCTGTGAGTTTGACCCTCACACGGGGCAGTGGTTTTAGTGCTTCTTTGACTTGAATTATCTACCTGCCATTTTGTCCATGTAAATGAAAACAATGTCTGGCCTTCAATCGTCGACGTGAAGTGCGCTTTGTGCCACGTTGGCGCAGTAGGCAGCGCGTCAGTCTCGTAATCTGAAGGCCGTGAGTTTGACCCTCACACGGGGCAGTGCTTTTAGTGCTTCTTTGACTTGGATTATCTGCCTCCTATTTTGTCCACGTCAATGAAAACAACGTCTGGCTTTCAATCGTTGACGTGAACTGAGTTTTGTGCCTCGTTGGCGCAGTAGGCAGCGCGTCAGTCTCATAATCTGAAGGCCATGAGTTTGACCCTCACACGGGGCAGTGCTTTTAGTGCTTCTTTGACTTGGATTATCTGCCTCCTATTTTGTCCACGTCAATGAAAACAACGTCTGGCTTTCAGTCGTCGACGTGAACTGAGTTTTGTGCCTCGTTGGCGCAGTAGGCAGCGCGTCAGTCTCATAATCTGAAGGCCGTGAGTTCGACCCTCACACGGGGCAGTGCTTTTAGTGCTTCTTTGACTTGGATTATCTGCCTCCGATTTTGTCCACGTCAATGAAAACGTCTGGCTTTCAATCGTCGACGTGAACTGAGTTTTGTGCCTCGTTGGCGCAGTAGGCAGCGCGTCAGTCTCATAATCTGAAGGCCGTGAGTTCGACCCTCACACGGGGCAGTGCTTTTAGTGCTTCTTTGACTTGGATTATCTGCCTCCTATTTTGTCCACGTCAATGAAAACAACGCCTGGCTTTCAATCGTCGACGTGAACTGAGTTTCGTGCCTCTTTGGGGCAGTAGGCAGCGCGTCAGTCTCATAATCTGAAGGCTGTGAGTTCGACCCTCACACGGGGCAGTGGTTTTAGTGCTTCTTTGACTTGAATTATCTGCCCGGCATTTTGTGCACGTAAATGAAAACAATGTCTGGCCTTCAATCGTCGACGTGAACTGCGCTTTGTGCCTCGTTGGCACAGTAGGCATCGCGTCAGTCTCATAATCTGAAGGCTGTGAGTTTGACCCTCACACGGGGCAGTGGTTTTAGTGCTTCTTTGACTTGAATTATCTACCTGCCATTTTGTCCATGTAAATGAAAACAATGTCTGGCCTTCAATCGTCGACGTGAAGTGCGCTTTGTGCCACGTTGGCGCAGTAGGCAGCGCGTCAGTCTCGTAATCTGAAGGCCGTGAGTTCGACCCTCACACGGGGCAGTGCTTTTAGTGCTTCTTTGACTTGGATTATCTGCCTCCTATTTTGTCCACGTCAATGAAAACAACGTCTGGCTTTCAATCGTCGACGTGAACTGAGTTTTGTGCCTCGTTGGCGCAGTAGGCAGCGCGTCAGTCTCATAATCTGAAGGCCGTGAGTTCGACCCTCACACGGGGCAGTGCTTTTAGTGCTTCTTTGACTTGAATTATCTGCCTGCCATTTTGTCCATGTAAATGAAAACAATGTCTGGCTTTCAATCGTCGACGTGAACTGCGCGTTGTGCCACATTGGCGCAGTAGGCAGCGCGTCAGTCTCATAATCTGAAGGCCGTGAGTTCGACCCTCACACGGGGCAGTGCTTTTAGTGCTTCTTTGACTTGGATTATCTGCCTCCTATTTTGTCCACGTCAATGAAAACAACGCCTGGCTTTCAATCGTCGACGTGAACTGAGTTTCGTGCCTCTTTGGGGCAGTAGGCAGCGCGTCAGTCTCATAATCTGAAGGCTGTGAGTTCGACCCTCACACCGGGCAGTGGTTTTAGTGCTTCTTTGACTTGAATTATCTGCCTGCCATTTTGTCCATGTAAATGAAAACAATGTCTGGCCTTCAATCGTCGACGTGAACTGCGCTTTGTGCCTCGTTGGCACAGTAGGCATCGCGTCAGTCTCATAATCTGAAGGCTGTGAGTTTGACCCTCACACGGGGCAGTGGTTTTAGTGCTTCTTTGACTTGAATTATCTACCTGCCATTTTGTCCATGTAAATGAAAACAATGTCTGGCCTTCAATCGTCGACGTGAAGTGCGCTTTGTGCCACGTTGGCGCAGTAGGCAGCGCGTCAGTCTCGTAATCTGAAGGCCGTGAGTTCGACCCTCACACGGGGCAGTGCTTTTAGTGCTTCTTTGACTTGGATTATCTGCCTCCTATTTTGTCCACGTCAATGAAAACAACGTCTGGCTTTCAATCGTCGACGTGAACTGAGTTTTGTGCCTCGTTGGCGCAGTAGGCATCGCGTCAGTCTCATAATCTGAAGGCCGTGAGTTCGTCCCTCACACGGGGCAGTGGTTTTAGTGCTTCTTTGACTTGGATTATCTGCCTGCTGTTTTGTCCATGTAAATGAAAACAATGTCTGGCTTTCAATCGTCGACGTGAACTGAGTTTCGTGCCTCTTTGGTGCAGTAGGCAGCGCGTCAGTCTCATAATCTGAAGGCTGTGAGTTCGACCCTCACACGGGGCAGTGGTTTTAGTGCTTCTTTGACTTGAATTATCTGCCCGGCATTTTGTGCACGTAAATGAAAACAATGTCTGGCCTTCAATCGTCGACGTGAAGTGCGCTTTGTGCCACGTTGGCGCAGTAGGCAGCGCGTCAGTCTCGTAATCTGAAGGCCGTGAGTTTGACCCTCACAGGGGCAGTGCTTTTAGTGCTTCCTTGACTTGGATTATCTGCCTCCTATTTTGTCCACGTCAATGAAAACAACGTCTGGCTTTCAATCGTCGACGTGAACTGAGTTTTGTGCCTCGTTGGCGCAGTAGGCAGTGCGTCAGTCTCATAATCTGAAGGCCGTGAGTTCGACCCTCACACGGGGCAGTGCTTTCAGTGCTTCTTTGACTTGGATTATCTGCCTCCTATTTTGTCCACGTCAATGAAAACAACGTCTGGCTTTCAATCGTCGACGTGAACTGAGTTTTGTGCCTCGTTGGCGCAGTAGGCATCGCGTCAGTCTCATAATCTGAAGGCCGTGAGTTCGTCCCTCACACGGGGCAGTGGTTTTAGTGCTTCTTTGACTTGGATTATCTGCCTGCTGTTTTGTCCATGTAAATGAAAACAATGTCTGGCTTTCAATCGTCGACGTGAACTGAGTTTCGTGCCTCGTTGGCGCAGTAGGCAGCGCGTCAGTCTCATAATCTGAAGGCTGTGAGTTCGAACCTCACACGGGGCAGTGGTTTTAGTGCTTCTTTGACTTGAATTATCTGCCCTGCATTTTGTGCACGTAAATGAAAACAATGTCTGGCCTTCAATCGTCGACGTGAAGTGCGCTTTGTGCCACGTTGGCGCAGTAGGCAGCGCGTCAGTCTCGTAATCTGAAGGCCGTGAGTTCGACCCTCACACGGGGCAGTGCTTTTAGTGCTTCTTTGACTTGGATTATCTGCCTCCTATTTTGTCCACGTCAATGAAAACAATGTCTGGCTTTCAATCGTCGACGTGAACTGAGTTTTGTGCCTCGTTGGCGCAGTAGGCAGCGCGTCAGTCTCATAATCTGAAGGCCGTGAGTTCGACCCTCACACGGGGCAGTGCTTTTAGTGCTTCTTTGACTTGAATTATCTGCCTGCCATTTTGTCCATGTAAATGAAAACAATGTCTGGCTTTCAATCGTCGACGTGAACTGCGCTTTGTGCCACATTGGCGCAGTAGGCAGCGCGTCAGTCTCATAATCTGAAGGCCGTGAGTTTGACCCTCACACCGGGCAGTGCTTTTAGTGCTTCTTTGACTTGGATTATCTGCCTCCTATTTTGTCCACGTCAATGAAAACAACGTCTGGCTTTCAATCGTCGACGTGAACTGAGTTTTGTCCCTCGTTGGCGCAGTAGGCAGGGCGTCAGTCTCATAATCTGAAGGCCGTGAGTTCGACCCTCACACGGGGCAGTGCTTTTAGTGCTTCTTTGACTTGGATTATCTGCCTCCTATTTTGTCCACGTCAATGAAAACAACGTCTGGCTTTCAATCGTCGACGTGAACTGAGTTTTGTGCCTCGTTGGCGCAGTAGGCAGCGCGTCAGTCTCATAATCTGAAGGCCGTGAGTTCGACCCTCACACGGGGCAGTGCTTTTAGTGCTTCTTTGACTTGGATTATCTGCCTCCTATTTTGTCCATGTAAATGAAAACAATGTCTGGCCTTCAATCGTCGACGTGAACTGCGCTTTGTGCCTCGTTGGCACAGTAGGCATCGCGTCAATCTCATAATCTGAAGGCTGTGAGTTTGACCCTCACACGTGGCAGTGGTTTTAGTGCTTCTTTGACTTGAATTATCTGCCCGGCATTTTGTGCATGTAAATGAAAACAATGTCTGGCCTTCAATCGTCGACGTGAACTGCGCTTTGTGCCTCGTTGGCACAGTAGGCAGTGTGTCAGTCTCATAATCTGAAGACCTTGAGTTCGACCCTCACACGGGGCAGTGCTTTTAGTGCTTCTTTGACTTGATTTATCTGCCTGCCATTTTGTCCATGTAAATGAAAACAATGTCTGGCCTTCAATCGTCGACGTGAACTTCGCTTTGTGCCTCGGTGGAGCAGTAGGCAGCGCGTCAGTCTCATAATCTGAAGGCCGTGAGTTCGAACCTCACACGGGGCAGTGGTTTTAGTGCTTCTTTGACTTGAATTATCTGCCCTGCATTTTGTGCACGTAAATGAAAACAATGTCTGGCCTTCAATCGTCGACGTGAACTGCATTCTGTGCCTCGTTGGCGCAGTAGGCAGCGCGTCAGTCTCATAATCTGAAGGCCGTGAGTTCGACCCTCACACGGGGCAGTGCTTTTAGTGCTTCTTTGACTTGAATTATCTGCCTGCCATTTTGTCCATGTAAATGAAAACAATGTCTGGCCTTCAATCGTCGACGTGAACTGCGCTTTGTGCCTCGTTGGCACAGTAGGCATCGCGTCAGTCTCATAATCTGAAGGCCGTGAGTTCGACCCTCACACGGGGCAGTGCTTTTAGTGCTTCTTTGACTTGGATTATCTGCCTCCGATTTTGTCCACGTCAATGAAAACAACGTCTGGCTTTCAATTGTCGACGTGAACTGCGCTTTGTGCCTCGTTGGCACAGTAGGCATCGCGTCAATCTCATAATCTGAAGGCTGTGAGTTTGACCCTCACACGTGGCAGTGGTTTTAGTGCTTCTTTGACTTGAATTATCTGCCCGGCATTTTGTGCATGTAAATGAAAACAATGTCTGGCCTTCAATCGTCGACGTGAACTGCGCTTTGTGCCTCGTTGGCACAGTAGGCAGTGTGTCAGTCTCATAATCTGAAGACCTTGAGTTCGACCCTCACACGGGGCAGTGCTTTTAGTGCTTCTTTGACTTGATTTATCTGCCTGCCATTTTGTCCATGTAAATGAAAACAATGTCTGGCCTTCAATCGTCGACGTGAAATTCGCTTTGTGCCTCGGTGGAGCAGTAGGCAGCGCGTCAGTCTCATAATCTGAAGGCCGTGAGTTCGACCCTCACACGGGGCAGTGCTTTTAGTGCTTCTTTGACTTGATTTATCTGCCTGCCATTTTGGCCATGTAAATGAAAACAATGTCTGGCCTTCAATCGTCGACGTGAACTGCGCTTTGTGCCTCGTTGGAGCAGTAGGCAGGGCGTCAGTCTCATAATCTGAAGGCCGTGAGTTCGACCCTCACACGGGGCAGTGGTTTTAGTGCTTCTTTGACTTGAATTATCTGCCTGCCATTTTGTCCATGTAAATGAAAACAATGTCTGGCCTTCAATCGTCGACGTGAAGTGCGCTTTGTGCCACGTTGGCGCAGTAGGCAGCGCGTCAGTCTCGTAATCTGAAGGCCGTGAGTTTGACCCTCACACGGGGCAGTGCTTTTAGTGCTTCTTTGACTTGGATTATCTGCCTCCGATTTTGTCCACGTCAATGAAAACAACGTCTGGCTTTCAATCGTCGACGTGAACTGCGTTTTGTGCCTCGTTGGCGCAGTAGGCAGCGCGTCAGTCTCATAATCTGAAGGCCGTGAGTTCGACCCTCACACGGGGCAATGCTTTTAGTGCTTCTTTGACTTGAATTATCTGCCTGCCGTTTTGTCCATGTAAATGAAAACAATGTCTGGCCTTCAATCGTCGACGTGAACTGAGTTTTGTGCCTCGTTGGCGCAGTAGGCAGCGCGTCAGTCTCATAATCTGAAGGCTGTGAGTTTGACCCTCACACGGGGCAGTGGTTTTAGTGCTTCTTTGACTTGAATTATCTACCTGCCATTTTGTCCATGTAAATGAAAACAATGTCTGGCCTTCAATCGTCGACGTGAAGTGCGCTTTGTGCCACGTTGGCGCAGTAGGCAGCGCGTCAGTCTCGTAATCTGAAGGCCGTGAGTTTGACCCTCACACGGGGCAGTGCTTTTAGTGCTTCTTTGACTTGGATTATCTGCCTCCTATTTTGTCCACGTCAATGAAAACAACGTCTGGCTTTCAATCGTCGACGTGAACTGAGTTTTGTGCCTCGTTGGCGCAGTAGGCAGCGCGTCAGTCTCATAATCTGAAGGCCATGAGTTTGACCCTCACACGGGGCAGTGCTTTTAGTGCTTCTTTGACTTGGATTATCTGCCTCCTATTTTGTCCACGTCAATGAAAACAACGTCTGGCTTTCAATCGTCGACGTGAACTGAGTTTTGTGCCTCGTTGGCGCAGTAGGCAGCGTGTCAGTCTCATAATCTGAAGGCCGTGAGTTCGACCCTCACACGGGGCAGTGCTTTTAGTGCTTCTTTGACTTGGATTATCTGCCTCCGATTTTGTCCACGTCAATGAAAACGTCTGGCTTTCAATCGTCGACGTGAACTGAGTTTTGTGCCTCGTTGGCGCAGTAGGCAGCGCGTCAGTCTCATAATCTGAAGGCCGTGAGTTCGACCCTCACACGGGGCAGTGCTTTTAGTGCTTCTTTGACTTGGATTATCTGCCTCCTATTTTGTCCACGTCAATGAAAACAACGCCTGGCTTTCAATCGTCGACGTGAACTGAGTTTCGTGCCTCTTTGGGGCAGTAGGCAGCGCGTCAGTCTCATAATCTGAAGGCTGTGAGTTCGACCCTCACACGGGGCAGTGGTTTTAGTGCTTCTTTGACTTGAATTATCTGCCCGGCATTTTGTGCACGTAAATGAAAACAATGTCTGGCCTTCAATCGTCGACGTGAACTGCGCTTTGTGCCTCGTTGGCACAGTAGGCATCGCGTCAGTCTCATAATCTGAAGGCTGTGAGTTTGACCCTCACACGGGGCAGTGGTTTTAGTGCTTCTTTGACTTGAATTATCTACCTGCCATTTTGTCCATGTAAATGAAAACAATGTCTGGCCTTCAATCGTCGACGTGAAGTGCGCTTTGTGCCACGTTGGCGCAGTAGGCAGCGCGTCAGTCTCGTAATCTGAAGGCCGTGAGTTCGACCCTCACACGGGGCAGTGCTTTTAGTGCTTCTTTGACTTGGATTATCTGCCTCCTATTTTGTCCACGTCAATGAAAACAACGTCTGGCTTTCAATCGTCGACGTGAACTGAGTTTTGTGCCTCGTTGGCGCAGTAGGCAGCGCGTCAGTCTCATAATCTGAAGGCCGTGAGTTCGACCCTCACACGGGGCAGTGCTTTTAGTGCTTCTTTGACTTGAATTATCTGCCTGCCATTTTGTCCATGTAAATGAAAACAATGTCTGGCTTTCAATCGTCGACGTGAACTGCGCGTTGTGCCACATTGGCGCAGTAGGCAGCGCGTCAGTCTCATAATCTGAAGGCCGTGAGTTCGACCCTCACACGGGGCAGTGCTTTTAGTGCTTCTTTGACTTGGATTATCTGCCTCCTATTTTGTCCACGTCAATGAAAACAACGCCTGGCTTTCAATCGTCGACGTGAACTGAGTTTCGTGCCTCTTTGGGGCAGTAGGCAGCGCGTCAGTCTCATAATCTGAAGGCTGTGAGTTCGACCCTCACACCGGGCAGTGGTTTTAGTGCTTCTTTGACTTGAATTATCTGCCTGCCATTTTGTCCATGTAAATGAAAACAATGTCTGGCCTTCAATCGTCGACGTGAACTGCGCTTTGTGCCTCGTTGGCACAGTAGGCATCGCGTCAGTCTCATAATCTGAAGGCTGTGAGTTTGACCCTCACACGGGGCAGTGGTTTTAGTGCTTCTTTGACTTGAATTATCTACCTGCCATTTTGTCCATGTAAATGAAAACAATGTCTGGCCTTCAATCGTCGACGTGAAGTGCGCTTTGTGCCACGTTGGCGCAGTAGGCAGCGCGTCAGTCTCGTAATCTGAAGGCCGTGAGTTCGACCCTCACACGGGGCAGTGCTTTTAGTGCTTCTTTGACTTGGATTATCTGCCTCCTATTTTGTCCACGTCAATGAAAACAACGTCTGGCTTTCAATCGTCGACGTGAACTGAGTTTTGTGCCTCGTTGGCGCAGTAGGCATCGCGTCAGTCTCATAATCTGAAGGCCGTGAGTTCGTCCCTCACACGGGGCAGTGGTTTTAGTGCTTCTTTGACTTGGATTATCTGCCTGCTGTTTTGTCCATGTAAATGAAAACAATGTCTGGCTTTCAATCGTCGACGTGAACTGAGTTTCGTGCCTCTTTGGTGCAGTAGGCAGCGCGTCAGTCTCATAATCTGAAGGCTGTGAGTTCGACCCTCACACGGGGCAGTGGTTTTAGTGCTTCTTTGACTTGAATTATCTGCCCGGCATTTTGTGCACGTAAATGAAAACAATGTCTGGCCTTCAATCGTCGACGTGAAGTGCGCTTTGTGCCACGTTGGCGCAGTAGGCAGCGCGTCAGTCTCGTAATCTGAAGGCCGTGAGTTTGACCCTCACAGGGGCAGTGCTTTTAGTGCTTCCTTGACTTGGATTATCTGCCTCCTATTTTGTCCACGTCAATGAAAACAACGTCTGGCTTTCAATCGTCGACGTGAACTGAGTTTTGTGCCTCGTTGGCGCAGTAGGCAGTGCGTCAGTCTCATAATCTGAAGGCCGTGAGTTCGACCCTCACACGGGGCAGTGCTTTCAGTGCTTCTTTGACTTGGATTATCTGCCTCCTATTTTGTCCACGTCAATGAAAACAACGTCTGGCTTTCAATCGTCGACGTGAACTGAGTTTTGTGCCTCGTTGGCGCAGTAGGCATCGCGTCAGTCTCATAATCTGAAGGCCGTGAGTTCGTCCCTCACACGGGGCAGTGGTTTTAGTGCTTCTTTGACTTGGATTATCTGCCTGCTGTTTTGTCCATGTAAATGAAAACAATGTCTGGCTTTCAATCGTCGACGTGAACTGAGTTTCGTGCCTCGTTGGCGCAGTAGGCAGCGCGTCAGTCTCATAATCTGAAGGCTGTGAGTTCGAACCTCACACGGGGCAGTTGTTTTAGTGCTTCTTTGACTTGAATTATCTGCCCTGCATTTTGTGCACGTAAATGAAAACAATGTATGGCCTTCAATCGTCGACGTGAACTGCATTCTGTGCCTCGTTGGCGCAGTAGGCAGCGCGTCAGTCTCATAATCTGAAGGCCGTGAGTTCGACCCTCACACGGGGCAGTGCTTTTAGTGCTTCTTTGACTTGAATTATCTGCCTGCCATTTTGTCCATGTAAATGAAAACAATGTCTGGCCTTCAATCGTCGACGTGAACTGCGCTTTGTGCCTCGTTGGCACAGTAGGCATCGCGTCAGTCTCATAATCTGAAGGCTGTGAGTTTGCCCCTCACACGGGGCAGTGGTTTTAGTGCTTCTTTGACTTGAATTATCTGCCTGCCATTTTGTCCATGTAAATGAAAACAATGTCTGGCCTTCAATCGTCGACGTGAACTGCGCTTTGTGCCTCGTTGGCACAGTAGGCATCGCGTCAGTCTCATAATCTGAAGGCTGTGAGTTTGCCCCTCACACGGGGCAGTGGTTTTAGTGCTTCTTTGACTTGAATTATCTGCCTGCCATTTTGTCCATGTAAATGAAAACAATGTCTGGCCTTCAATCGTCGACGTGAAGTGCGCTTTGTGCCACGTTGGCGCAGTAGGCAGCGCGTCAGTCTCGTAATCTGAAGACCTTGAGTTCGACCCTCACACGGGGCAGTGCTTTTAGTGCTTCTTTGACTTGGATTATCTGCCTCCTATTTTGTCCACGTCAATGAAAACAACGTCTGGCTTTCAATCGTCGACGTGAACTGAGTTTTGTGCCTCGTTGGCGCAGTAGGCAGCGCGTCAGTCTCATAATCTGAAGGCCGTGAGTTCGACCCTCACACGGGGCAGTGCTTTTAGTGCTTCTTTGACTTGGATTATCTGCCTCCTATTTTGTCCACGTCAATGAAAACAACGTCTGGCTTTCAATCGTCGACGTGAACTGAGTTTTGTGCCTCGTTGGCGCAGTAGGCATCGCGTCAGTCTCATAATCTGAAGGCCGTGAGTTCGTCCCTCACACGGGCAGTGGTTTTAGTGCTTCTTTGACTTGGATTATCTGTCTGCTGTTTTGTCCATGTAAATGAAAACAATGTCTGGCTTTCAATCGTCGACGTGAACTGAGTTTCGTGCCTCTTTGGTGCAGTAGGCAGCGCGTCAGTCTCATAATCTGAAGGCTGTGAGTTCGACCCTCACACGGGGCAGTGGTTTTAGTGCTTCTTTGACTTGAATTATCTGCCCGGCATTTTGTGCACGTAAATGAAAACAATGTCTGGCCTTCAATCGTCGACGTGAAGTGCGCTTTGTGCCACGTTGGCGCAGTAGGCAGCGCGTCAGTCTCGTAATCTGAAGGCCGTGAGTTTGACCCTCACAGGGGCAGTGCTTTTAGTGCTTCCTTGACTTGGATTATCTGCCTCCTATTTTGTCCACGTCAATGAAAACAACGTCTGGCTTTCAATCGTCGACGTGAACTGAGTTTTGTGCCTCGTTGGTGCAGTAGGCAGTGCGTCAGTCTCATAATCTGAAGGCCGTGAGTTCGACCCTCACACGGGGCAGTGCTTTTAGTGCTTCTTTGACTTGGATTATCTGCCTCCGATTTTGTCCACGTCAATGAAAACAACGTCTGGCTTTCAATCGTCGACGTGAACTGAGTTTTGTGCCTCGTTGGCGCAGTAGGCAGCGCGTCAGTCTCATAATCTGAAGGCCGTGAGTTCGACCCTCACACGGGGCAGTGCTTTTAGTGCTTCTTTGACTTGATTTATCTGCCTGCCATTTTGTCCATGTAAATGAAAACAATGTCTGGCCTTCAATCGTCGACGTGAACTGCGCTTTGTGCCTCGTTGGAGCAGTAGGCAGGGCGTCAGTCTCATAATCTGAAGGCCGTGAGTTCGACCCTCACACGGGGCAGTGGTTTTAGTGCTTCTTTGACTTGAATTATCTGCCTGCCATTTTGTCCATGTAAATGAAAACAATGTCTGGCCTTCAATCGTCGACGTGAAGTGCGCTTTGTGCCACGTTGGCGCAGTAGGCAGCGCGTCAGTCTCGTAATCTGAAGGCCGTGAGTTTGACCCTCACACGGGGCAGTGCTTTTAGTGCTTCTTTGACTTGGATTATCTGCCTCCTATTTTGTCCACGTCAATGAAAACAACGTCTGGCTTTCAATCGTCGACGTGAACTGAGTTTTGTGCCTCGTTGGCGCAGTAGGCAGCGCGTCAGTCTCATAATCTGAAGGCCGTGAGTTCGACCCTCACACGGGGCAGTGCTTTTAGTGCTTCTTTGACTTGGATTATCTGCCTCCGATTTTGTCCACGTCAATGAAAACAACGTCTGGCTTTCAATTGTCGACGTGAACTGAGTTTTGTGCCTCGTTGGCGCAGTAGGCAGCGCGTCAGTCTCATAATCTGAAGGCCGTGAGTTCGACCCTCACACGGGGCAGTGCTTTTAGTGCTTCTTTGACTTGGATTATCTGCCTCCTATTTTGTCCACGTCAATGAAAACGTCTGGCTTTCAATCGTCGACGTGAACTGAGTTTTGTGCCTCGTTGGCGCAGTAGGCAGCGCGTCAGTCTCATAATCTGAAGGCCGTGAGTTCGACCCTCACACGGGGCAGTGCTTTCAGTGCTTCTTTGACTTGGATTATCTGCCTCCTATTTTGTCCACATCAATGAAAACAACGTCTGGCTTTCAATCGTCGACGTGAACTGAGTTTTGTGCCTCGTTGGCGCAGTAGGCAGCGCGTCAGTCTCATAATCTGAAGGCCGTGAGTTCGACCCTCACACGGGGCAGTGCTTTTAGTGCTTCTTTGACTTGGATTATCTGCCTCCGATTTTGTCCACGTCAATGAAAACGTCTGGCTTTCAATCGTCGACGTGAACTGAGTTTTGTGCCTCGTTGGCGCAGTAGGCAGCGCGTCAGTCTCATAATCTGAAGGCCGTGAGTTCGACCCTCACACGGGGCAGTGCTTTTAGTGCTTCTTTGACTTGGATTATCTGCCTCCTATTTTGTCCACGTCAATGAAAACAACGTCTGGCTTTCAATCGTCGACGTGAACTGAGTTTTGTGCCTCGTTGGCGCAGTAGGCATCGCGTCAGTCTCATAATCTGAAGGCCGTGAGTTCGTCCCTCACATGGGCAGTGGTTTTAGTGCTTCTTTGACTTGGATTATCTGTCTGCTGTTTTGTCCATGTAAATGAAAACAATGTCTGGCTTTCAATCGTCGACGTGAACTGAGTTTCGTGCCTCTTTGGCGCAGTAGGCAGCGCGTCAGTCTCATAATCTGAAGGCTGTGAGTTCGACCCTCACACGGGCAGTGGTTTTAGTGCTTCTTTGACTTGAATTATCTGCCCGGCATTTTGTGCACGTAAATGAAAACAATGTCTGGCCTTCAATCGTCGACGTGAACTGCATTCTGTGCCTCGTTGGCGCAGTAGGCATCGCGTCAGTCTCATAATCTGAAGGCCGTGAGTTCGACCCTCACACGGGGCAGTGCTTTTAGTGCTTCTTTGACTTGAATTATCTGCCTGCCATTTTGTCCATGTAAATGAAAACAATGTCTGGCCTTCAATCGTCGACGTGAACTGCGCTTTGTGCCTCGTTGGCACAGTAGGCATCGCGTCAGTCTCATAATCTGAAGGCTGTGAGTTTGACCCTCACACGGGGCAGTGGTTTTAGTGCTTCTTTGACTTGAATTATCTGCCTGCCATTTTGTCCATGTAAATGAAAACAATGTCTGGCCTTCAATCGTCGACGTGAAGTGCGCTTTGTGCCACGTTGGCGCAGTAGGCAGCGCGTCAGTCTCATAATCTGAAGGCCGTGAGTTCGACCCTCACACGGGGCAGTGCTTTTAGTGCTTCTTTGACTTGGATTATCTGCCTCCTATTTTGTCCACGTCAATGAAAACAACGTCTGGCTTTCAATCGTCGACGTGAACTGAGTTTTGTGCCTCGTTGGCGCAGTAGGCATCGCGTCAGTCTCATAATCTGAAGGCCGTGAGTTCGTCCCTCACACGGGCAGTGGTTTTAGTGCTTCTTTGACTTGGATTATCTGTCTGCTGTTTTGTCCATGTAAATGAAAACAATGTCTGGCTTTCAATCGTCGACGTGAACTGAGTTTCGTGCCTCTTTGGTGCAGTAGGCAGCGCGTCAGTCTCATAATCTGAAGGCCGTGAGTTCGACCCTCACACGGGGCAGTGCTTTTAGTGCTTCTTTGACTTGAATTATCTGCCTGCCATTTTGTCCATGTAAATGAAAACAATGTCTGGCCTTCAATCGTCGACGTGAACTGCGCTTTGTGCCTCGTTGGCACAGTAGGCATCGCGTCAGTCTCATAATCTGAAGGCTGTGAGTTTGACCCTCACACGGGGCAGTGGTTTTAGTGCTTCTTTGACTTGAATTATCTGCCTGCCATTTTGTCCATGTAAATGAAAACAATGTCTGGCCTTCAATCGTCGACGTGAAGTGCGCTTTGTGCCACGTTGGCGCAGTAGGCAGCGCGTCAGTCTCGTAATCTGAAGACCTTGAGTTCGACCCTCACACGGGGCAGTGCTTTTAGTGCTTCTTTGACTTGGATTATCTGCCTCCTATTTTGTCCACGTCAATGAAAACAACGTCTGGCTTTCAATCGTCGACGTGAACTGAGTTTTGTGCCTCGTTGGCGCAGTAGGCAGCGCGTCAGTCTCATAATCTGAAGGCCGTGAGTTCGACCCTCACACGGGGCAGTGCTTTTAGTGCTTCTTTGACTTGGATTATCTGCCTCCTATTTTGTCCACGTCAATGAAAACAACGTCTGGCTTTCAATCGTCGACGTGAACTGAGTTTTGTGCCTCGTTGGCGCAGTAGGCATCGCGTCAGTCTCATAATCTGAAGGCCGTGAGTTCGTCCCTCACACGGGCAGTGGTTTTAGTGCTTCTTTGACTTGGATTATCTGTCTGCTGTTTTGTCCATGTAAATGAAAACAATGTCTGGCTTTCAATCGTCGACGTGAACTGAGTTTCGTGCCTCTTTGGTGCAGTAGGCAGCGCGTCAGTCTCATAATCTGAAGGCTGTGAGTTCGACCCTCACACGGGGCAGTGGTTTTAGTGCTTCTTTGACTTGAATTATCTGCCCGGCATTTTGTGCACGTAAATGAAAACAATGTCTGGCCTTCAATCGTCGACGTGAAGTGCGCTTTGTGCCACGTTGGCGCAGTAGGCAGCGCGTCAGTCTCGTAATCTGAAGGCCGTGAGTTTGACCCTCACAGGGGCAGTGCTTTTAGTGCTTCCTTGACTTGGATTATCTGCCTCCTATTTTGTCCACGTCAATGAAAACAACGTCTGGCTTTCAATCGTCGACGTGAACTGAGTTTTGTGCCTCGTTGGTGCAGTAGGCAGTGCGTCAGTCTCATAATCTGAAGGCCGTGAGTTCGACCCTCACACGGGGCAGTGCTTTTAGTGCTTCTTTGACTTGGATTATCTGCCTCCGATTTTGTCCACGTCAATGAAAACAACGTCTGGCTTTCAATCGTCGACGTGAACTGAGTTTTGTGCCTCGTTGGCGCAGTAGGCAGCGCGTCAGTCTCATAATCTGAAGGCCGTGAGTTCGACCCTCACACGGGGCAGTGCTTTTAGTGCTTCTTTGACTTGATTTATCTGCCTGCCATTTTGTCCATGTAAATGAAAACAATGTCTGGCCTTCAATCGTCGACGTGAACTGCGCTTTGTGCCTCGTTGGAGCAGTAGGCAGGGCGTCAGTCTCATAATCTGAAGGCCGTGAGTTCGACCCTCACACGGGGCAGTGGTTTTAGTGCTTCTTTGACTTGAATTATCTGCCTGCCATTTTGTCCATGTAAATGAAAACAATGTCTGGCCTTCAATCGTCGACGTGAAGTGCGCTTTGTGCCACGTTGGCGCAGTAGGCAGCGCGTCAGTCTCGTAATCTGAAGGCCGTGAGTTTGACCCTCACACGGGGCAGTGCTTTTAGTGCTTCTTTGACTTGGATTATCTGCCTCCTATTTTGTCCACGTCAATGAAAACAACGTCTGGCTTTCAATCGTCGACGTGAACTGAGTTTTGTGCCTCGTTGGCGCAGTAGGCAGCGCGTCAGTCTCATAATCTGAAGGCCGTGAGTTCGACCCTCACACGGGGCAGTGCTTTTAGTGCTTCTTTGACTTGGATTATCTGCCTCCGATTTTGTCCACGTCAATGAAAACAACGTCTGGCTTTCAATTGTCGACGTGAACTGAGTTTTGTGCCTCGTTGGCGCAGTAGGCAGCGCGTCAGTCTCATAATCTGAAGGCCGTGAGTTCGACCCTCACACGGGGCAGTGCTTTTAGTGCTTCTTTGACTTGGATTATCTGCCTCCTATTTTGTCCACGTCAATGAAAACGTCTGGCTTTCAATCGTCGACGTGAACTGAGTTTTGTGCCTCGTTGGCGCAGTAGGCAGCGCGTCAGTCTCATAATCTGAAGGCCGTGAGTTCGACCCTCACACGGGGCAGTGCTTTCAGTGCTTCTTTGACTTGGATTATCTGCCTCCTATTTTGTCCACATCAATGAAAACAACGTCTGGCTTTCAATCGTCGACGTGAACTGAGTTTTGTGCCTCGTTGGCGCAGTAGGCAGCGCGTCAGTCTCATAATCTGAAGGCCGTGAGTTCGACCCTCACACGGGGCAGTGCTTTTAGTGCTTCTTTGACTTGGATTATCTGCCTCCGATTTTGTCCACGTCAATGAAAACAACGTCTGGCTTTCAATTGTCGACGTGAACTGAGTTTTGTGCCTCGTTGGCGCAGTAGGCAGCGCGTCAGTCTCATAATCTGAAGGCCGTGAGTTCGACCCTCACACGGGGCAGTGCTTTTAGTGCTTCTTTGACTTGGATTATCTGCCTCCTATTTTGTCCACGTCAATGAAAACGTCTGGCTTTCAATCGTCGACGTGAACTGAGTTTTGTGCCTCGTTGGCGCAGTAGGCAGCGCGTCAGTCTCATAATCTGAAGGCCGTGAGTTCGACCCTCACACGGGGCAGTGCTTTCAGTGCTTCTTTGACTTGGATTATCTGCCTCCTATTTTGTCCACATCAATGAAAACAACGTCTGGCTTTCAATCGTCGACGTGAACTGAGCTTTGTGCCTCGTTGGCGCAGTAGGCAGCGCGTCAGTCTCATAATCTGAAGGCCGTGAGTTCGACCCTCACACGGGGCAGTGCTTTTAGTGCTTCTTTGACTTGGATTATCTGCCTCCTATTTTGTCCACGTCAATGAAAACAACGTCTGGCTTTCAATCGTCGACGTGAACTGAGTTTTGTGCCTCGTTGGCGCAGTAGGCATCGCGTCAGTCTCATAATCTGAAGGCCGTGAGTTCGTCCCTCACATGGGCAGTGGTTTTAGTGCTTCTTTGACTTGGATTATCTGTCTGCTGTTTTGTCCATGTAAATGAAAACAATGTCTGGCTTTCAATCGTCGACGTGAACTGAGTTTCGTGCCTCTTTGGCGCAGTAGGCAGCGCGTCAGTCTCATAATCTGAAGGCTGTGAGTTCGACCCTCACACGGGCAGTGGTTTTAGTGCTTCTTTGACTTGAATTATCTGCCCGGCATTTTGTGCACGTAAATGAAAACAATGTCTGGCCTTCAATCGTCGACGTGAACTGCATTCTGTGCCTCGTTGGCGCAGTAGGCATCGCGTCAGTCTCATAATCTGAAGGCCGTGAGTTCGACCCTCACACGGGGCAGTGCTTTTAGTGCTTCTTTGACTTGAATTATCTGCCTGCCATTTTGTCCATGTAAATGAAAACAATGTCTGGCCTTCAATCGTCGACGTGAACTGCGCTTTGTGCCTCGTTGGCACAGTAGGCATCGCGTCAGTCTCATAATCTGAAGGCTGTGAGTTTGACCCTCACACGGGGCAGTGGTTTTAGTGCTTCTTTGACTTGAATTATCTGCCTGCCATTTTGTCCATGTAAATGAAAACAATGTCTGGCCTTCAATCGTCGACGTGAAGTGCGCTTTGTGCCACGTTGGCGCAGTAGGCAGCGCGTCAGTCTCGTAATCTGAAGACCTTGAGTTCGACCCTCACACGGGGCAGTGCTTTTAGTGCTTCTTTGACTTGGATTATCTGCCTCCTATTTTGTCCACGTCAATGAAAACAACGTCTGGCTTTCAATCGTCGACGTGAACTGAGTTTTGTGCCTCATTGGCGCAGTAGGCAGCGCGTCAGTCTCATAATCTGAAGGCCGTGAGTTCGACCCTCACACGGGGCAGTGCTTTTAGTGCTTCTTTGACTTGGATTATCTGCCTCCGATTTTGTCCACGTCAATGAAAACAACGTCTGGCTTTCAATCGTCGACGTGAACTGAGTTTTGTGCCTCGTTGGCGCAGTAGGCAGCGCGTCAGTCTCATAATCTGAAGGCCGTGAGTTCGACCCTCACACGGGGCAGTGCTTTTAGTGCTTCTTTGACTTGGATTATCTGCCTCCTATTTTGGCCACGTCAATGAAAACAACGCCTGGCTTTCAATCGTCGACGTGAACTGAGTTTTGTGCCTCTTTGGGGCAGTAGGCAGCGCGTCAGTCTCATAATCTGAAGGCTGTGAGTTCGACCCTCACACGGGGCAGTGGTTTTAGTGCTTCTTTGACTTGAATTATCTGCCCGGCATTTTGTGCACGTAAATGAAAACAATGCCTGGCCTTCAATCGTCGACGTGAACTGCGCTTTGTGCCTCGTTGGCACAGTAGGCATCGCGTCAGTCTCATAATCTGAAGGCTGTGAGTTTGACCCTCACACGGGGCAGTGGTTTTAGTGCTTCTTTGACTTGAATTATCTACCTGCCATTTTGTCCATGTAAATGAAAACAATGTCTGGCCTTCAATCGTCGACGTGAAGTGCGCTTTGTGCCACGTTGGCGCAGTAGGCAGCGCGTCAGTCTCGTAATCTGAAGGCCGTGAGTTCGACCCTCACACGGGGCAGTGCTTTTAGTGCTTCTTTGACTTGGATTATCTGCCTCCTATTTTGTCCACGTCAATGAAAACAACGTCTGGCTTTCAATCGTCGACGTGAACTGAGTTTTGTGCCTCGTTGGCGCAGTAGGCAGCGCGTCAGTCTCATAATCTGAAGGCCGTGAGTTCGACCCTCACACGGGGCAGTGCTTTTAGTGCTTCTTTGACTTGGATTATCTGCCTCCTATTTTGTCCACGTCAATGAAAACAACGTCTGGCTTTCAATCGTCGACGTGAACTGAGTTTTGTGCCTCGTTGCCGCAGTAGGCATCGCGTCAGTCTCATAATCTGAAGGCCGTGAGTTCGTCCCTCACACGGGCAGTGGTTTTAGTGCTTCTTTGACTTGGATTATCTGTCTGCTGTTTTGTCCATGTAAATGAAAACAATGTCTGGCTTTCAATCGTCGACGTGAACTGAGTTTCGTGCCTCTTTGGTGCAGTAGGCAGCGCGTCAGTCTCATAATCTGAAGGCTGTGAGTTCGACCCTCACACGGGGCAGTGGTTTTAGTGCTTCTTTGACTTGAATTATCTGCCCGGCATTTTGTGCACGTAAATGAAAACAATGTCTGGCCTTCAATCGTCGACGTGAAGTGCGCTTTGTGCCACGTTGGCGCAGTAGGCAGCGCGTCAGTCTCGTAATCTGAAGGCCGTGAGTTTGACCCTCACAGGGGCAGTGCTTTTAGTGCTTCCTTGACTTGGATTATCTGCCTCCTATTTTGTCCACGTCAATGAAAACAACGTCTGGCTTTCAATCGTCGACGTGAACTGAGTTTTGTGCCTCGTTGGCGCAGTAGGCAGTGCGTCAGTCTCATAATCTGAAGGCCGTGAGTTCGACCCTCACACGGGGCAGTGCTTTTAGTGCTTCTTTGACTTGGATTATCTGCCTCCGATTTTGTCCACGTCAATGAAAACAACGTCTGGCTTTCAATCGTCGACGTGAACTGAGTTTTGTGCCTCGTTGGCGCAGTAGGCAGCGCGTCAGTCTCATAATCTGAAGGCCGTGAGTTCGACCCTCACACGGGGCAGTGCTTTTAGTGCTTCTTTGACTTGATTTATCTGCCTGCCATTTTGTCCATGTAAATGAAAACAATGTCTGGCCTTCAATCGTCGACGTGAACTGCACTTTGTGCCTCGTTGGAGCAGTAGGCAGGGCGTCAGTCTCATAATCTGAAGGCCGTGAGTTCGACCCTCACACGGGGCAGTGGTTTTAGTGCTTCTTTGACTTGAATTATCTGCCTGCCATTTTGTCCATGTAAATGAAAACAATGTCTGGCCTTCAATCGTCGACGTGAAGTGCGCTTTGTGCCACGTTGGCGCAGTAGGCAGCGTGTCAGTCTCGTAATCTGAAGGCCGTGAGTTTGACCCTCACACGGGGCAGTGCTTTTAGTGCTTCTTTGACTTGGATTATCTGCCTCCTATTTTGTCCACGTCAATGAAAACAACGTCTGGCTTTCAATCGTCGACGTGAACTGAGTTTTGTGCCTCGTTGGCGCAGTAGGCAGCGCGTCAGTCTCATAATCTGAAGGCCGTGAGTTCGACCCTCACACGGGGCAGTGCTTTTAGTGCTTCTTTGACTTGGATTATCTGCCTCCGATTTTGTCCACGTCAATGAAAACAACGTCTGGCTTTCAATTGTCGACGTGAACTGAGTTTTGTGCCTCGTTGGCGCAGTAGGCG
The DNA here is from genome assembly GCF_949748355.1 of Melanostigma gelatinosum. Lineage (NCBI taxonomy): Eukaryota > Metazoa > Chordata > Actinopteri > Perciformes > Zoarcidae > Melanostigma > Melanostigma gelatinosum. The sequence continues at coordinate 3,116,401 of NC_136657.1, read as the reverse complement.
TCAGTCTCATAATCTGAAGGCCGTGAGTTCGACCCTCACACGGGGCAATGCTTTTAGTGCTTCTTTGACTTGAATTATCTGCCTGCCATTTTGTCCATGTAAATGAAAACAATGTCTGGCCTTCAATCGTCGACGTGAACTGCGCTTTGTGCCACGTTGGCGCAGTAGGCAGCGCGTCAGTCTCATAATCTGAAGGCCGTGAGTTCGACCCTCACACGGGGCAGTGCTTTTAGTGCTTCTTTGACTTGGATTATCTGCCTCCTATTTTGTCCACGTCAATGAAAACGTCTGGCTTTCAATCGTCGACGTGAACTGAGCTTTGTGCCACGTTGGCGCAGTAGGCAGCGCGTCAGTCTCATAATCTGAAGGCCGTGACTTCGACCCTCACACGGGGCAGCGCTTTTAGTGCTTCTTTGACTTGGATTATCTGCCTGCCATTTTGTCCATGTAAATGAAAACAATGTCTGGCCTTCAATCGTCGACATGAAGTGCGCTTTGTGCCACGTTGGCGCAGTAGGCAGCGCGTCAGTCTCGTAATCTGAAGGCCGTGAGTTTGACCCTCACACGGGGCAGTGCTTTTAGTGCTTCTTTGACTTGGATTATCTGCCTCCTATTTTGTCCACGTCAATGAAAACAACGTCTGGCTTTCAATCGTCAACGTGAACTGAGTTTTGTGCCTCGTTGGCGCAGTAGGCAGCGCGTCAGTCTCATAATCTGAAGGCCGTGAGTTCGACCCTCACACGGGGCAGTGCTTTTAGTGCTTCTTTGACTTGGATTATCTGCCTCCGATTTTGTCCACGCCAATGAAAACAACGTCTGGCTTTCAATTGTCGACGTGAACTGAGTTTTGTGCCTCGTTGGCGCAGTAGGCAGCGCGTCAGTCTCATAATCTGAAGGCCGTGAGTTCGACCCTCACACGGGGCAATGCTTTTAGTTCTTCTTTGACTTGAATTATCTGCCTGCCATTTTGTCCATGTAAATGAAAACAATGTCTGGCCTTCAATCGTCGACGTGAACTGCGCTTTGTGCCACGTTGGCGCAGTAGGCAGCGCGTCAGTCTCATAATCTGAAGGCCGTGAGTTCGACCCTCACACGGGGCAGTGCTTTTAGTGCTTCTTTGACTTGGATTATCTGCCTCCGATTTTGTCCACGTCAATGAAAACAACGTCTGGCTTTCAATCGTCGACGTGAACTGAGTTTTGTGCCTCGTTGGCGCAGTAGGCAGCGCGTCAGTCTCATAATCTGAAGGCCGTGAGTTTGACCCTCACACGGGGCAGTGCTTTTAGTGCTTCTTTGACTTGATTTATCTGCCTGCCATTTTGTCCATGTAAATGAAAACAATGTCTGGCCTTCAATCGTCGACGTGAACTGCGCTTTGTGCCTCGTTGGAGCAGTAGGCAGGGCGTCAGTCTCATAATCTGAAGGCCGTGAGTTCGACCCTCACACGGGGCAGTGGTTTTAGTGCTTCTTTGACTTGAATTATCTGCCTGCCATTTTGTCCATGTAAATGAAAACAATGTCTGGCCTTCAATCGTCGACGTGAAGTGCGCTTTGTGCCACGTTGGCGCAGTAGGCAGCGCGTCAGTCTCGTAATCTGAAGGCCGTGAGTTTGACCCTCATACGGGGCAGTGCTTTTAGTGCTTCTTTGACTTGGATTATCTGCCTCCTATTTTGTCCACGTCAATGAAAACAACGTCTGGCTTTCAATCGTCAACGTGAACTGAGTTTTGTGCCTCGTTGGCGCAGTAGGCAGCGCGTCAGTCTCATAATCTGAAGGCCGTGAGTTCGACCCTCACACGGGGCAGTGCTTTTAGTGCTTCTTTGACTTGGATTATCTGCCTCCGATTTTGTCCACGTCAACGAAAACAACGTCTGGCTTTCAATTGTCGACGTGAACTGAGTTTTGTGCCTCGTTGGCGCAGTAGGCAGCGCGTCAGTCTCATAATCTGAAGGCCGTGAGTTCGACCCTCACACGGGGCAATGCTTTTAGTGCTTCTTTGACTTGAATTATCTGCCTGCCATTTTGTCCATGTAAATGAAAACAATGTCTGGCCTTCAATCGTCGACGTGAACTGCGCTTTGTGCCACGTTGGCGCAGTAGGCAGCGCGTCAGTCTCATAATCTGAAGGCAGTGAGTTCGACCCTCACACGGGGCAGTGCTTTTAGTGCTTCTTTGACTTGGATTATCTGCCTCCTATTTTGTCCACGTCAATGAAAACGTCTGGCTTTCAATCGTCGACGTGAACTGAGTTTTGTGCCTCGTTGGCGCAGTAGGCAGCGCGTCAGTCTCATAATCTGAAGGCCGTGAGTTCGACCCTCACACGGGGCAGTGGTTTTAGTGCTTCTTTGACTTGGATTATCTGCCTGCTGTTTCGTCCATGTAAATGAAAACAATGTCTGGCTTTCAATCGTCGACGTGAACTGAGTTTCGTGCCTCGTTGGCGCAGTAGGCAGCGCGTCAGTCTCATAATCTGAAGGCTGTGAGTTCGAACCTCACACGGGGCAGTGGTTTTAGTGCTTCTTTGACTTGAATTATCTGCCCTGCATTTTGTGCACGTAAATGAAAACAATGTCTGGCCTTCAATCGTCGACGTGAACTGCATTCTGTGCCTTGTTGGCGCAGTAGGCAGCGCGTCAGTCTCATAATCTGAAGGCCGTGAGTTCGACCCTCACACGGGGCAGTGCTTTTAGTGCTTCTTTGACTTGAATTATCTGCCTGCCATTTTGTCCATGTAAATGAAAACAATGTCTGGCCTTCAATCGTCGACGTGAACTGCGCTTTGTGCCTCGTTGGCACAGTAGGCATCGCGTCAGTCTCATAATCTGAAGGCTGTGAGTTCGACCCTCACACGGGGCAGTGGTTTTAGTGCTTCTTTGACTTGGATTATCTGCCTCCTATTTTGTCCACGTCAATGAAAACAACGTCTGGCTTTCAATCGTCGACGTGAACTGAGTTTTGTGCCTCGTTGGCGCAGTAGGCAGTGCGTCAGTCTCATAATCTGAAGGCCGTGAGTTCTACCCTCACACGGGGCAGTGCTTTTAGTGCTTCTTTGACTTGAATTATCTGCCTGCCATTTTGTCCATGTAAATGAAAACAATGTCTGGCCTTCAATCGTCGACGTGAACTGCATTTTGTGCCTCGTTGGCGCAGTAGGCAGCGCGTCAGTCTCATAATCTGAAGGCCGTGAGTTCGACCCTCACACGGGGCAGTGCTTTTAGTGCTTCTTTGACTTGATTTATCTGCCTGCCATTTTGTCCATGTAAATGAAAACAATGTCTGGCCTTCAATCGTCGACGTGAACTGCGCTTTGTGCCTCGTTGGCACAGTAGGCATCGCGTCAGTCTCATAATCTGAAGGCTGTGAGTTTGACCCTCACACGGGGCAGTGGTTTTAGTGCTTCTTTGACTTGAATTATCTGCCTGCCATTTTGTCCATGTAAATGAAAACAATGTCTTGCCTTCAATCGTCGATGTGAAGTGCGCTTTGTGCCACGTTGGCGCAGTAGGCAGCGCGTCAGTCTCGTAATCTGAAGACCTTGAGTTCGACCCTCACACGGGGCAGTGCTTTTAGTGCTTCTTTGACGTGGATTATCTGCCTCCTATTTTGTACACGTCAATGAAAACAACGTCTGGCTTTCAATCGTCGACGTGAACTGAGTTTTGTGCCTCGTTGGCGCAGTAGGCAGCGCGTCAGTCTCATAATCTGAAGGCCGTGAGTTCGACCCTCACACGGGGCAGTGCTTTCAGTGCCTCTTTGACTTGGATTATCTGCCTCCTATTTTGTCCACGTCAATGAAAACAACGTCTGGCTTTCAATCGTCGACGTGAACTGAGTTTTGTGCCTCGTTGGCGCAGTAGGCATCGCGTCAGTCTCATAATCTGAAGGCCGTGAGTTCGTCCCTCACACGGGGCAGTGGTTTTAGTGCTTCTTTGACTTGAATTATCTGCCCTGCATTTTGTGCACGTAAATGAAAACAATGTCTGGCCTTCAATCGTCGACGTGAACTGCATTCTGTGCCTCGTTGGCGCAGTAGGCAGCGCGTCAGTCTCATAATCTGAAGGCCGTGAGTTCGACCCTCACACGGGGCAGTGCTTTTAGTGCTTCTTTGACTTGAATTATCTGCCTGCCATTTTGTCCATGTAAATGAAAACAATGTCTGGCCTTCAATCGTCGACGTGAACTGCGCTTTGTGCCTCGTTGGCACAGTAGGCATCGCGTCAGTCTCATAATCTGAAGGCTGTGAGTTTGACCCTCACACGGGGCAGTGGTTTTAGTGCTTCTTTGACTTGAATTATCTGCCTGCCATTTTGTCCATGTAAATGAAAACAATGTTTTGCCTTCAATCGTCGACGTGAAGTGCGCTTTGTGCCACGTTGGCGCAGTAGGCAGCGCGTCAGTCTCGTAATCTGAAGACCTTGAGTTCGACCCTCACACGGGGCAGTGCTTTTAGTGCTTCTTTGACGTGGATTATCTGCCTCCTATTTTGTCCACGTCAATGAAAACAACGTCTGGCTTTCAATCGTCGACGTGAACTGAGTTTTGTGCCTCGTTGGCGCAGTAGGCATCGCGTCAGTCTCATAATCTGAAGGCCGTGAGTTCGTCCCTCACACGGGGCAGTGGTTTTAGTGCTTCTTTGACTTGAATTATCTGCCCTGCATTTTGTGCACGTAAATGAAAACAATGTCTGGCCTTCAATCGTCGACGTGAACTGCATTCTGTGCCTCGTTGGCGCAGTAGGCAGCGCGTCAGTCTCATAATCTGAAGGCCGTGAGTTCGACCCTCACACGGGGCAGTGCTTTTAGTGCTTCTTTGACTTGAATTATCTGCCTGCCATTTTGTCCATGTAAATGAAAACAATGTCTGGCCTTCAATCGTCGACGTGAACTGCGCTTTGTGCCTCGTTGGCACAGTAGGCATCGCGTCAGTCTCATAATCTGAAGGCTGTGAGTTTGACCCTCACACGGGGCAGTGGTTTTAGTGCTTCTTTGACTTGAATTATCTGCCTGCCATTTTGTCCATGTAAATGAAAACAATGTCTTGCCTTCAATCGTCGACGTGAAGTGCGCTTTGTGCCACGTTGGCGCAGTAGGCAGCGCGTCAGTCTCGTAATCTGAAGACCTTGAGTTCGACCCTCACACGGGGCAGTGCTTTTAGTGCTTCTTTGACGTGGATTATCTGCCTCCTATTTTGTACACGTCAATGAAAACAACGTCTGGCTTTCAATCGTCGACGTGAACTGAGTTTTGTGCCTCGTTGGCGCAGTAGGCAGCGCGTCAGTCTCATAATCTGAAGGCCGTGAGTTCGACCCTCACACGGGGCAGTGCTTTCAGTGCCTCTTTGACTTGGATTATCTGCCTCCTATTTTGTCCACGTCAATGAAAACAACGTCTGGCTTTCAATCGTCGACGTGAACTGAGTTTTGTGCCTCGTTGGCGCAGTAGGCATCGCGTCAGTCTCATAATCTGAAGGCCGTGAGTTCGTCCCTCACACGGGGCAGTGGTTTTAGTGCTTCTTTGACTTGAATTATCTGCCCTGCATTTTGTGCACGTAAATGAAAACAATGTCTGGCCTTCAATCGTCGACGTGAACTGCATTCTGTGCCTCGTTGGCGCAGTAGGCAGCGCGTCAGTCTCATAATCTGAAGGCCGTGAGTTCGACCCTCACACGGGGCAGTGCTTTTAGTGCTTCTTTGACTTGAATTATCTGCCTGCCATTTTGTCCATGTAAATGAAAACAATGTCTGGCCTTCAATCGTCGACGTGAACTGCGCTTTGTGCCTCGTTGGCACAGTAGGCATCGCGTCAGTCTCATAATCTGAAGGCTGTGAGTTTGACCCTCACACGGGGCAGTGGTTTTAGTGCTTCTTTGACTTGAATTATCTGCCTGCCATTTTGTCCATGTAAATGAAAACAATGTTTTGCCTTCAATCGTCGACGTGAAGTGAGCTTTGTGCCACGTTGGCGCAGTAGGCAGCGCGTCAGTCTCGTAATCTGAAGACCTTGAGTTCGACCCTCACACGGGGCAGTGCTTTTAGTGCTTCTTTGACGTGGATTATCTGCCTCCTATTTTGTCCACGTCAATGAAAACAACGTCTGGCTTTCAATCGTCGACGTGAACTGAGTTTTGTGCCTCGTTGGCGCAGTAGGCATCGCGTCAGTCTCATAATCTGAAGGCCGTGAGTTCGTCCCTCACACGGGGCAGTGGTTTTAGTGCTTCTTTGACTTGAATTATCTGCCCTGCATTTTGTGCACGTAAATGAAAACAATGTCTGGCCTTCAATCGTCGACGTGAACTGCATTCTGTGCCTCGTTGGCGCAGTAGGCAGCGCGTCAGTCTCATAATCTGAAGGCCGTGAGTTCGACCCTCACACGGGGCAGTGCTTTTAGTGCCTCTTTGACTTGGATTATCTGCCTCCTATTTTGTCCACGTCAATGAAAACAACGTCTGGCTTTCAATCGTCGACGTGAACTGAGTTTTGTGCCTCGTTGGCGCAGTAGGCATCGCGTCAGTCTCATAATCTGAAGGCCGTGAGTTCGTCCCTCACACGGGGCAGTGGTTTTAGTGCTTCTTTGACTTGAATTATCTGCCCTGCATTTTGTGCACGTAAATGAAAACAATGTCTGGCCTTCAATCGTCGACGTGAACTGCATTCTGTGCCTCGTTGGCGCAGTAGGCAGCGCGTCAGTCTCATAATCTGAAGGCCGTGAGTTCGACCCTCACACGGGGCAGTGCTTTTAGTGCTTCTTTGACTTGAATTATCTGCCTGCCATTTTGTCCATGTAAATGAAAACAATGTCTGGCCTTCAATCGTCGACGTGAACTGCGCTTTGTGCCTCGTTGGCACAGTAGGCATCGCGTCAGTCTCATAATCTGAAGGCTGTGAGTTTGACCCTCACACGGGGCAGTGGTTTTAGTGCTTCTTTGACTTGAATTATCTGCCTGCCATTTTGTCCATGTAAATGAAAACAATGTCTTGCCTTCAATCGTCGACGTGAAGTGCGCTTTGTGCCACGTTGGCGCAGTAGGCAGCGCGTCAGTCTCGTAATCTGAAGACCTTGAGTTCGACCCTCACACGGGGCAGTGCTTTTAGTGCTTCTTTGACGTGGATTATCTGCCTCCTATTTTGTACACGTCAATGAAAACAACGTCTGGCTTTCAATCGTCGACGTGAACTGAGTTTTGTGCCTCGTTGGCGCAGTAGGCAGCGCGTCAGTCTCATAATCTGAAGGCCGTGAGTTCGACCCTCACACGGGGCAGTGCTTTCAGTGCCTCTTTGACTTGGATTATCTGCCTCCTATTTTGTCCACGTCAATGAAAACAACGTCTGGCTTTCAATCGTCGACGTGAACTGAGTTTTGTGCCTCGTTGGCGCAGTAGGCATCGCGTCAGTCTCATAATCTGAAGGCCGTGAGTTCGTCCCTCACACGGGGCAGTGGTTTTAGTGCTTCTTTGACTTGAATTATCTGCCCTGCATTTTGTGCACGTAAATGAAAACAATGTCTGGCCTTCAATCGTCGACGTGAACTGCATTCTGTGCCTCGTTGGCGCAGTAGGCAGCGCGTCAGTCTCATAATCTGAAGGCCGTGAGTTCGACCCTCACACGGGGCAGTGCTTTTAGTGCTTCTTTGACTTGAATTATCTGCCTGCCATTTTGTCCATGTAAATGAAAACAATGTCTGGCCTTCAATCGTCGACGTGAACTGCGCTTTGTGCCTCGTTGGCACAGTAGGCATCGCGTCAGTCTCATAATCTGAAGGCTGTGAGTTTGACCCTCACACGGGGCAGTGGTTTTAGTGCTTCTTTGACTTGAATTATCTGCCTGCCATTTTGTCCATGTAAATGAAAACAATGTTTTGCCTTCAATCGTCGACGTGAAGTGAGCTTTGTGCCACGTTGGCGCAGTAGGCAGCGCGTCAGTCTCGTAATCTGAAGACCTTGAGTTCGACCCTCACACGGGGCAGTGCTTTTAGTGCTTCTTTGACGTGGATTATCTGCCTCCTATTTTGTCCACGTCAATGAAAACAACGTCTGGCTTTCAATCGTCGACGTGAACTGAGTTTTGTGCCTCGTTGGCGCAGTAGGCATCGCGTCAGTCTCATAATCTGAAGGCCGTGAGTTCGTCCCTCACACGGGGCAGTGGTTTTAGTGCTTCTTTGACTTGAATTATCTGCCCTGCATTTTGTGCACGTAAATGAAAACAATGTCTGGCCTTCAATCGTCGACGTGAACTGCATTCTGTGCCTCGTTGGCGCAGTAGGCAGCGCGTCAGTCTCATAATCTGAAGGCCGTGAGTTCGACCCTCACACGGGGCAGTGCTTTTAGTGCTTCTTTGACTTGAATTATCTGCCTGCCATTTTGTCCATGTAAATGAAAACAATGTCTGGCCTTCAATCGTCGACGTGAACTGCGCTTTGTGCCTCGTTGGCACAGTAGGCATCGCGTCAGTCTCATAATCTGAAGGCTGTGAGTTTGACCCTCACACGGGGCAGTGGTTTTAGTGCTTCTTTGACTTGAATTATCTGCCTGCCATTTTGTCCATGTAAATGAAAACAATGTTTTGCCTTCAATCGTCGACGTGAAGTGCGCTTTGTGCCACGTTGGCGCAGTAGGCAGCGCGTCAGTCTCGTAATCTGAAGACCTTGAGTTCGACCCTCACACGGGGCAGTGCTTTTAGTGCTTCTTTGACGTGGATTATCTGCCTCCTATTTTGTACACGTCAATGAAAACAACGTCTGGCTTTCAATCGTCGACGTGAACTGAGTTTTGTGCCTCGTTGGCGCAGTAGGCAGCGCGTCAGTCTCATAATCTGAAGGCCGTGAGTTCGACCCTCACACGGGGCAGTGCTTTTAGTGCTTCTTTGACTTGGATTATCTGCCTCCTATTTTGTCCACGTCAATGAAAACAACGTCTGGCTTTCAATCGTCGACGTGAACTGAGTTTTGTGCCTCGTTGGCGCAGTAGGCATCGCGTCAGTCTCATAATCTGAAGGCCGTGAGTTCGTCCCTCACACGGGCAGTGGTTTTAGTGCTTCTTTGACTTGGATTATCTGTCTGCTGTTTTGTCCATATAAATGAAAACAATGTCTGGCTTTCAATCGTCGACGTGAACTGAGTTTCGTGCCTCTTTGGCGCAGTAGGCAGCGCGTCAGTCTCATAATCTGAAGGCTGTGAGTTCGACCCTCACACGGGCAGTGGTTTTAGTGCTTCTTTGACTTGAATTATCTGCCCGGCATTTTGTGCACGTAAATGAAAACAATGTCTGGCCTTCAATCGTCGACGTGAACTGCATTCTGTGCCTCGTTGGCGCAGTAGGCATCGCGTCAGTCTCATAATCTGAAGGCTGTGAGTTTGACCCTCACACGGGGCAGTGGTTTTAGTGCTTCTTTGACTTGAATTATCTGCCTGCCATTTTGTCCATGTAAATGAAAACAATGTCTGGCCTTCAATCGTCGACGTGAAGTGCGCTTTGTGCCACGTTGGCGCAGTAGGCAGCGCGTCTGTCTCGTAATCTAAAGGCCGTGAGTTCGACCCTCACACGGGGCAGTGCTTTTAGTGCTTCTTTGACTTGGATTATCTGCCTCCTATTTTGTCCACGTCAATGAAAACAACGTCTGGCTTTCAATCGTCGACGTGAACTGAGTTTTGTGCCTCGTTGGCGCAGTAGGCAGCGCGTCAGTCTCATAATCTGAAGACCGTGAGTTCGACCCTCACACGGGGCAGTGGTTTTAGTGCTTCTTTGACTTGGATTATCTGTCTGCTGTTTTGTCCATGTAAATGAAAACAATGTCTGGCTTTCAATCGTCGACGTGAACTGAGTTTCGTGCCTCTTTGGCGCAGTAGGCAGCGCGTCAGTCTCATAATCTGAAGGCTGTGAGCTCGACCCTCACACGGGGCAGTGGTTTTAGTGCTTCTTTGACTTGAATTATCTGCCCGGCATTTTGTGCACGTAAATGAAAACAATGTCTGGCCTTCAATCGTCGACGTGAACTGCATTCTGTGCCTCGTTGGCGCAGTAGGCAGCGCGTCAGTCTCATAATCTGAAGGCCGTGAGTTCGACCCTCACACGGGGCAGTGGTTTTAGTGCTTCTTTGACTTGAATTATCTGCCTGCCAGTTTGTCCATGTAAATAAAAACGTCTGGCCTTCAATCGTCGACGTGAAGTGCGCTTTGTGCCACGTTGGCGCAGTAGGCAGCGCGTCAGTCTCGTAATCTGAAGGCCGTGAGTTCGACCCTCACACGGGGCAGTGCTTTTAGTGCTTCTTTGACTTGATTTATCTGCCTGACATTTTGTCCATGTAAATGAAAACAATGTCTGGCCTTCAATCGTCGACGTGAACTGCACTTTGTGCCTCGTTGGAGCAGTAGGCAGCGCGTCAGTCTCATAATCTGAAGGCCGTGAGTTCGACCCTCACACGGGGCAGTGCTTTTAGTGCTTCTTTGACTTGGATTATCTGCCTCCTATTTTGTCCACGTCAATGAAAACAACGTCTGGCTTTCAATCGTCGACGTGAACTGAGTTTTGTGCCTCGTTGGCGCAGTAGGCAGCGCGTCAGTCTCATAATCTGAAGGCCGTGAGTTCGACCCTCACACGGACAGTGCTTTTAGTGCTTCTTTGACTTGAATTATCTGCCTGCCATTTTGTCCATGTAAATGAAAACAATGTCTGGCCTTCAATCGTCGACGTGAACTGCATTTTGTGCCTCGTTGGCGCAGTAGGCAGCGCGTCAGTCTCATAATCTGAAGGCCGTGAGTTCGACCCTCACACGGGGCAGTGCTTTTAGTGCTTCTTTGACTTGATTTATCTGCCTGACATTTTGTCCATGTAAATGAAAACAATGTGTGGCCTTCAATCGTCGACGTGAACTGCGCTTTGTGCCTCGTTGGAGCAGTAGGCAGCGCGTCAGTCTCATAATCTGAAGGCCGTGAGTTCGACCCTCACACGGGGCAGTGCTTTTAGTGCTTCTTTGACTTGGATTATCTGCCTCCTATTTTGTCCACGTCAATGAAAACAACGTCTGGCTTTCAATCGTCGACGTGAACTGAGTTTTGTGCCTTGTTGGCGCAGTAGGCAGCGCGTCAGTCTCATAATCTGAAGGCCGTGAGTTCGACCCTCACACGGACAGTGCTTTTAGTGCTTCTTTGACTTGAATTATCTGCCTGCCATTTTGTCCATGTAAATGAAAACAATGTCTGGCCTTCAATCGTCGACGTGAACTGCATTTTGTGCCTCGTTGGCGCAGTAGGCAGCGCGTCAGTCTCATAATCTGAAGGCCGTGAGTTCGACCCTCACACGGGGCAGTGCTTTTAGTGCTTCTTTGACTTGATTTATCTGCCTGACATTTTGTCCATGTAAATGAAAACAATGTCTGGCCTTCAATCGTCGACGTGAACTGCGCTTTGTGCCTCGTTGGAGCAGTAGGCAGCGCGTCAGTCTCATAATCTGAAGGCCGTGAGTTCGACCCTCACACGGACAGTGCTTTTAGTGCTTCTTTGACTTGAATTATCTGCCTGCCATTTTGTGCATCCTTTTGTGCAATCCTCCAGCTCGCAAAATCTTTACAGCGGGGTTTTTTCTAAGTACAAAATGTACGTTGCACATAGAGAAAGCCGGAAGAGGGAGACTGACACTTATGAATAGCCCTGTACTTGAACATGATTTTTGTTGTGACCAATGACAAGCACATTAGTCCAACGACAAAGCACCATTTGGGATCAGATTCAAAGTTCTGATGATCCGACCACCAAGTTGATCATCGATCTTTGGCCTTGGTTATTCTGGTACAAAGTACACGAATGAATAGCCCTGTACTTGAACACAGTGTTTGTTGTGACCAATGGCAAGCACATAAATCTAACAACAAAGCACCAATTGGGATCAGATCAGGCAAGCCGCCTCTCCTTGTCACCCTCCTTCAAATTTCTACATCATTGGCTACGTGAGCGGTGAAATCCGATCTCGAAGAACTAACAGCCACTAGCTACTAGAATAAACTTATCTGGGAGGATGAGCAGTGTGATACTTCTATCAGATTAAGCAGGCCATTACTCCGAATCACCATTTCAAAGTTTTTCCATTGGAGGTCGTGTAAGAATTGAAATCCTCCATCTCGCAAAATCTTTAAAGCGGGGTTTTTTCTAAGTACAAAAGGTAGGTTGCATTGGCCGGGAATCGAACCCGGGCCTGTGGCAGGCGAGAATTCTACCACTGAACCACCAATGCTTGACATGTCCAGCTTGAAGATTGTACGCGTCGGATAGTGCCCGAGATGCACATCGAGAAAGCCGGAAGACGGAGTTTAAGATATGGCAGAAAGGGACCTGTTCTCTTCACCCAGGCGTCCAAGACATTCGGTCAAAGTTATCATCATCCGACCAAAGTTGATCATCGATCTTTGGCCTTGGTTATTCTGGTATGAAGTACACTTATGAATAGCCCTGTACTTGAACATGATTTTTGTTGTGACCAATGACAAGCACATTAGTCCAACAACAAAGCACGATTTGGGATCAGATTAGGCAGGCCACTGACCCTAACCACCCCCTTTTGGATTTCTACATCATACGCTACTTGAGCAGTGAAATCTCGCGTCAGTCTCATAATCTGAAGGCTGTGAGTTTGACCCTCACACGGGGCAGTGGTTTTAGTGCTTCTTTGACTTGAATTATCTGCCTGCCATTTTGTCCATGTAAATGAAAACAATGTCTGGCCTTCAATCGTCGACGTGAACTGCGCTTTGTGCCTCGTTGGCACAGTAGGCATCGCGTCAGTCTCATAATCTGAAGGCTGTGAGTTTGACCCTCACACGGGGCAGTGCTTTTAGTGCTTCTTTGACTTGGATTATCTGCCTCCTATTTTGTCCACGTCAATGAAAACAACGTCTGGCTTTCAATCGTCGACGTGAACTGAGTTTTGTGCCTCGTTGGCGCAGTAGGCAGCGCGTCAGTCTCATAATCTGAAGGCCGTGAGTTCGACCCTCACACGGGGCAGTGCTTTTAGTGCTTCTTTGACTTGAATTATCTGCCTGACATTTAGTCCATGTAAATGAAAACAATGTCTGGCCTTCAATCGTCGACGTGAACTGCGCTTTGTGCCTCGTTGGAGCAGTAGGCAGCCCGTCAGTCTCGTAATCTAAAGGCCGTGAGTTTGACCCTCACATGGGGCAGTGGTTTTAGTGCTTCTTTGACTTGAATTATCTGCCTGCCATTTTGTGCATCCTTTTGTGCAATCCTCCAGCTCGCAAAATCTTTACAGCGGGGTTTTTTCTAAGTACAAAATGTACGTTGCACATAGAGAAAGCCGGAAGAGGGAGACTGACACTTATGAATAGCCCTGTACTTGAACATGATTTTTGTTGTGACCAATGACAAGCACATTAGTCCAACAACAAAGCACCATTTGGGATCAGATTCAAAGTTCTGATGATCCGACCACCAAGTTGATCATCGATCTTTGGCCTTGGTTATTCTGGTACAAAGTACACGAATGAATAGCCCTGTACTTGAACACAGTGTTTGTTGTGACCAATGGCAAGCACATAAATCTAACAACAAAGCACCAATTGGGATCAGATCAGGCAAGCCGCCTCTCCTTGTCACCCTCCTTCAAATTTCTACATCATTGGCTACGTGAGCGGTGAAATCCGATCTCGAAGAACTAACAGCCACTAGCTACTAGAATAAATTTATCTGGGAGGATGAGCAGTGTGATACTTCTATCAGATTAAGCAGGCCATTACTCCGAATCACCATTTCAAAGTTTTTCCATTGGAGGTCGTGTAAGAATTGAAATCCTCCATCTCGCAAAATCTTTAAAGCGGGGTTTTTTCTAAGTACAAAAGGTAGGTTGCATTGGCCGGGAATCGAACCCGGGCCTGTGGCAGGCGAGAATTCTACCACTGAACCACCAATGCTTGACATGTCCAGCTTGGAGATTGTACGCGTCGGATAGTGCCCGAGATGCACATCGAGAAAGCCGGAAGACGGAGTTTAAGATATGGCAGAAAGGGACCTGTTCTCTTCACCCAGGCGTCCAAGACATTCGGTCAAAGTTATCATCATCCGACCAAAGTTGATCATCGATCTTTGGCCTTGGTTATTCTGGTATGAAGTACACTTATGAATAGCCCTGTACTTGAACATGATTTTTGTTGTGACCAATGACAAGCACATTAGTCGAACAACAAAGCACCATTTGGGATCAGATTAGGCAGGCCACTGACCCTAACCACCCCCTTTTGGATTTCTACATCATACGCTACTTGAGCAGTGAAATCTCGCGTCAGTCTCATAATCTGAAGGCTGTGAGTTTGACCCTCACACGGGGCAGTGGTTTTAGTGCGTCTTTGACTTGAATTATCTGCCTGCCATTTTGTCCATGTAAATGAAAACAATGTCTGGCCTTCAATCGTCGACGTGAACTGCGCTTTGTGCCTCGTTGGCACAGTAGGCATCGCGTCAGTCTCGTAATCTGAAGGCCGTGAGTTCGACCCTCACACGGGGCAGTGCTTTTAGTGCTTCTTTGACTTGGATTATCTGCCTCCTATTTTGTCCACGTCAATGAAAACAACGTCTGGCTTTCAATCGTCGACGTGAACAGAGTTTTGTGCCTTGTTGGCGCAGTAGGCAGCGCGTCAGTCTCATAATCTGAAGGCCGTGAGTTCGACCCTCACACGGGGCAGTGCTTTTAGTGCTTCTTTGACTTGATTTATCTGCCTGACATTTTGTCCATGTAAATGAAAACAATGTCTGGCCTTCAATCGTCGACGTGAACTGCGCTTTGTGCCTCGTTGGAGCAGTAGGCAGCGCGTCAGTCTCGTAATCTAAAGGCGTGAGTTCGACCCTCACACGGGGCAGTGGTTTTAGTGCTTCTTTGACTTGAATTATCTGCCTGCCATTTTGTGCATCCTTTTGTGCAATCCTCCAGCTCGCAAAATCTTTACAGCGGGGTTTTTTCTAAGTACAAAATGTACGTTGCACATAGAGAAAGCCGGAAGAGGGAGACTGACACTTATGAATAGCCCTGTACTTGAACATGATTTTTGTTGTGACCAATGACAAGCACATTAGTCCAACAACAAAGCACCAATTGGGATCAGATCAGGCAAGCCGCCTCTCCTTGTCACCCTCCTTCAAATTTCTACATCATTGGCTACGTGAGCGGTGAAATCCGATCTCGAAGAACTAACAGCCACTAGCTACTAGAATAAACTTATCTGGGAGGATGAGCAGTGTGATACTTCTATCAGATTAAGCAGGCCATTACTCCGAATCACCATTTCAAAGTTTTTCCATTGGAGGTCGTGTAAGAATTGAAATCCTCCATCTCGCAAAATCTTTAAAGCGGGGTTTTTTCTAAGTACAAAAGGTAGGTTGCATTGGCCGGGAATCGAACCCGGGCCTCCCGCGTGGCAGGCGAGAATTCTACCACTGAACCACCAATGCTTGACATGTCCAGCTTGGAGATTGTACGCGTCGGATAGTGCCCGAGATGCACATCGAGATGGCGGAAGACGGAGTTTAAGATATGGCAGAAAGGGACCTGTTCTCTTCACCCAGGCGTCCAAGACATTCGGTCAAAGTTATCATCATCCGACCAAAGTTGATCATCGATCTTTGGCCTTGGTTATTCTGGTATGAAGTACACTTATGAATAGCCCTGTACTTGAACATGATTTTTGTTGTGACCAATGACAAGCACATTAGCCCAACAACAAAGCACCATTTGGGATCAGATTAGGCAGGCCACTGACCCTAACCACCCCCTTTTGGATTTCTACATCATACGCTACTTGAGCAGTGAAATCTCGCGTCAGTCTCATAATCTGAAGGCTGTGAGTTTGACCCTCACACGGGGCAGTGGTTTTAGTGCTTCTTTGACTTGAATTATCTGCCTGCCATTTTGTCCATGTAAATGAAAACAATGTCTGGCCTTCAATCTTCGACGTGAACTGCGCTTTGTGCCTCGTTGGCACAGTAGGCATCGCGTCAGTCTCCTAATCTGAAGGCTGTGAGTTTGACCCTCACACGGGGCAGTGCTTTTAGTGCTTCTTTGACTTGAATTATCTGCCTGCCATTTTGTCCATGTAAATGAAAACAATGTCTGGCCTTCAATCGTCGACGTGAACTGCGCTTTGTGCCTCGTTGGCACAGTAGGCATCGCGTCAGTCTCCTAATCTGAAGGCTGTGAGTTTGACCCTCACATGGGGCAGTGGTTTTAGTGCTTCTTTGACTTGAATTATCTACCTGCCATTTTGTCCATGTAAATGAAAACAATGTCTGGCCTTCAATCGTCGACGTGAAGTGCGCTTTGTGCCACGTTGGCGCAGTAGGCAGCGCGTCAGTCTCGTAATCTGAAGGCCGTGAGTTCGACCCTCACACGGGGCAGTGCTTTTAGTGCTTCTTTGACTTGGATTATCTGCCTCCTATTTTGTCCACGTCAATGAAAACAACGTCTGGCTTTCAATCGTCGACGTGAACTGAGTTTTGTGCCTTGTTGGCGCAGTAGGCAGCGCGTCAGTCTCATAATCTGAAGGCCGTGAGTTCGACCCTCACACGGGGCAGTGCTTTTAGTGCTTCTTTGACTTGATTTATCTGCCTGACATTTTGTCCATGTAAATGAAAACAATGTCTGGCCTTCAATCGTCGACGTGAACTGCGCTTTGTGCCTCGTTGGAGCAGTAGGCAGCGCGTCAGTCTCGTAATCTAAAGGCGTGAGTTCGACCCTCACACGGGGCAGTGCTTTTAGTGCTTCTTTGACTTGAATTATCTGCCTGCCATTTTGTGCATCCTTTTGTGCAATCCTCCAGCTCGCAAAATCTTTACAGCGGGGTTTTTTCTAAGTACAAAATGTACGTTGCACATAGAGAAAGCCGGAAGAGGGAGACTGACACTTATGAATAGCCCTGTACTTGAACATGATTTTTGTTGTGACCAATGACAAGCACATTAGTCCAACAACAAAGCACCAATTGGGATCAGATCAGGCAAGCCGCCTCTCCTTGTCACCCTCCTTCAAATTTCTACATCATTGGCTACGTGAGCGGTGAAATCCGATCTCGAAGAACTAACAGCCACTAGCTACTAGAATAAACTTATCTGGGAGGATGAGCAGTGTGATACTTCTATCAGATTAAGCAGGCCATTACTCCGAATCACCATTTCAAAGTTTTTCCATTGGAGGTCGTGTAAGAATTGAAATCCTCCATCTCGCAAAATCTTTAAAGCGGGGTTTTTTCTAAGTACAAAAGGTAGGTTGCATTGGCCGGGAATCGAACCCGGGCCTCCCGCGTGGCAGGCGAGAATTCTACCACTGAACCACCAATGCTTGACATGTCCAGCTTGGAGATTGTACGCGTCGGATAGTGCCCGAGATGCACATCGAGATGGCGGAAGACGGAGTTTAAGATATGGCAGAAAGGGACCTGTTCTCTTCACCCAGGCGTCCAAGACATTCGGTCAAAGTTATCATCATCCGACCAAAGTTGATCATCGATCTTTGGCCTTGGTTATTCTGGTATGAAGTACACTTATGAATAGCCCTGTACTTGAACATGATTTTTGTTGTGACCAATGACAAGCACATTAGCCCAACAACAAAGCACCATTTGGGATCAGATTAGGCAGGCCACTGACCCTAACCACCCCCTTTTGGATTTCTACATCATACGCTACTTGAGCAGTGAAATCTCGCGTCAGTCTCATAATCTGAAGGCTGTGAGTTTGACCCTCACACGGGGCAGTGGTTTTAGTGCTTCTTTGACTTGAATTATCTGCCTGCCATTTTGTCCATGTAAATGAAAACAATGTCTGGCCTTCAATCTTCGACGTGAACTGCGCTTTGTGCCTCGTTGGCACAGTAGGCATCGCGTCAGTCTCCTAATCTGAAGGCTGTGAGTTTGACCCTCACACGGGGCAGTGCTTTTAGTGCTTCTTTGACTTGAATTATCTGCCTGCCATTTTGTCCATGTAAATGAAAACAATGTCTGGCCTTCAATCGTCGACGTGAACTGCGCTTTGTGCCTCGTTGGCACAGTAGGCATCGCGTCAGTCTCCTAATCTGAAGGCTGTGAGTTTGACCCTCACATGGGGCAGTGGTTTTAGTGCTTCTTTGACTTGAATTATCTACCTGCCATTTTGTCCATGTAAATGAAAACAATGTCTGGCCTTCAATCGTCGACGTGAAGTGCGCTTTGTGCCACGTTGGCGCAGTAGGCAGCGCGTCAGTCTCGTAATCTGAAGGCCGTGAGTTCGACCCTCACACGGGGCAGTGCTTTTAGTGCTTCTTTGACTTGGATTATCTGCCTCCTATTTTGTCCACGTCAATGAAAACAATGTCTGGCTTTCAATCGTCGACGTGAACTGAGTTTTGTGCCTTGTTGGCGCAGTAGGCAGCGCGTCAGTCTCATAATCTGAAGGCCGTGAGTTCGACCCTCACACGGGGCAGTGCTTTTAGTGCTTCTTTGACTTGAATTATCTGCCTGCCATTTTGTCCATGTAAATGAAAACAATGTCTGGCCTTCAATCGTCGACGTGAACTGCATTTTGTGCCTCGTTGGCGCAGTAGGCAGCGCGTCAGTCTCATAATCTGAAGGCCGTGAGTTTGACCCTCACAAGGGGCAGTGCTTTTAGTGCTTCTTTGACTTGATTTATCTGCCTGACATTTTGTCCATGTAAATGAAAACAATGTCTGGCCTTCAATCGTCGACGTGAACTGCGCTTTGTGCCTCGTTGGAGCAGTAGGCAGCCCGTCAGTCTCGTAATCTAAAGGCCGTGAGTTTGACCCTCACATGGGGCAGTGGTTTTAGTGCTTCTTTGACTTGAATTATCTGCCTGCCATTTTGTGCATCCTTTTGTGCAATCCTCCAGCTCGCAAAATCTTTACAGCAGGGTTTTTTCTAAGTACAAAATGTACGTTGCACATAGAGAAAGCCGGAAGAGGGAGACTGACACTTATGAATAGCCCTGTACTTGAACATGATTTTTGTTGTGACCAATGACAAGCACATTAGTCCAACAACAAAGCACCAATTGGGATCAGATCAGGCAAGCCGCCTCTCCTTGTCACCCTCCTTCAAATTTCTACATCATTGGCTACGTGAGCGGTGAAATCCGATCTCGAAGAACTAACAGCCACTAGCTACTAGAATAAACTTATCTGGGAGGATGAGCAGTGTGATACTTCTATCAGATTAAGCAGGCCATTACTCCGAATCACCATTTCAAAGTTTTTCCATTGGAGGTCGTGTAAGAATTGAAATCCTCCATCTCGCAAAATCTTTAAAGCGGGGTTTTTTCTAAGTACAAAAGGTAGGTTGCATTGGCCGGGAATCGAACCCGGGCCTCCCGCGTGGCAGGCGAGAATTCTACCACTGAACCACCAATGCTTGACATGTCCAGCTTCGAGATTGTACGCGTCGGATAGTGCCCGAGATGCACATCGAGAAAGCCGGAAGACGGAGTTTAAGATATGGCAGAAAGGGACCTGTTCTCTTCACCCAGGCGTCCAAGACATTCGGTCAAAGTTATCATCATCCGACCAAAGTTGATCATCGATCTTTGGCCTTGGTTATTCTGGTATGAAGTACACTTATGAATAGCCCTGTACTTGAACATGATTTTTGTTGTGACCAATGACAAGCACATTAGTCGAACAACAAAGCACCATTTGGGATCAGATTAGGCAGGCCACTGACCCTAACCACCCCCTTTTGGATTTCTACATCATACGCTACTTGAGCAGTGAAATCTCGCGTCAGTCTCATAATCTGAAGGCTGTGAGTTTGACCCTCACACGGGGCAGTGGTTTAAGTGCTTCTTTGACTTGAATTATCTGCCTGCCATTTTGTCCATGTAAATGAAAACAATGTCTGGCCTTCAATCGTCGACGTGAACTGCGCTTTGTGCCTCGTTGGCACAGTAGGCATCGCGTCAGTCTCCTAATCTGAAGGCTGTGAGTTTGACCCTCACATGGGGCAGTGGTTTTAGTGCTTCTTTGACTTGAATTATCTACCTGCCATTTTGTCCATGTAAATGAAAACAATGTCTGGCCTTCAATCGTCGACGTGAAGTGCGCTTTGTGCCACGTTGGCGCAGTAGGCAGCGCGTCAGTCTCGTAATCTGAAGGCCGTGAGTTCGACCCTCACACGGGGCAGTGCTTTTAGTGCTTCTTTGACTTGGATTATCTGCCTCCTATTTTGTCCACGTCAATGAAAACAATGTCTGGCTTTCAATCGTCGACGTGAACTGAGTTTTGTGTCTTGTTGGCGCAGTAGGCAGCGCGTCAGTCTCATAATCTGAAGGCCGTGAGTTCGACCCTCACACGGGGCAGTGCTTTTAGTGCTTCTTTGACTTGAATTATCTGCCTGCCATTTTGTCCATGTAAATGAAAACAATGTCTGGCCTTCAATCGTCGACGTGAACTGCATTTTGTGCCTCGTTGGCGCAGTAGGCAGCGCGTCAGTCTCATAATCTGAAGGCTGTGAGTTTGACCCTCACATGGGGCAGTGGTTTTAGTGCTTCTTTGACTTGAATTATCTGCCTGCCATTTTGTCCATGTAAATGAAAACAATGTCTGGCCTTCAATCGTCGACGTGAACTGCGCTTTGTGCCTCGTTGGCACAGTAGGCATCGCGTCAGTCTCCTAATCTGAAGGCTGTGAGTTTGACCCTCACATGGGGCAGTGGTTTTAGTGCTTCTTTGACTTGAATTATCTACCTGCCATTTTGTCCATGTAAATGAAAACAATGTCTGGCCTTCAATCGTCGACGTGAAGTGCGCTTTGTGCCACGTTGGCGCAGTAGGCAGCGCGTCAGTCTCGTAATCTGAAGGCCGTGAGTTCGACCCTCACACGGGGCAGTGCTTTTAGTGCTTCTTTGACTTGGATTATCTGCCTCCTATTTTGTCCACGTCAATGAAAACAATGTCTGGCTTTCAATCGTCGACGTGAACTGAGTTTTGTGCCTTGTTGGCGCAGTAGGCAGCGCGTCAGTCTCATAATCTGAAGGCCGTGAGTTCGACCCTCACACGGGGCAGTGCTTTTAGTGCTTCTTTGACTTGAATTATCTGCCTGCCATTTTGTCCATGTAAATGAAAACAATGTCTGGCCTTCAATCGTCGACGTGAACTGCATTTTGTGCCTCGTTGGCGCAGTAGGCAGCGCGTCAGTCTCATAATCTGAAGGCTGTGAGTTTGACCCTCACATGGGGCAGTGGTTTTAGTGCTTCTTTGACTTGAATTATCTGCCTGCCATTTTGTCCATGTAAATGAAAACAATGTCTGGCCTTCAATCGTCGACGTGAACTGCGCTTTGTGCCTCGTTGGCACAGTAGGCATCGCGTCAGTCTCCTAATCTGAAGGCTGTGAGTTTGACCCTCACATGGGGCAGTGGTTTTAGTGCTTCTTTGACTTGAATTATCTACCTGCCATTTTGTCCATGTAAATGAAAACAATGTCTGGCCTTCAATCGTCGACGTGAAGTGCGCTTTGTGCCACGTTGGCGCAGTAGGCAGCGCGTCAGTCTCGTAATCTGAAGGCCGTGAGTTCGACCCTCACACGGGGCAGTGCTTTTAGTGCTTCTTTGACTTGGATTATCTGCCTCCTATTTTGTCCACGTCAATGAAAACAATGTCTGGCTTTCAATCGTCGACGTGAACTGAGTTTTGTGCCTTGTTGGCGCAGTAGGCAGCGCGTCAGTCTCATAATCTGAAGGCCGTGAGTTCGACCCTCACACGGGGCAGTGCTTTTAGTGCTTCTTTGACTTGAATTATCTGCCTGCCATTTTGTCCATGTAAATGAAAACAATGTCTGGCCTTCAATCGTCGACGTGAACTGCATTTTGTGCCTCGTTGGCGCAGTAGGCAGCGCGTCAGTCTCATAATCTGAAGGCTGTGAGTTTGACCCTCACATGGGGCAGTGGTTTTAGTGCTTCTTTGACTTGAATTATCTGCCTGCCATTTTGTCCATGTAAATGAAAACAATGTCTGGCCTTCAATCGTCGACGTGAACTGCGCTTTGTGCCTCGTTGGCACAGTAGGCATCGCGTCAGTCTCCTAATCTGAAGGCTGTGAGTTTGACCCTCACATGGGGCAGTGGTTTTAGTGCTTCTTTGACTTGAATTATCTACCTGCCATTTTGTCCATGTAAATGAAAACAATGTCTGGCCTTCAATCGTCGACGTGAAGTGCGCTTTGTGCCACGTTGGCGCAGTAGGCAGCGCGTCAGTCTCGTAATCTGAAGGCCGTGAGTTCGACCCTCACACGGGGCAGTGCTTTTAGTGCTTCTTTGACTTGGATTATCTGCCTCCTATTTTGTCCACGTCAATGAAAACAATGTCTGGCTTTCAATCGTCGACGTGAACTGAGTTTTGTGCCTTGTTGGCGCAGTAGGCAGCGCGTCAGTCTCATAATCTGAAGGCCGTGAGTTCGACCCTCACACGGGGCAGTGCTTTTAGTGCTTCTTTGACTTGAATTATCTGCCTGCCATTTTGTCCATGTAAATGAAAACAATGTCTGGCCTTCAATCGTCGACGTGAACTGCATTTTGTGCCTCGTTGGCGCAGTAGGCAGCGCGTCAGTCTCATAATCTGAAGGCTGTGAGTTTGACCCTCACATGGGGCAGTGGTTTTAGTGCTTCTTTGACTTGAATTATCTGCCTGCCATTTTGTCCATGTAAATGAAAACAATGTCTGGCCTTCAATCGTCGACGTGAACTGCGCTTTGTGCCTCGTTGGCACAGTAGGCATCGCGTCAGTCTCCTAATCTGAAGGCTGTGAGTTTGACCCTCACATGGGGCAGTGGTTTTAGTGCTTCTTTGACTTGAATTATCTACCTGCCATTTTGTCCATGTAAATGAAAACAATGTCTGGCCTTCAATCGTCGACGTGAAGTGCGCTTTGTGCCACGTTGGCGCAGTAGGCAGCGCGTCAGTCTCGTAATCTGAAGGCCGTGAGTTCGACCCTCACACGGGGCAGTGCTTTTAGTGCTTCTTTGACTTGGATTATCTGCCTCCTATTTTGTCCACGTCAATGAAAACAACGTCTGGCTTTCAATCGTCGACGTGAACTGAGTTTTGTGCCTTGTTGGCGCAGTAGGCAGCGCGTCAGTCTCATAATCTGAAGGCCGTGAGTTCGACCCTCACACGGGGCAGTGCTTTTAGTGCTTCTTTGACTTGATTTATCTGCCTGACATTTTGTCCATGTAAATGAAAACAATGTCTGGCCTTCAATCGTCGACGTGAACTGCGCTTTGTGCCTCGTTGGAGCAGTAGGCAGCGCGTCAGTCTCGTAATCTAAAGGCGTGAGTTCGACCCTCACACGGGGCAGTGCTTTTAGTGCTTCTTTGACTTGAATTATCTGCCTGCCATTTTGTGCATCCTTTTGTGCAATCCTCCAGCTCGCAAAATCTTTACAGCGGGGTTTTTTCTAAGTACAAAATGTACGTTGCACATAGAGAAAGCCGGAAGAGGGAGACTGACACTTATGAATAGCCCTGTACTTGAACATGATTTTTGTTGTGACCAATGACAAGCACATTAGTCCAACAACAAAGCACCAATTGGGATCAGATCAGGCAAGCCGCCTCTCCTTGTCACCCTCCTTCAAATTTCTACATCATTGGCTACGTGAGCGGTGAAATCCGATCTCGAAGAACTAACAGCCACTAGCTACTAGAATAAACTTATCTGGGAGGATGATCAGTGTGATACTTCTATCAGATTAAGCAGGCCATTACTCCGAATCACCATTTCAAAGTTTTTCCATTGGAGGTCGTGTAAGAATTGAAATCCTCCATCTCGCAAAATCTTTAAAGCGGGGTTTTTTCTAAGTACAAAAGGTAGGTTGCATTGGCCGGGAATCGAACCCGGGCCTCCCGCGTGGCAGGCGAGAATTCTACCACTGAACCACCAATGCTTGACATGTCCAGCTTGGAGATTGTACGCGTCGGATAGTGCCCGAGATGCACATCGAGATGGCGGAAGACGGAGTTTAAGATATGGCAGAAAGGGACCTGTTCTCTTCACCCAGGCGTCCAAGACATTCGGTCAAAGTTATCATCATCCGACCAAAGTTGATCATCGATCTTTGGCCTTGGTTATTCTGGTATGAAGTACACTTATGAATAGCCCTGTACTTGAACATGATTTTTGTTGTGACCAATGACAAGCACATTAGCCCAACAACAAAGCACCATTTGGGATCAGATTAGGCAGGCCACTGACCCTAACCACCCCCTTTTGGATTTCTACATCATACGCTACTTGAGCAGTGAAATCTCGCGTCAGTCTCATAATCTGAAGGCTGTGAGTTTGACCCTCACACGGGGCAGTGGTTTTAGTGCTTCTTTGACTTGAATTATCTGCCTGCCATTTTGTCCATGTAAATGAAAACAATGTCTGGCCTTCAATCGTCGACATGAACTGCGCTTTGTGCCTCGTTGGAGCAGTAGGCAGGGCGTCAGTCTCATAATCTGAAGGCCGTGAGTTCGACCCTCACACGGGGCAGTGCTTTTAGTGCTTCTTTGACTTGAATTATCTGCCTGCCATTTTGTCCATGTAAATGAAAACAATGTCTGGCCTTCAATCGTCGACGTGAACTGCGCTTTGTGCCTCGTTGGCACAGTAGGCATCGCGTCAGTCTCATAATCTGAAGGCTGTGAGTTTGACCCTCACACGGGGCAGTGCTTTTAGTGCTTCTTTGACTTGGATTATCTGCCTCCTATTTTGTCCACGTCAATGAAAACAACGTCTGGCTTTCAATCGTCGACGTGAACTGAGTTTTGTGCCTCGTTGGCGCAGTAGGCAGCGCGTCAGCCTCATAATCTGAAGGCCGTGAGTTCGACCCTCACACGGGGCAGTGCTTTTAGTGCTTCTTTGACTTGAATTATCTGCCTGCCATTTTGTGCATCCTTTTGTGCAATCCTCCAGCTCGCAAAATCTTTACAGCGGGGTTTTTTCTAAGTACAAAATGTACGTTGCACATAGAGAAAGCCGGAAGAGGGAGACTGACACTTATGAATAGCCCTGTACTTGAACATGATTTTTGTTGTGACCAATGACAAGCACATTAGTCCAACAACAAAGCACCATTTGGGATCAGATTTAAAGTTCTGATGATCCGACCACCAAGTTGATCATCGATCTTTGGCCTTGGTTATTCTGGTACAAAGTACACGAATGAATAGCCCTGTACTTGAACACAGTGTTTGTTGTGACCAATGGCAAGCACATAAATCTAACAACAAAGCACCAATTGGGATCAGATCAGGCAAGCCGCCTCTCCTTGTCTCCCTCCTTCAAATTTCTACATCATTGGCTACGTGAGCGGTGAAATCCGATCTCGAAGAACTAACAGCCACTAGCTACTAGAATAAACTTATCTGGGAGGATGAGCAGTGTGATACTTCTATCAGATTAAGCAGGCCATTACTTCGAATCACCATTTCAAAGTTTTTCCATTGGAGGTCGTGTAAGAATTGAAATCCTCCATATCGCAAAATCTTTAAAGTGGGGTTTTTTCTAAGTACAAAAGGTAGGTTGCATTGGCCGGGAATCGAACCCGGGCCTCCCGCGTGGCAGGCGAGAATTCTACCACTGAACCACCAATGCTTGACATGTCCAGCTTGGAGATTGTACGCGTCGGATAGTGCCCAAGATGCACATCGAGAAAGCCGGAAGACGGAGTTTAAGATATGACAGAAAGGGGCCTGTTCTCTTCACCCAGGCGTCCAAGACATTCGGTCAAAGTTATCATCATCCGACCAAAGTTGATCATCGATCTTTGGCCTTGGTTATTCTGGTACGAAGTACACTTATGAATAGCCCTGTACTTGAACATGATTTTTGTTGTGACCAATGACAAGCACATTAGTCCAACAACAAAGCACCATTTGGGATCAGATTAGGCAGGCCACTGACCCTAACCACCCCCTTTTGGATTTCTACATCATACGCTACTTGAGCAGTGAAATCCCCCTCGAAGATATACTAGCCAAGACAGACCAACAATGATCAGAGCCTTCAGCATCTCAGGGCAAATCACTACCTGTCAATATATTGGCACCAATGACATTCTAATCAGAACCCTAGCAGACACTTCCACAATAGCAGCGGGGTTTTTTCTAAGTACAAAAGGTAGGTTGCATTGGCCGGGAATCGAACCCGGGCCTCCCGCGTGGCAGGCGAGAATTCTACCACTGAACCACCAATGCTTGACATGTCCAGATTTGGCACCAATGACATTCTAATCAGAACCCTAGCAGACACTTCCACAATATAGGTTTTGGATATGGCCCACTCTGCTTCCATGTCCCGAGTCTCCACCGAGGGCAAAAAGAAAATTCCAAAGTAGGGAGTTTAAGATGTTGCGGACAGGGGACTCAGTTAGACATTCCCAGTTCACCCTCACTTAACAATTGGGTTTACAAGGTTTGTCCAGCTGCCTCCCCAGCTGTCTGATCCAACTCACTACCAGGTAGTCAGTATCAGTATCAGTAGGCAGTTCTGCTATTTTCTTCACCCAGGTGTCCAAGACATTCGGCCAAAGTTCTGATGAACCGACCACAAAGTTGATCATCGATCTTTGGCCTTGGTTATTCTGGTACAAAGTACACAAATGAATAGCCCTGTACTTGAACACAGTGTTTGTTGTGACCAATGGCAAGCACATAAATCTAACAACAAAGCACCAATTGGGATCAGATCAGGCGAGCCGCCTCTCCTCGTCACCCTCCTTCAAATTTCTACATCATTGGCTACGTGAGCGGTGAATTCCGATCTCGAACAACTAAGTTCAAAGTTCAAAGTTCAAAGTTCACTTTATTGTCAAAGTTTCCACATGTGTTATGCATACAGAAAATTTGAAATGCCGTTTCTTGCAGTCCCACAGTGTAATATAGACATGAACATATAACATATAATAGAATAAATAGAAAAAAAGTTAAGAACATAAGGGCCTAGATAAAGGATGAACAAGTAGCAGCAGAGAATAAAAAGTGACTGGTGCTGGATGAGGGAAGGGTGTGAGGGGGAGTAGATGTCCTGGTATGTTCCATTTGAGGCAGTGGGGAAGGTGGGTGAGGGGGAGGGTAGAGAGGTCAGGGGAGAGATGGCAGGGGGGGAGAGAGGGGGAGCGAGAGGAGAGAGTTCAGCATCCTGACCGCCTGGTGGAAGAAGCTGTTCCTCAGCCGGGTAGAGCTCGAACGGAGACTGCGGAACCTTCTCCCTGAAGGCAGGAGGCTGAAGAGGCTGTTGGAGGGGTGGGTGGGGTCACCCGCAATGCCGAGTGCTTTGCGGGTGAGGCGGGTGTTGTAAATGTCCTGTAGTGTAGGGAGTGAGACTCCGATGATCCTCTGGGCAGAGTTCACAATGCGCTGCAGGCTCTTGCGGTTGGAGGCGGTGCAGCTTCCGAACCACAGCGTGATGCAGCTGCTGAGGATGCTCTCAGTGGCGCCTCGGTAGAATGAGAGCATGATGGGGGGGGGAGGGCTCCTGCTCGCTTGAGCTTCCTGATGAAGTACAGGCGTTGCTGGGCCTTCTTTGCCAGTGCAGTGGTGTTGCTGTTCCAGGTGAGGTCATCTGTGATTGTCACACCCAGGAATTTGGTGCTGCTCACCTGCTCCACAGCAGCACCATTGATGGTCAGAGGGAGGGGGGGTTGGGAGTGGGTTCTCCTGAAGTCAACAACAATCTCCTTTGTTTTCCCCACATTGAGGAAGAGATTGTTATTTTGGCACCAACGGACCAGCTGGTTCACTTCCTTCCTGTAGTTAGTCTCATCGTTTTGGCTGATGAGACCTACCACGGTAGTGTCGTCAGCGAACTTCACGATGTGGTTGGAGCTGTAGTTGGGTTTACAGTCATGGGTCAGCAGGGTGAAGAGAAGGGGGCTGAGCACACAACCTTGGGGGGCCCCCATACTCAGTGTTAGTGTGTTCGAAGTGTTGTTGACCCGAACAGCTTGTGGTCTCTCTGTGAGGAAGTCCAACAACCAGTTGCAGAGAGGGGCTGAGGCCCAGGTCTGTAAGTTTACACACAAGCTGCTGGGGGATGATTGTATTGAATGCTGAGCTGAAATCTATGAACAGCATTCTGACGTAGGAGTTCTTAGTGTCCAGGTGTGTGAGGGCTGGGTGTAGAGCGGAGGAGATTGCATCCTCTGTGGACCGTTTAGTTCGGTAAGCAAACTGAAACTGGTCCAGGGAGGGAGGAAGGGTGGATTTGATCTGCTTCATGACCCGCCTTTCGAAGCACTTCATGATGGTAGAAGTCAATGCGACGGGGCGGTAGTCGTTGAAGCAGACTGGAGATGACTTCTTCGGCACAGGGATGATGGTGGTTTCCTTGAAGCACGTGGGAACAACAGCCTGGCTCAGGGAGGTGTTAAAGATGTCGGTGAGGACATCCGTGAGCTCCTCTGCGCAGTCCCTCAGCACACGACCAGGAATGTTGTCAGGTCCCGCAGCCTTGCGGGTATTAATCCTCAGCAGTGTGCTCCTCACACTGGCTGGGGACAGGCACAGAGCCTGGTTGTCGGTGGGGGGGGGTGGTTTTCTGCGCAGGTGTGTTGTTTTGTGCTTCGAAGCGTGCAAAGAAGCCATTGAGGTTGTTAAGCAGGGAGGTGTGACTGTCACAGGTCTGTGGCGGTAGTTTGTAGTCCGTTATGGTCCTAATGCCCTGCCACAGGCGCAAGCGGTGCGAGAGGAAGCAAAAGCCGGGAAAGCGTGGAGGTATCCGGGCTAGGCTAGCGGCTAGCCCACACAAGCCGGCAATTCCAACATTACTCATGGCAAATGTCCGTTCACTGGACAACAAGATGGACAATATACGGCTACTCAGAACCAAGCGTGAGGTGAGGGACTGCTGTGTTTACGTGTTCACGGAAACATGGCTCCACCACAACATCCCGGACTCCGCTATTCAACTGGACAAGCTAACATGCTACCGAGCAGACAGAGACATAGTTAGCGTGGGTAAGTCCCGCGGCGGCGGTGTGTGTGTTTACATCAGTGATGCTTGGTGTTGAGACGCTATTGTTGTTAACCAACACTGTTCCCTGCTGGTGGAGTTTATGGTTTTAAAGTGCCGTCCTTTTTACCTGCCGAGGGAGTTTTCAGCCATTCTACTGGTGGCTGTTTATATACCTCCGAGCCCCAACAACAAGGACAGAGAGGAGGCACTCAGTGAACTTTACAGAGCCATCAGTGAGCAACAGACAGCACACCCAGACGGCCTTCTCATCGCTGCTGGAGACTTCAACCATGCTAACCTAAAAACTGTTCTGCCTAAAATATACCAGCATGTTGATTTTCCAACCAGGGAAAACAACAAATTAGACCTAGTCTACACATCGATCAAGGGAGCGTACAAGGCGTCCCCCCCCCCCCCACATTGGCCTCTCCGACCACCTCACTGTCTTGCTGAAACCGGCCTACAGAGCAAGGGTAAAGGTTACCAAACCGGTTTCAAAACAGGTACGGGTGTGGCCAGAGGACAGTACTGCTGCACTTCAGGACTGCTTTGGTACTACAGACTGGGACATGTTCAAGCAGGCAGCCACCTACAACCATCACATTAACATTCAAGAATACACAGAGACAGTCACAGGTTACATCACCAAGTGCATTGATGATGTAACTACCACCAGAGCCATGTACAGCCACTAGCTACTAGAATAAACTTATCTGGGAGGATCAGCAGTGTGATACTTCTATCAGATTAAGCAGGCCATTACTCCGAATCACCATTTCAAAGTTTTTCCATTGGAGGTCGTGTAAGAATTGAAATCCTCCATCTCGCAAAATCTTGACAGCGGGGTTTTGTCTAAGTACAAAAGGTATGTTGCATTGGCCGGGAATCGAACCCGGGCCTCCCGCGTGGCAGGCGAGAATTCTACCACTGAACCACCAATGCATTTTTACAGTAAAAAGGGGGGAGGGGCTTAAGAAGGTGACACATTTCAGGACACCAGTTCCTTTTTTTACATCTCAGGAGCGGCATTTGTGTGGACAACACACAAATACAAGCAACAGCAGAGTTTCACATTCAAAATGTTAGGAGGTTCATTCATTACTGTAAGGCAGGGGTGTCAAACTCATTTCCACTCTGGGCCACATCAGCATCACGATCAAACTATTGAAGAAAATAACAAAGACAAATATCAAACACAAGTTATTACAATAACTTTGTTCAAAGCGGTTTGTGTCACCTCTCTGCATCACTAATGTTCCTCCCTGTCATCATCCTGTGCATGGCAGCTACATCCAAGAGCTCCTCACTGAGAGTCAAGTCTGATGAACATGGATAGATGATGTATCCGTGTTGTCTGTGCTTTCATCAACAGCTAATTAAAAACACAAGTACCTGCTCGTCTCTTAGCTAGCTGTGTTGTTAGATTGCTGCTAGTTCATGAACTCGGTCTGCGATGGTGTTTCTTCACAAACTGACATTTGTAAAAGTCTGTATCTGGTCGGAGCTCTGCTCACATACCTTTAGCATGCACTGGGCTGTAGCTGTATAAATATATTCTGCTGTGATTGCAGTCTGCCTTTTAATTCTTGGACAGTTTGATGTTTTTCTTGGAGGCTAAATTTAGCTCCGTGTTTGGTGTCAAAATGCCGACGTGAATTGTATCCTTCATCACCGACACGCCTCATAACACAGAAGACAGACCCGTTTTTGTCCTTGAAGCACAAACATGTATTCACTTTCACATCTTTCATTACATTCTGCATCAATTTCTCTCTTCATGGACATTTTGGGATTATTTGTCGACCTTTTTCAATTGTTGGAAAACCTCTTTTCGGGCTGTTGCCTCTCCTGTCCACGTGTTGTGATAGTTTTAATGTCGGTACACAGACAACATGCTATCTCATAATTTCAACTTTCTATCTCATAATTTAGACCATGGGGATACTTCTATTATCAAGTCTAACTTTTAATTATTTTTCCAAAAAAAAAAAAAAGGAAAAAAAATCTTTTATTTTATTAAAATTATTTTTTTGCTGGCAGATCCGCGGGCCACATAAAATGACGTGGCGGGCCGGATTCGGCCCGCGGGCCTTGAGTTTGACACATGTGCTGTAAGGGATTAACTACCACACTGTATAAAACTATGGTCTATCACAGGGATTCCCAAAGTGGGGTGCGCGAGCTGCCTCTAGGGCAGTGATTTTCAACAGGTGTGCCGCGGCACCCTAGTGTGCCGCGTCAGATCGTCAGGTGTGCCGTGGGAAATTTTCTAATATCACCTAATTAACCATTGTCGGGTGTCTGTGCTGTAATAAAGTGTCGCAGATAATGTAATACTCTTCTATGGCAGTGGGTGGCAGCAGAGGGATTTAAATACCTGTAAAGACAATAGAGTTAGTGCTGCGCGACACGTGACAGTGACAGTTTGGGATCAAAGCAAGACGAGCAAGTGACAGTGATGAAAAAAAAAAAAAAAAAAAGGTGACAGTGATGGAGAAGTTTTTGAGAAGGGAAAATGCAAATGCCGAACAGGGCCCTGGACAAAATTCTGACCCAGATGAAGGCCCAAGTATGAGTGGTCGACAAAAGAAAAAAGACAAGACGGTGAGCTCGAGGCAATACAGCGAAAGCTATCTTTCATTTGGGTTTACGTTCACCGGGGATGCAACGGCACCGAGTCCGCTGTGCTTGGTGTGCGGTGAGAAGCTATCCAATAGCGCCATGGTGCCAAGCAAGCTTAAACGCCATCACCAAACGAAACACCCTTCCGTTCAAAACAAGTCGATGGACTATTTTGTACGCTTACGTACAAACAATGAGAAACAGGCAACTGTTTTGAGAAAAACCACAAAGGTAAACGAGAGAGCCCTCAAAGCTAGCTACCTTGTTGCTGAACTCGTAGCTAAAACAAAGACGTCCCACACCGTGGCAGAAAGATTAATACTGCCAGCTTGTAAAGCCATTGTGAATGAGATGCTCGGCCCTGACGCGGCCAAAGAGATCGCTAAAGTGCCTCTCTCAGATAACACAATTGCCAGACGTATTGATGACATGTCTGCGGACATAGAAACTGTTGTTTTGGAAAAGATGCGCATCAGTAAGAAATTTGCCTTGCAACTTGATGAGTCGACGGATATTAGTGGACATTGTCAGCTCTTGGCCAACGTGCGTTTTGTGGATGGAGAAGCGTTTGGAGAAAACTTCCTATTTTGCAAGGCACTGCCAGAAAAATCAACAGGAGATGAAATATTTCGGGTCACGTCGGAATATCTTGACAAAAGCGGGCTTACGTGGGAAAACTGCACAGGTGTCTGCACTGATGGAGCCGCAGCCATGGTCGGGCGCATCAAAGGCTTCGTAAGTAGGGTCAAAGAAAGAAACCCAGCTGTTACTGTTACGCACTGTTTTTTGCACCGTGAGGCCCTCGTTGCAAAGACCTTACCAGCAGATCTAGGTCCTGTGTTGGATGATGTTGTGCGCTTAGTGAACTTTGTGAAGACGCGACCTTTGAAATCTCGCTTATTTGCGTCTCTGTGTGAGGAAATGGGAGCGGAACATAAAGTGTTATTGCTCCACACGGAGGTCCGGTGGCTGTCGCGCGGCAAAGTGCTGGCCCGTGTGTATGAGCTCCGAGAGGAACATAAAGTGTTTCTGACAGACGAGAGGCCCGATTTCTCAAAGCTGCTTGCAAGTGATCAGTGGTGTGCAAAGCTGGCATACCTGGCTGATATATTTCATCATCTGAATGAACTGAACACACGGATGCAAGGCCGAAATGAGAACCTGCTTACAAGCACTGACAAAATGAACGGATTCCGTTTAAAGGTGCAGCTCTGGCAACAACATGTGCAGCGTGGCAACCTTGAGATGTTCCCACTCACCGAGAAACTGCAGGATGGCAACACTGCTGCAATGTGCGAGGTGATTGGCAAACATTTGAAAACTCTGGAGGAGAAGTTGTCATTTTATTTCTCTTCAGCCTTCACAGAATGCCTTGACTGGGTTAGGGACCCATACAGCTCAGCATCCGTTGCTGGAAAGGACATGACTTTAAAGGAGCAAGAGGAACTCATTGAACTGAAACAAGATCGTGGTTTAAAGCTAAACTTTGCTGATCTTCCTTTGGACAGTTTTTGGTTAGCTGTTGCCAAGGAGTTCCCCATTCTGGCCAACAAAGCTATTTTGACATTGCTCCCGTTTTCAACCACATATCTGTGTGAGCTGAGCTTCTCAAGCTTGACAGCGATAAAAACTAAAAACAGAGAGAGACTGAGAGCTGTTGAGGAAGAGCTTCGTGTGTGTCTTTCTACCATTCCTGCCAGGATATCCATGTTGTGTTCATCGAAACAGGCCCAGGTTTCACACTAAGTGAGTACAAATACATTTAGAAACTATATTATTAACTATATGTATTATATGTACTGTGTTAGTGTCTTTTTGTGTCATTTTGGTTGGTGGTGTGCCCCAGGATTTTGTAAATGTAAAAAGTGTGCCGCGGCTCAAAAAAGGTTGAAAATCACTGCTCTAGGGGGTGCGCGAGAGGAAAAGTGTAATGGCGGTCTGATGGTGTAATAATATTAAATATTTAAAAAAAAATGTAATTTTAATTTAGAGGGACAGAGAGAGAGAGAGGAATCGGAGGCGAGGGGAACGGAGAGGTGCGTTGGGGAGAGACCGGGAGAAGAAATCGAGCCAGAGTCAGAGGAAGATGAGACGGAGGAGACCGAAAACGAGGAAGGGATAGCACAGACAAATCGGGAGCACATCGGCCCATCGCAGAGTCAAGGTGAAAAAAGAGGAACCGAGAGTGAGCATCAGACTGGGAAAAAAAGAGGAAATATGATGAAAAGTATGTGTCTGGGCTTCACTTGGATTGGCAACGCAGATTCCCCAAAGCCACAGTGCGTGGTGTGCAGTGAGGTTCTGGCTAACAGTCTGAAGCTCTTATTTACGTCGCCACCTGAACACCAAGCATGCCAGTGCAAGTCAAAAGCCCCTTACATTGTTCATCGAAATTGGACATCGAAATTGGAGGAGTTACAAAACAGCCTAAAACAACTGCAGTCTCATTCATGTGTTGGTCTATAAATGACGCACTACGGGCTTCATATCTGGTTACAGAATAGCGAGAAAGGGGCTACCGCACACAATCGCCGAAGACGTGAGCTTGCCAGCTGCCAGAGAGATGGTGGAATGTATGATTGGGGAGAAAGAAGCAAAAAAGTTGGACATGATCCCGGTGTCCAACAACACTGTCGCGCCGCATCGATGCTTTGTCCGAAGACATCCTGGCTACATTAGTCGGTCATTAATTGTAAATTAAATGTGATAATCTGCCTCTGAGCCTGTGCGTGTGTGCTCACATCCGTATTGCTCTTTAAAAGTGACGCCTTGTGTCACTGAAAGTTATTGAAACTTTGTTGCAGTGTTTCAGGGCGTTTTCACACCTTCAGTTTGTTTGCTTTGTTGCAGTTGCTCCTTTGTTCGGTTTGTGTTCACACTGCAACATTTAACAGCGGACTAAATCTTGTAAATAAATGCCACGCGCGAGCAAACTGTTCTCTCATTGGTCCGATTCTTATGCGGCTATGAAGGCTTAAAAGGCTCTGTTGCTTCTTTTTTTCTTTTTTTTTTTTATTAAGGGGGGGGGGGGGGGGTGCGCGAACCCGGTCGGGATGTAGAAGGGGGTGCGCGGTCTAAAAAGTTTGGGAACCGCTGGTCTATCAGAAAGTGTAAATAAAGCCAGGAGGTTAAATAGCAAGAATGTGTGACAGAAAACAAGCAAGAAAAACATGAACAAAGTTACACAATGACACCACAACAAAAAATGTAATTACCATGACAAAGCGTTGTGCAGAAGGCTGAAAGGTGAGTGGGTAGCAGGCTCTTGTCCCTGCCGGCACATCCAAAGTCTTTTAGCCGGAGAATCCGTCACCACACACCTCCAGGCTTGATGGGTCTCATTGTGTTATGAGAGACACATAAACATGATCATTTTACTTTATTCACGATTATTAAACATTTGGCAATATGTTGAAAGCAATCTTCCATCATCTACTTTTTTAAACCGCAAACTTTGAATGTGTTCGCTTCGGTCAAGTGATATTATTTGTCAAAGATTCAGGATTACCACTCTCTTCCAAGAAAGCTGTTTCTCATTGTGGAAGTATCTAAAATTTGTGATAATTAATTAAATGCTTCTCGGAAAGCCGTTAATAAGCAGCACAGACACAGACTGAGTCATGCATTCTATCCTGCTCCTCACCAGTGGTATGTCTTGCGTGAGTGAACGGTGAGCAGGCGAACTGAAGTCCAAGTGGACGGATCCTCCCTGTTGTCACAAATGACATTCAGTGACATTAACCATGAACCACATGAACCAACAAGCAAACCAGGGATAATGAATGCACCTTTTACAGGTTTACTAAGCGCCAATACCAGCTGGTATCTACCTGTGAAGTGACCAGCGCCTCTAGCACATAGACCCTGGTGCCACACCAGGACCTCAGGACCACCTGACATGTAAATTGCCCCACGGAGTCCGCCTGGAACCGTACTGGGATGTCCACACAGCCACAATCTGTTCGACAGAGGGAAGAGGAGACTCAGGGACGGGAGAAGTTTTATGCATTAAAGTAGCACAACTGTCAGGAGGACGGAGACAAGAACTGAATGCTGCAGCGCTCGCTGTGTGTATTTCTGTGTTTAGATAGAGAGAAAGAGAGAGACGGTGCACTTTCAACCTTCTCTCAATGTTTCTGTAAGTTATTAATAACTTACAATGAACGCTGCTTCATCACTTTTTGACCCGCTCGCCCGGAGGAACCCTTAATATTTTAAGTTGCCCAAGTTTACCCGCCCCATGGACCACAATTCCAACTATATGTTGTGTGCGCGCTGCTGTCTGCGCAATGTAAAACCATCATGCTTAACAATGTGTTAACTCCAGTTGACTCCCTATAGGACAAGGAGAGGCACTAATTATCAGTAGGACGAAGGTCAGACATTTACTGCCTTAACGTTTATTTCAGTAAGGTTATGAATAGGGTTGGGTACCGAAACTCTGTGCCAATATGGCACCGGTTCCTATACGTCCGGTATCTACCGGACCGAAACGCAACGCAGATTTCGGTGCCCGAGTCGATTGAAATACTTTTTTTACACGACTCTGATGACTCAGTCCTGGGAGCAGGACTCGGTCCTCCGCTCCTCACTCATAGTATTATTACGACGGGGGGGACTCCCAAACGATACCCAACCCTAGTTATAAACGTTTTACGATATGTTAAGAAAAACAGAACGAGAGACTTAGTTTGCAAACAAGAGCGAGTGCACAGGAGAGTTTGGAGTCTCCTATTCCACCTCTGCAGCATCATTCATGACAGCTACTCACACATCATACCACATTATTTTTATGTGTGTACCTGCAGGATTCTCCTATGATATGTTGCTGTCTTCCTTATGGGTATTGTGACATTGCTGGGTAAAGCAAAGTATTGTGGCAAAGAAACCGCCACGCTGTATTTTACTCCTTTACTGTGGTGAACATCTCTCAGCAGTTGGGCCTAAC
The DNA here is from genome assembly GCF_949748355.1 of Melanostigma gelatinosum. Taxonomy (NCBI): domain Eukaryota; kingdom Metazoa; phylum Chordata; class Actinopteri; order Perciformes; family Zoarcidae; genus Melanostigma; species Melanostigma gelatinosum. The sequence goes on along the minus strand of NC_136657.1, from coordinate 3,079,872 downwards.
AAGAGACAAGAGAAAACAGAGGGACAGCTGGTAAACAACAAAGAAAACATTTCACGATCCTGCCTGGGTGAGAAAATGTGTGTACCTGATGTTTGACGAATGTACCTGATGTTTGACGAGCTTGCGCACAGCCGTGGCTGCCCTCACGGTGCTGCTGTGCAAAGAGAGCGTCAGCTTACGCCTCCTGTGTTCATCAGCGCTCATGCTGTACTGACCCCAGATGACCAGAGCTCGCTCCCGGGCCATATTGATCAGCGGCACGCGCACCATCTCTTCACACACCTGCCCCACCTTGCATTGTAGGCTTAGTACTGTCACACACACACAGCTGGCTCTATTGGTGGAGAGAAACGTCAGTGAAGTAATCCGCATTTAAATACTTCATGATTATTGGTGTCCTGCAATGAGTGATGTTTGGGGAGACAGGTTTCCTACCAGAGTTGCAGGGGATGGAGACTATGTTGGAACTGGGCCGGGCAGTGAAAGGGGAAGGAAAGAGGCAACTCTGATGTGGCCTTCACCATATAGACCACATCTCCCACCTAGAGGGACACACAGAGACAAAAGGGAAACTGTAGGCTTATTAATAAAATAAAATAAACAGAATTTAACAAGGATTTGGACAATTGGACAAAAATATATATATATATATATATATATTCAACAAAGTATCCTTTTACTTGGTTCTTGTCATCTATACACTCATACTATTCCAATGATTAGGAAAAAAAAGATTCTATTTTAATTTAAATAAACATTTTAGAGATTACATTGGTAGTTTTTACAATGATTTATCAGTTGCTTAAAGCTAGTGTTAGGAAGTTAACCTGGTCATAACTCCATCTCTTATATCAATTGTATATTCATTTGAAAATATCTCCTTCAAACAACTGTATTTATTCAAATTTGGATTGAAAAACTAAATTAAAAAAAGATTACATTTGAACACATCACAATGACGTTGTAATTTGCCTTCGCCCAATACTCATGTTTACTGTTTGGAGCCTGAATGCACCATAATGTAACTCAATACAACAGTTAGCTCCATCCGTTAGCCGGGGAGACCCCGTGCTGTAGCTGTTAGCAGCTAATTGACGTTAGCAGCTAATTGACGTTAGCAGCTAATTGACGTTAGCAGCTAATTGACGTTAGCTCTACTCGTGTTGTTCACAACGTTGCAAAAGCGGCGATCTTCCTATCGCATTTGTTCAACTGAATATCATCCCCTAATAAAGATTACATTTATTTCATACTTGCCCTCTTGGACAACTGCATGACGCGTTCCACGTCACGTGCCCGCACACAGAGTTTAGCGTTATGTTTCCACGGGCACGCGGACCAACGCGGCTAGAAACCGAATCTGCTGAGTCACATGCCAAGCAGTGCTCGCTACCAAATAGCTTACAGCTCAGCTAGCTATCAATTAACTCCCTTTTACGTGCATGTTTCAGTAAACCAAAGAACGGCAACTATATACTTCTAATAATATACGAAACATTGATCAAATAACATACTCACAGACGGTGTCCGAATAATAATAGTGTCCGAAGCAACATCGTAGGAGGATTAATTGCAGCATCTGAAGCGGTGTGAGCTCTGAGTGAAACGCCCTTCTTAAACAACGCTACTGCTGTGACCAGCTAGGGGCGCTGCAGCACACACAATGCTACTGAACACGTTTATACCAGTGTGTGGTAGAGATAACCACACCGCTGATTCAATGCCATCTCTATATGCATGTAACGTTACCTGATTCCTGACACAAAATAACACTGTGTTACGAATAAGGATTTTTGTTGTTACAGTCTGTAGCAACTGGTTTTTGGTACTGGCTCAAAGCATTCCCCATTTTTGCACTCTACTGATAACACAACAAATGCAAGTTAAAAGTCAGTTAGTTAGCTCAGTGAGTTCATTAGCTAAAGCTAGCTTAACTTCTCGCGCGAGGTGTTAGATAACGTTAAGCGTTACCGAGCAATTAAGCTATAGTTTGCGCCAAATCCCTATTAAGCACATTACTTTTATCATTTGTATTCTTTAATTTCGTATAGCTTGTTCGTTAATGACCTCAGAAGTTCCTTTACCTTTAACGCAGGCTTTCCTATCAATATTGTCTTGACCGTTTCCAACATTTGTTACCGGGACTGTCGACGTCGTGTCGTTGAACTCGACACGCGATGGGTCAACGCGAACACTTCCAGTCATATGACTTTCTAATAACTACTATATATACATATTGTTCTTCTCACTAACGTAGCTTGCATAACATGTTATTATCGTCCAATGTTAACTTACTGACTCGCATAGGCACACGCTCAGGTGGTTTCCAGTGGAGGTGGCTGCGCTCCTTTTACAACCCCGGGCAGTCCGGCGGGCGGTGCAGCGTTTGACAATGAGCAGTAAACCTTTATATAGAACCAAAGCATCGTGTTTATTTCGGAGGAATTTAATGTTCTTTATACTATAGGTGTCAATACAGGGCGTAATTATTTTTAAAAAACGAAATGCGTTTTTCTACTGATTTTTCAATTAGTGGAAGGTTAACAGAATAATTTGCGTCATGGATAATTCAATCAATCTAAGATCTCATCTTCTGGCCTTTACTCAACAAATGTTTGTTTATGTTGCAACGAGACTGCTTATTATATTTGTTACTGCACATATTACATAATAAAGAGTCATAAATACACAGAATTAACATGAGTTTCATTTTATAACAAAAAAACAACACATTGTACATCATAAACATATCCATAAATCAAAATCAAAATAGAATCCAACAAGCAAAAACTGTTAAATGATCAATAGATTATATGATTTGTTTCACGAGAAAAAAAAATGTATTTCTTCAGTACAAAGCATGTTACAAAAATATACCTGGATATTGTTAGTCAAACAAACATCATATCAAACATAATAGTGCTTGAAAAATAACAATTTCAAAGTATTAACATCAACCTTTGAAAGACAAATGTCTCACTCATGCCTCAGAACAAAATTAGATAAATCAATTTCAGTAATTTGCTAAGACATGACAGCACCAGGGCTCTCCCATATTTCATCATCGTAAGTTTCAGAGGTGGCTCTGATTTCATCTGTGCCCGTTGAGTAGAGGCTGTGGCAGTCTTTCACTGTAGTCTCTTCAGCATTTCGGAGGAAATGGTGCGTAACCGGCTCCACAGGAGGATCTTTAGATGGTTCTGAGCATGTATGCAAACACTGGTCAACTACAACAGCTTCACTTGTTTCCAACTCCTGATAATTAACTTCTGCTGAACTTCTCTCTGTAAACTGAGCCGTGGCTTTATCTGGTGGCTTTTCCTGCCTCCCTGCGTGCTCTCCACTTGAGATCGCTGGTGTGACTTCATCCTTCATGCCCCTCTGGTCCTGAGGTCTGCTCTCCAGGCCAAAGAAGTTGTTTCGGACGACATAGCGCACGCACTGGAGGAGGACATTCCTCTCGTGGCGGATATCTTGGGCCAGCAACTAAACAGAGTGAAAGAAAATAAGAGATGCTGCATCATATAGATAATCTACATCTAAATATATTTGTATTATCTCAATTTAAAATCCTGTGAAATATGCTTGTATAATAATACCATCTCGAGTAGAGTGGGACGACGCTTCTGCGGTGTATCTTGGTGTCCTCCTCTACCGCCCCTTCCTCGCCTGCCTCCTCGTCCCCTCCGTCCCCTTCCGCCATTAGGAGTGTGAAGGGCCTCTGTAACCTGTGAAGAGGTCTCCGGCCCTCTCGAGGGCCCTCTGTCCGGACACTTTTGTGGAATTGTGTTTAGAAGAGCCTGGTTTTCTTGTACAAGGTCTTTAGCTCTCTGAATAGGAATGTCTGAAACACAAGAAAAAAAGAATAGATAGATTTTAAGTGTTTGTTTTTTACATGCTTTATCCCAATTTGTATTTTGTCTATCAATGCATAACAGAATATAAACAACTGACCTATCATCATCTTTTTTGGGTCGAATTAAACTACTTAGTTCATTATGTGGGGTTCAGACAAACAATTATGACCAAAGATTTGTTCTTGCAGTTATTTATATCGAGGTTGAATAGGTGTAATTTACACATTTCCTGTCTGCTATTTACAAACTTCTCCAGACTTGGAAGTTATCGACTTGTATTCTCCATACTTTATAATTTTGGTAAGATGCCTGAATGAAGGTCTGTTGTTAACACAAGCAACGTTTTGTTCTACAACATTAAAAAATATTAGTAATAGTAAATGCACCACTCGTGAATTCTTAAGCTTTAAGGTGTCTTATGAAAGGTGGTCATAACGAGCACCAGCGGCCTTTAGCTTAGTGGTGGCTGTGAAGTAATGTGACCACGGTGAAGTTTGTTTGCAGCCTAACATCAGCTTTAGTGGTGACTAATGTCTGTTGTGTGTTTGAATATTCAGTCCGACTTAAGGAGTATGTGTCATTGTCTCTTCAGCTCTTTTGGATGACCTGGATGTTGATAGATAATAGTGTGTTCTGTAGCAGCTTGAGGACGGTGGCAAACTCACCTTCTGGTTCATCATCACTTTCACTCATGCAGCCGTAGTTGGCCACCAGGGAGCCCAGAGCCGAGCTCATCTGTTTCGGAGCCACAACCAGGCCACCAATCCTGGACTCAGGGGCTGGGTCCTCTCGGTCTGAATCTTGGCGCACGTGAGAAACACATCTCGATTACCATCACAATTGTGTTTTCGCTATGATAGAGAGAATATCGAACCAACCAAGATGTGACAATAAAGGCACTGTGACATATTTTTGCCCCTCGCACATCAGATGAGTCCCTCACCATGGTCACTGCTGGCCAGCGCTCCCAGTGGATCCCCGTCCCTGCGGGGCTGGGTGAGGGGCGGAGGTCTCCCTGTCTCACTGCTGTCAGACAGGTGAGGGCCTCGAGGGTGACGCCCACGGAACCCTCTGTTGCCCCGGCCACGGCCTCGACCCCGCCCTCTGCCTCTCATCCGCCTGTGAGACAGAGTTTAGATAAGATTAACTCTGAGCGAGTCCAAATATACTTTTGTTTCTGTGAGCAATAAAAGAAAAAAGAAAAAGATGCCGTGTATTTGAACATTTACCCAAACTGAGCCGTCTCCAGAACGGCTCCCGTCTCCTCCCGCACCTCCATCACTTTCTTCTTCTTGTCCATATTCTCAAGTGTCGGAAAGTTTCTGGAAAGTCAAATTATTATTATTACGTTTTGCTGATTGGAAGGAGGCGTCTTATGCAAAATCCATGTATAAACGCAACATAGAAAATCTGGATCAACTTATGATATTATGCCATTAATAGTTCAAAGATGAATGGAAATAAATTAGATTCCTGACTTGCGCCTCTCCGCTCTCCATTTCATAATCTCGTCCGGTGTGTCCAGCTTGATCCTTTTAGCGCCTGGTGCATGGTTCTGCAGTCAGGACATAGAAAAGACTGATATTAACAAAGGGAAAATACTGTAAGTTTAAGATACACAGCGAGTTGTTTCACTTACGTTTTTCCAGTGGATGCTGACTAGTTTTTCATGAGCCATGAAGGTGCAGTCTGCCACAGAACACTACGAAAGAGATTTGATGGAGGTAGTCAGAGGAACTTGATTACTTCCATAATTTAAACCGTATATTATAAACTTTTATTATAGATTTTAAAAGATATATTAAACTACCTTGACATGTTGAGAAACGTGCTCATCGTACTTCTCCTGGATTTTGAAGCCACGGTCACAGGTGTCGCAAAAATGGGAATACTCCGGTTGTTTCTTGTTTTTCTGCTGTGGATTATAGACAGATCAGCTGTAGCTTGGCTTGTTCTCGGTGCAGAGCGCGCTGCTGTTGTTTGATAATATTTATGAAAGGTTAAGATCATGATTAAAGTTGTAGTGCTCTAACAGATAGGTACCGGTACCTTTTTCCCATGGTTGTGGGGGGCTCCGTGACTCTGTCTTCCACCTCGATGCCATTCGCGACCATAGTTTTGACCTGAAGACAGGACTGACGTTAGAGGCACGACAGCACAACACAAACAAACACATCAACTCTTCATTTTTAATAATGCGACAATGCTTTCTTTATGACACTCCGACAATTTTACACACTAAGTTTGGTTTACACTCACACGAGAGTCTGATAATGCTGACTGGTTGTGATTTTGAAAATTGCTTAAGTTATTGCAATTATTTGAAGAAAAAAACGGTCAAGTAAACATGGTCAAATGTGATATTTACAGATACATTAGTTGCCTATTTTCAATATGATCATTACAAGACTATCATTTTGTCTGGCTGTGAATTAAAGAAGCCATTTTAAGCTGGCTATGGAGTGGTCTCACCGACGTCACGATCTCCTTAGTTACGAGGTCGGTCGGCCATGTTGGAGTACATACAGATCCTACATGGCGGCGAGTAAACAAGGAAGTGCGGCGAAAATACAATACTTTGAATCACTGGATAGTGCATCAAAGGTTCGCTACCTGGCCAAATTGAAGGTTATTGGTAACTTGGATCCCTATACGATGAGTGCAGATGGTTTCAGTGCCGATCCTACTTATCTTCCATCGGTAAACTACGCCAACATCTACACGTATCTCGTGAACACCCCCAGTCCTTACACAAAAGACGAGTTGGAGTGCTACAAAGGGCTCGACGCTTATAATCAGTTTGTCAGTGGATGGGTCCGAGACGTCAAAGCAACGGTCGTTGAGAATTCTCATCTCGTCATTGGGAGGGTAAATATATACAGATCTGGTCAGATATTTAGCAATATTCAATGTTTACTCAGTGCAAACAGACACGTGTGTTTGTTTACATTGTACATGCACGTCATTGTGTGCGTGTGTGTAGGAATTCACTTTAAACTAACCCCTAACTTCATCCCCCCCCCCCACACATATATATATATATATATATATATATATATATATATATATATATATATATATATATATGATCTGACGTTAAACTCATATCAAGCAATGCTGAGGCTGCATCTCTGTGTTTCGCCTGTTGTACACGCTCGACACGTCTCTGGTACCGACTGCTGTCACGGGCCGATGAAGCTTCGGTAACCTTCTCATGTCCAAGTTTAATTTATATTTCCTTTATTAAATACTGTTCACAAACGAATTTGTAAATAAAATCACTGACCACTTATAAAGTGATCCGCACATACTCTAGTGTACGCCAAATTCCATTCCTTTATATCTCGAGAGATGCGTGACAGCCATTTCTCGCGACGTCGCTTGGATAGCTCCTTCGTGTCATTTCCTTGATGTGTAATGACCGCTGGCAAACGAAAGAATGATTTCTTGTCTATCAGCTCTGCTGCCACAACCAAAGACAGCACAAAAGTTCACCATGATCGATAGGTTATGCGACTCAGCCGTGCATGCCAGTGGCTTTGTGTGTACTCCAACATGGCCGACAGCTAAACTGTGACGTCACACGAGGCCACTCTATAGTGCCATTGTGATTGTTTTTTGGGTGATTTAATCACCATTAATAGCCTGTATAGGCTACTCACCGTGTGGACGTTTCTGTCCATAGTTCCCACGACCCGAGGGTAAACCGAACTCTGCCGCTGCCCCGTGATGCCATCCCGCCTGGCCGCTGTAGTCCCACACGGGCTCGGAGGACGTCTCGCTCCAGCTCCACATGCTGGGCTGGAAGCCGCTCGCGTGCGGCTGCTGCTGGTAGGTCTGGATGGAGGTCGGAGGGGGACAGCCGAAGTCCGGCGGAGGATAGTGTCCCTGTTCATCCATACTTCACGCCCGATATCTTTCTTCGTATCGACAGTGAAGTATATTCGAAGTAAACGTGGGTTTCTCACCACGCAGCTCTCACATGTGCATGTTTTGCTCCAGTTTGCGCATATGTTCGTCACTTCCGCGAGAGCAGGAAGTACATACAACATATGAACACAATAACAAAATAACAAAATAGGAACGTCTACCAGTAGCTTATAGCTTTGTTGAAGTTGTATATCATGCGCCACTGCAACGGTATTTGCGTTTTAGGTTTTACTAAAAGTATTATTTCCTCGAGTCGGTATGTCTGCGATGATTTCTCGCGAGATTTGACACGAAAGTCCTCTTTTTGGGTTGCCAGGTTGTGGAGAAAACACGTTTGGAATTTAATCCCATATATAAAGTAACTGGACTCCCGTTATGTTCTGAAAAAAGTTAGTGTCATAAATTCGCTGGTACTGGGTTTCCTAACAGCCAACTCACTGTTATTTTTTACTTTTGCGTTAACTGTTAAATAAAAAAGATATTTGCACTTGTAAATTATGAACAATGCATTACGTTGATATGTCCTATTAATGAAAACCCATATTCCATACCTAGCTGAAACAACGATACGGTTTTTAAAACATTTCTGAAATCGGGTGATGTCGAATTAACGGACTTGGCAACCCGTCAGTTTCCTGGTGCTCGCTTCTCGCCGCGTGTCTCTCACACAGAGTGGGAGTAGCAGCGTGGCGACTCGGAAGGCTCTCAACTTGGAGAGCGCACATTTTCTGCAAAAGTAACTGAGCTGCTGCCAAAATGCTCGTGTTATTTGAAACCGCCGCTGGATATGCAATATTCAAGGTATATATATATATATAAACACCTCCTCTGTTTCCTGTCACGTAAATAATTATGGATTTTGTACTCTTTAGCTATCCACGTTAGCTTAGCCTCGTGGCTAGCTACCCACACGCACGTTGCATCAGTTGTAAGTAGCGTTAGTGAGTCTAATGAAATAGTGTTTATAGTGTTTTTATTCGTAGTCAGGCATGTGAACGGGCTGATTTGACGTTTCGCTTGTAAGGTAACGAGTGTTTTTGCTGAGGTTTAACTTAAGCTAATGCAGCATGGCAGAGTAAAGGCCCCGTAACCACGTGTGCCTGAGTTAACTTCAAGGAATGTCTCTACTTCTCACAAGTGTTCACATCCATATTGTAAATGTATTAAAACTCGCGCTATTAGTTGATCAACACTAACTTTTCAAGAGAATGTAACTTAACCCATAAATCTAAAGACATTTATGAATTAAATGTGTTACAACTAACCGAGAGCTTCTGCTGTATTTCAGGTCCTTGATGAATCCAAGCTGCAGCAGGTTGACAGCCTGTATAAGGAGTTTGAAACTCCTGAAAAGGCGAACCAAATGTAAGTGTAGAAAGTGCCATGCAATCAGCGGGTTGTCGCCATGTGATACTGTGTAGCTCACGTAAAACATGTCTGAACTGTTTCCTTTTGTCCCCTGCTAGTGTGAAGCTGAAGCACTTTGAGAAGTTTCAGGACACCACAGAGGCCTTAGCAGGTAACGACATATGTCTTTGCAGAATAATACAGCACACCTGTGATCTGTCATGTGTTTTTGTGTCTGATTAAAACATGATATTCCACTGAGCTCTTATCTCTGAGACTCCTTTATGCCCCCTCGGGCCTATTCGACTGGCTGTTTGTGGTTCTATGCATTTGTGTACGTTAGTGTTTCTAATCTAGACTAAAAATCTGGGTGGGCCTCTCTGGCACAGCACTTAACTGGGTTGAATCCTACTTGAAGGACCGAGAATACTTTGTCTGTAGCTGATTACACATCAGAGCTGACTAAAATGACATGTGGTGTTCCCTAAGGTTCAATACTGGGGCCTCTTCTGTTCAACATCTACATGCTTCCACTAGCTCAGATTATGGAAAACAACAAAGTGTGTTATCATAATTATGCAGACGACACTCAAATCTACATAACTATGTCACCAGGGGACTATAATCCCATACAAGGGCTGGGTAACTGCATTGAACAAATCAACAACTGGATGTGCCAGAATTTTCTTCAATTAAACAAAGATAAAACAGAAGTAATTGTTTTTGGTACCAAGGACGAACGATTGAAAATCACCGCTCAGCTTCAGTCACTGATGTTAAAACCCACAAACCAAGCCAGAAATCTAGGTGTAGTTATGGATTCAGACCTCAACCTGAACAGCCATATCAAGACAATTACAAAATCAGCCTACTATCACCTGAAGAACATATCAAGGATTAGAGGACTTATGTCTCAACAGGATTTGGAAAAACTTGTCCACGCATTTATCTTCAGCAGACTGGACTACTGTAACGGTGTGTTTACAGGTCTCTGTAAAAAGTCTGTCAGAACGCTGCAGCTCGAGTCCTCACTAAGACCAGGAGGGTGGATCACATCACTCCAGTTCTGAGGTCTTTGCACTGGCGTCCTGTCCAACAAAGAATTGACTTTAAAATCCTGCTGTTGGTTTACAAAGCACTGAATGGTTTAGGGCCAAAATACATCTCTGATCTGCTGCTACCTTATGAACCATCCCGACCCCTCAGGTCGTCTGGGACCGGTCTACTTTGTGCTATACAAATAAACTTGCCTTGCCTTCTAATGCGGTGTTCCCAACCTCTGCCTCTCAGCTGCCACTGCCCTTACCGAGGGAAAAATTGGCAAGAGTTTGAAGAAAGTGCTGAAGAAGGTTGTGGCCAAGGACGCTCACGAGCAGCTGGCCATCAGCGACGCTAAACTCGGCGGGGTCATTAAAGTAAGTATACAAATTGATAGTATGTACTGGCTACGCGTTCAATGCACGAGTTCCGGGTCTTAAACGGTTGTGGTTTTCAGGAAAAGCTGGACCTGAGCTGTATCCACAACGCTGCCGTGTTCGAGCTGATGAGGTGCATCAGGAGTCAGATGGAGAGCCTCATCACCGGCCTCCCGCCCAAGGAGATCAGCGCCATGTCTCTGGGATTAGCTCACAGGTACGTGGCGCACGGACGCGGCATCGCGTAAATGCGGGCGCTGCCGATGATTATACTTGCTGTCTGAAACCTCCTGTGGATTTTCCTCAGCGTTCGTCACTACCGCTGAGGCAGCCATCTCTCCCCAAGCACAGGAATATGAAAAGTAGTGCACCGTGAGGAATAACCCATTAATAGCTCTTCTCTGTGTTCTCCAGTTTATCCCGCTACAAGCTGAAGTTCAGTCCAGACAAAGTGGACACCATGATTGTGCAGGCCATCTGTAAGTTGAATACAATATTCACAAATTACCTTTTTTTTTCTTCTTTTTTTTTTGTCATGTCGGTTGTGTATTTGAATGTGCAGTCTGACTTAAAGTATTTGTCGTGGTCTCTTCAGCTCTTTTGGACGACCTGGATAAGGAGCTCAACAACTACATCATGCGCTGCAGAGAGTGGTACGGCTGGCACTTTCCTGAGCTGGGAAAGGTAGTCACTGACAACTTGGTCTACTGCAAAGCTGTCCGCAAAATAGGTAAAAAAAAATTGCTGTTGCACATACTTATACATACAAATTAAGTTTGGTGCATCAGTGGCTGATAGGCTTAGTTCCTAGTGGGGGCAAAGTGTCTTATCCACTATTAGATCAGCTGTAAGATGCATGCATAAAGAACACCAGTGACTGTGTTCCCGTGTCTCTGTGCGTCCACCAGGCGACCGCACCAACGTGGCCGGCTCCGATCTGTCCGACATCCTCCCCGAGGAAGTCGAGGCCGAGGTCAAACTGGCGGCCGAGATCTCGATGGGAACGGAAGTGTCGGAGCAGGACATCGGCAACATACGGCACCTGTGCGACCAGGTTTGTCTCTTTCTTACTGTCGAACATTGAAGAGCTCAAGTGACAGTTGTGATGATGACGACATGTCGTCTTTACCCTGAAACAAATCATGTGGGTTTTCAGTCACTACCTCATCTGAACAGTCACATGGTACGGCTACAGCACCGCGTTGACTCGTGACCAGCTGGTGTAATTCAAATATTGTCTCCTTTTTTTTCTGTAGGTGATTGACATCTCAGAGTACCGCACTCAGCTGTACGACTACTTGAAGAACCGAATGATGGCCATCGCCCCCAACCTGACCGTGATGGTGGGAGAGCTGGTCGGAGCCCGTCTCATCTCGCATGCAGGTGAGTCACAGAGAGGAGACCAGTGAAAACCAGCCGAGCGGTGATGATGACGACATGATGTCGCTTTCCTGAAAAAGACTGATGCTTTTAAGTCACTACCTCATCTGAGCTCGTGCCTACAGGCCCAATGAGCAGGTACCGACGAGAGAAACGTGTTAACTTGTCTTTCCTGTTGCTGCAAGGTTCCCTTCTGAATCTGGCCAAGCATCCCGCCTCCACGGTGCAGATCCTCGGAGCAGAGAAGGCTCTGTTCAGAGCCCTGAAGACTCGCAAGGACACACCTAAGTACGGTCTCATCTACCATGCCTCCCTAGTGGGCCAGACCAGTGCCAAGAATAAGGGCAAGGTAAGTCCAGAAGAACATGTGACTGGACTAAGTAATAATCGTCCCAGTCCATTGGTTAGACAATAAACATGGACATTGTTTTTGTAATATCTGTCCAGATCTCCAGAATGCTGGCAGCTAAAGCATCCCTGGCTATTCGCTATGACGCCCTGGGAGAGGACACGAATGCCGAAATGGGAGTGGAGAACCGGGCCAAGCTGGAGGTCAGGCTACGCCAGCTGGAGGAGAAAGGAGTAAGTAACACTAGGAGAAAAAGATGTTTACCTTTTTCTGTGTCAGAAGTATCGCTCACATGTACTTGTATAAAGCAGGTCAGAGTAAAGTATCTCCCAGCCCTACTTGCTGGTTAAATTGGTCAATGTTTATGACTCTATCTGCTCTGGGCTTTCTCTCTGCTGGTCATCTTATCGTTTCCCCATTTATTTTTCTTCTTATCAGATCCGAAGAATTAGCGGAACGGGCAAAGCAATGGCACAGGCAGACAAATACCAGCACAAGAGGTGAATACTCCAAAACCTGTTTCCAAAGATGATGTATTCCCACATGTAAATATGAACGGTGTTAAATACCCTCTCGTTCCTCCGCAGTGAGGTGAGAATGTACGATCCGTCTGGTGATTCTACGATTCCCTCCACCTCAAAGAAGAGGAAGTTAGAGGCGGTAGAGGAGGCTGAAGAGCCCGAAACACCGGTGGCCAAATCCAAAAAGGCCAAAAAGCAACCAGTAAAAGAAGGTGGGTAGGATGGAAACAAATGCCATCTCGTGACCTCGTGACATAGTGCTCACAATGGAGATTATGAGGCTCACAATCTTATTATATATATTTTTTTTTTTGTTGTTGCATGTTTTGTAGAAGAAGAAGAAGCAGCAGAGGAGACTCCCAAGAAAAAGAAGAAGAAAAAGGACAAGAAAGAGGAGGAACCAGAGGAAGCCGAAGTGGAAGAGGTACCAGTTACAGAGGTACGGATCTATTTACACTTCGTCTACAGACCATTCATACGAGAGTTCCAGTGTTTGTTTTTGAACATTCGTTGTGCTCACTTCTGTTCTCTCTCCAGTCATCAGAAAAGAAAAAGAAGAAGAAAAAAAAGAAGATCAAGGAGGAGGAAGAAGATGACTGAAATCGTGGTGTATATATTTTCTGTTTATGTCGATTTAGTTTTGTGTCGTACATTTATATCAAATAAGGGCAACGCTGTATTGAGTGCCTGTTTCTGGACGTCAAGTAAAAAGGTGCACATTAAAGAAAATCAACAATTTTATGACTGAGGAACGTGTGCTTTACAACCATAGTGGATCTCCAGTTATTAAAGGAGTGAAAATGTAAATATTTCTGTTCACAAAGTCCTGTCGTGGTTTGAACGTTTATTTCGGTTCATTTTTAACTGTAAACGACTCAACAGACGTGTATTAAATTCAGCAAGATTCCCCGTTCTATTGTGATGGATCATTTCATTGTCCAAGACTGAATGTCTGCCCTGGTGAGAAACAGCTTTGTTTTTACTGTTTGCAATGCATCTCCAAAGTCCTAAATGGTCATTGTTATAATTCGTGATAATGTGTAGATGTAGCATTCATTACATAATCATGTGCTAGAAGCCCCGAGCAGTGTTGGTATGATTCACGGTTCTTGAGGTTTTGAAAAATACATCATTATTACGGCTAATAACCATGTTGCACATCTTATTTGGAGACACAACCATTCATTAGAATGTAATTTAAGTTCTGTCCCCCTATCTTTTTTTTTTTTGGTATAGTTTTGACAAAAGGTTATTTATAAAGAATGCAGGTAAACATTTGTAGCACATAAAAAAAGCTCAAAGGACAATTATATTTAAATGAACTGAAGCTGTTGCCCCGCAATGGTTGAAATACTTTTTACTTTTTGTTAGAATTCAATTTATTAATATATTCATAAATATTGCAAATCACAAATTTGCCTCAGAGGGCTTTACAATCTGCACATACGGCATCCTCTGTCCCGGGACTCACCCCACATTGGTGCAGGAGGACAGCAGTGCAATAGATGTCATGTGTAGAGAATGAACGTAACGGAGTTACAACACATCCAATGCATATGACAGAAATGATTCATGTGAGAGTAGTAATGATTAAACTCGTGAGTGTGTCTGACCCCCGGACTGGAACTGGAAGCTGGTTCCACAGAAGAGCTTGATAACTGAAGGCTCTGGCTCCCATCCTACTTTTAAAGACTGTAGGAACCACAAGTAACCCTGAATTAAGGGAGCGCAGCTCTCTAGTAGGGTAATATTGTACTATAAGCTCCTTGAGATATGATGGTGCCTGACCAATTAAGGCTTTGTAGGTGAGAATGATTTTAAATTAAATTCTTAGTTTTATAGGGAGCCAGTGCAGAGAAGCTAATACAGGAGTAATGTGATCAATAAATAAATAAATATATAATTGCAACACACTCACAGGGTCCATTTTCATGCATCACATACATTTAGCTAATACCACTCAGGCATTGCTGGACGAGCGCAGATCCGAATCATCGATTGGCTGCATCCGGGCTCAACTGAAGTTCCTTGATTTCGTACCACATGGCAGGACTGCACGAGAGTCGGCTGTGTTATGAAGGCACAGCTTAGCTACTTAGCCATACCTCATATATCTATTGCGCGTGGCACGTTAGAGAAATATACAAGTTAATTAAACATGTCGCAGTTACAAACGAGGTTCTTCACAGAGAACAAAAGGTGAGCTCTTATTCCCTTTAACGAAACGAACGAAAAGAAAAGAATTAGCTAGCTAATGCTAACAATCCCGAGATATGATGCATGTGGTACAGTAACTTATATGACAAACGAATGTACTAAATGTAAAACGTCTGTGTGTATTGATGGGTATGACCTGACTGCTCTTTACAGGTATGTTGTAGATGATGTACCATTCTCCATCCCCGCTTCCTCTGAAGTGCAGGACCTCAGCAATGTCATCAACAAGCTGCTGGAGGCTAAAAATGGTAAAAAGCACACTTTACTTTGGACATTAACAGAAACGGCACCCAGCTGAGGTCCCAATTCAAGTCTTTTAGTCGGCATACATGTGATCTGAACCACGTTTTCATTGCTGCTGGGAAATCTATTTTTATGATTTATTACAATTAGATCTGTGCAGTTGATATTAGATCTGTCAACATGAAGTTTCACTTTTATACGCATATGCCTAGTTTCCGAAGATTTAGTATTATTGTTATATGATTAGATGAGCCGTAATTATATCAAACGGTTCACAAAAGTCCCAGTACTTAATTTAATGCAAGAAATAATCCCGTAATACATCTTGAATGCATTTGTTTCCGCAGCGTCTCACAGCAAAGTGGAGTTCGACTTCCTGGTCAGGGGTCAGTTCCTGCGAACGTCGCTGTCCACTCACATGGACACGGAAGGCATATCTACGGTACGACCGGCCTCTCTGCTTCACCCTGAGTGGACATGTTTTATTATAGTCTTCTTCACATTAAAATAAAGTAGAGATCGGTAGAGATTAAGCTGAAAGTACAACTGGGGACTGAATTGTCTGTGAACGCATCCTTTTGATATTTATGCGTCGGAGCGTCTGCCTGTGTTTCAGGAAGACGTGGTGGAGATAGAGTATGTGGAGCGGATCACAGCACCAGAGCCCGAGGAGTGCATGATGCACGATGACTGGATTAGCGCCGTGGATGCAGACGCTGAATGGTAAGATGGTAGACGCCCCACACTGTCAAGGGGTCATTACACTGGCAACACAGATTTGGTACATTTAGAAAATAGAACGAGAGGAAAAAACTCGTAAACCAAATTAACCCCAATCAGACAAATATATAGTTCCGAAACATTTAGGATTCTCAGGACACTCATTGAACGGGTTCATACTAAAGTACACCGATCACTTTCATAGTAATCTACAGAGCAAATGTGTAGTGATGTTCAACCGAGTGGTCATTTCATGGTGTCTCTATTATTTTGTCCAGCATCTTTGGCATTTCTTCACTGATATTTATTGCCATTTACACATTATTTATCTGCAACAAGTCCACGTCCAAAACAAGAGCCAACAATGTGATGTTTTGCTTATTCGTATGTTTTTGTTTTTTCCTTTGCAGGATCCTAACGGGGTCATATGACAAGACGGCCAGGATCTGGTCTTTGGAGGGCAAGGCGGTGATGACGGTGGCTGGACACGCGGATGTGGTGAAAGACGTGGCCTGGGTCAAAAGAGGTCAGGGTGGACGGAGTGGCGGACATATCGCTCGCTCTGCTTGTGATAGCGGCAGCCGTTCTTAAAAACGTGTGTGTGTGTGGGCGTTTCCGTGCAGACGGTCTGACCTCTCTGCTGCTGACGGCCTCTCTGGACCAGACCCTCCTGCTGTGGGAGTGGAACTCGGAGAGGAACAAGGTGAAAGCCAGACACTGCTGCCGGGGACACACGGGGAGCGTTGACACTGTTGCGACAGACCCCACCGGCTCAAAGGTAAAGAGGGATGGATAATGGGTAGAGGCACCGTGACTAGGAATCGTACAACACAACCCCCCCCCCCCCCCCCCCCCCTCCCCCTGTCAGTTAAAGCATGTGTGTTGCTCCCCATACAGTTCTGCAGTGGCTCCTGGGACAAAATGTTGAAGATTTGGTCAGCAGGTAGGCCGCCAGAGCAAATGATTGCATGTTAAGCTTTACGGAATGAAAAGCAAATCTCCCAACATGCTCCAACCTTTTCCCCCATCAGTGCCCACGGACGAAGCAGACGAGGTCGAAGAGCCCGCCGACAGACCGAGGAAGAAACAGAAGACTCAACAGCTCGGCCTTACCAGGGTGAGTGGAGCTATATCACTCTTCATTCCGGCTAACCTGGTGGTGTAAAGATCGGTGCGTTAGTTAACAAACTGAATGTGAAGGGGTATCAGTAAAAATGAGGATCCCTTTTCGTCTCATGGACACAGACTCCACTGATGACGTTGTCTGGACACAACGAGGCGGTGTCCTCTGTCCTGTGGTGCGACAGTGAGGAAGTTTGCAGTGCATCATGGGACCACACCATCCGCGTGTGGGACGTGGAGACGGGAGGAATGAAGACTACGCTGGTGAGCAAAACACACCGACGAGCAGACACCGGGTCAGAAACATCAGCCGCATATAAGACATGGGCGCTGTGACAACATTTTGACGCTATTTATTTTGTCCTTTCTACAGACGGGCAGCAAAGTGTTCAACTGTATTTCCTACTCCCCTCTGTGTCGACGGCTGGCCTCCGGCAGCACTGACCGACACATCAGACTGTGGGACCCGCGCACCAAAGGTACCGCTGTGCTCTCACTGCAACAGATGAACACACGACCATGGGTGTTTCAGCAGCGTTGTTTTATATCCGCCGTCTTTCCTCGCTTTCCCTCTTCTCCGCTCCAGACGGGTCGCTGGTGCTGCTGTCCCTGACCTCTCACACCGGCTGGGTCACCGCCGTGAAGTGGGCGCCATCACATGAGCACCAGCTGGTCTCCGGCTCCCTGGACAACCTGGTCAAACTGTGGGACACCAGAAGGTCTGTGAAGCACGTGAATGCTTTGTAGAAGTCAGCAACTTATTAGGACTTAAAGGGACAGTTTGTTTGACACGCCCCCCCAGTGGAAAGAAGCAGATAGGAGCATTGTACTACCGTGGAACTTATTTAAGACGATAGTTTAGATGTACACTCTGTTTAGAGTGTTTTCACTCCTTTATCTTGCCCTCAGACATTCCTTTCCAATGGGGAACTTAAGCCATTACCCATGCTCTCCTCAAAGCAACCAGACTCCAGCGACAGAGTAATTTCAAATGGGAGTTTCTGGTTAAACGACAACAATAATTTTTGACCTGAACCTGATTTTCAGTAGCGAATGAGAGCAAAAGCTGGAACACGATCCAGAATGTGTCAGTATGAGTCGTTTAGTGTAGAGCAGGACATCCTGTTACTTCCACACTGCTGAGAGTAAACCGCTTCCTGTCTTTGTCAGAATAAAATAGTCTATAAAATGCCTCCTCAGCCTACATCACTCAAATATGTCTTGATACTGTATATTGGTATATGTTTGACGCGTATCTTTCATATCTCCCAGCTGTAAGGCTCCTCTGTATGACCTGGCGGCCCACGAGGACAAAGTGTTTTGTGTGGACTGGACAGAAAGCGGGGTAAGACACAAATCTACCTTACTTCCCGGACTATAGAGCGCACCAGCATATAGGCCGCACCTGCTGATTTTTAAAAGAAAAAAGAATTTGTACATAGATAAGCCGCAGGTGTCCCCGTTGAACAGCAAGATGCTTTTAACAGTACTAAAGTTGTCTTCTTCTCTGAACATCATAACATGTCGCTAGCTTCTAAGCTTGCTCGTAGCTCTGCTAGCTGCTAGCACAACAGCTACGGTATTCCGAAGCTACGAGCTACGAGCAACAGTTATTGCCTCGTTGCTTTTAGATTCTAATGAGAAGACACGCTGCTTCGTTTTACTTCTTCCGTTTGGTAGCCTTGAGAGACCTTAGTCTGTAAGTATGTCTGCATGAAAAGATGTACAAAGATATATTATATATTCGCCAATGCTAATCGCGGTTAGCATTTCCCCATTGGCGGTAATGTTAAAATTAGCTTAGAAGGTAGCGAATCGGACATGTACTGTTAAAAGCATCTTGCTGTTCAACCTTTTTTGTTAACAGTCCTAGTGAGAGGTAGGTCAAAGGTACTTCATCCATATTGTAGCGACCCTGTCAGTAACAGCTGGTAGCAGAGGGGTTGCTGGTAGCAACTGTTCTGTGTCGGGAGCTAGTAAATGTTGTGTTAGACCGGAACCGGAAGTTGCGGTTGTTGTTGTTGTGGCGGAGAAAAGCTACTGAAAAATCCTTATATAAATCGCACCGGACTATAAGTCGACGCCTCAAAGCGTGGGGTAAAAAGTAGCGGCTTATAGTCCGAAAAGTACGGTAATCCCAAAGTAAAGAATATTCAGCAGTTGAGTCCATGAAATCAATGTGTAACTTTCTCTACTTTTTTTTTTTTTTTATGTTTTTTTTTCAGCTGATGCTGAGCGGAGGTGCAGATAACAAACTGTACACTTACAGATACTCGGCCTGTCCGACAGATGCCGGGGCCTAGGCAGACAATAAGGACCGAATGATGGACATTATCAGTGTTGTGACAGGAGGACGAAAGCGGCAGCGACTTGGGAGTTTTGTACAGCGGCAAACGTTGCTTGCTTTCTTCTTTACAGTTATTTTTAGCCCCTCTTACATTTTACACATATTTTCTTATGGATTGTCTGTCTTCCTGTGACCCAAGAAAACTATAAATTAATTTTGTCTCCTAAAATGTCTCTTCTGTTCATGTTTCATTCATTAACGCTCGATGGTAGATTTGTGAAAGAAAATCAGTGATCAAATGAAAATGACCAGAAAATGTTCCACATATACAAACTATATTAAAGTACTGTATTAGATTGTTATTGGTTGTTTCTTTACTTCCAATTCAGCTTAACTATTGATGACGGAAGTGCAACATCAGTAAATAATCCAGTATATTGTGATATTATTCATGAAATATTGTTTGTCTAATATATTTCACATGTTACAGTTGTAAATTATCAGCGTTTGTGTTTTTTGGGTAACAAAAGAAAACTTGTGGGAAATTACTTTTTTTTTTATCCTCTGACTGGTATTTATTGTGCTACAATATCGAAATGTGCTGCTCTCATTGACTCCATAACACCTCACGGGCATCAACGTATCTCCCATGCTTTCTTCTGATGTAGACAACTGCAAAAACATCGAACTTGATGTACGAGAAACTCCATTTCGTTGTTGGGTTGTAGTCCATTTTTGCAGCCTGTGAATGGCTCCTCTTGCCAGCAGCGCCCCCTGGTGTCCACACGGCGCCACAGCTACTCTGCATATCCTGTTCCTCTGACTCTCATTATGACGGCTCTGTAGGCAGAGGAGGCTAGCGGAGCCGAGCTGCGCCGCATGGATGCTCGGGACAGCGGGACAAAACTAAAAGCGAGGTAAATGTGTATTCACCGACTTCAACTAACCGAGCACAAACTAACAAGCGGCCATGTTGAATTGCCTCGGCACTTCGTTCCTCTCATTGCTGTTCCTGCCACGATAGCGACAAGCTAACTGCTGCTAGCTCACGAGCTCCTTAACTGACTTTAATTTTCCTCGACTACTGTTTGGTTTACTTCTACTTTTATACATTTTTGTCAAGTTAAGTGTTTACAGTGTAGTTGCATTTCACAAAAGCGTTGTGTATCTTTATTTCCGTGTCGTCAGGGCAGCCTTTTCCTGTAACCGAACACCTGCTCGACAGCTGGCTCTATTCAGGTGTCCAATCTCTGCTCCGAGAACCGCATTAGATTAGCTTCTTAGCCTTTAGC
Source organism: Melanostigma gelatinosum (assembly GCF_949748355.1). Lineage (NCBI taxonomy): Eukaryota > Metazoa > Chordata > Actinopteri > Perciformes > Zoarcidae > Melanostigma > Melanostigma gelatinosum. The sequence goes on along the minus strand of NC_136657.1, from coordinate 3,059,192 downwards.
GCCGATGAGTTGTTGTCCAGCCACAGATCACCCTCCACGATAACCGCCTATAACTCGGTTACAGTCCAGTGGGGGAACAGCTGTCGGCTGTTTCCAATGCCTGCTGCTGTGCCCTGTGTGTATCCCAGTCAATCATTTCATTGTTTCCTGCATTTCTATTAGTCTGCCACTGTTAGTCAGTTTCAGCCAGCTCTTATCAAGCAAACCTCTGCATTATTCAACCAAGTGCATAAGCCTGATTTGTCTTCCTGTGTGAGGATCCTTAACAAGGAAACAGGAAACCTTCAGCCTTTGACATCAGCTCCAAAATACTTTAAATCCTGATGCATTCATTGTATTTTAACACCCCCCCCCCCCCCCTGTATTTTTTTGTTTTCAGAACAGAAAAAAGAGGCTGATATCCAATGATGGACGGGTATGTAGTAAAATGACATAACTCGTAAATAGCAGTCATGGTATTATGTTGTAAAACACAGCTGACTGAAGCCGTCTGGGCCCCAGGTTTGCGGGGGACATGCTGAGCGGCGGCCGGGCCCTGCTCGGCGAGGACAGCTCGGTCATGGCCCGCATGCAGAAGAAGTTCTGGAAGACCAAGCAGGTCCTCATCAAAGCCACGGGCAAGAAGGAGGACGAGTACGTGGTGGCGTCAGACGCCGACCTGGACGCCAAGCTCGAGGTAGGAGACGACCGATTGACTACACTGAGTATGCTATCGGGGACGTGTCTCTGATTGGGAATGTCCTACATGCAGGGAACCGTATCGGGGCCTGTAGTCTTCCTGTCCTTCCTGGTCAGAACAGACCCCTGCAAATATGTGTATGAGATGACTTTGTCAGAACATCAGCAGTGTGTTGGCACAAGGTGTCTCTTGTTAGCAGGGTACAGTACGCTTCGTTCGGGCGAGCTGGGATCTGTCTGGTATTTCGTCCCGACTGTCTGGTCCCGCGAGGCGGGGACGTGGTCGAGTTTCACCGAGCTGCTGGAGACGCACTGTGAGGCTTTTGTTCCTCTCGAAGCACGATTCAGGCCCCGTCTGTCTCCTTCCTGCTCTCATTGTCCCTCCACCCATACCCAGTGAGCCGGAGACGACGTCAGACAAAGAGGTGTTAAAGGACACATTTTGGACATTTACACAGTAAATACAGAGCAGGTTGTTTTTGGAGCCGATCCGCCCTGTTGCTTTCCTCCACCTCCATCAAATTCCTCAATTAGAAAAACAGAACTGTGCCTGCTTATCTCCTCGTGCCTCTGTTTCCCCCTGTGACTCAGACACAGCCGTTAGATAAACATGATCCTGGTGAATGTGTTGGTTCATGTCAAGAATAAACATTCAAAGAGGTGTGTTGTGAAGGAGCAGTGCCCTGTACACCGCTAAAGATCTGACACTGAAAGGCGTTTGGCCACTGCTGAGGCAGACCGGCTGTTTATTCTGCAGTTAATCAGTAACGACACAAGTCTCCTCCTTCCTCTGCTCTCTCACAGACTTGGGTGCGCTCTACTCTTCTTGATACGTTTCCACTGAATAACAAAGTCAGGGCTCCACACAAACTGGCAACTGTACATCAGCTTTCTATCAGTTTATTTGACTGAACCTGCACCATAGTGAGATGTCTCAGCGTGGCTGTTAATGCTCTCCACTCACAACAAGGCAAGGCAAGTTTATTTGTACAGCACATTTCAACAACAAGGTAATTCAAAGTGCTTCACATAAAACCATTAAAAGCATCAAAAGAAAAGGAGATTTAAAAACAATTAAGAACATTCATTAAAACATTAAAAAACAGTGTAAGAAATAAAATACAGTTGTAAAATGCAGAAATGCAGGAAATTGATTCATATATTAATTGAATGTGGTTCAATTAAAGGCAGCAGCAAACAGAAAGGTCTTCAATCTTGATTTAAATGAGCTGAGGGTCTCAGCAGACCTGCAGCTTTCTGGGACTTTGTTCCAGATATGTGGAGCAGAAAAACTGAACGCTGCTTCTCCATGTTTAGTTCTGACTCTGGGAACAGAAAGTAGACCGGTCCCGGACGACCTGAGGGGTCGGGATGGTTCATAAGGTAGCAGCAGATCAGAGATGTATTTTGGTCCCAAACCATTCAGTGCTTTGTAAACCAACAGCAGGATTTTAAAGTCAATTATTTGCTGGACAGGAAGCCAGTGCAAAGACATCAGAACTGGAGTGATGTGATCCACCCTCCTGGTCTTAGTGAGGACTCGAGCTGCAGCGTTCTGAATCAGCTGCAGCTTTCTGACCTGTAAACATACCGTTACAGTAGTCCAGTCTGCTGAAGATAAATGCATGGACAAGTTTTTCCAAGTTTTTGGTACCAAAAACAATTACTTCTGTTATCTTTGTTTAATTGAAGAAAAGTCTGGCACATCCAGTTGTTGATTTGTTTAATGCAGTTACCCAGCCCTTGTATGGGATTATAGTCCCCTGGTGACATAGTTATGTAGATTTGTGTGTCATCTGCATAATTATGATAACACACTTTGTTGTTTTCCATAATCTGAGCTAGTGGAAGCATGTAGATGTTGAACAGAAGAGGCCCCAGTATTGAACCTTGGGGAACACCACATGTCATTTTAGTCAATACACACACATACACGTTGTGCTAAGTGAGGGAGAAGCATCACGCTGCAAAACATAGTCCCGAAAGAAGAGACGTGAAGTGGACACGTGGCAGACGATCTGCGTTTAAAGATGGAGCTGGGCTGTGTGACGTATTCTAACCCGGCCCGTTTGTCTCTGCAGTTCTTCCACTCGGTTCAGTTAACGTGCACGGAGCTGCTGAAGGTGATCGAGAAGTACCAGCACCGGATCACACGTGAGTCCAAACTAGATCTTCTACATGACACCTCTTCACTGAATACCATAGAGGCGGTGTTTATTTCAGACGTTATAACGTCAGCCACCTGTCCTCTGTGGACACGTGGGACTTGAACTTTGAGCCGTGTCCCCAGGTTTGTCTCAGGAGGAGAACGAGCTCGGCCTGTTCCTGCGCTTCCAGGCCATAGACGATCGCACAAAGGCTGGCAACATGATGGACGCCACCAGCAAGGCCCTGTGCACCTCCGCCAAGCAGAGGTCAATGAAGCCGAAACGTACAATGCATTCTAAACTACCGTAAAGTGAGATATTTTTGCTGAATTTGGGAAATTCATATTTTCTCCTCCATAGGATGGCATTCTACCCGCCGCTGCACCGCTTGTACCAGGAAGTGGAGACGTTCCGGCGGCGCGCCATCGCCGACACGCTGCTGACAGTCAGCCGCATGGAGAAGGCCCGCACAGAGTACAGAGGGGCTCTGCTCTGGATGAAAGATGTCTCCCAAGAACTGGACCCGGACACCTACAAGCAGCTGGAAAAGTTCCGCACGGTGGGAGGACGCCTGTTTGTCGAACCGTCTTGTGATGATGTATAGCGCGTGTGCGTGTTTGTCATCCTCTTGTCTGTCTCGCCTCTCCGTCGTCAGGTCCAAACCCAGGTCCGAGGGACGAAGAGCCAGTTCGAGAAGCTGAAGAACGACGTGTGTCAGAAGGTGGACATGCTGGGAGCGAGCCGCTGCAACATGCTCTCCCACTCCCTCTGCACCTACCAGGTGTGTGTGTGTGTGTGTGTGTCAACAGTTTACTGTGACTTTGTTCAAGTGTCTTCATCTGTCTACCTTTTATTCAATGCATGTCTTTTTCCAGACCACTCTGCTGCAGTTCTGGGAGAAGACGGCCCACGCCATGTCGGGGATCCAAGAGGCCTTCCGGGGACACGTGCCGTACCAGTTCACCACGCTCAAGGTACTTCAGGTTTCAGAGATGCTGGCGGGCAGCGGCCGAAGCATCTCTACATCACATTTGACTGCATTCTTCCCTCGCACAGGACCTGCGAGACCCACTGGAGGAAATAACAGACGTGCCGAAACACGAGGATAAGAAGGAGAGGGCTCTACAGAGCCACACGGATAGGTGAGAGGACACACACACATCCTAACACACACTCATATTTTCATGCTCCTCTCCTGCCTCGTCATCACACACGCACTCTGTTGCCAGGTATTTTTTTTCCTTTCCCTATAATTTCCCATCGCCGTCTGCTCTTTTCTTTGTATTCTTGCACACAATCTCCTCAACTATGTCTTCATCAATCACGATGTCATGCCCATGTTCTGTCACACGTAAGTGGAGTGAATGGGTGTGTTGATGGGTCGTGATCCACGTGGTAGTTGAGGGTCTTAGAGCGGAACTCCTGCAGTGAGACTGCAGCTCCAAATCTAATGGAGACCACTGCGTCGCTAAAAATAGAAGCGCCTCGTCTCGCCAGCTAAATAAGGCACTTTCTCATTTTTACCCCGCCTTTCCGCCTTCCTCAGTCTGGTGTACTTTGATGAGGACAACGAGCCGTCAGGAAGTGCCTCTGGAGCAGGTATGTGCTGCCCCCTGTAGGCATGAAGACATTTAAGACATTTTACAGACTAATAAATCATGTGTAGTGAAAATAATGGTATGTTGTCGCCTTACTTTAATCAATGAATGAATTCACTTTGACTAAAGTAAGAGTTAATGTGATTCACTGTTTAAAATGATGCGGCGGCGTCTGTGGTGTTTTATGAGTTGATTTAAGTTTTTCAAGTTTATGTTATGTCATTATCTGCGTTTCGCCATTTGTCTGCAATATAAATAAACCTCAGAACAACAAAAGTACAACAGTGATACTGTAATGTAAGAAGCAGCTTTTGAGTGTTTTTCATGTGCCCTCCTTTCCAGACCCCACCCCCATCAGTGATGGACGGAGCCAAACCAGTGACGGTGGTAAGTGTGTGTGTGTGTGTATAAACCGTACAGTTGTGTACGTTGGGACTGTTGTCGCTGACTTTGGGCCAGATGCCTGTTGGCTTCACGACTCTTTATGACCTCAGCGCACCAAAACACGAGCGCACCTGCTGTAGACCTGTATGACCTCAGAGGACCGCCGGATGACGACCTGATGCTCATGGACTGTGACCTGCCTTGGCCGACGGACCGGCCTCCTCAGGGTGGAGACTCACATGAGCCCTGGGGCTTTGGAGGCCTCCAGTCCAGCCTGTCACAGCTGCCTGCCGCCGGTAAACCGGCCCGCTGTCTCTCTGTTTCTCCTACCGCCTGCAGATTCTGACTCACTTTGCTTGGTTGTGGCACGGTTTCACCTCTCCTGGGATTTTTCTACGTCTCTGCTTCCTTTTGCACTTTGGATCTGGATTCATTCCGGCTGTCTGAAAGCAAGAGGCTTTGTTTCCTTCACCTGTCATTTAGGAAAACAAGCGTCTTCTTCACACCTGAGACTCACTACTTTGACATTCTGGGCTGACCATTAACTGATGATTTACTGTGACGTTAGGGCAGCTGTGTTGACATCTCATCTGCTGAAAGGAACAATGTCAAAAATATTTTAGGAATATTTCTCATCAGTTTGTTTTTCCTCCCTTCCCTCTAGGTGGGGGTCTGCTTTTAGGGCTAGGACCGGAGGAGGAGGATGGCGAGCGGGGCGACATGGCCTTCCTCAAAGACCTCCTCAGCCCGGGCCCGGGGGCCGCCGACGAGTTCAGCAGAGAGTGGCAGGACGCCTTCGGGCTGTTCGACTCCCCCAGCGTTCCTCCACCGAGCACGGGGGCAGCAGAGAGCGGGCCGGCGGCGCGTCCGCCCTCCGGCCCCCCCAGCCCCACGGGCTTCCTGCCCTCCCAGCTGCTGGACCACAGCCTGAGCTCCACAGGTCAGCCACACTGCTGCTCTGCTGGAGGGACGAGCTCGCCACGGCACGCCGAAACCCATCGCTCTCATCACTTTTTCTTTGTCTCCTAGGCTGGTCGACCCCGCCTATGTTCCAGGCTCCGCCCCTGCAGCCTCCTCCTGGGCAGAGCCAATCGGCTCAGCCGGCCCCAAGTGCAGCAGCTAACGGTTCGCGCTCCCTCAATCTGGGTTCTTGTCTTGTTTTAGTAAAAACTGTCGTGTACATTAGTCCCGGAATATTATACCCTGCGTGTTCATTTTATTAAAACCAAATAAATGTACCTGCTGAGATAATTAATGTCTTTTATACATACTCACAGACACGGTTCCAATCAATCTAATTACCATGAAACCAGTTGCTAAACTTAAACTTTCTTCTGTTGACAGCTGCTCCAGGCGGATCCAAAGACATGTCCGCCTGGTTCAACCTGTTCGCAGACCTGGACCCCCTCTCAAACCCCGACGCCATTGGACGTTCCCCGGACGAGCTCCTCAACGCCTAGAGCGCTGTTTATGTGTGTGTGTAGGATTTCTCTCACAGGATCTGGATGTCAGAAACCAAGTAAAAGAACACACACAGAGACATTGATGCACACACATGTTACCAGGAGATATGTGTCCATATCCACACTTTCAAATCCATATTTTGTGTTACACTGGAAGATGTTATCCTACACTGGAAAAAGGGAAAGCGCTGTGAGTGGGTGAACGCTCTCCTGCAGCTTCGTCAATGACTGCTAACACTACACGGACTCTCAGCAAACCTCATGCGGAGAGAAGGTTTGGGTTACAGGTTTATTTAGTTTTTCTTTTCTTTCTGTTTTGTTTGCGTCGTTTGGGTGTGTGTCTGTTTGCCGTGTGCACACATCGCAGGGGACCCAGGATGTAAAGAAAGTCTCCATTTACTGCTTACTGACGTTTAAACATGGTAGCACATGATTGTCACGTGTGAATGAAGAGCGTACGCTATAAATATATTGTACATTGTGTATGTATGCGATAAGAACGGACGCTGATGCAGACCCCTTCACAAACTCTGGATCTTGAAGACTCCACCTGTCTGATAAGTAATGTGACGCTTCATTGATCTCCCTCAGGAGAGTCTGTTTTCTGGTGAACCGCCTGGTCTCCGGATCAGAATCATGGCGTCATTTTGACAGCCTGACCTGGAGTCAGATTGCAGGCACAGTGGACATTCACACTGTCCAAACCCCGCGGCGTTTGTGACACCGACAGCGTCTTTATGTTCATGCATCCCAGATTCTACTGTCTCTGAATGAAGTGTGGGTAAAAATACTAAATCAGTCCAATCCGCCGTTCAGATTACACAATCCCAAGCCAAGAAAAATGTGACTGTTGAAACATTTATTTTGTTTTAAAGTAGGACACAGGATTGAATCGTTATGGGTTGGGTGGGTTATTTAAGTCCTATAAATCTGAAAATAACACCTAAGCTGCATCAAACTGTATTTATTTTCTGATTATAACACTTTAGTTTCTCAAAAAACAAACTAACACTAAAATAAGAAGTAAAATACTGTATTTTTAACTGTTTATTTTCAGAATTCACAGATGGATTTATGAAATCTATTGTTTTATGGGAAAATAATTGACACTGGAGAACTGTTATGTCATGGAATGGACTTCTGATGTATATTTGAGGGAAAAGACAACCAACGCTTTATGAATGTTTCCAAAGTGACCAGCGGCAAAATGAAGATGCAGTCAGGTTTCGAAAATCATATTATTATGGAAAGTATACCTACGTTGTTGAGATGTGAATATCACGTCCACATGCACCGAGACCAAATCCTCAGTTGTGCCTGTATACATCTCACTCAAGGGAGTAAAGGTGATCGCAGTGCATCATGGGGAAATAATCAACTCTGAAAAACACTTTTTATACATATATGCTTTTCTAGGGGAAATATACCCCATCTACACTGTTTTGTTTTTAATGTGACACGAGGTCATGTATTATACTGTTTACTCTTGCTTTACACCATCAAAAAACTAAAAAAAAAAAGAATGTATTTCTCAAGTCAATCACAAATGCTTTATTTAATTCAACTATGCCTTTTTATTTCACTCGAGGGGTTTAACAGATGAAAACGTGGCAGTTCTGGTTACAATAAACTGGACAAGCAAACAAGGAATCATTGTGTTGAATTCCAGAAATGCTGTTTATCCACGTTGAGAAAGAAAAAAAGTTGAAATAAATGTGTTCCACGTGTATGAATCTGCTCTTTTAAGCTACTTTTTATTTTTGTAAACAGACGTCTTCGCTCGTGGGTGTGCTTGTTTCACCAGCACGTGGATATCTCATTTTGGAACAGAACTCTCCAGCTCATCACTTGTTGCACTTGCATTTGAGAAACGCCAAATCAGGTCACCGAATAAATAAATGACATCCACACTTCTCTCGACTCTGCTACAGGTTTCCATCACTTCCCGTCGCGTGAGAGGCTACGTGTTGGTTCGCGCCCTTCGTAGTAGACTTGTTAGTGTGCGCTGAGAAGTTAGTGCATCTTTTGTTTGTGTGTGCGCGTGTCCGTGTCCTAGTCACAACCTGAGATGGACGATGTAATCTATTCTTGGTTAAAATTCTCTGGCGACCCAACATTACACTCCCGATAAATAAATACATTATTCACAATAATGAGACGTGTAGTAATTCACAGTACTCAGCGGAGAAGAAGCAGGAGGGGAAAGGGGGGGGGGGGTAATATGGTACAATTGACTGATTCAGATACATATCGCTGTCAGTCGATGATACAAACACAGTGTGCCTCGTTATTTACACAGCCAGTACATTCCTATCCCACCGTAGCAGGCACAGTCGAGTAGTGATGACGTTTACAGGAGGAAGGGGGCGGGGCGAGGAGAGGGGGGCGGGGCACGGAGATGCCGGAGACCAACGGGTCATGTGACCGCAGCGCGGACGTCAATCACGATGTGCGCACGTCACTTTTAGTTGTGTACCCACGTGGCCTGCGCTGTTTTTGGGTTCACAGACGTCTCCGTGCTCAGCCTACCCCCCCAGTCGGGACACATTTCACGACACTAGCCGAGCAAGACAGAAGAAGAAAACAATCAGCATGACGGTAGCCGCGAGGGAAAGAAAAGGAGAGTGGGAAACTAAATAAATAAATAAGGAGGAACAGAAGGGGGGGTTGGTCGTGATGGAGCTGTTTTTTTGAGCGAAGGCTGGTCGCTTAGGAAGGAGGGGGGCAAGCGGACACAGGTGGAACACGCTCTTCACGTCATAGCCCTGGCCTGCGTTTCCCATAGATACACACACCGGCCGGCAAAACCAGCTCGCTGTTACCAGTACCAGTACAATGGCTGGTAAAGTCTGGATTTAGGTCACAGGTGGTCTAAATATTAGGTCGTTTCTGTGGACCACCCCACTTGCCCGCCTTTCTGTGTGTACCTATGGCTGTCGTACTGCCGACATCACGCGCGTCGTGCTAGAGAGACGCAGGTGACCGGAGCGCTGCGGTCTGAAATATCAGGCACATTTATTTTTTCCAACTCCCCCTTTGTTGGCGACCGTTCAAGTTTTGCTACGTAATATCTGGCAGCACCAATAAATTAACCTCCAAGGAAACCAGCGGCCCCCATTTTTTTCCTTTGTTTCAAATAATGGAAGGCAGATTTTACAAATCAAGAGAAATAACTACAGATAGAAAAAGAGATGTCCGTGGAAAGGCGCCATGGTATAGTACGATGAAATAAAGGAGTCTGTCCTTTTTTTCTGCCCCTTTTCTCCTCCCCATGAAAAAACATAACCAGCACTGAAGGTAGAAGAAAGCGATGAAATGTCAGCCGCTGCATGACTCTCGGGTCGTGGTCATCTGAGGAGGAGAGGCAGTGGGAAGCGCTTCAATAAGAGGAGGACATCAGAGAGAGCTTAGCTGGCATGCTGAAGGCTTTTTAAAATTTATTTTTATCTTTTGGAGCAGAAGGGTTGTTTCTTAGTAAATGTCTGATTTCGTAGAGGGGGCGGGGTTTCTTTTTGACTTGAAAGCCCTCGTGGGCCGTCAGAAGCTCTCGGGCTCCTCCAGGAGGCAGGGCTGGGTGGACAGAGGCACGAGGGCCGGGGACAGGCTCCGGAGGCCCACCGCGGTGCGGAAGCTCAGGTCCGGGGCGGGCAGCAAGGGCTTGAGGATGCTGACGAGGCAGAAGGCGGAGCCGCTGTTGGGGATGAAGTTGACCTTGTTGCGGTCGGGACACAGGAAGGGCGGGAGCGCCTGCAGGGGTTTGGGCCTGGAAGCACACGTGCAGGGACACATTTAGCCCCCACAACAACAAGCGTAACGATACAAGTGGTTACAAGAAAAAGTGCGTTGAAGATCTTCTACTCACATGGTCTCCTCGGACACTTTCACCTTCTCGCAGCCCTCTGGAGGCTCCCTCTTGAACATGTAGCTGTTGTTGGGTCTGGGGGAGGCGGCGTACTTGGGCAGCGGGGAGCAGGGGCCCAACTCTGTGGACAGGGCAGAGAAGGAGGGGGGTACTTGAGGTCAAAGGTCGCGGTGAGCAAACAGATCATGCTCGAGAAGACTTTGGCAGGGTGTACAATGTGTGGCGTGTGTTAGTCACCTTTGTCCTCATAGGGGCTGCCTCCACCCGTGTCGTTGAGGACGGTGAGGTAGGAGGGCGAGATGGAGTCGGGGCGGCTACTGCTGTTGCTGTGGTTACCACTCAGGCCGCCCCCCGAGGGGGTCTGCGTGTCGATGCTGCGGGTGCTGCTGCCGCGCTGCGGGGGAACCGGTGGGGGCGCGCGGTGCCCATCTGGGACATCCTGTGGCTGTCACACAAATGAGGTCACAATAACAACGTAGCACCGGGGGCGTAAAACCCGGACAGTGGTCGTAAAAAACGTTTTTATATTTCTCTCAGAACTCACCACGATGGTCTCGTCCTTGTCAGGCGTGTCCCGGATGATGATGCGTTCGATCTCCTGGTTGAGGCCCTCCACGCTGTTGCGGAAACGAGGGGCCGATGACTTGGAGATGGGGATGGGTATCAGGATGGTCTTGGGCATCGGCGACTGCAAAACACACACAAAGGCCCGGACAGTTCATATGGATTCTGCACCTGTTTACAGGTGAATGCAGTGAGACGGAAACACATAAATAGGTGCCTCATGTGTCTTATTGCTCCGCACACAGGATAAAAAACAGCTGCACTTGTAATACCAACATAGGTATCCATGAATCATAAATATATGACAAATTACAGCTCCATAACTTAACATAACTGACGTTTGACGAGCAACAATCAAAATCTTCGAATAATGCAAATGACAGGTTTCGTAAAGGGACGGGGAGCTCTTCATCTATTAACAAGCTCCTGCTAGCTGGCGGCTCTTTGTATCAGTTAATGAGCTTTTGTCAAAGCTGTCTCTATTGATTACCTGCGACTGGATGATGGTGTGACTGCCATTGAACGGGGACTTGCGGTCTTTATCCCTCCGATGGCGGCTGCTGCGTTTGCTGCGCTGGAGCTGCTGACGCAATTTGGCAATCTGGAAAGTGAAGGTTTAACAGACAGACGTATAGATGTAAACAGACGAGTGTAGAGGGGAAAAAGACTGTTTGTGTTTTTGGGCTGTAGATTCAGGAAAGAGACTGACCTCCTTGAGCTGGTCGGTGCTCCCACAGGAGGCCGAGCGTTTGTGAGAGCCCCTCCTCCTCTCATCTGCCCAGGCCCTGGGGGTCTGACACACACACACAGTATGGTAAGAGCTAAATATCAAACATACAAGCACAAGAACAGTCTGGTGGGGGAAAAAAAGACACATGTTGCCTTAAAGCAGAACGGAAACAACACCCGAGGCGGTTTAGAAGCGGACTGAGATAAAGACTGATCCTACAGCTTCTGTTTGACCCGAGTCAGTCTGATGATGCAACCATCTGCAATCCCTCTTAACCTCTTTGCATCGGGCAAACGTCTTGCAAGCATCCATTTTGGCTTTGCTTCAGGTTGCCATTGATGGAAACGTCAGTCCGTCTGTCTGACTGTCAAATAATTGCTCCAGACTGAATATTTTAGCAACTAGCAGATGATTGCTATGGAATTTTGGAAAGACATTCATTAGTCCTCTGACTTTTCATCTAGCGCCATCATCAGGGGAAGATCTTATTTATGAACAAATACCTGTACTCATATTCAGTGCTTATTGGAGTTGTTTGAATGCTAACACGCTAAATGCTAACCTGTTAAACATCAGGATGTTAGAATTGCAGTTGTGAGCATGTTAGCATGCTAATGTTAGCATTCAGTTTAAAGCACCCTGTGCCTAATTAGGAAATGCTAGCATGCTAACACACAAACATGCATTATATGTTATTTGTTTGAATTTAACCTGTGCATATGAAGAAGACTCATGCACCCCACACACACACACACACACACACAGACATTAACCCCCCCACAGCACTCACCTGCGTCGCTTTGTCCCTCATGTAGGGAGATTGCAGGTGCTGGCTGTCGTCCTGAGGCCGGGGACCTGTCAGGTGAGAGCCAGCGAGCGCGCCCTGCGAGGGCCACAGCTGGACGCGATGGCGGGAGACCGAGAGGAGAATGAGGAGCGGTGGGGCGCTCAGCGCGCGACGCCGGAGGACGCGGGGGAGAACCGCGGGAAGATGTGGGACGTTAAGGCCACGGGTAACGTCTGAAAGAGAGAGAGAGAGGAGGTGAGTCAGGTCTGCCGTGTCGATGTAAACAAGTTATTTGTCAACACATGGTAAACAAATCATCAACACACAGCTGGCCTGCGGGATTAGCTCGTGGCTGTCTGTCTAGGTTTGTGTGGGTGTGTGTGCATTTGTGTCTATGAGTGTGTGTGTGTTGCCAGATTGATGTTAATCCATTCTGTGCTGGGCAGAGCAGATATGCCCCCCCCCCCCCCCTCTGAGTCCCTACACAACCCCCTGGTTAATGCCATTAAAACAGCTTAAAGCAAGGGAGGAGGCACTGAGGGTGGCAGGTGTTGGCTTCTGCCCGACCGACTCGGATTCAGAGCTGCAGGAACATGTTTTTGCATGGGTGCACGGGTCCACTGACACCCATGGGCCCTTGCCCAGCGAATTCTAAATCCTTATTTCAGATTTGCATTGGAAAACAGACATGTATAAATCCATCCATACCTTTAAAAACCCTCATGTCAGCTAAGATTAGCCATATAAGCTACTGCTCATACCAGACCAAGTGAGGTCTACTTTAATTCAATGCAAAGCACCTTCCAGCATAGAGAGTGCATTTATTTATTTGTGTAGCATGGGTGCTCCCACTGAAAGGCGACATAACCCTGATAACAAACACGCTGCACATGCAGCATGTAGACACACGCACAAACACACAGCCGAGGAGCTAAATTTGGCGGGGGGGGGGGCCTTGACCAGCACACATCGCTGTTGCTAGGGAACGGGGCCGACTGATCTTCATTGACACTCATTCATTGTGTGCGTGTGTGTGTGTGTAAGTAAACAGGGGTTTGGGCATCAGAGGTCTTGCAGCAAACTGCTCAGCCGTCTTTAGTTCAGCAGCTTTTCCTGCACTCCTCTGCAATGTCCTGAAGGCTGACAGCAGCAGCAGCATTGGTAGTGTGCGTAGTAGTACTGTGTTACCTGGTAGTATTTCAGGTTTGTGGGGGTCCCTTTAAAACCAGATAAACTCCTAACACCAGACAGACCGTTATTGATCTGCCAAGAGCAAAAGTGGGGCAGTCAACTTGCACAGAAAGTAGGGATGTGCATCTACTATTCTCACCATTAATCGCATAAAAGCCCAAATTGACGCCCTTCAAATTGCTTATTTTGTTCAACCATATTTACAATACATCATAGTCGCCTGAGAAAACCAGCTAATATCTACTGAAAGAAGTCAGATGCTGTGTTTTTGTTTTTTTTAGTTGCTTTTGCTTAACAAATTAAAACGGTGGTTTAATTTCCTGTTGAGCGACTAATCAATTCATGGACTCTACTCTAGTTTACACAAATGCTTTTGCACACTGCCTTAACTCTGCAATTTGAATGTAATGGAAATACAAGTATATATATACATATATATATATATATATATTTAATTTTTTTTTTAAATATCACTTTTATTTTGAAAGATTGCTCCCTGAGGAATCACATGCACATGATAAAAGGTTATTTTGTTTACTGGGAGACTGGAGTGGGGGTGGGTGACTGGCCCCCACCCACATGATAGAATCACCATCATCAAAACATACGCCATGCTAGTCCAGACCTAACCTCCACATAACAGAGGATCGTCCATGGTGAGATTTAGATGTGCGCGTGAGGAGAAACCCCGCTCACCTGCAGAAACGTGATGGAGCCTCGCTGCCTGCAGAGGGGCATGGAGGCAGCAGCCCGGCCCCCTGTTGATATCCGCCGCTCGAAGGCGTCAAAGACGCGGTGGGAACCGTCGGTGCAGGCTACAAGTGAGGGAAAGGCCTCTTCGATATAAACACGCGGACATAGAAAAAGATGCTAAAAACGTCAGTCGTGGAGACGGTAGTGATACAGGAGGTGTCAAAATGGGCGTTGCTGTGCTTCGCACCCTGCCTCCTCCTCGTCGTCGCGGATGGATGTTTTTCTCCCCTCGGCTGATGCGGCACGACGGCTGGAGCGGCCACCGAAACGCCTCCTGGTCGAGGAAGAAAAGAAAAGAAAAGAGGAAGGTGCGCTGTGTCCCGAGGATGTCGGGAAAACAACGGAAAAAGAACAAGAGGGACAGAAAATACAGAAGGAAATAGATAGAAGAAGGCGGTGATGCTGGGCTAGCCTCGTTTGACACGATGGGAGAGGTACCAGTGTAAAGTGCGGGGAATGAACGCGGACACTTCCGGTCGTTGTTTTCAAAGTAAAAGCCTTTAAACATTTATTACAAAGGAGTTCACAGGTGTACCGCGAGTTTGATGGTTTGTGCTAACTTACTTGCAATGCAGTTTATCATCTGACATTACGAGTGATTTAAAGTGGGTCCATTTCCTGCTGTATTTTATGACTTTAAAGCCCTATCTTAATGTCAGACCGCCATCATTCACAGTGTTGTTTACGTGTTGTATCATTTTTAATTCATGTGTTTCACCCAATTACCACACAAACAAATCAAAGAAGCAAAGAGCAACTAGAGTGGGAGGGAAACAGAGGATGAATAGGACCAGTAGTAGCTTATTGTTAGCCACCTTGTGTACTACAAACAGAGATGGGCAGTATTTCTATTACTTGTATTTGAAATACTTATTTCAATTACTTTTGAGTATTTTGTAATTTGTATTTGACAGGGCCGATAAAAATCGAACGTAATTTGTAACAAAATACTTTAGAGTGGAGTAATTTTGTATTTAAAATACTGAAAGTACTTTCTCCACAAATCAAAAAACAGTTCACGAGTTCAGTCTTCAGATCTTCAAGTTCAACGGATTGTCTGTCAAGTTAAATATTGTATCTGAGTGTGACAGATATCAACTTGCTTGATGTATAATTTATGTCTGGGTCTGGCTACATAGCCTATTGTATCTACATGGTGATGGTTACAATATCAAGCTCGCGATCGATGATAACATGGTAATGATGCATGCTGTCTAGGCTAGTGCATAGCCAGTGTTTAGCAAGTTAACTTATCAGTCGAGTAGCTAGCTATATAGGAAGAGGGAGATTGGGAGCTTGTACATGATAACCTTATCAAGAGACGTCTGACCATCCAATCTTGCACTGTATTATAAGTTATGCTGTATCTTCTCAATGTGAATGTCATAATGCCATATCAATTACTGGCAGATAATATAGTTCACAGTTAGCCAGGCTATGACAGTAGATGTCCATTTGTTAAAAAATACATTAAATATCTAATTTATTTTATTTAAAAGGCATATTATGAAAGTATTCTTGTTTTATTACTTCATACATTTTACAGTTGGCCAGGTGGACAACATGTCTCAGCAAGATGATGTTCAAGAAGGACCATCAACAAGCACAGATGTGCTTAGTTACACTGACATGTCTGTGACTCTTCTTCCTTTTTGTGGGCTTCACCAGAGCTTTGTGTACATATAGCCCAAACCTGAATGCTCTGCTATACCAAATTGTGAGAAAGCGGAAAATCCAGGAAAAAGTATTTCCTATATTTTAAATACGAAATACATGTATTGTATGTTGTTGCATTTTCTGGCACCAGTATTTTGTATTTTATTTTGATACATTTATTTGAGGGGTATTTTGTATCAAAATACATTTTGATGTATCTTTGCCCATCTCTGACTACAAAACACCTAAAACGGTCTTAAATGCACACTGCAACACGTTTGCCATGTGACCGTAAGCCCCCTAAAATAATGTGGAAATCTTGTACTATTTGAAATATTCCAAACTAAAGGGTCAAAATGAAAAAACACTCCCCTCTACGTTTGACAAACTTTTATATTTTGAATGGAAGTCGGTCAACTTCCGGTGCGGTCCCGGCTGCCTCTCGCAGACTTGACGCTGCCGAAGGCGAGCTCTGACGTTCCCGCTCGTGCTGATGCTGCAGTTGCTAGGGCGCGTGGAGCAGACCGCGGCGGGTAGAAAGCGAGGTAAACAAGATGGGGAGAGGAAATGTCTCCCTCGTGTGTCGACTGTGGTAACTGATGGGAAGTCTGGGAGACGTGTTCTGCATGACGGGGTCCACATTTAATACATACATGTATGTTATGGAAAAACTAATATGGCTCCCGAAATAGCAACGCATGCAAGGGAGAGGTTTTAAAGGAATAATGCAACATATTGGAATAAATTAACTTCTTTATAAAATGACTACTGACATTTTTCCTGTTGCAGTACTTTCAGAACAAAAGCCCTGAAACCCAAATGAGATATGACCAAATATAACCAACGATTATTTCATACATTTATTGAGTTTTTTTTTTCTTCCATATTGACTTGAAAATGTTTACAGAACAGTACCGAGCAGATGCATAGCAATGGAGTCGAAGGCCGTGTCCGTTGAACGCAACAAAAAAAAAAACAGAATTCCATAAAAATGACGCAAATATCAATGCAGTACACATACATATGTTGGTTTTTTTCATACAAATTACAGATTACAAAAACATGACCTTTTCATATGCCCTGAAGCAGCGCCTGAAAATACAGAATGACGACATTTCAGCACGCCTGTACAGCGCTACGGCCCGACAAAATCGAATGCTCGTAAAAAGGAAAAACACGACACGTGCACACTCACACGCTTAGGAATCAGTCGTTCGGACATCGAGGGATGAGACGAGGAGAAGCAGAAATAATATCCAGCGTGCTTCGGTTTATTTTAGGTTAGTATATGGGTTTTCCGACAACGGTTCGAGGAGCAGAATGTGGGCTTTCTTAGTGTTCTGGTCTTTCAGTCGACTGACAGGCAGCTGAACAGAGTCCACAGTGAGGTCAGGCGATGGCGGGATGGGAGTCGGCCACTGTAATAGATCCCTCCGCAGGTTTGATTCCGGTGATTGTAGCGTTAAAATACCCCCCCCCCCCCAACGGAGTTTGAGCCATTCCTGGTGTTCATTGTGCAAGCAGAGGGAGTTCCATGAAAACCCACTTTGTTTCTTCCAGTCAGCTTGGGTTGATTGTGTTTGTGCCCCCCCCCCCCCCCCCGAAAAATAGTCGAGATTGTCAATTGTTTTTTTCTGCTCTAGAGTCAGGTGTGTGTCGATTGTGACAATTCATAAGTGCAACAGAGATTAACATTTTAAAAAAAACGACGGGATAAAAACAAAACATTGAAAGCGTTCTAAAAGCTAAATCCTATTGCACAATTAAAAAGGACACAAAAAAAATCGATACACTGGCAAAATAAAATTGGTATTGCATACAAATAAAGATGAGAGCAGTTTGTTCCGTCTTTTAAGACAGTCGATGCTTTTTACCGAGCACGCTCCCGAAACACCGCTCGATGCAGCGAACGAGAGCGCTGAAAGTGTTGATTGTTTTGTCGTCGCCTTTTATTTTTCAATTAATTTTTTCAGTTTAGAGACCACTTATTGTCGTGGTCGCAACAGACGGGACTTTTCTAAACACTGATTTTAGTCGGTTCAAAGTGCACACAGAAACAAAGGAATCAGGACGAAACGTGGTAGAAAAAACAATAAACGGACAAAAGGAGAGATTCATAAAACGCGTAAACAGAAGCGGATGAGAGTGCTGCATAGCTGGATTCCATTTAAAGCAATGCCATCATCAGAAAGACACAGGAGTGAGACGGACCTAATTAATGTCCACGATCAGACTCAGACTGATTGTTCACGAGACGCTCCGGAGCTTCCTCCTGCTGATTGAGAGCAGGGCGCTCAGCAGACACAAACCAAACGCTCTCTGGTTGTTGTTGTTGTTATTATTATTATATTTTTTTTTTCAGTCTTGTCAGAGAGCCCGCGTTTCACACGTGCGTGTCGCTGGGCTCGCTGGCCAAGCTGCCCCCCCGCAGGTAGATGGCCGAACTGGACTTGGGCCGGCTCTGGCTGTGCACCTGGCCGCGGGACGACCCGTTGTTGTTGTTGTTGACCTCCGGCCCCCTGGCGTCCGTGGAGATGACCCACGTGGTGGGCCGCCACTTCTTCAGGGAATACGGCGTCTTGACGCGCTTCTTGATCTTCTCGCCGCCCGGCCCCAAGGCCCCCTCCGGCTGGACCAAGCCCTCCCCTGGAAGACAGGAAGGGGACACTGATCAGTCCCTGGAGCTTTCTACATGAAAACATATTCAATACCTGTGTGTTTAGCGTTTCTATTCATTTAAAGGGACCTCCGGGCAATTCAGTATTACACTTTAATCAAGTTGGAGAAATGTCATCAAAATAAAAAAAAGGTGGACGCAGCAGATATCCTGACCTTTTAGTTGATCCTACATTTCCCACAATGCAACCTGTCATTAGTGTAGCGTCATTAGTTGGTAAATGCCCAATTCTTTCTAACTCCTAGCCCCAGTATGTAACTCTGTTGTCTCCACTCCCAAGATGAGATAAATCCGATGACATCACTATGTTATGATGACATCATGGTTTATTGTCACAGGCCACATGACGGGCAAACTGCTCTCCGCGTGTACATCGATGTATTCAACAATTTATAATAATCTAATGTAATGCACCTAAATAAATAGTCAGTCACCTCGTGAGGCCAGGTCCTGGGTGGTGAAGGACAGGTCCAGGGAGTTGGGTCTCTCAGGCCGGCGGGCTCTGGGCTGCCTGAGCAGGGCCTCCCCTCTCATGGTGGCCGGAGCGTCCCGCTGGGGGGCGGCGCCACCGGACCCCGAGCTCTCTCCAGGGGGCCCCGTGGTCTCCCTGCTCCCTCCCTCCCCGCTCCCCCCCTCCTCCCCCCCGTCGCTCTCTCCTCCGCTCTCCCCGTCCCCCCTGCCGTGGCCAGTGTTGCTGTTGTTGTTGTTCGTGTTGGGCCGGGCCGAGCGGAGGGCCGCGACGCTCGGCGCCGCCTCCCTCGGGTCGGGCTGCTCCCGCTCGCGGCTCAGGAGCGGCTCGTGCTCGTCGGGGCTGGCTGTGATGACGCCGAGGCTCAGGCGGCCATTTCCGGACCCGCTCTGAGTTACGCCGGACCCTCCAAAACCCGTCGCCCCGCCTGCGACCATGGCCGAGACCCCGGCGCTGGCGTGACCGTTAGCGGCGCCGTTGGCGTGCACGTCGCGCAGAGCGGGTGTGTTGTTTGTGCTCGCGCCCCGATGAGCCTCCGCCGCTGCGTTGGTGCCCGTCACAGCACCAATGTTCATCTTTGAGCCCTCCACCTGCCGCAGGTTGGACTTCCCCGAGCGTCCGAACTTGAACCTGAGTGAGGACGACGACTCCTTCTTGGTGGGCTTGGTGCGCAGGGGCAGACTGGACGGCCTCTTGGGCAAGTTCTGCTGCTTGGGCAGGGGGAAGATGGCGGCGGGCATCGGGGCGGCCGGCTCCGACGTGCCCGCGGCCTCACTCGCCATCTTGATGAGCGGGTAGAGGAGGCTGGAGCTACCAGGGCTCAGGGGATCCGGGGAGCAGAACTGCTTCTGCGAGTGCTCCATCAGGTTCTCGTCCGAGCTCTCCTTCAGGTTCTTGTCGACCTCCTTCGGGTCAAGCTTGGTGGTTTCCAGGTCCTCCTGGGTCAGGTGGAGGCAGACGGGGACCGTGGCGGACCCTGTGGTGCCCTCGGAGTCGGAGATGATAGTGGTGGTGGTGGTGGTGGAGGCTGAGGGGCTGCCTCTGAACCCCGCGCTGGTGCTGCTGCCCTCCGGGCTGGGCAGACGGGCGTTGGCTTGCTGCTGGCGCTCCTGATTGATGGAGTTCCTGTTCCTCTCTCCGGTCCCGGCCCCGGCGCGACCGCTCACCGAGCCGGTGGTGTCGGCCTGCGCGTTCTTGGCAACGCCCTCGTTCTCCTCGATGTAAGTGGACGTCTGGTCTGTGTACGGGCCCGACTTCGGCGTCATGCGATTTCTGGCGGGACACACGGAGAGGCAAAAAAAAAAAAAAAACACACGTCAAGGACGACATTTGAAATGAGCAGCGCGACGATAGAGGTCTTCCTGCGTTCACGCATACCTCTCGTTGTGCAGCGTGGTGGACATGGGGTTGAGCGTAGGGCTGACCGACTTGGAGCGGTCCCATATGAGGAGCAGCTCCGCCAGACGCTCCTCGGCACACTGGGCCGTGAGTCGGGCCTCTGCGTCCTGGTCCCAACAGTCCTCCATCGTCTCTTTCAGAGAGCGGACCGCCTGGAGGAGAAGACACGGTTTTGATATTCAACAATACGAGCAATATGAACACTCGCTAGAGAAACATCGCCTGGATTCTGGATTCTGGAATACACACACAGTTCTCCGAGAAGGTCATTTCACACACACCAACGTACCAAACTGTTCTCTTTCCAGGCCTCTGGGAATTTGGGCCGCTGCTTCTCCCTGGACACCAGGACCTGCATGTCCTCAAACGTGGGGTGGTTCCCTGCCTCCGCCTGGAAGGCCATCTGGTACTCTGGCACCGACTCTCCTGGAGGTAAGGGGCGAGGAAGGACGCGTCTTACATATTTTTCACGGGGCAGAAATATTCATTATGGTTGTGCATTTCGCCATCTGCTTCCCAGATAAGATGAATGCGTATTTAATGGCTTTGTGCGGTCTGCAGCGTGGGAGGAGCTTGTGCTGTTGGTGAAGACGATGGAAGGAAAAATTAAAAAAACTACAAGCATGTGTGTCCGTGTCTCACCAGGGAAGAGGTCAGTGCATCTCATGAAGCTCTCCCAGTAGATCAGGCCCAGGGAGTACATGTCCACCTGCTTCAGCGCCGACTCGCAGTCCCTCAGGTTCACCGCCCCCTCCAGGACCTCCGGGGCCATGTAGCGGATCGTCCCCACCTGGCAGACGGAGTGAAAAGCAGGGTGAGTCACGGCGAAAAGAGGCGAGACGGGGAAGACGTAGATCCTAAAGCTGCCGAACGCTCACCTCGCTTATGGCGGTGTTCTCCTCCTCGCCGTTACGTGCCGGTTTGTGCCCCGTCAGCTTCATGGACAGGCCGAAATCGATGATGACGCACGTGCCGTCGGCCTTGACGAGGACGTTCCGGCTGTTCAGGTCCCTGTGGGAGACCGCCGGCTTGTACAGGTCTTGATGGGAGATGGCAAAGAGAGGATGAGGAGAAGACAAAATGGAATGGGGCTAATTTATCTTTCATTAAAACGTGTAAACCGGCACAGCGCTCCCAAAAAAGCGCTTCAAAAGACGGGCATGTTTTTTTTGGTGGTATTTGCAAACAGCCAGCAAATCCCTTCACACAGCTTTCCATTCCACTCATTGCTCATTGTTCGCCGCAGCAAGCTGCGCTGTCGACAGACAGCTAAAACCCTTTAATCTAATCTACAACAATGGGATTAAGACCCGATCACAGTGGCCTCTCCGCCTGCAGTGTGTTGCCGTCCAGCAGAGGGCGCAGTGAGGGGCCGGCTGGAAGTCCCGGCTGGAAGTCCCGGCAGTTACCACAGTTATCTGCTGGAGAAGGGGGAGGGATGGGGGAGGGAAGGGGGAGGGAAGGGGGAGGGATGGGGGCGGGATGGCGACTGTACCGAAGCCCGAGGGATTCTCGCTGTTTCGCAACCGCGCACAAGCGCTTCCGTCGCTCCTCCGCTGTGCTGACTTGCAGAAAAGTTGTCACGCGCTCGCACAAACAGAATCCCTTCTACTGCTCTCCTTATCTGCGCCGATGAAGAGGGAGGAGGTGCATTCTCGCGGCTCAAAGGCGTAGTTCAATTGTCACTTCTGCCTCCTGAGACTGATTTATTAATTTTTTTGTTTTACACTCTCTAGCTTGAGGCCACTCTATAAATAACCTTGGCTGGGCCGTGCACACCGTGTGTACGTGCGTCAAAATGCAGGGATGCAGAGCGCTCCAAGCCAAACAGAGCCACGTGGAGCTGCAGGGTGCGGGTTGTAAGAGGGCTCAACACACACACACACAGACACACACACACTAAAGCCTTTTGAAAATTATCTAAACTAACAGGGCTACATACACTGAAAGCTTTCCCGTTTTCCACCACGATTCTTCGGATGTGTTTCAGGAACAGCCTTGGAGCTTGAGTAAACTGTGAGCAGTTATGTAATTAACTGTGACGTGTGTGTGTGTGTGTGTGTGTGTGTGTGTGTGTGTGTGTGTGTGTGTGTGTGTGTGTGTGTGTGTGTGGCCTCCAGCTCACCTCCTTTGAAGAGCTCCGTGTGCAGGTAAGCCAGGCCGCGGGTGACGGAGTGAGCGAGCCGGCAGCTGTTGACCCAGTCGTTGGTTTGAACGCCCAGGTAGCGACTCAGAGAGCCCTAGAGGAGGGGGGGGGGGGGGGGGGGGGGGGGTGTAATACAGAGGAAAACAACGGATAAGAAGAGGGGGTAAAAACTAAATTATAAAAATGCTGTTTGCCACTTGAAACAGCGTGATTTGAAAGGTGGAGGAGTTAATAAAATGTATGAATGTAGCTCAGAGGGCACCAGTAGAGGGGCGACTGTCTAGCTAGCTCAGCGGAACCTTTTTTTTCCTCAAGGATCCCTAAACTGATACACATTTGGCGACGGACCCCCATTTGACATGATCTTGCTTCACGGACCTCCATCTAAAAATTATTTTGGTTGTTAGATTTGATTAACGGATGTTTTGATGTCGTTTTTCTGTTGTTGAAACAAAACCGAAGCGTAAACGTGTGACATTCCATTGAAAATTAATTTGTTATTTTAAAATCTTGCCCCGAATAAACCGTTTGCTCAAACCAGATCCTGTAACAAGCATTACAACCTTGTGCTTTCACCTCCCCTTGGAGATTCACAACAAAACTAAATGTAAGAATATTTTATCACCACCCAATAATGGCCTTGCAGAGCCATGAGATATTTGCAAGCGGAAAGGAATTCTGATTAAAGAATCCGGTGTAAATGCGACGATTATGAGGAATATGGAGACACCAGACAGGATTCTGTACATGATTCATTTCCTTCCTCAATCATCTCCGTCAGCCTTGATGAATCCATGATCGGCCCCGACACACACACACACACACACACGCACACACCTTTCCTCTCAACAATCAATCACAAAGGCAATGCCCACATCCGCTGCTGAAGAAAATCACATTAAATCGGTTCGTTTTAATGAGATCATCATTTATTTGGATGCATTATGTGTCTCGGTCTCCTGTCCTGGCCTGCACCGCGTTTCCATGACAATGCGCATTAGCGCAATGGTCGCGATGCACAATAGGCTCCGTTCATAGGCTGACTCGGGGTCAGCTGACTTGTGATTATGATGCTTCAGGCTTGGACAGCAAATTGATTGGGTATAAAGTAAAGAACATTTATGGTGGAGTTCCTGTCTTGATGTTGAACACACACACACACACACACACACACACACACACACACACTCGACCCCCCCACACACGACTCACATGTGGGTAGTATTCCATGACCAGCAGGTACTCCGTGCGTCCCTCTGGGCCCGTCCGCTCGTCGGCGGCCACAAAGCGGGCGATGTTGTCGTGCTCCAGCAGCGGCAGCCGGTAGATGGAGCACTCGTTGAGGAAGTTCTGCCGGTTGGCGGCGGTGAACACCTTCACGGCCACAGGCCCCTCGTCCAGAGAGCCGCCGTAGACGGCGCCGTATCTACCGCGTCCGATCAGCTGGTGGGGATATGTATTTATGGATCTTTATTTCTCTCGTCTGACAAAAAAAAACTGTGTGAATGAAATAATTGTTTTGTTTGTGCCGTTTACAGAAAGTTTACATTGGATGACAAATACAAAGACGCTAAAAAAAAATAATAAAAAAAATAAAAAACAACGCACAAGGAGCAGCCGCGCAAATAAAGACAGACAGACAGAAGGCAGATTGTAAAAAAACAAAGTTAAAGGCCAACAGCGGGTCAAACGGTTAGAAATGGCCTCAAGTCAGTACCACATCTTCTAATTAGTGTCCTGAATTAGCAGGAACACACTGTGGCATTGAGGTCTAAACATTCTGCCTGAGAAAGGACTACCGGTAAACATATTTATCTCTGGCTATAAAGTATAAAGCAGGAGACTATTTTGTCTTTGAAAGACTCTTCCCCCCCCCCCCCCCCCCGCAATGAGTTAGACGTGAAAGAACGAGTGCCTGCATTTGATAAGGCACAAGGACAGCGCTCTGAATTCAACTCCTGCCTGAAGAGATAGCGCGCTCTCTCTCTCGCTCGGCTCTGAAATCCACTGAATAGATGTCGAAAGAGAGAGAGAAGAGAAAACAAACATTTCTCCCAGTTGGATAACAAACTTGCAGAGACTTGAAACCTGCTTGAGACAGAGCTCTCAGTCTTTGGTTCTGGTTTGGACAGTTATGTAGGTTTACCAGAAGTCTACTAAACAAGTCAACTTTGACTTGGTTTCCCACGGGACAAGAACAGCGGTTTCCTGGGTGAAAGTCTTTTTACCCAACCACCAGTAATCTTCCTATCAGCTTCCACCAGCCGAATAAGCTCGTGAGCAGCATTGAAATTGCCTCGTGTTCCTTTTGGGAATGCGTGTTTCAAATGGAGAAATCATGATATTCTGAGAAAAGTTTAATTGGGCTAAAGTTACATCCGTCATCGCTCCGTCTCCTCCGCTCGCCTTTTAATCCCTTCGCCCTGCTTATGTCATTGTGTCTGAATATCATCCAGACGCCATTGACTTCCTATCACAATATGAGCTCTCCCACATCAGGTTGTCGGGATCCTGTGTCAGTGCAAGTCTTAAAAAAAGAAGAAGAAAAAAAAATCCTATTTTTGTGCGACCTGAATGCGTCCTGCCGTGATCGGATGATAAAAGGTCACATTGGAAACGACAAAACGTAACCGTAGACCGTATTTTGGCCTCTATGCCGTTGGTTTCTCTTCCTAACTCTTGTTCCCACACACACACACACACACACACGCGTCAGCATGGCGCTGTAACGTTGGAGCCCGATTAGACACAAAGATGGAGGTAGAGCGGCGAACAGAGAACACAATGTGGGCGCGTACCTCCAGCAGTTTGAGATTATCTAGATCCAGAGAGCTCTCAGAGCAGGCGGCCTCCATCATATTCAGGTTGTGAAGGCCTTGCTTACCATCTCCTGTTCACACACACACACACACACACACACACAGAGTTCAGGAAATGTGAAAAACATGGGGACGCATTCAAAGAAGAGATCATGTCTGATTCATTTTCATAAAACGTATTAAAATTCTCCAGAGGAAAAAAGAAGCCTTTAAACAGCCTTGAATGGTTCCCATGGTAACTCACTGCGCATCATGCGGTAAGCGAAGAAGGCTGCGACGACAACCACGGCCAGCACGGAGACGGTTGCCAGGGCGATGATTATTGTCTCTTCGTGGCGCAGTGGGCGGTCTACAAGGAGAGAGGGGGGACGACACACAGACATCAAAAACAGAAAGTACACGTTAAAGTGTAACACCTGTGTGTGGGAACCTTTGATTAGTGAGGGGGGCCGTGTGCAACAGCTGAGTGACCAGTTTATTAGGTGCACCTGTACAATGGATGCAATCCAGTGTGTTAGATCCGGGGGTTTTCCTTGGCCCGATACGGGGCTACTTATTGACTCAGCTCTCCATTAAAAGATTGGCAAGCTGGTGTTCTTGCGAGGAACTCGCCTGGCTCTGCTAACCACCGTTACTCCTGACGTCTTCCCTGCTTCCTCCGGTAAACACGCACTCGGCCGAGGGGCCACCCTGGCCCCGGGCGCACCTACCTGTCGCGTCAGTTATGGTAGCTTCCTCTTTTGGATCCGTGCTCCGTGCTCTCTCTCCATTTCAGTACTTTCACACTCACACAGTCTGCACTTTTACTCAGATACACCTATCATTATTATCATCAGGTTGACATTTGTTAAAATCCCTTTATATTTGTTATGTAATACCTGCTTGCTTTAAAATAATTATTTGATTTCATCTGTTAACTCTTAATTCTACGCTTTGTGTCCCTTTAACCTAATTTACAGGCCTACCGAACTCAACTCTTTTTGACAAGTGCAACAGACCGGAAGGTGTGCACACAATATGTTGTCAAGTTCTTTTGTTTTTCCTTCCCAAACACAGGCCTACATGCACACAAACGTTGAAATGTCTCGGGTACGCGAGCGTGTGCAAGCTGCATCGGACCATAAGCACCACAACAACCTGAACACGCCGCTAGTCTGCTGCAGAAACACACTCTGCATCCATTACAGCCGCCGACACACGCGCTGACACCCGCTTTATCAACAATTGATGACTCGGAGAGCCTGAGGGCGGCTTCGACTGACGCGGCAGCATGAACGCGTGGGGGTTGGCCCAAAGAATCGCTTTCAAGTCTACATTTTAAAAAAGGTGCAATGTGTGAGATGTGTCCAGAATCTCAGTTTAAAACATTAAAAAAAAAAATAAGTAGCTCAAATTAACTCAGCTGCAGCATAAAAGTAATGCAATAATAATTATAATCTGATTCCAGAACATATTCTGTATTTTAAGTATATTTTGACGTGAACACTGGACTTGCTTTACTGAGGTAAAACATCTTCTACTTCTCACACCCTCCAGCCCCGAGCGACGTCATCCGAGCTTCTTGGCTTACGATCACTACTTCTAATAAAACTGGCACGAATCTGCCCAGACATGTCAGGAGTTGACAGAGCAGAAACAAAGACCGGATTTAAAGTTACAACACAAAAGCAATCAATCAATCAAACCGTCTTCCGACGCTAAATGTGACACGTTTTCCCTCGACTTCCTGCTGCCGTTGTCTCGTCATCGGCGGGGACACGCCCGCAGACGGAGCAGACGCCGTGTAATCCGAGGAATGCGGAGAGACGACATAGACGAGAGAGAGCGTGCGTTTGTGTTTATGTGTGGGCAGGAGAGACGATGAGCCGCAGCCATCAACCCGCCCCCTCATCCTGCCACACACATTGCTTTCATTCACAGCTGAACAAGTAACAACACATGTGTTCGCTTTGTTCGACACCTTACTGAGCTGTGAGGGCTGTATGACGGAGCAGAGGGGGAGGAAGAGAGAGAGAGTAGGTGTTTCAGGGCCGTGTGGGCCTCGATTCGTGTTTCTCCCGTTCTTCTCCGCGTGAGTCATATTTCCTTCATTCTTTTCCCCTTCGCCCGATTGCGTAAGACATGACTGCCTCGGCTGTGACCTCTCTAAAGATTGACCCCTGAGTCACTTCAGCCGCATAAAAAGGGACAGCGTGAAGAAGCATTAAGACTAGAAAGGCATCCTTTGGCTACAAGTTAAAGGGAACGGACTACAGCACCATTGGATTGGGTTGATGGTTGCAGGTGTGCGTGAATGATCTTACAGGGGGTTTGCGCCGTGGTGGGACTGGGCGGTGGGAAGTCCTCTGTGAAGTTGACGTTGCACATGTCGCTGCCGCAGCAGCAGAAGTGGTACGTCCCGTTCTGGATCTGTGGTGGGAAGTTGGTCACCACGCAGCGGTCGTCTCGGCAGCCCTGGTGGTCGCCCAGGTGAGTCCAGCAGCCTGGCAGAGAGAGAGAGGTGACGGGTTATGATTCTCTAAAAAAACCAATAGAAGTGTGAAAGAAAACTCGCATTTTAAACCTCTAGTCGTACCTTGTTTGACCAGCCGCACTTCGCCCGGAAGACTTTTCTCCCACAGGCCGAAGCAGTGGCTGCCCTTGACACATCGGATGGTGGTGTTCTCCGGGGAGACGCGGCCTTCGCCCGCCGCCACTCGATCCACCTCCCACTGCTGCTGCTGGTCGGTGAAGGCGCACTCCCTCTCCTCGCCCTGCGCCGCTGCGGGGAGACAAGAGCAGTTGGATCCAAGTGGGACAGAACTTTCGAGCGAAACACAGCCGAGCTCTGCTGGGTTGCAACAAAGCGAATGAAAGAGAGTTCAAATTCCAAAAAGGCAGTTTGTGTTCATGAGCAAGTGTGGTAAGGAGAACGATAAAGGCGACGCAACAGCTTCATTAACTCATGCCATGTCTCCATGCCATGTCTCATTGCACTGAAGCAACAACGCTTTGAATATGCGCGTTCATTTCTAATCACACAGCATCTTTCTATAAAGGAGTCTGAAAGGAGAATTCACAACTAAAGAACGGCCGTCGGGCTTTGTGAGAGGCAGCAGTCTTTACAGGGAAGGATCATCAACAGAAATACCTATTTAATCATATGTTATGCAAACACACGCAGACGCTCAGAGAAAAAGAAGAACCCGAGGACCAGCCTTATAGAAAATATAATCAAAAACAGCAAGACGACCGTGAACACGGTGCAATGAAAAAGAAATGAGATGGATGTTGAGCCAATGTCTGACTTAGGGCTGCAACTAACGATTATTTTAATAATCGATTCATCGGGTGATTATTTTTTCGATTAATCGGATAAAGAAAATCTAAAAAGCATTCATTTCCAACCCTTTATTCAAAAACAGAACTGATCTTCAGAAAGTGCACAAACAGGTTGCTGCTTGAACATCCCTGAGCTGTTAAAGTAACAATTAAAAAACAAAAAAAACAAATGGACTAACACAAAAAACATACATGTGAACAAAAATATGTATATTTTAGTTTTAAGGGACCTGAGCTGTCAAAACAATAAATAATTTATAAAAAATAAAGAAAAATACAAATCAGAAAACAGGATTTGTTTGAACGTCAGAACTTGTTCTCTACACTACACGCACACACTGAATCATCACGTGGTGCTCCCGTGCCATATCATGTCGCTTTTGCATATCTTGCAATGAACACACTTTTTCAATTTATTAAGTGTGAAACGCTCCCACACCTTGGACCACTTAGGTCGTACTGATTTCTCTGCCTCCGCCATGTTTCAGAACAACGTTACGGGTCCGATGCTCTTTCCTCTGTTGTAAATTGTTTACTTTTATTGTGAAGAGCATGAAAACGGAAGTGCTGTTACTGTGAAGAGACAGGAAGTAGGATGATACGTGCTTATTCACGGCAACAATGATAAGGATAAGTGAAAAGCTAACGTACATGTCGGGTGCAAGAGTCTGTTCACTGTAAGTTGTTAAACTGCAGTTTTCAGGAAGGAAAGTGTTCCGTTCAAAACCAGACGTGTCTTGGTCGTCATCAGAAGCTCCACTTCACAACAACTGCTGTGCTCCGCTCTGTTTTTCCTTTTTTTTTCTCCCTCAAACATCTCCGTGATTTATTGAGTGGCGTAATAATCGCGCGACAACGAATAGATAATGAAATTTGATAATGGATAATGAAAACTATTTCAACAATCGACTATTCGTTGTTGCAGCCCTAGTCTGACTGTGTGTTTGTGTACACAGCCTGCGTTTCGGGTCATTTCAGATGAGGGAAACACAACGTGAAAGTTTGTTTCCCTCACTCCCAGTTCCTCCCTTTCCTTCATCCGGAAAGGGGGGGTGGTGGTGGTGGGGGGGGGGGGGTGGAGTGTTGTGGAGGGGGGAGGGTGACTGTGCCCTGCCGAAGGTCAAGCTAGCCTGTGTGGGCAGAGGGTGATGCGATGGAGCGGTGGCTCGGCCGGGCACGGCGCCAGCTTCCCTCCTCCGATAAAGCTATCAACCCCGGGCCTACTGTGGGCCTCGGCTGCCCTCGACCCGTGGGCCTTTGCTGCCTACTGTTCAGTGGGACTGACTTTGCCTCCGGAGGGGAGCGCGCTGTGTGCATGCAGAGTGGTAAAAGAGTTCAAACTACAGATTAAGTATGTGGAGGAATTTTCTTTTTTTTTGACGAGAAAACGACGGCACCGCCAGGGTTAGATTCATGCAATAAACAATTATCATACGTCTTATCTTGTACTGCACATGTTCTCACAAAGGCAATGAAAAAAATATGTGTGGGGATTGTTTACAGCAAAGTCAAAGGCTTTAACAATATTATCTGGGTTTTCAAAGTGTGGTTAAGAGGGACAACGCACTTTCCTCGACTGTGACACTCAATCTCTTGTAGAAGCCTCAACAATGAGCGTTTCTACCTCAGCTACACGCTTCCTTTCTAATTATCCAGACCCAGAAGTGGAGGAGAGAGGGGCTGTGGAGGTGAGGAACATAAAGGAACAATTGGAGGAAGTGCAGAGCCGGAGACAACACCCAAAGACAGCCAGACACACGGACTGACCTTGCACGCCAGGATCGGAGAACAGAACAGAAGTAACTCCCGTCTTTCTCCCAAAGCTGGCTAGATACTGTATGCCGACATGAATTATTAATACTTTCACTACAATTCAAGGCTATGAAATGAAAAACCCCGAAATGATACTTGGTCTACGAAGAGGCTCTTGGGCATGAAGAAAACTGAAACCGCAGATAAAAGGCTTATCGTCTTGAGTTCTAGCTAGAAATTGATTTGGGGTTTTCATTCAAGTGCGATTGATATTTGTTCCCTTCATTGCCACGAGGACAAACGGTTGATTTTCATAAATTTGTGTTGTATTAATACAAAGCAATGCCTCCGTATAAACACAACTAATTATGTAAATCACGTACCCTGATGATAATAGCTAATTGGTTCATTGCCTACATACAAGTGTGCACAGGCTGCTTCTTTACGGTAATTACCATTTCCCCCAGATCTTTAAACAAAAAGGGGCTCAGAAATATATGTATTGGATTTAGTAGCTGAAAACAACGCCGTCCCATTGTCCAGGGGCTGACAGTGATGCGTTCAGGGGACACACGCTATTTTCTTTTCCTGATAATGCTACATTGCTAGCAACAAATCTGTGTCCGCAGATGGAGAGCTCGTTAACTAGCTAGCTGTTAGCAGCCGGTAAGCAGCGCACGGCTGCCGTCGAATTCCATTATGATGCGTTCAGGCTCTATTCAATTAAGATTGATGACTAACTAGCAGGCAAACTCTAACGTGTTGTCATGATGTGTTCAAATGTAATCTTGTAAAATGTGGTTTTTGGGGAGAAACTTGTTTGATGTTTTCACAGCAATATAAAATAGATATAGGCAGTTGCAACCGGGCCTTGCTCATTTGCAGTCTGAGCCACGGCAGCACTGCTGTCGTCACGTTTCATTCGTTTGTCTGCCACTCCGCTCGTTGGCCGTTCGACAAAAAAAAAATGCCGTCTCTCTTGCGAGCGTTTCTGGTTGGATGCCAATCTCTTGTGTTTATCTCTGATTGGCCGTGGTGGGCCTCCGTCCCTGGTTCTGCTCCACGGAGCTGGCTGTGCGATCTTGGCTTCCGCTGCAGGATTTTGGATTGTGGGTCAGAGTCTGCAGGCAAGGCCAGTGAAGCGAAGCAGATGAGAGAGGGACAGAGAGGGGGGAGAGAGAGGGTAGTCATATCAAAAGGCTTCGGAGTAGTTTTCTGCTCCGAGCCTGTTCATTGGATGATGGCGGGCACTGCTGAGTGTTTACCCATGGCCCAGTTATTTGCTAATCTCTCCCCCCCTGTAAACCTCCTCCCCCAATTGGCCTTGGGTGCACTCTCCCACCCCCAGTCTTCCCCCTTCCCCTCAGCCCTCGCTGCTAAAAAACAACAGCGATCTAATCTGGCTCTCTCCTTCCTCGCTGCCAAGGCCCATCGGAGAGACGCGAGACACGGCGGTCCAAGACTTGATTAAAAGTCACCGAGTGTTTTCTCTCCCCGCGACGGGTTCCGAGTTCACGTCCAAGAGTGGAGGCAGGAACACGGGAGGGAGGGGGGGGGGGGGGAGATGAAACGTGCCCAGTGCACACGCCATCTCCCCTGCAGACACGCGTGCACACAGCCACCGAACGAGCCGTGCTCTCTTGTGATGGGGGAGAACTGGCACCACGTTGCCATGTAGAGACGTTTACTTTTGCCAACCAGCCTTAAATATCGTGGTGCAAAGCGGCACGCACGTGGCGGCCGTCAGAGGCACGTGGCAGCCCTAATCGTACCTGCTGCTTGTGTTCGGGTGCGCGCTTGTTTCTGAGGTCGGATGGACAGCTCTTGGTAGTCTTTGCTGACATCCCCAATTTTCAAAGTCTCCCGGTTGAGTTTAAAGACGTGTGTGGGGGGCTGAGTGGGCTTTAATCTGTCCCATCTGTTGCCACGGGACCCCCCCCCCCCCCCTCAAAAACACCAACACTCAGTCTGGGTCTGTCTGAGTCTGGTACAGTTCTGCTAATCCTGGGGTTTACACTGCCCCTCAAAGCTTAGAGGCCTCCATTATTGACCATGATGCATTTATCCCAAATATACACCCTCCCCTCCTTTTATACCTTAACTTTCCCGAATATGTGATGAAAACAGATGACAGAGCGAGGTTGTGTTTACCATCACACCACAGGGGGGTGGGGGCATAATCTCAGATTATTTATGCGCAAGCAAAAGTTTGGTTTCGGGCTGCGTCTCAATTTGGTCTTTGTTTATGACGTCTCTTCCTCGTTGACTCAATGAACAGCCGCTGCTACATACTAGCTTGACAAGCTGCAGCCTGCGGTTGTCTGGTATGACGGGGCTTCACCTGTTCTGTGAGAGCAGACAGGTGCTGTGAGCTAACACCTCCTATTGTCCGTATGAGGAAACTCAATACATTTCCGTTAGCGATAGCTCCGCAGTGACCGTGCTGTCCACTGGCTGCTGACAGCTGACGTTGACTCGCTTTCCTCCTGTCGATTTCGACACAGATTCATTGTTCACCATGTAGCATTATCAGGGAAGAAACAGCCCATCCGGATTTTAGAGATTGTTAATCTCAAGCCCTACCAGTACCTATGGAACCTGCGGTGCTGTAAGAAAAAAATGTTGACCCCTAAAACTAAATATCACCTTGCATCTGTTATTCACTGTAGAAATTCAGACTCTTTATCCTGCTGCATAATATGTTGAAGCACCCTGACTAAAACCTGAATGAAAGCTTCTTACCATGAAAATACATAAGCAAAGAAAAAAAACTAACCAAACAGCTCATCCATACTCTGAGCAACATTTTTTGCGCGCTCCAGACTTATTGTCTCTGCCGGTTAAGGAAAGAAGGCTTTCGTGTTAATCATAGGCTGTCACTATGAGTTACCATCTCAAGGCTGCACCTTTTGTCTTCTAAAACATCCACTAATTTCTCCGTTTTGCCAAAGCAGAAGCCCGGCTGAACACTGTCTTATTGTATCCCGCTTTGCTTTTTTGCCTCTGCTCACAACTCAAACCGAGGTACTAAGAGAGACGGACATTGATTTTTTTCCCCATCTAATAGAGTACAAGCCTCGCTGTATTAGAGACCAAGTGCCTCTCTTCTTCCCCTCCCATTTCCAGCATCGGTTGGTCTGGTTCTAGCTGCAGTTCGTGTCATTTTATCTCATGAAGAAAAGATGCGGACAGAGTGCAGAATATAGCCGAGCCAAAGTGGGTGCAGTGCTTTTATATCCTTCGCCGTCTGCGAATATATATCCTTGATTTCCTGTCTAAATTGCATTACACATCATTGTATTTCCGCTATTTCCGCTTCTACGCACCGGTTGCCTTTACAACTGATTTAAACATTTTGCGAGCTACTTCCACCTATTTACTGTCCCTGTGTTTACCTCCAGCACGGTGCGTCGTCCACATTCAGAACAGACCATCATGCACACGCAGCGGACTAGCTTGAGAGCTAAAGGTGATGCTGCTGGGTGGAGAGGGCCCCCGGGCTTTGGACTAAATCAATGCTGTTAATTGAAACACGCACGCACACACACACACAGCCAATTACTGTGCTGCTTTCTTACAGTCTACGGTTTGTATAAATGTACCATGTCGTGTACAATCAGTGTTGCAGCCCATAATACATGAAGGAGATTTCAGCTCTTCCGTTTCCTGCTTTTAAAATGTCTCCAAGGCAAATTCCTGAGCGTGTATTGTTCTTGGCATTTCAGCTATTCGGACTCATCCTCAGCTCGGTCCTCTTCATCTAACCTTGCCATTCAACTCACAGATTAAATGCCAGTTCTGACAATAGTCTGTATCTGGTTTACCAAATTAAACTCAAGCCATGAACTTCACTTTTACGCTGATGTGACCGCAGAGCCGAGAGACCCCGCCGTGGCCCCCAGCGAGGCCGGAGAGAAGCGGCCCGGTCGGTGGAACAGTGGGCCTGTCAACGCCACAGTGTGGTGCCGAGGACACACAGCCTCACAGCTTGGACAGGCGGAGCAAAGGACCAGTCCTGGTTTTGTGCTCCCGGTATAATACTTCTACTCTAATCCTCTTTAGACCCCCTCAAAAAAAAATGGGACGACAGTGGCCTGAATGTGGGCTGTCAGGAACTGAATGCCACTACTTAAAAACACCTGCAGGTCACGCCGCAGGTGAGCGTCTGCTCTGGATGCAAACGGGTTAAATGCGTGGAAGGGAAATGAATAACAATTTGAGAAACAGGTGAAAGACGGGACGATGGAAGTCCTATCAATGTCGGGAGCTCAGACTCGGAGGGAAAAGCTGTCGCCCTAATTAGTTTTGCACAGGGCAACGATTCTAATTTATTGTCTGTTTACATGGCACGCATGCACACGAGTATCCATCAATCGTCCTCGCACCGATTGTCGAGCGAATGCGTCAATCCTCTAATCGTTGCATCGCTCTTGTAGAAAAAAGGTTTGCTGAATGATACGATATGGATTGAAAATAATTGCACTCCTCTGTCGTCCCTCATCGTAACTCATCTTCTCAGTAAAAGCATCATGTCCCGCTCCATCCGCTGAATCACCCCGCGTCCTTCGCCTCACTCATCCACTCCACTATTTCTAGATTGTAAATTAGAAGCAGCAGGCTCTTTTCTCCTGTGTTTCTTCCATGTGTGAGCTCATGAATCAGAGGGTAGAAAAATATTGTCTGGACATTGGAACTTTAAACAATTACAGTCGTCGCTCGCCACTGTATTTAAGTGGAAAGACACTAGTCTGTTAGATGCAAATGTGATGCAAATAGAGTCTCTTCCCTATTTCAACACCAAACTCAGTAACCGTTCATTCAAATTCTGAGTCACACTTACATATTTCCCTCTACAACCACAATTACTCTTCTGATAATACACAGTCTATGAATGGATGGGGGAGCCTCAACAACAACAACAACACACACACACAATACATTATTAAGAAACTGTTTGTACACACATTCACACCCACGCACCCAACACCAGACGAGCAAACCCGGGCTGCAACACCACCTATTTTCAAACACACACACACACACTGCCAAAGCCTAAGCACCATGTTGAACTTCCATCACCTAAATTACCCATCTTGTAAAATACCTCCCCTGTCTTCCCACACATTCCACATACTCCCCCCCCCCTATCTCTCACATGAACTGTTCATCCATCTCTGTGCAGGCCGGGCTCCTATCTTATCATGCTCAAGGTCTCACAGAAGCCTGGCTTCAGCCCAAAAGCCTGAAACAGGGGCACAACTTGGCAGACGGGGACTGCGGTATGTTTCAGCAGTGTTTTTCCAGGCCTTTGTACACAGAATGATTAGGAGGGGAAAATAAAAGAGCCAGGGCAGATATCTAAGAAGATTCACTCCAAGATGGAGAGGGCAGTAGGGACAGACAGACACATATGGTGATTTAGGAGGAATATATACTGAGGACAATCTGCATGACAAATACAAAAATGATGGCACAACTGTAATTGCCCTAGTCAAAATATTATAATTTGAATAGAGGCTGAAGTATACATTATTCAAGCTACAAATACAGGCAGCAGCCCAAAAGGAAGGCATCAAATATTCATGAGAAGCACATTTACCTCTTTACAAAAAAAAATCAATTCCCTAATAAGCCACTTACCAGCCACAGATGTCAGGAGAATCGTCAGGCAAAACCCAAATTTAGCGAGTGATTTCATGGTGATTCGGCCCACAGCCATGACAGCTTACAGTCGACTTTGGTCTCTCAGGTGGAGCTCGTTCTTCTTCTTCTTCTTCTTCTTCTTCTCTGGTGCTCTTGTTCAGTAGATACCACCGTGCTGTCCTCACGTCAGCTCAATAACTTGAACAGAGTTCTCAGGCATGGGACACATTAATATATATATATATATATATATATATATGGGGCAACAAAAACAGTTGTTGTTGTTTTGGTCGTCTAAATAGCATTCACTGCCGATAAAAAGTTGGTCCCGTTATCGAGTCCCGCACAGACCGGACAGACACACCGAGCAGCTAACGCTTTTGGCGGATCTGCCGTCTACAACTAGCCAGCCAACGACGTCCATATCTGCTAGCTAACATGCTAGCTGCCTGGGGGGGCGACTGTCTGGTGCTAGAAAACTTGGGCAAAGAAGGTAAATATCGCAAAAATAACCGTCGTGCAACTAATTCGTGTAAGCACGGACCATTCTCAACTAAAAAACAAGTCAACCCGTTCGACACCACAGGCAGGAATTTGGCGTAAACGTTAGCCAATTAGCTCGGTTATGTTACAAGCAGACTGCTATAGACGCTAACCGATGTTAGCCTGAGAGCTAGCCAGTTAGTTCGTCCCGTCTCATTGCACGATCTCCGCTGAGAGGGGGACAAATCACAAGTCAACGGCGCCAACAGTGAGCTTCTCTGGTTTGCGATAGACGGAGATTATTACACCCATCCTGGCCGCCGATGGGACGAGGGATCGGATATATCTCGGTCTGATCTTCCCCGAGGCAGTCGGCGGCGTTTGGCATTGACGCTTTGGAGCTCCGCTGTGCAGACAGACCGGCGGGGGGAACGCCTCGTTTGCAGGCTTGTCTGGACCGCTCGTCTCCGGTATCAGGTTGCTGTGGGTTGGTGTTGGGGGTGGAGGACAGTCCTGCAGGAGGCGGGGTGATGCAGTGCCGCTGTGCCGCAGACTATGGATCCAACACCAAAACATGTGCTGCGTTCAGGTACTCCATCCAAGTCTCCGAGTTTTTCACTTCACTGTAGTAAACACTGTAAAGCTTGGCTCAGGTTGAGCTTGCATTTAAAAAAATCTGAAGCAATCTGAATGCAACCTGCAGGAAAAATGCTGTTTCAATATGCGCGCTATTACATCAGGTATTTTTCTGAGAGTGAGGCTACATTTCTAGTTATTTGTGAAAACATACCAATAGTCCTATAATAAATACACATTATAAAAGTATAACAACAATATATACTAGTTGTTGTTGTACTTTTTCCTCATGGCTATCCCTTTTATTTTAACGTTTGACCTCCTTAAAGTTACTATTTCTGATTGTTACTGAATGCATCAATAGTTACTGAACTATTAGTGTTACTTTACTGCCTCTGTGTGGTCACATAACTTTACACAGAGTTTAAGGCCTAAAGCACCAGACTGTACAGTCAAAACAATAATTATTCCAGCAGGTGGCAACGTTAGCCCATACCTACGGAGGAACAGTATTCGGGATTGTAGTTATATAACCTCAAAATAGTATTATGTGCAGCTCAAATTAGGGGAATTGCAATCTAATATTCCTAAATTTCTAACTATCAATTTATATATAACTAGCATATCTAGCAAGCTGAGAGTGTCCCTCAGACACAGTGTTGAAATAATGCTGTCATGTTATATAAAAGTATAAATGATGGATGAGTTAGTTTACAGCGCTGTCCCACGGAGGAAGGGGGCGTGCCAGTTGGCGCGAGAGACCTCCGCTGACGGGACAGATCGCAGCGAGCTTCGGATGTCGGCTGTTGACAAGGGCAGTCATCCTCTAGCCTCCTGGACTGCTGCTTCACCTGTACACGTGAGCGCGTAAATGTTATCAAGGGTACCGTAATAGCAGGATAAAACAGTGCGCCTTTACGCACGTCGAGACCGCCCGGAGCGAAGGGAACTTCGAACCTTCGCGTCGCCCCTTGGAACAGCAGCACCCCGACCGGTGGTCCCGCTCCTCTTCAGCGAACCTGGCCGTCTGATGAAAGGTGTGGCCGCGCCATGGCTTCTGCTCCACCCGAGGCGAGGAAGTTCACCCGGGGGCTCAACAAGCCGGGCACCGCCGCGGAGCTGAGGCAGAGCGTCTCCGAGGCTGTCAGGACGTCAGTGTTGATGGTAAGCGCGGGGAATGCACTCACATAAGACGGCAGCACGAAGCTGCTTGCATGGGGGTCTTTTTAACTTTAGTTATAAGTTGTATCACCTATTATATTCATCTGAGAATGGTGACATTTCTATAGCTATGCTGTCACTTGGTGCTAGGGTGTCTATTGTTACAACTTTCTCAAAGGGGTTGCCAGGTAACTGAAATATACACCTCCAGCTCTAAAGGAACACACACACACACACACCTGCACGTTTCTTTAGTTCATCCTGTCACCTGACCCCCCCAGGTGCACCTTGCAACCAGATAGGTCAGACAGGAACAGTAATGACTAAGGGAAAAATTGCCAAACACAGTTTTTATTCGACTGTATGTCAGGATGCACTCAGATGAACATTAGTCTGTCATGATGAGGATGATGATATTGTTATTGTGTAGGCATGACATCCTCCTCTACGTTAAAATGTAGTGTCCTCATCCTCAGGGACTTACCCCGACTAAGCCAGTGACTGTGCTCTTGTTGCGTAATGGTGATCAATATGCGGAAATCACATTATCCCTCACCAGCTTCCCATCCGCGAAAAAGTCATGAACCTTTTCTAACTTAAGGCCTACTTTTGATTCTCCTCCAGAGTTTGGGACCTACCCATGACGAGTGTCCCTTTAACTCATTTCGGCAGCGATACATGATGTTCTGGCTGAATTATCCAAACATCTGCACTTAAATTTATCACAGAATACCTTTTTTTGAGCGGACGACCAGGCATGCACCAGGGTCCCATTATGTGCCTGCTATGGTGCCTCGGTGTGAATTTACTTCCGCTGGACCTCTATTTTTGACTTTGTACGAATGGCGCAGCTGTTTCCCCCTGCCCATTTAACATGGAGACTGGCATGCTGGTATGGTAAAACAAAAACACATATATATATATATAGTATACTAGACATGGAAGAATGTCCACAACAGCTCAGATTTCACACAGCAAGAAGCAGGTTGGCTGGTCTTGGACTGCAATGTGACTTTGATCTTATCTGGTTGTGTAAACGTAATCCTAAAGAACGGAGGAAGTATTTGAAAGTCAGGTCTTACAGAGTCCCTACAGTAACGTACTCCTTTTCCTGGTGTAGTGGAGCACAATCCATTATTTAGTCTTCATTTTAATCAGTGTCATAGTAGCCCTATTAATTCTGTTTTAGTCCACAGTGAGTGGAGTGGCATAATGGATGTCAGCTCAGATCCCTGGGCTGTATTAAATAATGGATGATGATGATGGTAGGTGTCCTGGCTATTTTTAAAACGTGCCCTCTTTCACCCGGCGTCGCACCAAAGCACCACGGGGCCCATTAATCAAATACCTGCATATGTGCTAAATCATCAGGGTTCAAGACAGAGGCCAGATCGGGCAAGTTGGATTCTCGCGTAGACACACACACACACACACACGCGGTTACTGCAGGCGTGGTCGCCTCGCTCAGCTACCTTAGTAAACAAAGCGGAGGCCAAGCAGTGGAGCCGTAAAGACAGCCCCCGCTGTTTTAATAACCACTTCCAACTGCGGTAAATGCTTGCTCAGGGTTTTTCTTATACCTCTTTCTGCCCTCTCCCTGCCTTGCAGAAGGAGTGTCTTCACTAATTTCTTCATGCACACACACGCATGCATACTATAGAAACACTCAAATTCTGTCTTTGTCTTTTTGTATTTCAGCTTGTTTGTCCACTCTCTTTTTGTCGATGTGACATAAACAGCTATGAGCAGCTCCACTTGTGAGTGAACTCCTCTTTAGAGGATTTGGTCTGATCATAGCATTGGAAAAAAAACAAAAAGAAAATCCTGGCGGAGATAATCTGCAGATTTGCAGATGCTTCAGCACTGCTGACCTACATCTGGGTCATGATACAGGACCTGGGTTCGTGGCCGCTGATGGCTGATTTGAGGGCTTTTCTGGCCATGCGGTTTCCACGTCTTCTTTATTTAGGCTGCCTCGTACTCTGTCGTTTACACGCTTTTTCGCTGGCGTAAACACCCGCTGTCTTTTTGCTTCCATGGCCAGCCTGGCGTGTGTGTGTGTGTGTGTGTGATCCTTCATTTCCCCCTTAAAACGGATAGAAAACAGCACAAATCAGCACCACTGTAATGCAAAATTCTGGTTTTTGACATGTTGCCACAGTCTCCACCACAATCAAGGCTGCGATCGTTCTTTAGAGCCTGCAGGCTCACGCATGGAAACAAAATTAAAAACGCCTGTACTTGTTTGAGCGCCACATCATTTTTATTAGACAGCTGCTGCGTGTTTTTGTTTCTGCAACAAGGCCCGAAGTGTTGATTCAAGAGAGAGTGGAAGGGAGATTTCAACTTATTGCAACATCTTCAGTGTTTGGAGTTTTCTTTTGCTTGTGGTTCATGGTAAGAATCTGCCTAAGCTTTAGCAGACAGTGACATTACATTTCACAAATTCCAGCAGATCTTTGTGTGAAGAAACAAAATGACAGATGGGGACTACATCAGTGTAGTGCCTGGTTTAAGAAGAGTGTGATCATGAGCACTTTAATAAGATACAAATGAAAAGAAAAAGTTTCGCTTCTGGTGAAACACAACTAACGCTGCGCGCAGCTGAAACACATTAAAATACATCGTGGGTTGTGGTGCTCCAGGAAGATCTTAAGAAACTAAAAAATATGTATTAACTCAAGGGGAAAACATTTTTTAAATCTCTTGGGAAGTTTAATTGACGTCCAAAGTCACATGTGTTGTATAAGTTCCTGTTTTTATGAACTATATATAAAGTATGCTTTTGCTAAAAAGCCATACCAGTGATCATTAGCATGCAGTACTGTATATACGGTATGTTAACATGCTCACAGTGACTAACCATAGACATCTATGGCGCTAACATTCTGATGGTACGCAAGTCTAATGTTCACAATGCTCTTTGTGTC
Organism: Melanostigma gelatinosum; assembly: GCF_949748355.1. Lineage (NCBI taxonomy): Eukaryota > Metazoa > Chordata > Actinopteri > Perciformes > Zoarcidae > Melanostigma > Melanostigma gelatinosum. The sequence goes on along the minus strand of NC_136657.1, from coordinate 3,018,004 downwards.
GCATCTTAGCACGATCACATCTGCTAATTTGCATATCTCACATCAGAGTTCACGAGTAATGTTGCTCGTTACGATCAATTTAGATGATGTCATTGTGCACCACGATATCTTGATGTGCGATTTCATCACGATAAATGACCATATTGTGTTATTATCGCCTAGCCCTGCCGTTATGACATCATCCTATCCTTATGACATCATCGGGGTTATTTTGACAAAGCCCTCCCAGAGCTGCAGAAGACTGTTAAATCGGTGGAGTGCCCCTTCAAGCCCGTGCCACTTATTCGTAATGGTTACCGTGCCTTTAATATACACGATTAGCCACAGCAGTGCAGCCAGACTTGTCTACAGAAATTGGGCAGTGACCATAAAAAAAGAAGAAGAAAAAATCCTCTGACCCAGTTGACACAGTTCTCTAAAAATAGCCATTTTATTTTAGCGTGAAAACCTTCACGTTCCTTTGGCTGCATGAGAATCCCTCCATGTGAAAGGTAGGCTGAGATAGGTAGAAATAGAACCAGTGGCCGAGCTAGAACATGATATTAAAGGTGACAGCAGTGTGCTGGTTTGTCTTATTACTGGATAGTTAGAATATTGAGCACCTGTCCTAGTTGGCCAGATTACCTGCAGGCCTTTCATGAGACTCTCAATACCCAAATCTCATGAGTCTAACCCAGATCCTACAGTTACATCCATTATTAGTAGCCTGGACTTTAAGTCCCTGATAAAACTATTGGCACATTTCCCTAAGATGAAGAGAATCGCAGTGACAACTACGTACTCTAAAAGTGCAATGGGGCCACTTTTCAATGGCCCTTGGAAAGCCATCCTTTAACAAGCACATAACTCCAAATGGACCATGCGATGAGATGCACATTTCTCCTGTTTTTAATTTGTCCAGTACTTTGGTTTTAAGTGCTAAATGAACGGCATTCCCATTAACCATCTGATATTTTAGTATTTAGTGCAAATTAGCATGCTAAACCGCTAATCATCGACATACGAGCATTCCAGTACAGCCCTCAAAGAGCTGCTAGCATGACTGTAAGTCATGTTCCATGGTCATTGGTCAAAATAAAACCAGTGTTAATACTATGTAATCACATAGGACATGGATTCCCTCTAAATGCATTCACATGACTGACTGCATGCAACACTAGGAGTGGATTAGGAGTCTCTAAGGCCTAGCTTTGCAAAACAAGCCCCAGATAGTTTTTCCATTAAAACCGCTGCAGTGAAACTTGGCTGCCGTACCGTCTTGTTTGAGTCACCGCTGTGCTTTGCATGCTCTCCGGCTCACATTGCAGTATGTTTTTGGGCAACGCTCTCACGATTGCGTGTGTTTCACGAAATCTATTTGAAGAGACGGCCTCAGTGTTGTTGCAGTGTGAGGAGCAGCCTGTGGGAGGCGGCAGTGATGCACGTCTCCAGCAGGTGCTGTGCAGAAATGTTCAAGCTGTAAGCATTCAAACATGTCAGGACAAAGACTCTTTATTATTCTGTCAGCATTTAGCCATGACATGGGACTGGGAAATAAGGGTTTCGTCTTTCACCCTTTGAGTCTTTACACGAGGTTTGATTGATTTGGTGAGTTGCCACTGTGTGAAAAAGGTTATTGGGTGCATTGTGGGGTGCAGTTTGGATTTCATTAGATTAATGCACCCCCTGAGGGATAGCCCGTAATGTAATGACATTGTTCAAAGGATGCTGGTGAGGCTTTTTGAATGAGCCTGAAAACTCTGCATTGACAGAAACTATCTTACAGCTTTGAAGGGGCGCTACACCACAGATCAGTTTCCATTCACTTACCGTGCACATTTAGAAGTTTCCTATCAGAAGAGCTGTATGGAAACTGCAAAATTCAATTGTGTGTTCATCAGCGTGTTCGTATGGATAGCATGCTAGCTGACATGAAAGAATGATTCAAAATCCCCCAATTTGACCCTTTGCTAAGCCTCGCCCCCGCTGATACGCCGTCAAACCGTCAGAGCTACAAGGGAGCCCACACTGTCACTAACTGCACTCCCTGAATAAATGCTGCCTACAGTAGCTGGTGTAGCATCGAAGTGCTATGTGCTCATGTAACCGCTTTGTGAAGCAAAGTTAGCTTCAAACTGGTTGACGGAAATGCACCTATTTCACATTTGGGTTTTTTTGCGACATTTTTGTTTGCTTAAAATTTGCTCGACAATTAGATGGAAACACTGCACCCACTGGAGAGAAGTTGAAGAAAATTCCCAGAGATTTAAATTAGCCTTGCATAAACAAGGCTGTATCCCTCATCTCACAGCATTGCTTCTGTGGAGAGGATGCGAGGATGTTAATGAGATCATGAGGAGTTGCAGAGGGTTGCCGGGTTTGTCCTGCTCATCCTATGATGCACCGGGCTTGATTTATCAGTCTGACCTGGAGTCTGTGGGCCTGGCAACGAGGGTCAAGAGAAGTTAAATCATTCCTTTTTTATGTCTTAGAGCGCATGTGACATCAGAAGGATGACTGCATCGCTTGTAATTTTCGCTGTAAGAAAGAAGGAAGGAGGGGAAAGGGGCAGAGAGAAGGAGTCTGCAGCAGCCAGTTTGTGTCTGAGTGCGTCTTTGTTGGTAACGCGCTGCTTTTACTGTTGACAAAGCATGCGGAGTCAGAGAGTGACTAAGCTGTGAGAGCGAGCGAGGGAGGGGGGGGAGGAGAAGAAGAAGTGAAAGTGACAGGCGTGATTGCATGATGGAGAGAGATGGCAAGGTTGAGCGAAGAGGGAGGGAAAGCGATCCAGCGAAGAAGAAGAAGAGTCGGTGAGCGAGCAAAGCGAGAGCATCCTCGTCCCCCCGGCGGAAGAAAGGAACGCCCTGCTTCGGCTGAGCGAGCAGCTTCTCTCCTCCGCGCGCTCGTCCCTCCATCCCTGCTGAGCAGAACACCGGAGGATACGACTCGGGGCTGAGATTCGCTCTGGAGGGTAGCGGTTGCTCCTCGGCTCCTCGGGTAAACTGCTATCTGAGTGACTTTCACGCACACCTGTAAGAGGACTTTCTCTACCCCCGTGGAAAGAGGTCACGGTTGTGGAGATCAAGTTGCGGCATCCACCCGGGGCAAAGAGTTAAAAGAGTAGGCTCCAGCAGGGAGATCGTTATCCTGCATGGTGGTGGCGAGCGCTTGTTGGCACCATGGGATGCACCACCAGCGTGGTTCTGTTGGAGGGGCTGCGCTCCATCCTCGAGAGGAATTGCGGCTACATCAAGGGGGCGTTGGAGCTGCGGGCTCTGGAGGAAGACGAGGAAGCGCTGAGCCTGAGGGGATCTCAACACTGGATTCCCACCACTGCTCTGGTAAACCCACTTTGACGTAGTACCTCTTCGCTGGCGCGTAGGGTCATTTCCAGGAGTGTTCCACTGTTTTGCAATCAGGTTCTAATTTAATTAAAACTCCAGTATGCCTGTTTCTTTTTCCAGTTTCATTAACTGTTATCCAGAATGTGTACCATACAAAATGACAGGTCAAAATGAGTTTAAATCTGCAAGTAAGGATTCATCTCCTTGAGTCCATATGACTGAATTCTCCTCTAAATTAGACATAGAGAAGAATTCCTTTTTTTTTTTTCCTGTATTTGATCTCTGACTCCACTAGCTAGAGCTAAAGTTTCTTTTCGATACATATAACACATATAACATATCTGTCTTGAGGAAGAAAATTAATAATTTACAGATAGAGCGGCGGCTGGTCGGATTGAGCACCGATCAGCAGATTTTTGGCTAATAATCCTCCTAATAGACTCCCCCGAGGAGCTGGATTTAGAAGTGAAGTATTTCTTTCAGTGCCCCACGATTGCACAATTACTGGGGCAGATCAAAAGCTTCACATTTGGCTGTGAGGAAATGTAACATAAGTCTCAGGATTTGCCAGAGTTCGTCCGTACCGAGCAAGGAAAGTACAATCGGTCCGTAGCCATGTTGTCGTCCTCTTGGATTTATGCACTGCTACATTAAGCTACTCTCCTCAAGTTAGCTCCATTAGCTCGCAGCCTGCTCTGTGCTAAATCAAAGATTTAATGGACAATCGATGGCGAGGGGGTTAAGTAGGAGTTCTAGTGCACACTGAGGCAAGGACGCTCACTATAAACCATTATCTCTTTTGGGTGCAGTGTTTCCTTCACAACCATTAAGCTGCCGTTGGCCTCTCATAACCCGTCCCTTACAAACAACAATTACATCTTTCAGTGGCAGCGGAATACATCGTCCCGAGCGACGATAAGAATTCAGAAAAGAAACCCAAATTTTGGACCCATCTAGTAAAACTTTGATTACGTAGTAAGTGTTCATTTAAAGCAAACGAAGTTTGAAAAATTTTACTTTTCTTTCCATAAAATGTGTCCGTTTGAGTACACAGAGAAAGAGCTTAAGTATCAAGCACAACCTTTGATTATTAAAGAAGACAATAATACTCTGTTGTACTTTCTGAAACTAAGCAACCAATCTACTTCCTGTTTACAGCGGCACCCGCATGCCCAGCGTGCGTGAACGGTCATGTGATCTTCGTTTTTAGAAGTGCTAGTATGGACGGATTAATTTCTAGAACGGTGCTCGATCGCCCGTGTGGACGGAGATCGTTTTCCTTTCAAAACCCCGCTTTAAAAGGAAAACCTATTAGTGTGGATGTAGCCTAACTTTGAGTTCTCCAAGCCAGTAGAGGCCAAACCCTCCCTTTGCAACGCTGAAGCACAGCTAAGCTTCCTCTATGTTGGACTCTCCGTCTCTCCAATCCCTCAGAGGTCACCCTTGCTCTTACAGTAAGATAAATGTCAGCGTAGTTAGAGCACAAGTGTTGAAGCCAACGGCTCCAGATCGCCAGTCACCGACAGCATTTTCATTTTCATTTCCTGTACAGTACACTCGGATGCACATAATACAATTTTGGAAGTCCTGCTACATTCCAGCATTCAGGTCCAGTGCAGGTGATGGATCAATTCCTCTGTAAACCAGACAGGAGCATGAATGGCTCTACACTCTGTCCCTATATGCACTAATCCCAGGGACCTTCTGCTCTCTTCGGGTTCACGTTGCTGCACAGTCTCGAGCCGATCGCTCAGCACCTCTGAGAGCTCTGACATCATGGAGGAACTCCCCTCTCCCCTATCGCATTTAACTTGTCCCACATGTTTTCCCCCTGAACTACCTGGAGGCACAGTAATGTAATGTTGACCACAAGACAGAGCTTTGATGAAAGGAAATTCTGCTTTTTTTAGTGTGATGGACACTCATGGCTTGTGACAGAGTTTTCAGTCAGGGCGATAACTAGCATGTGTGTGTCATGGGTCAGTCTGATCTCAGTCATCTCAGGCAACGCCCTCACCCTTTCTCTCCCCAGAGTGCCTGCAGTGATGGTCGGCCCCCAAACATTACGTCATTGCCCTTATGCAATTCTCCACAGACGTGTGTGACGCTCCGTGTGTGTGTGTGTGTGTGTGTGTGTGCCTCTTGGGAAGGGTGTGGAAGGCTCACATGTGCTAATGAGTTCAAGCTGTGCATAAATCCTTTTCCTTCACTCTCTCTCTCTCTGCGACCATTCTTTCATTTTTTATTTTTTTTTACGTCAAGCTCTTACGCAGATGGCCTTGTAAACTCATTTGCACTCCCATCATGCACGCTGCTCGGACACGGACTCTCGTGGTGTCTCTGGCAGAGTACCAGCGATGGCTCCAGGAAGCGTGATGGCGTGAGGTTGCGCTCCGGAGATGCGGGTGAATGAAGCGGGGTGACCTCAGTGGCAGGCAGGGTCTCTGACAAGAGGCTGATTATCACGCTGAGCTGGCGACGCCATCGCTGAGGCCGCCGCAGTCCAGTCAGCAGTCCTTCACAGGCCGAGGCCAGAGGAGAGTCAAGTCAGAGAGCTGATTAGATTTGCTCTAAGATTTACCGGCATTTTCTGTTCTGATATTTACCACAGAGTATTTATTTGCAACTAGTGAACGGAAGTGACCATATTTGGAATGCGGAGGAGTGACGTACGGCGGTATACGTCTCTGGTAGATCACAAGGTAGCCCCGCCCTGAAGCATATCCTGTTTTATCATCTGTGTTACTCTAAATGGACCATCCTTTACCAAACGACCATCATGCTGTATTGAAGAAGACTTGAAACTAGAGAGTCGCCCCCTGGTGGCCATTAGAGAGAATGCCGGTTCAAAGCACTTCCGCACTGGCTTTACTTTTCGGAAACAGGAGGATCCGCCCGGTTATTTGTTGCTATCGTCGTGGCAGTGGCAGCCCCACACACTTGTATTAGTCGCGGCACCAACGCCTGCTCCACTCCTGACGGTTATTCCTGTGGCACACGAAGCTCCTTCCGTCTCGTCTCCCACTCTCTCGGCGGAGTTGAACAACCTTATTTCACAGCCTCCGTGCGATTTCCTGCATTTTTTAAAGGCAAGTTATTTCCTCTGAATGGTACATTTCAGCAAGTCCCTTTGAAGAGAGTACAGTTAAAACGAGCTATGCAAATCATGCACAGTGCCTCGCACATCAGAGAACCCCGCTGTACGAAAAGTGAAACTCACACACACACACACACACATCCTTGCCGTGCTACATTTTGTCTGGGGTGATGCCACCGAAACTGCAGCAGAGGCCTTTGAAGTCATCCTGACCCGTGGTGTGTCATCCCCTCTCTCTGACCCCCCCCCCCCCCCCACACACACACACACACACACACACACACACCCTTCCCTCTCTATCTTTCAAGAGAGCCCTGACTTCTCTTCCCATGGAGATAATTGGTGGGTGAGTTATTAATCATGCTCGTTATGTCAGAAAGATTCAGTGGCTTGTAAACATCGACTGTGGTTTGGGAGTTGTGTTTAATGCAGCAGAAGAGAGAGAGAGAGAGAGAGAAAAAGGATTTGCATAAATTGACCCACATTAACTCCTCATTGACAACTTTAAATGTCATCGTTGCGACGCACACTCTCTGCGATAGAGAACGGCTGAGCCGAGGCGCCTCGGTTTGCTTGAAGATTAAAGGGGAGGACGCTGACTGGATGAAGGAACAAGGGGCAGCTCTAACTATTCCTGAAGCAGCAGGAGTGTGTGTGTGTGTGTGTGTGTGTGTGTGTGGAGTCTGAGTGCCGGATAAGAGTGTTTTTACTGACCCTGCTGTGAGTGCCCGCTGCAGCGGATACCAGTTCAAAGCGGAGCAAAATATCAATGAGGAGCAGAACTTTATCAACACAGATTGGGTGTCTGCGCGCTGTTACTGTGGCTCGCGACAGTTATTTTTAGTCTCTTTGGCAGTCACGCAGCGTTTCAATCCAACATAGGATCCATCTGACAATCAGAAATGATGCTAGAGAAGGACCTAGACCATCTTTTATGTCCTGTCACGTCATCAGATCATGGAGGAATTATCTGGCAAGCTACCAGTAGAACACTATGCTACACACAGAGAAGTAGACTTTATGGTGAAAGAAATAAAGAATGGTGACACAGTTTCAAAACGTGTCTTTGGCATTTCTGTACTTCAAATTTCTTGTCATTTAAATGACAATTCAGTCCATTTTTAGCGATGTTACATGATGTTTCACTAAGTTAGGAAAGCAATGTTTAAGTGAGGCCAGATGTTGCCCTGCACATAAAAGAATGATCCCAGTTGCTTCCACAAGGTAGCCCCGCCCCAAAGCATCCCCTGCTTTATGGTCTGTTTGACTCGAAATGGACCATAATTCACGAAATGAACATCATGCTGCATTGAAGAAGACTTGAAACGAGAGATTGAGACATAAACTCATGTTTACAATGTTTACTGAGGTAATAAATCAAGAGAGAAGTAGAGTCATTTTCTCATAGACTTCTATACAACCAGAGGAGAATGCAGCTTTAACGCACTTCCGGATTGGCTTCACTTTTCAGAACCTGAGGTTGCTGCTCCTACATTGTCCAATGCTGTAGGAGTGCTAAGCTGAATCAGTGTAGTGCTCTCTTAAAGGCACAGGCCATTGACATACCGTATACTGAGTGATGGTATTTTGGGTTCCCTATTTGATTGTTTTTCTTACTTTTCTCTTTTCCAATACATATTTTATTGGTACCCTGAATTGTACAAAATTCACACACACACACTCACACACACAAGGCAGGTGGAGCAGGCGCATGACAACATGATCTCTGGGTCTCTTCGAAGCTTTTCAATGGGGGAGTGGTCCATTTCTCCCTCCCCTCCTCCCCCTCACACACTGTACATACAAACCCTCACATACACACCCTCACAGCTGCACAGCTGTGAGGGTGGGAGGGGCCCTTCTGATGAGAGACAGAGCAGGGGGGGAGAGAGAGAGAGAGAGAGAGAGGGAGGCCGGGCTACTGCGATTGAGAACAGAAGAGGGAATCTCACTGGACGTCGGCAAAAAGCTCTCCCTACCTTCACGCACACGCGGGGCAACCCTGTGCCATGGTGTGTGCGTGGTGAGTCTCGCACCTGTTTACCGGGTGGGCAAGGAGGACTTGGCCACCATGCAGGGCCGGGCTGGCAAAGCCCCCAAAAGGGAGATGGTGATAGAGTCTCCACAGCAGTACAAGAGCCTGGCTGAGATTGAGGAGGAGGTGGAGGCCGGGGCACAGGTGGCAGCGGTAAGTGCGCACGGTGCCGTCTTTCACATAGAAGCACATTTCTTTCTTCGAAAAATCCTCTCCCTCTTTTGGGTTGTAAGTGGAACCGATGCGATCGGAGTGTTGTTTTTTTTTATCTCTCAGACTCCAAGAGCAGCTTTGAAGATTCTTTTCTTTTAAAAGGGTTCGACGGAAATGGGAAATAGCAGCTTCAGGCCAGACCCCCTCCAGAGGGTTGAATGTTGATCTTTTTTTAGGAAATGGAGCACTTGTGGCTCTCATTGTTCATTAACTGTTCCTGTGCCTCAGAGTCAGGCGGGCTGACAAGTTGGCTGTAAAGTTGGTGCAATGATAAAAGATGCAGGTTTGTTGAAGAACGCCGTGAAAGACGACCTACACCAACCTATTCTTTTCTTTTTTAAGATTTGATTTTTCCAGAAACTCAAGAATTTGTCACTTTACTGCTCTAAATTTGTCACTTTATTGCAAAATGGCACTGAATTCAGATTATTTTTTGTTTACTAAATCCAGATAACTCGTTATCAAAGTGACAGTATTTGAGTTTATAGAGCACACCAACAGCCACATCTCCATCAGCCTTATACTCAATCCCACAGTCTCCAGCGTATCCATGTGAGGTAATTACCGAGGTGTCACAGTTCACAGCTGCTCGTCGTTATCTTCCGTCTGAATGGCAATAATCCAGTTGGAAATCAGTTGGATTTTCTGCTTATCAGATGATCTTTTACATCCAAAGGGCCGAGCGATATGGAGGGGTGTTTTCATGACATCGTCGGGACGATTGGTCGGGCCAATGAAAATGTTCAGACGACCGTTTAATTGGCCTCGGTTTGTTATGTGCCCATTGGGCCCAGATCAAGAGGCTAATCCAAATAATATGGATCACAGCCGCGCCCGGCGGCTGGGCCAACATACAGAAAGATGGAACTCTGGGTAATATTTTGTCGAGTGGCAGATTTGTTTGTTTTTTTGTCAATAAAGGGAACTTTGCACTTCATTTGGGGGATTCTAGGGGTCAGCGTTGGTCCACTGACTATATAAAATATCTCAAACTATTGGATGGATTGCCTCGAAATTTGGTACGAACACGTCTGTTCAGTATGAATCGTAATAACTTCGGTGATCCTCCGCCTTTTCGTTTGGCGCCATCAACAGGTCCTGTGGAACATCGGGACATTCTTCTGTATAAATAATAATAACATTGCTGAGTTCAGCTTTTGTGTCAAGTCTTGTCCCACAGCTTGTGTCCTTCTACCTGAAAATGAATTTGTGTCAAATCTACAGGTGTGAAATTAGGTTGTGTGTCGCATAAAGTATTTCAAAACTTAAATCTGTCTTAGTTCAGCTGTAAATAGATCAAAGCTGTGTTTACTTCCTTTAGGATCTGAATGTGCCGACGCAGCCACACGTGTGTGTCACATGAGAAGATGTGTCATTTTAACATCACAGGCGGGAGGAATCCCTCGAGTCGTCTCTGTGGAATGTCAGAGCCGACGTCGGCTGGGACTTTAATCTCTCCATCAAGAACTCTGCTCAACGATCTTACCTTCTGCCAAGCATCCATGCCTACAAAGGCATCTCTGTTAAAATGCAGCATAAGGATTTTGAACCGTCCATCTTCCTGCGGTGGGCGTCGACAGATTTGCAGAGCAGCTATGACCGCTGGTTGCTTCTCTAGTTCAGGTTTTGAACGTGAGCTCATGACACAGTGGCTGGTACAATGGCGCACGCAGACTCTCGCTCGTCCATCCATCCCTCGCGTCGCTCCTCGTCTCCTCTTCTGTTAACTGTTAATCACGTCTGTCTCTGTGCCAGTTCTCGCTGCTGGAGCCGTCAGTAAAAGACAATAGCAACTTGTTGTCCAGACAGACTTGTAACACTGACACCCTTATTAATTATACAATTAGACGGATGGAAATTCAATGAAAGACCACAGCTGGACAGAACAAAAAACACTTTTTTCCACTTGCTGATCCACTGCTGCAATTTGTTCTTTCAGGTAAAACCGAAGATCATAGAGCCTCTGGACTATGAGAATGTGCTTCTGCAGAGGAAGACGCAGATCATCAGTGATGTTCTGCGGGACATGCTGCAGTTCCCCATGGACGACTTCCAGGTAAGACGTCGTGAGAGTTATAAATTACATACATCTTAGTTTGTCACACACGGGGAAGCTACAGGTGATAGTTACAGTCTATAGGAGACTGGGGATCTTGCAGGCTCACTATGTGCAACTGGATTATTTCCGATCCTGCTTCAGCGGGTCTACCAGACACACTACAAAGTCTTTTAAAAGTTTATGAGACGTTGATGTTGTTTAAGTTCCCCAACACTGCGCTTGACTCGTGTCTTTCTAGGAAATCGGCTCCTAATACAGCTGAGCACAGCTGATGACGAGGTTAAATCTATAAATTGGACTTCTACATGTACTGGGTGCAATCGCTGGCTCGCACTTTTATAAACATTTACACGCTACGTAGATCTGCCACTTGTGTCAACATTACATCACCGTATAGCGCTGAGATGGATCTCGGCGGGGGCCACTCCCAGTTTGAGAGAGGAAGAGAAGACTCAAATGTTTGTCATTCCTCAAGTCTCCTGAAAAAATAGTCCCCAACAAATGCACTATTTTCTCCTGTTTGAATACCATTTGCGAAAAACCACAGTGTCCTGCTGTTTTAGCTAATCGTTCTACCTTTTATAAAGATATTCTCCGTCCGAGTGCCACATGGACAATGCCATAACAGTCAAATTAGGGCAACGAAACAAAAGAATAGAATCCACACACTGAGCAATAACAGTCTGCTACTGGACTGTGTCGCTATCAGTAGATGATGAGTGGTTTTCATGACTGGGCTGTCTGCAGAGCACAGCCATTAGTAACTGCCCTTTGTGTGAGCGTGCGTGTGGGTCCGACCCAGTCCGTCCATCCGTCTAACCTGCCATATGTTTTACATCACTGGAGAGGAGAAGGCGGGGGGGGGGGGGGGGGGCAGCCAAACATATGGGTCTAGCATTCATTTGCACGTGCTGCACAGATACATGCGCGTATGGACACACACTTTCGCACAGTAACAGCAAGGGCGAGAGCCTCAATGTGGAAGGAGGGGAAGTGTTGAGTTGTGGATTAACTGCCGCTACATATATCCATCCAAAGATCTCTCCTGTTCTACATATTACACTGAATGTGGTCAAAGTTTCCATTCATAACAGAGTATACATTTCTATTTTGCTTATTTAGAGTCTTGAAATATTTGATCCTGCTCACGTGTATGGGTAAAACAGTCGCTTTCATCTTTCAAAGTCGAAGGAGTTCCTTCAGAAGACTCCTCTCGTCCCGTCCCCGACCACAAAAGCAAATTTCCGATGCTTCAACAAAAGCATAAAAAAAAAATCTGTGAATTGTTATTCCAAGTATCTTCTGTAGCCAGGCGTTTAACATATCACTGGACGGACTTCACTGAGCTCAGTTTGGGCTTCTGACAAGTCTTTGATTGTTATTGCAAGAGTGCACTGGACAAATGAGGACAGGGACTGAATAACTCTATGCTTGCCAGTGTAGGAATAGAATATTTATGACAAAACTAGGTCATTGTGTCACCGTTTCCTACTCTGCTTTGTGGGTTGAGCTGAAAAGCAGAACACTCAGTGGGAGCTAGGCTTGCCAGCCCAACAGTCTTGATGCCCCGAGGCTCCTTTTGCTCCTCGGCTATGGATCCTAGCGCTCCACTCTCTCTCTGTATCTGTCTAATAAGGCGAGCAGGATGAAGAATTAGGACTGGAATAATACAGGCTGCAGAACATTCTCTGCAGTACTGGTTATTGTTTTCTCTTTGAGCGCCTCAAAAGAACAGAAGTACCATCTCCTTTCATCGCTAACTGTGCTTGAAGAAAGAGTTCACAGTCGATGATCAATATTATGATTACACAATGATTATCATCCTTAGAGGGGACATATCGGGCTTATTTTCAGGTTCATACTTGTATTTTGGGCTACTACTAGAACGTGTTTGCATGCTTTCATTTTTAAAGAACACGTTATTTATCTCATACCGTCAGTCTGAATATACCTGTGTTCCCCCTCTGTCTGAAACGCTCTGTTTTTGCGCTTGTCTCTTTAAGACCCCCGAAAAAGCCCAGTCAGTTTAGCGGCATTTCCACCGATGGCTGTGTAGTTGTAACATCACAACGATACGGAAGTCCTGACGGCTCGTTTAAAGGCACAGTTTCTGAATACGGCCTGTGTGTATTTCCTAGTGGATTGATCATTTTGATACTTTAACTGTATTTCTAGAGCACCTAGACCTGCTTCATAATCAAAAAAAGACACAGAAATCTCTTCTATCAGTGTTATTCATGCCAGCTTTTCCCTCTCTCCCCTCAGATCTCCACCCTGAGGCGCCAGGGCAGGACTCTGTTCTCCACCGTGCCAGAGACTGCGGAGAAAGAAGCTCACTCGCTGTTTGTCCAAGAGGTAAAGCTAACACATACCTGGGCGTGAGCCTGCTTTGTCCAGTCCTTATCCCTCCGTCTTGAACCAAAGCATCAACCTCACCGTTGTGAGCGAATCCCTGCTCTATCCTATTTTTTTTTTTGGAGCGCAGCCATGTTTTCTCTCCTTTCACCCAAACGCAGGTGCTTCGCGTCTGTCCGGATAATGCAACTGGCTCTCACACCCTGAAGACCCATCAGATACTGGAGTTCAGCCATGAATCCAGCCAACGATTCATACTGATCTGTTTATGGTGCAGATTGGATTTCAGAGGAAGCGAGTGTTATGGTCTGGCTCTTGACCCACAACAAAACGTCACGAAAACTCAGGCACGGTGCTAACCAAAGAAACCACCTTTATTAGAAAAGGGTCAGGACATTTCAAAGTGCAAAAACAGGAGAGCGTTGTCGCAGAATGCCAGACGGTGTAACTGCTGCTGCTAGACTCTCCGTGTAGCACACCAGGTGTCAGGGGAAGAAGCCCGCACTTCCTCCGGATGGGGCGGGTCTTGTAGGGCGCAGGCCGTGGCCAGCTGCCGCCAATCTTCCTGATGTCACTCTAACGATCCAGGAGCACTGAAAGGTAAACACCCCCTGGCAGAGGCCCTGGACCGGCACACGAGCAAAAAAGTGTTTGCTGACTGTTCGCGCTCCCCACCCTCACATGTTCCCTGACGGTGCAGAGGATCGGCCACAGATGGAGTCCACAGTTCAGTGGTGGTTCACGTCGTGTTGTTTGGTTGGGGTGCGGCCTGATGGAGCCCGATAGGGGATAGTCCCCCGTGGCTGCAGCCAGGAATTACCTCATAACTACATCTGGAGTCGCTGGGAGGCCTTATACACATGGGCTGTTCTTTATTTTCCCACTTTTTAAGTGACCCCTTGCCTCAGTCGACATGTGTGTTTTATGAATTCGCAGAATCGATGAACACATATTGGAACATCACCAAGTGACCAGTGTGTTTGCCTCTCTCCTATAAAAAGAAAGCTGAAAAACATGTTGACTGGCAAACCTCCAGGCAGCTTGAACAGACGATGACCTAAAGAATTAATAGACGACATGAAATCTTACTGCACTGCAAACTATACAGGAAAGTCCCACCCGGATGGGACTGACTTCTCCAGGGGAGGTGGGGCGATTGCGACGTTTCCTTCGCTGGTGGTCAGTGATTTTAATCTTAGCTGCACATGTGTCTGTTATTTTTCACCTCCTTCCTCAGTAATATTTACAGGCCCTATTCACACCGACCCTCACTTTGATGACTTTAGTGGTCTTCCCATGGCTCCTTCAAGTCTTAAAGTCTGCCTTCCATCCGAGTCCAAACCTTTTTTGGATAGAACTCAAATACACTTTATATATATAAGGTTGTTTTAGAAACCTGAGCCTCTCTGGACCATGTGTGTGAGTGTACGTCTTAATTTGCTCTTGTTTATATGACCCCCCCCACCCCACCCCGTCTCCACTCTCTGTCTCTGCAGTGCATCAAGACCTACAAGTCCGACTGGCACGTGGTCAACTACAAGCATGAGGAGTATTCTGGAGACTTCCGCCAGCTCCCAAAGTGAGTGTGCCGTGGGGTGTAGAGTCGCACACTGGATGTAGAGTTTGAAAGGCAGAGAGGGCTTTGCTTCATGGGTAATGTAGGACAATTCTCCAACAGATGCTTGGAACGTGTTCATCTGCAAAGCCGTCCAGCTGTTTTCTCCATAGCTTTATATCCATAGAAGCATGCGCCGTTCAGCTAATGGTCTGCATTGTCCACCGTGGAGCACACAATGCTGCAAAAGCCCCCCAAGGGGTATTGTAAATCTTCTTTTGTTCAGTGACACTGCCCTTTGTTTACAGCCCAGTGAGTGTTCGAGCCAGAACTCTAGAAACACGGAAATCTGTGTCTCGGAGGCTCCGAGCTCCTCCACAACAACAATAGAAAGGCTTCCTATGTTTTTCTAGCAAGGATAAGCAGAGCTATTCTGGGAGCGCTGCCGATTGATATCGTTGACGCTCGAGGGAAATCCCACAATGTCTTGTGTGTCCTTGATGGAGCCACTTTCCTTAAACACAGGAATGTGCTTTACAGATGTCGTGTGTCTTGTTTAAAACATCGGAGCGTAAAACCTAGACGGCTTTGGCCTTGACACTGTTTATGCTGCTAGTTCCCCAGAGGACACTGGGTCTTGTAAAGGTCAAAGGGCAAACGCTCAGTCTGGGGTTTGAGCTGCACTTAGAGAACCAGCTGCAGTAATCAGGCAACATCCTGTCGAGCTAGAATTTCGGAATAGCAGTGAAATGACCAAAAACACATCTGAAGTTGTCCTGAGTGATCTTTTCCGTGTGCTTTCAGTAAGGTGTTGAGACCTGAGAAACTGGCAGCTCACCTGTTTGAGGTGGATGAAGATGTGGAAAAAGACGAGGTGAGCCCACCGATCCCAAACTTTATTTCCTCTTCGTTGGGGGAACGCCGTCTGTGCCATAGTCTTCATGTGAGGCAATAAGTTCAACCCTTCCCTAGGCCTCACCCGACCCTCTTCAAACAGAAACTTGATTACAAGGGAATGAAATAGAGCACAAACAATATATTGGCTTATTGCACAATATTGTATTCATTTATCTAATTCCACTCCTTTAATACAAGCCAACCTTTGGATGTTTTGTTTAATGTTCTAGTCCCACGCCGTTTCCCAGAATAGCTGACATCTTCGGGACATTTGTAGCATTTTAACGGCACATCTCCTTCCAATAATGACCACGCTTCAGGCATTGATTTAACGGGAGGCCCGGTGACCTTTGATGGACGCACTGTCGCGGCTAAAACCCCCCCGAGATTAGAGAAGTGCACTGTTGCTGTTAATGAAGAGCATCCTTCTCATGACCCAATTCGTGGGTGTCAGCAGGTTTTTAAGCCCAATGTGTGTAAATATATTCAAACGAGAGCGCGTATGTCTGTTGGGGGACATGCATAAAGACCTAAATGTATGTGATTCTCATGCGTGTTAAGTCTCATTTAACGGAAGAATACCGTATTAATGTGGGGGTTTTTTTGCACCTCCTCCTGCAGGACACAGCTTCCCTCGGATCTCAGAAGGGAGGAGTGTCTAAACATGGCTGGCTGTACAAAGGAAACATGAACAGTGCAATCAGTGTTACTATGCGGGTACAGTCACAACCTAATGGAAATATAATACGAATACTAAGTTTGTCTTTTTCTCTCTGCACATATGGAAATCCTCGGACTTTGTCATATTACCGTTGAGCTTTCCCACGCCTCATCTCCACCCTTGTGGTATTTTTAGAGAGAAAGAGGCCGTTTGGGACGCTAACATGCTCTGTTTTCATCATCTAGTCCTTCAAGAGGAGGTACTTCCTTCTGGCCCAGCTGGGAGATGGATCCTACAACCTCAACTTCTACAAGGACGAGAACACCTCCAAGGAACCCAAAGGAACCATCTTCCTTGACTCATGCATGGGGGTTGTTCAGGTAAAGGATCTTATACACTGGGGCTCTTAAAACCACCTCCCCCAGTGTGACGTCAGAAAAATGAATTGTGCATTCTTTCAGCTTCTTTAAAAACAAACAGCCTCTAAAGGGCCGGGCTGTAATCAAAACGTTAAAGGTCTGAAATGGACTGTGTGAAATTGTTTGCATTCATGTTCTTTCAGAACAGCAAAGTGCGTCGGTTCGCCTTTGAGCTGAAGATGCAGGACAAGAGCACGTTCCTGCTGGCTGCAGACAGCGAAGCAGAGATGGAGGAGTGGATCGGCACCCTCAACAAGATCCTCCACAGCAGCTTTGAACAGGCCATGCAGGAGAAGAGGAACGGGGACCTGCACGACGGTGGGTTCTTCTGCATTTATATTTGATTTCCTTGACATCTTGTTTTTCTCTCTGAGCAGCTTAATTATTTCTGCATGTGCAGTGTTTGCGTCTGCATTTGTTTGCCTCCATATCTTCAGATGTTTGCAGCACCTGCAGGCTTTTTCAATTGGCCTGTACCCCACGGAATAATTTCCTTTCCTTATGAACATCTCTCATGCTTGACAAACAACTTAATTAACAATATTTTACTCATGTAATCGTCCTCACAGAGAGGCAGAGACCAACACATCATTATGCTTTATATAATTGCATCAGCTAATATGTTGATCTCTCCAACAGACGAGGAGCACGGAAAAACAGACCTGTCCTCCGGAAGTTTCCAAGACAGCTTTCAGGTAGCCTGTTTTTCCCATCTGTAGTAATGCTAAAACAATGCCAAACACCTGTTTGACGACATAACAAGCCACACCATATGGATTCGTCCACATACTGTAGAGGTATGTGGACGCGGAAGCATTCTGAATTGTAACTGCTGTTTTGGGTGGAATTGCCAAACAGCTGGATTTCCTGCAGCCAGGTTTCCCGTTGGTGCTAACCAAGCAAACATCTGCCATCGTGTATATGGTCTCAAAGAACGTGGCAGTCCGGATACAAACTTTTAAAAGGAAAATAAGTTACCGTAGAAAGGGTTCCGTATGAGAGTTTGCCAAAATGTTTGAGTCTGACACAAATGTGAGACTTGCCATATCTCGTGGCCGCGAAACATTTTATCATCCTTTACAAATTCTTGAAAATTAGACTTTTTGTTGTCTAGATGACAAAATAAACAAAATAAAACAAAAGAGAAAATGTGGAGGATAAAAAAGGGGGGCCGATGACGAAAATGTGGATGTGAATTTATTTTGCACAGACTACACTGAATACACCCACTGTCCTTGGATATCTTGAGTACAATGTTGCATGTCGTGATGTTGAAATTCTTTTTTTTTGCTTTGTATAACAGACTGCCAGAGATATTGAGTCCAAGATGAGGAGTGAAGCTCGCCTGAAACTCTTCACCTTGGACCCTGACACACAGGTGACGAAGATAATACCTGACTACATACAATACAAATACACGAGCACCCCAGTCAGTTTTTGCTCCTGTTATTTATCGACCAAAAGTGTCTGCTGTGGTATTTTAATTAAAGTTTTGACGTCATCTCCTGTTTCCACAGAAACTGGACTTGTCTGGCATCGAGCCAGACGTGCGTCAGTTCGAAGAGAAGTTCGGGAAGAGAGTCCTGGTCAGCTGTCACGACCTGTCTTTCAACCTGCAGGGCTGCGTCGCAGAGAATGAAGAGGGGCCGACCACTAATGTATGTATTAATGAAAGGAACCTGTGAATATGGTTGTAGGTGTTAACCCTTGTGCCTCACTTTAAAAAGGTTGCTGCGTCAAATGCCATAAAATTATAAATGAATGGTTACAATTTCAAAATAAGAAATTAAAAAAACATCCTATGCCAAAATTCATGCCATATGAATAAACACACCCAAACAATCGAAAAATGAAAAAGCCAAAACGTGATGCGTATTTGAAAGTACAAAAACCACGTTTGCAGCACGATGGAAATGTCCTTTAGCGAACGAGGGCGAGGTCTAAACCGGTGAAGAAGATCAGACGGTTCAGATGGCCCCCCCCCCCTCGCCACCCATTAGCACCAGTCTGAGGCTGGTTTCCTGCCGTCACTCTCCAAGGTCTCTGTCTCTGTAGGCGGAGGACTCGTTCTACACTCAGCACTCAGCTGGGAAACCACAGCTATTAGCTCTGCGCCTCACACACACACACACACACACACACACAAATGGGTTTGTGTGACGGAAATGCACGATGGAAAGAGTGAATGAGCAGATGAATTACATCAACGGTCCATTTGGACTTGATGGAAAATGAGAAGTGCATTAGGAAAGAAGGGTGTTCTTCCCTCGACTCTTTCTGTTTCTCTCATCTTCCAACTTCCATTAAAAATACATTTTTCCTTTTGTAACTTTCATCTTAGGTGGAGCCGTTCTATGTGGTCCTGTCCCTCTTCGACGTCCAGAACAGTAGAAAGATCTCGGCCGACTTCCACGTGGATCTCAACCACCCTTTAGTGCGACAAATGACATCAGGCTCCGGTAGCAGGCCGGAGTTGCACAGCAATGGCGGCGGCGACGGTCCCCTGGCTGGACCAAGGCAGGCCAGTGGGCTCCCGGCCGGTGCCCTCCAGTACCCCAGGCAGGGGGTGTTCTCAGTCACGTGCCCGCATCCAGAGATCTTCCTGGTGGCCAGGATCGAGAAGGTCCTGCAGGGGGGGATCACCCACTGCACCGAACCCTACATGAAGAGCTCAGACTCCGCCAAGGTACAGAGATTAAGATGGGATGTGGCCGTGAATTACTGTGTGCTCTGAAAATGAATACTCTGTGTTCTTGCCTGCCTGTAGATGGCTCAAAAGGTGCTGAAGAATGCCAAGACGGCCTGCAGCAGGCTGGGACAGTACAGGATGCCATTCGCCTGGGCTGCTAGGTATGAACCCCCCCCCCTTCCAAAAGAAAATCAAAATCTTTGCTGCAGCATGACAGAGAACCAACGGGATTGAAGGGACTTCCACCAGCATGCGGCCCTCCTCGAGGCGTGTGTTCTACCCAAATAGACTCATATGCGTGACTTCTTGCTTCCACAAATCAAGGGGACTTGTTCTCTTCTTCTTTTTTCTGTCTCTGCAGGCCTGTGTTCAAAGACGCTTCGGGAACTTTGGACAAAAGCTCTCGCTTCTCAGCTCTTTACAGACAGGACAGCAGCAAGCTGTCAGACGACGACATGTTCAAACTGCTGACTGACTTCAGAAAGTATGCTTCTCCCCCTCTCTTAAAGATACCGCTGTATCTAGACATGTTAGTCATCGCCGTTTCTGTCTGTTTTCCCAACAGACCAGAGAAAATGGCCAAGCTCCCTGTGCTCTTAGGGAACTTGGATGTAACCATTGACAGCGTGGCACCGGATGTAACCAGTAAACCCCTCCAAATATTTACAAAGTCCCATTTCATTGTCTATTTAATAATCATCCCACTTTGACCTCGAACCCGGTGACCCCTCTCGTTTCCTGCCTGCAGACTGCGTCACTTCCTCCTACATCCCCGTGAGGACGTTTGAAGGCAACGGGCCCGGCAGCGCTCTTCTGGAGGTGGAGGAGTTTGTACCCTGCATCGCCAAGTGCTCCCAGCCATTCACCATCTATAGGAACCACCTCTACGTGTACCCAAAGCACCTCAAGTATGACGGACAGAAATCCTTCACCAAGGTAAGAGCAATGGTATGAATGTGACAAACCCATGTAACATAAAATCACTCTAAAAACATACGACTGATCTGTTATGGAAAGAGATGCTTTTGCATGGCCAGCATTCTCTTATCATCATCGTATTGTGTTCCTGTTGAGCGTACGAGGCCACTGGCAACCGCCTCAGGCTCGTCCAGCCAAACAGCAGAGCTGGATAGAATTATCCTTACGCAGAGCAGCAGCTTCTGCTTAATACATTAATGCAGGGTTGCTATTTTCACCGCAGGAAACCAACCTGCCTCCTCTCCTCCATCTGTCTCTCTGCCCTCTTTTATTTGAAACGACTGCTGGCAATCCTTTGCCTGACATATTTCCCTCCTCTTTGTCGACACAAATCCTAAATGGACGCAGAGAGGCACAGGAGAGAAAGTGTCTGGCGAAATTGCTTCCAGGCCGAGAACTGGTTCCTGCTTTTATAGTCTGTTTTTTATTTGTCTCCCCTCTCTAGGCGAGGAATATTGCAGTTTGCATTGAATTCAAGGATGGTGATGAGGATGAGGCCCAGCCTGTGAAGGTGCGTTTACATTTTAGGAAATGCTGAACGCAGTTATTACTTCAGCTCTTTGCAAAATGCCCTACGCAGAATTGAGCATGGTCAAATTCATGTGTGGACTGAAATCATGTGACATGGATTCAAGTCAGATTTCAGTCTGATGACTTTTGACTTCACAAAATAGATTTGCAACAGACTTGTTGGTATTGCCTTGGGACTCAACTTTGGACTCTTTGGTCTTGGTTTAGGGATTTGACGTTGGACTTGTTGGTCTAAGCTTTCGTCTTGACTTAAGACTCAGTCTTGTCTTGGGACTTGACTTTGGACTTGTTACACTTGACCTGGGACTTGACCCTGGTTTTGACTCTGTCTTGACTTTGGACGGGTTGGTTTTGACTTAAGAACTCTTAGTCTTGACTTTGGACCTGTTAGTCTTGACTTAGGAACTCTAAGTCTTGACTTTGGACCTGTAAGTCTGGACTCTGGACTTGACCTGCTATTTTCTCTCTCTGTCATGTTTGATTATCTCCTACTTTCTGAATCTACTGCAGTGCATCTACGGTCATCCAGGAGCTCCTCTATTCACTAAGCAGGCATATGCAACCGTCCTGCACCATCAGCAGAACCCAGAGTTCTATGATGAGGTAAGTCTGTGCTCTTAGAATCAGTTTGAGTAATATAATCTGTAATATGTTTATCAATGGCTACAACCATCAATGGAGAAAGTCAAATATGCTTTATGGCATATGCTCAAAGTCAAAACGGGATATATTTTTTGAAAGCGCCGTGTTTTGAAGTATATTGTTTGAGCACATTTCAATTAAACATTGAATCCTCGCTGGAAATGCTCTGCAGGTGTTTCCCTGAACAAAGCTGCCTTTGTAATGGAGAATCAACCCTCAGGAATCTGTGTTTTTCTCACCTTCAGATAAAGATCGAGCTGCCGACTCAGCTGCATGAGAAGCATCACCTTCTCTTCACCTTCTATCATGTTAGCTGTGACAGCAACATCAAGAAGAAAGACCTGATGGAGTCTCCAGGTAGGCTGCAGCTTTCAGTCACCTCTACCCCGTGATTAGGAAACACTGGCATGCTTTACACAGTGTGACGCTCGTCTTCATGAGTCTCCCCAGTAGGTGGAGATATTTGAAATGTTGATCTTCATGCTGCAGCCACCCCAGTATTACCACTACTTTAAAAACATGTGGCTGTGCCTGCTTTACACACAGTGGGTTCAGCATGGCTGCCTCTGCTAAGGGATGGCAGAGTCATCGTGAATGAACAGATGCTGCCAGTGGCCGCCAATCTGCCCGCCGGGTACCTTGGCACCCAGGATGGAATCAACAAGGTAAAAAGAATAGTCGTTAGATACATCTGATTATTTGTTGAAGAGTCATGTGTGGAAGTGGTCATGATAACTCAATAAACCTCTTTTTTTGCAAGCAGAGGAGTCGCCCCCTGCTGGACATTAGAAAGAATGCAGGTTTAAGGCACTTTGTAGGTCAAAGTATTTAACTGTATTGCCTTCAAACTATTTTCCAAATTGGCTTTAAGGATGGGATTTCTCACGTTACCATATAGGATCCGATGCAGCTTGTGGTTAATGGATAAAGATCGTATTAGCTGGGATTGGACCGGGACCTCTCAGGGGTCCGACAGGCTTTCACATGAAATGCCTGTGAAATCTGATCAGCATTAAGATGTAATCCTGTTTCTTAGATGCATGGCTAACGGGTTTAGTGTACATAGTGTACAAAAGTGTCTCATTGCGCATCATGCTTAGTGCTGACTTTAAATTGAAAGGGCTGTGTAAGAAGCACTTTTCTCAAAATGAGCTTTGAGAACGTTGAGCTGAAACAAGGTTTTTGTTGTTGTTATAAAAGGCTTATTCTGTGTATCTTATAGTATGCTGCAGCCATATGGCAATACAGCTTGTCTTATTATTTTACAAAAAAAAAAACTGTCCCTGATTTGTCAGTTGTATCATGTTGTCTATGCTTGAGCATAAATCAACACAGTGCAGTTTTTCTTCAGTATGCAGTGTAGTAATTGCCCACTTGTCATTGCAGCACTCTGGCTCGGAGATCAAATGGGTCGACGGAGGAAAAACCCTGTTCAAAGTCTCAACTCATCTCGTCTCCACCGTTTACACTCAGGTATATATCCACGTTATGTCCATTACTGTCACCTGCTCATTGTAAACGCAAATATGCATTCAAATCATATGTTTCCTGTAGGATCAGCACTTGCACAACTTCTTTCACCACTGCCAAATCATGGAGATGTCAGAACAAGCTTCAGAGGGGGAGCTGGTAAAATACCTGAAGGTACTTCGAAAGCGCCAAAGAAAACACCTGGAACACACCCTTCTGTACATGCCTCATCAAACACAATCTTGTAATCTGGCATTTAAGGGAATATGACAAGCCAGAGTCATTCAATATATATATATATATATATATATTTATTTATTTTCTTAATCCTCTTAGAGTCTCCATGCAATGGAGGGTCATGTGATGGTCAACTTTTTGCCCACCATACTCAACCAGCTGTTCTGCGTCCTAACCAGAGCCACGCATGAGGATGTGGCTGTCAACGTGACCAGGCAAGACACACACACACACACACTCACTCACACACACACACACACACACACCCAGCAGAAATATATACTTTTAACAAACTTCATGAAATAATAACAGCACTTTCATCTTTCCAAAGCGGATTCCCCTGTTTCTCTGTAGCCTGAGTCCTTTTTCTCATTAGACGCTCACCTATGGCGTGCACAGTCGATGTATGTGTCTTATGTCTCAGTTGTGTGTGTGACTAGTCTTTGAAGCTCGGTAGGCAGTGTGTAAATGAGGTGTTAGTGCCTCAGAATTCATGAATGTTTGGCTTGTTCCTTCCAGCGAGCCTCACTTCCTCCTGTATATTCTTTTATATTTCTATATCATTATCCGTTTCTCTTTAGGGTGATGGTTCATGTCGTAGCACAGTGCCATGAAGAGGGGCTTGAACATTACTTGAGATCTTATATCAAGGTGCAGTCTTTTACTCACGATTTTATGCAGATGCACAGACGATATATTTTTGTATGTTCCTGTATTTCTGCAGAAACTAAAATTGATACAATCTGATTTCTTTTCTCTCAGTTCGTGTTTAAGCCGGAGCCTTATTCCTCTACCGATGTAAAAACTGTTCACGAGGAGCTGGCTAAAGCCATGACAGCCATTCTCAAGCCGTCCACAGACTTCCTAACAAGCAACAAGCTGCTAAAGGTAATATTTTTTTACCTAACTAAGAAAACCATAGACTATACTTGATACTAGCAAAGCTAATTCAGTTTAGCTTCTGCAAAAGGCTAGCTGGCCCCTCAGGGGGTCATCTGTATTTTCTTGGGGTCCTATGCTCTTGATATGAAGTAACATTGTAAGAGATCGGTAAGGGCTGTCTTTGCAGTTCAAATTACAAAGGAAGTTAGGGAGATGAATGCTTCACATCCAGTTGGAATGATAAAAAACCTTTCAGCCAGTGTGGAGATAACGATGTCTGAAGAAAAATAGAAAGAAAACTGTCTTGCCTGCGAATTTGAGAGCGCGGGTTTCAACGAGTCATCAGCAGGCTATGCTAGGTGGGCTATGCTAGGTGGGCTATGCTAGGTGGGCTATGCTAGGTGGGGGATAAACATACATTGCTGAGAACATAAAACCCATTGAAAGGTGTCGTTTATGTGTCATAGTAAGAGGACATGAAGCTGGGGAACAAAGCAGCATGGAAACACAGATACGCTCCCTTCCCTAGTTAGCTAGTACCTAGTTTAGCATTCTAGCTTTAGCTGTCTAGTTTTGTCGTAACTTCAAATTGTGGATGCTATTTTTATGCCATTTATAAATATACTATATATCATGCTACTCGTACATTGAGTTACGCTACGCTACTTTTAAGTTCAGTTGAGTTACATGAGTTAACTTTCACGCGGGACACAAACGCAGGTCTCCTGGGTGGAAGTCCTGCGTTTGTCTGACCCACCAACTCGATAAGTTACGGACTTTGGCGCACTTTATTCGACGTCACCTGACTTCCTCCTCTGCTCCCTTCATAATTATTACGGCCACTTGAGGTCAGCGTTGTCTTCTTGTATTTGTACCAGTGGTCAACCCTGTGAATAGATGATAATGGCCTTCTGAACCTACTATAGGTGTAGCGGGCCCCTATTAACCCGCACCTATGAGGCTGAAAACCGCTGATAACGCCCATTCAATCCGCTGATAACATCCTAAGCGGGTGACTGAAATGTCTGATGTAAATTACATTTAGGTTTGAAGGTTCTTCCTTGCAGTGACTCTGTGTTTGTGTTGCAGTATTCATGGTACTTCTTTGAAGCTCTGGTGAAATCAATGGCTCATTATCTCATGGAGAGCGGGAAGGTCAAGGTAGGCCTTCTTCTTGTCTTCTCGTCCTTTCTTTAACTTCTTTCCTCTGAGTCTCAATCCTCCCCCTCTTTTCTTTCTGCCTCCCTCGTCCAGCTCTCCAGGAACCAGCGTTTCTCTGCATCCTTCTACCACGCAGCGGAGACTCTGGTGAATATGCTGATGCCACACATCACCCAGAAGTACAAGGACAACCTGGATGCGGCTCGCAATGCCAATCACAGCCTGGCAGTTTTCATCAAGGTTGGCACTCCTCCCAGTGCTCGCCTTTTGATACGTAGATATTTTCATAAAATTCCCTTTGGTTTCAGGCCGGTAGAGATATGCAGAAAAATCTGATTAACAGTGTTTCACTCACCTTTTCACTCAGCGCTGCTTCACCTTCATGGACAGAGGCTTCGTGTTCAAGCTGATCAATAACTACATGAACTGCTTCATGCCTGGAGACCCCAAGGTTAAAATGCTCTCCTGCTATCATCCATACCCTTCTTACTCCAGTCGTTAAACATGAAGTTAAAAGCTAACTTCAAGCCACACAAGCTTCCTTAAAATGTGTTTTCTCTTGCATTACTTCCAGACTTTGTATGAATTCAAGTTTGAGTTCCTGCGTGTTGTTTGCAACCATGAGCACTATGTCCCTCTTAATCTACCCATGCCCTTTGGAAAAGGCAGAATTCAAAGGTTCCAAGGTAAATTACACACTTGTATCTAAGTGGAGTGCAATTTATAGTCTGCTTGTTCTCTGCATCCTGTTCTCTCCGTATCTTTTAATCTTTTCACCTGAATGTTACTTCTGCTGACTGATGCCTGCCTCAGATCTGCAGCTGGACTATTCCCTGACTGACGACTTCTGTCGAAACCACTTCCTGGTGGGGCTGCTGCTGAGGGAGGTGGGCGGTGCCCTTCAGGAGTTTCGAGAGATCCGTCAGATCGCCATCCAGGTGCTCAAGGGGCTGATGATCAAACACACGTTTGACGACCGCTATGCTACGAAAGTGAGTTCTCGGCCGTCTTTACTGCACTCTGAACACCCGGAGGTTATTTTAATTTGGACAATGTTTGAGGTTTTGGGTCACACTTCTTTGACGAAATGACTCATGGGCACCTACTGTGTCATTCCAGAGCCAGGAGGCCAGACTCGCCACCCTCTACCTCCCTCTGTTTGGTCTGCTCCAGGAGAACGTTTACAGACTTGACATGAAGGAGTCTGCCCCCCTCAGCAAGCATAATGTAAGCCTGACACCTAGTGTTGGGAAAGTGAACAGCAGCAGACCTGCTCTTTCTTCAAAACATATATGACTGGGTTCATGTCGGTTCAGCTGAAAACATGCTTTTACTGTGATTCCATGAGCTCACTTTGTCTTTCTCTGTCCCAGAATGCCAGGGAGGACTCTCTGGTACCCAACTCCATGGTGACCCCTCAGAAACCTGGGAGCTGCATAGAAAATGCTCTCCACAAAGATGTGTTTGGAGTCATCTCTGGAACAGGTAAATGATCAAAAAGAGACGCAAAACAACTACAAGGGGATGCAAATTTATCAAAAAGAGACAAAAAACGAGTGCAAAGATATACAAAATGATTATAAAGAGATGCAAAATGATCAAAAGGGACGCAGAATGACTGCAAAGAGATGCAAAACGACTACAAAGAGATACAATGTGGCCAAAAAGAGGTGTAAAATGACTAAAGTCATGAAAAATGACCAAAAAGAGACAAAAACGACAAAAGGTATGTGTCTTTGAATATGTGGCTCTTGTAGCAGAGGTTATAACCTGTGTCTCGTGACATGGGTTTTGCAGCAAATGTATACGCTCCTCTGTCTAACCAGCTGTACACTGGAGATTTAATCCCATCGTCTGACATGCCAAAAATGTATTTTTTGTACTCTGTCCCTGCAGCCTCCCCTCACAGCTCCACTCCCAACATCAGCGCAGTGCAACACGCAGACTCCAGAGGCTCTCTGATCTCCACCGACTCTGGAAACAGCCTGCTGGACAAGAGCAGCGACAAGACCAACTCCCTGGAGAAGGTAAGTACCTGAATGAGGGTGGATGACCACTTCATTTGCAATATTTGCTTTGTGGTAAAAGCCGCTGGTCTGTGAGACCCAATAATGAAAGCCGATACCAGCAAAACACTCGGTCGATAGTTTGCAAAGCTCCCATGAATTTGATCAATCTTCCCTCTTGGACGTCCACGCTCTCCTCCCGCCCCCTTCCCTCCAGAGCTCCCACACCCCTTCCCTTTGCTCTGTAACCTCCCAACCCCACCAAAGGGAGAGGTTTCCCAGGAGGCACTCGGTCAACGTGCCCCCTCTCCCCGTGGACCCCGGGGACCGGGTCCCACCTCTGAACCGCGCGGCCAAGCGGGTCACCGTGGACTTCTCCCTCCTCTCTGTGCCCCTGCCTGGCCTGCCAGGAAAACACCACGGTCACGAGGAAAACATACCGATACAAGTATTCAGTTTGACATCTGTGACCTCTCCACCGGAGACTTTTGGTTACAATTGTACAGCAGATTTTCTGAAGACCAAAAACATGCAGATATCTGTACAATACGTCCAAAATCCTTCTTCTCTTCTGAGTGTCCCACATCAGGGAGTGAGCGTGCTTTTACCAATGCGGATGCTGAGCTGACCGCTGACTCGCAGCCGTTTTCAATTATTTCCTCACATGCTGTAATGTAGCTGTAAATGTGTTTTCCTCAAAACCTGCATTTGATGTTATCTGAACGCACAGAGCTGCTGCAGCACATGTCGCCTCCCTTCCGAGGAAAACACTTGACATTTCTCATCTCTGAAGTTTGGGTTGCTTGAGTGATGTTCTTTATCTCTTGTGAGTTTTTCTGCAACTCTGCGCCCAACAACTAAAAACGTTTTTTTTCCCTCCTCCGCATCAGTACCAGTGTGCGTCGGCTCTGGGCAGCGCCGTGCTGCGCTGCGACAAACTGGACCGGGACGAGATCAAAAACGTTCTCATGTGCTTCCTGCACATCCTCAAGAGCATGTCAGAGGGTAGGGCGGCCCGTCTGAGTCATTGTGCTGGATTCTGACACGCAAGTTCACGCGAACAACCTGTTTCATTGTCATCTTTTCTCACCGTCTCGTCACCTCAGAGGCCCTTTTTGCGTACTGGAACAAAGCATCTCCCTCAGAACTGATGGACTTCTTCACATTGATCGAGTGAGTACCTCTTTGTGATCATGTTGATCAGATGGTTCGATGTGAATGCGAGGTCTTGAATTCACTTTCTGCGTTTGCTCTGCAGAGTCTGCCTCCATCAGTTTAGATACATGGGGAAGAGATTCATCGTCAGGTAAAGTGTTCGAGGGCATAAATAATGACCCATATCTCATTTTAAACTGAATTTATGGATTGGTTCTTGAACTCAAACTCATTTTGCACATACTTACAAAGCGCCGGCCCTTACTGAACCTTTTAACCCCGTTTGCCTTTGGTTTGTTCCCTCTTCTGTAACACTGCTGGCCAGTTGTTTTGTGGTTAATGTCGCGGCCCCGGGCCCCTCCTGCATGGGTGAGACATTGCTGTCTTTTTGTCTCACTTTGCCTCATTAAATGCACGATGCTCATTTGTCGGCCGTGTTCCTTTCTATCTGTGTTCAATGCTGAGATATTCCCTCATTTGATTTGCGCTCATCCGATCCCTTGTGCCCGTGTAACTTTGCTGTCCCGTCAGCATAACTGGCATTTCTCTCCTGCCAACAGGAGCCAGGAGGGGGCGGGGCCTGTAGCTCCGGACAGGAAGTCTCTGACTCTGCCTGTGTCTCGTAACAGGGCGGGGATCTTGCATGCCCGCCTTCAGCAGCTGGGAACTCTGGAGAACGCTCACACCTTCAACAACAGTAAGCCTTCCTGTGGAATGATCTCTTTTTAACTGGGCATCATATAATATAAGCCCTTTACTGACCTCTGTTGGCAGCCAGTCAGAGTTGCAACAACAATGACAGAGCTTATCTCCTTCCACAGACAAGCAGAAATATAATTACATGGCAAATATTCATTTAGTCATTGGCGCTGATTAGCAATCTAATCAAGCGGATGATGTTCTGGGTATTCATCGCTGTAATCAAGCCGTGCGTTTGGGCGTTTTCTCGTGCAGTGTACTCTCACACGGAGGCAGACGTGAGCAGCCAGTGCCTGCTGGAGGCCAATGTGTCCACAGAGGTCTGTCTGACTGTGCTGGACACACTCAGCGTCTTCATCATGGGATTCAAGGTATATCAACTGTTCCGATACAAACCGCCACGATACGTGACACTCTGGTTCTGGTTGGTGTCCTCACGCCTCCTCTGCCGTGTCCTCAGACGCAGCTGAATTCGGACCTCGGTCACAACCCCCTGATGAAGAAAGTGTTCCAGGTGCATCTGTGCTTCCTGCAGATCCCTCAGTCTGAGGCCGCCCTCAAACAGGTCTTCACCTCACTGAGGACCTTCATCTACAAGGTGATTGAAATTAATGGCGGAAATAAGAACACTTTGTCTTAAATATCCTCTTTCCTGAAACCTGCATTACTGCCTGTCCTCCAGTTCCCCTGCACCTTCTTTGACGGACGTGCCGACATGTGTGCCTCTCTGTGCTATGAAATCCTCAAGTGCTGCAACTCCAAGCTGAGCTCCATCCGCAGCGACGCCGCCCATCTCCTCTACTTCCTCATGAAAAGCAACTTCGACTACACCGGACGCAAGTCTTTTGTCCGAACACACCTGCAGGTACGCGTGTCCGGGTATGGCGAAAGAAACGTGTCCTTGCAGGTCATGCGTCAGTTTGATCTTTCGTTCGCTCCTCTCCTCTCTGTTTCGCCCAGGTGGTCATTGCTGTCAGTCAACTGATTGCCGATGTCATCGGCATCGGGGGTACCCGTTTCCAGCAGTCGCTCTCCATCATTAACAACTGTGCTAACAGTGACAAGAGCATCAAGGTGAGGGGAAAGTGGATCACCAGAATTATTTATTCAGACTTGCCTCCATACACAGAAAGACAACAAAGGTTGCTACTTCAACCACAGGACTATGAATATTATAATTGTTTAGCTATTAAAATAGAACTAATGTCATTGTACTGCTGTAGCACACAGCATTTCCGTCAGATGTGAAGGACCTGACGAAGCGCATCAGGACGGTGCTGATGGCCACGGAACAGATGAAGGAGCACGAGGACGACCCGGAGATGCTGGTGGACCTCCAGTACAGCTTGGCCAAGTCGTACACCAGCACGCCCGAGCTCCGCAAGACCTGGCTGGACAGCATGGCCCGCATCCACAACAAGAACGGAGATCTCTCTGAGGTTCTTTGAATGTTTTATTTCAATTATATTTTCAGGTACAGGGCGCGGCTGCTTCTTCAGTCGGGCATTCTTGTGCTAAGCTGTGGTTCTGTTTGTCTACTTCACCTGCAGGCAGCCATGTGTTACGTGCACGTTGCTGCCCTGGTAGCTGAGTACCTGTGGAGGAAAGGTGAGTTGAGGATACAGGTGTCTCCTGGTAGCGGCGCGCTTCCTTTTACAGAAAATAGCCGCTGACCATTTCAACTCCAACACTTTTACAATCCCAATTTACAGAGGCCTATAATGAGTCACTGGTAAAGGTTAACACAGTAGAAAGAAGATTATCTCGGACAATAATTGATTAAACAACCTCAATAAAATTTATTAGATTCACTTTCAAAAAAACATGCACGGTAATAAAAGTGCTTTTAGTCTTACACATATCAGTCCTGAGGAATGTACTCACTAATTCATGCAGGTTCCCTCTCATGTTTAATGGGACTACGCTGCAGCAAACCAGTACTCCGCCACCTTTAAAACAATCAGTAAAAAGGTTTCATTTGCAGGTGAAGACTGGCTGAAAGATTTGCTGGCTCATCAACTAACTTTTCACACTTCTTGATTCTCACTATGTGTAGGCGTGTTCCACACACATATTTAAACACAGGAACATACACCCTCCACCTGGGA
The DNA here is from genome assembly GCF_949748355.1 of Melanostigma gelatinosum. Taxonomy (NCBI): domain Eukaryota; kingdom Metazoa; phylum Chordata; class Actinopteri; order Perciformes; family Zoarcidae; genus Melanostigma; species Melanostigma gelatinosum. The sequence continues at coordinate 2,986,832 of NC_136657.1, read as the reverse complement.
GCTTGTCCAAGGGTCATCTGTTCATTCCCAACAGTCTCTAGATAAGATCCCCTCTCAGGGTTCTTCACACATCAAAGCCCTTTGGAGGGGCTCTGTCGTACAATGCCCACCACCATCTACTGTAGGAAGTACACTGACTGTGGATTAGTACCTCGTGTAACCTCACTTCAAAACATCCAAACTATCCCGTTAAGCAAGACAATTAGAGTGGTGTTGAAATTGAAAAGTGTCTGATTGTACGTTTCTAGTGAAATATGCTGATTCGTCACGCTTATGGCACTCATAAACAGTTGGCCACTTATGTTTCATTGCCGTGTACCGCTTATCACCGGAATATTTATTGACATATGTCACCGCTACAGTAGGCATATACAGATGGGATCATATGCGTGTTCTTACTTTGACTAAGATAAGATAAGATGAGCTAGAACTTTACTTATCCAGAGGGACATTTGTTGTGCAGCAGGTAGCAAATAAAATATATCCATAAATGTATAACAATATAGAAAATACATATATATTCATTATGTCATCGCTGTTTCACTGACAGATGCCACTTTTCCCCCACAGGTGCAAGTTAAGAGAAAGATGACCCGTTCTGGTAGCTTCACTAGCAGAGGTAGCTGTAAAGCTACTGTACATATTAGCCCCGTATGGCTAGCATAGTGTAGCCTCGACATCACCTGTCAAAATTGTTATTTTCAATTTGTTGGTTCATTTCCGCGACGTGCCATATTTCCGTGAAATGAAAAAAAAGTCACTTTTTATGTTTTAGTTTCAAAACCAAAACGTTCCCTGCCGTCGGTTCTGTATCTGCCTGCTAGGTATGTTCAGGCAGGGCTGCTCGTCTTTCCGCGTCACCACCCCGAACATCGACGAGGAGGCAGCCATGATGGAGGACGTCGGGATGCAGGATGTCCACTTCAACGAGGTACTGTGACGTCTTCTACATGCCACACACCGTGCACACCGTGCGCTGGACATCTGCGTGTTAACCGAGGATGTTTTGTCACGTGTCACATCATGACTGATGTCTAGAAGAGCTCTTATCTCTGTTAAGAGTATCTATTGCTCTGTTTAGTCGGTAGACTAAGTGACAGTGTAGACTTTGAGCCCGGGCTTGGTACATGTGTTGTTAATCACATTTACAAAACCACTGAGCTGGCAGACGGAAATTCGAGGGCTTCAGGGTCAGCACTTCTAGAGGTGTTTAGAGATTCCTTGCTCAAGGGCACTCCGCCAGTGGCTTGTTGACACAGTGGCCTGAGACCAGATCTCCCCGTGAACTGATAAACCCGGTGAAATGTGTGAGCTTTTACGAGTCGGTCAACAGATCTGTAGGCAATGAAAAACCCCTTTTTGCTCTCCAGCTGCTCTGAAAACCTTCTCCTCTTTACGAGCTGGACACACCAATAAAAAGGAAGGAGATGATGGATCCATGTCCACCCACGTCTGCTGTCTTTAAAGGAACACTATGCTCAGTTCGGAGCCTTCTAGACAAATATAAACTAACCGAAATGTCCCTCTTTGCAGCAATAAAATATTCTGGGGGAGTTTAATGAAGTTTACATGTATTTATCTGTGTACCAGGAGGTGCTGATGGAGCTGTTGGAGGAGTGCGCTGATGGCTTCTGGAAGGCGGAGCGTTATGAGCTCATCGCTGACGTCTACAGGCTCATCATCCCCATCTACGAGCAGCGCAGGGACTTTGAGGTAATAGAAAAGATAGAAGAGGAGTAGTGCTCATGAATAATCATCTTGCTCCATAAAATATCGTATTATTATTATTGCAATTTGAAATGAACTGTTGGGATTACCCTCCACTGAGTAACTGACCTATAAAAATGATCAAACTTTTCTCTCCTCGTGTTGTCGGTTGATTTCTTTTTAACAGAAGCTGACTCACCTGTATGATACCCTCCACCGTGCCTACACTAAAGTGATGGAGGTGATGCACACTGGCAAAAGACTGCTGGGCACATACTTCAGAGTGGCCTTCTTTGGACAGGTAAGGGGCGGAGTCTCCAAAAGACTGAAAAAAGTAATGGCTAGCATAAATGCTAACTCAATCCAAACTCTTTAATATCAGCGTGATGGTTATGTTATCTCTTTCCATTTGCATGTATGCACATTCAGTGCGGGAACACTCCCTTACACACACACACACTGACACACACACACACACACACTTTGAATGTTATCCTTTTAATAGAGATTTCTCTTCTTCTCTCCTCCCCCCTCCAAGGCTGCGGTAAGTGTGTAAAAGGTTCAGCTGTGTGTGTTGGCCTGGTGTGCTCTTCCATGTCCTTGCATCTGTATATTGTTTGAGGGCTGATCATTTTTTTGTTAAATCAGTGGCAAAATGTAGCCGACATTTAGCTCTGTAGTGGGTTGTGATTGCCGAACAACAGCGGAGATTAACTTGGCTCTCAAAAGTGGGAAAATAGTAGTTCAATGCAGATGTTGTGTGTAGCAAAAGCTTGCACACTTCTGTGTGCTTTTCCATGGATACGTGACTGAGTACTGACTAAAATGTTGGGATGTGACCAGCTGAAGTTTGCATGTCTGTTGTCTTCATACTCCTCCCTTTTTGCTTCATTGTTGGGTCTTTCTTTTTTAGTGAGCATGAGGTGTTGTTGTGTTTCTGTTTGATTGGTTGTATTTTACGGAATTCCTAAGAGGCAAGTGAGAAAAAATACTTCTGGTGGTCTGTTTTCAAGGTCTTTCTCTCGGGTGTTTTTGTGTGCTTGTTGTTGTAAAACACATTTCGGACAGATGAGGCTGAAGTGTACCACTGCCCCATGTTCTAAATGGGTCTAAAATCATTCATGTTTAATTTCTTCAAGCACTTCAAACACACTGTACATATATTGTGTGTTGTAGAGTTATGTACATTAAAAATAGAAAACAGAAACGCTTAGTCCTATTTGGAAGTGGCGCACTTAAGCCTCTTGTGGCCGAAATGAGTATTACAATAACAAAAATCCACCTGCCAATATTTTTGAAAAATGATTCTGGCAAAACGTTTTTCCCCGCCTGTTTATCCAGGCAAAACCTTTCCTCTTTCTTTCCGGGTACTACTTTGTTTGTCTGAGTCAGAAATGTTTTTTTGTCTCTATGTTGTCAAACCTTGAAAAATAATTCCCCATGTTGAGTAGTTCAGTCTCCTCTCACATCAAAATAAATAAAATCATTGGAAAACAACTGAACAAGCTGGCAGGTGTAAAACAGTCTTTTTCAAGGTTCGACTTATCCAAGCTGCAGGTGACGAAGTGGCCTAACATTTTTGACCCGCTTGACTTCCTTCTCCTCCTCCACAGGGCTTCTTTGAGGATGAAGATGGAAAGGAATACATCTACAAGGAGCCAAAGTTCACTCCGCTGTCGGAGATTTCCCAGAGGCTCCTGAAGCTCTACTCCGACAAGTTTGGTCAGGAGAACGTGAAGATCATTCAGGACTCTGGCAAGGTGGGATCACATTTGACATATTGATGGTGTATCAAATGGATGTGTGTGCAATGTGAGACGGTTCACTTGTAGTAACAAGCATTGATACCACGCTTGTATACGTTACATATGAAGCTGGTGCCAGGAGATGTTAGCGTAGCTTAGCACAAAGACTGGAAACAGAGGTTCACAGCTAGCCTGCCTCTGTCCAAAACTTAAAAACATGTTCCAGCACCTCTAAATCTTACCAATTATCACCTTGCATCTTTCTTTGGAAGCAACCACTGGTATTTTACGGCTATCTATGTTTGAGTCCAAATAAAAACCTCTTCGTGAACTCCCAGGTGAACCCGAAGGACCTGGACTCCAAGTACGCCTACATCCAGGTGACCCACGTCACGCCCCACCTGGACGACAAGGAGCTGGAGGACAGGAAGACCGACTTCGAGAAGAGCCACAACATCCGGCGCTTCGTGTTCGAGACGCCGTTCACCGTGTCGGGCAAGAAGCAGGGAGGGGTGGAGGAGCAGTGCAAGCGGCGGACCGTCCTCACCAGTAGGTCAAAATGTGGATTTAGTGCGGAATGAAGACACAAAACAAGTGCTTCCAGCCAGCCTTATCACCGCAGCAATGTCAGGAAGCAATGAGCAAGAACATCTTCCTGGTTGCCATCTGTTGTTGTTCTCAGGTGTCTGTCAGTCACCTGAAACATTAGGCCAGATAAACAGGAAGGGCGAGGTGAGGTTTATCACTGTACCGTCCACTTAATCCCAAAGGTCAGGTGTTATCTTGCCTCGTTAAACACGCAAGTTGCACGATAGTTATCCACAGAGGCACAACTAGACACACAACTTGTTTACATGCCCGAGTGTCACCTGTGTGTTGCTGCCGACTGTGCTCATGGTGCTTGAATGTTTGTTGTACATTTGACAGGACATTTAATGTGTGTCCCCTCCGTCCCATTTCCCGTTCCCATCCAGCCACCCACTGCTTCCCTTACGTGAAGAAGCGCATAGCAGTCATGTACCAACACCAGACCGACCTGGGCCCCATCGAGGTGGCCATCGACGAGATGAGCGCCAAGGTGGCCGAGCTGCGTCTGCTGTGCTCGGCCTCCGAGGTGGACATGATCCGCCTGCAGCTCAAACTGCAAGGCAGCATCAGTGTTCAGGTACGAAACCACCAGCTCGCGCTGCTGTAAATCAGTTCCACGATGACTGCTTGATGAATTGTGTCATTTGGGATCTTTGAACCCGCTTGTTTTTTTTGTTTTTTTTCCAGGTCAATGCCGGTCCACTCGCTTACGCCAGAGCCTTCCTCAACGACAGTAGTGCCAAGAAATATCCCGACAACAAGGTCAAACAGCTCAAAGAGGTGTTCAGGTACTTACCAACGACAGAAACACATTTATATACTAAATATATTATGTCTATATTTATAGAGGAGCCTTGCTGTGTTCAAGTGCAAGTGGAACGCACATTTGATTCAATTCACCAAAAATAGATAGAAATAGCATTATACACAAAACACACAGTGATTTTGGTCAATTGCATCGTATGAACTAGCTGTTGGGTGTCCACCACTGAAATGCTGCCGCCTGTCTCCTCAGGCAGTTCGTGGACGCCTGCGGTCAGGCGCTGGGAGTGAACGAGCGGCTGATCAAAGAGGACCAGCAGGAGTACCAGGACGAGATGAAGGCCAACTACAGGGACCTGGCCAGGGAGCTGTCGAACATCATGCACGAACAGGTAGGAACCCCCAAAGACGGAGCATCATGAAGACCACCATCTTCTACAGCATTTAGACTATTAGTGCAATAGCTTTGACTGTTTTAAACTCAAAGTTTCAGCTATAGTTTCCTGTGTTCACAGCATGGCATGTAGGATCATATCTAAAGCTGCATATTCCTCACTGTACTGTGCTGTAATCTCAAAGAGATCTAACCATGTGCCCTATCTCCTGCTGTCTTTGTGCTGGCCTGAGCAGATTGGATGGTAATGCTGCTTTTGCTCCTGTTGTACTCTATAGATGGGATAGTAAGGGACCATATGAAAATCATTAGGATGGGGAACGGGGCTTTCACAATATTTTCACAAGGGAAGAATGATGAAAAAGGTCCCACCTCTACTCCCCCCAAATATTTAAACTTCCCTGTATTCAGCAAAAATAAATAAACTATAGCCCCGCCCCCTAAAACACTTTTCCTACAGTCCCGAAACTTTAAATTCACATGCATGTGTGTGTTCCAGCTTTTAACCCGATGAAATCAACACCTTTCCTGACCTTCCTGAATTCACCTTTTCTTTTTCTAGATAAACCCGGTGGATGACGGCACGAGGAGCGCTCTGTCCGACTCCACGGGCATCTTCAACGCCATCAGCGGCACGCCAACCAGTGCCAACCCACACGGCTCGACCACCGTACTCTGATCCAGATGTTTCACAGCAGACTCGTGCCTTCTACGCCACCAATGACTGATTAAACTAGCTGTCACTCAAGAGGAGGGACACTCTCTACGACCTGAAGCCGTCATCCATCGGTGTTTTTTCCTGCTACATGTCATGAGGCTCACTCCCTGTTATCAGTTGGCCCATTGCTCTTGTTTCCTATGGAGACTAATTCTAGTTATCGACTTATTGACAGTTTTGGGTAATTTTGTGTCGTTTGTTCTGTCCTACGTGAGACGGGGTAAAGCAGAGCAAGAGACTGACAACATGATGCTATGTTAAATATCCCGGTGTCTTAAGCTCCACCCCAGGGGTGTTAGAACAAACATGATTGCATTTGACCCAAGTCTACGATTGTCTCTTTTTGTTGTACAGTGTTTGTAGGAGAGAGCGCTTTTAATGGAAAGCCACTGCTGTAACCGTACATACATTCTTCAGGCGATGCACAGTATTTTTACATTTCCCTTCTTCTATTCTTTTCATTGTGCCCCCTGTTATGCAGACGCATCAGAGTTTATCTCGTATTCTTACCTTTGACATTTGAAAGAATCATTCGCTCTATTTTAGGCCAATGGATGTGTATAGAAACTGTCCGAAGCCAAGTGAACCACAACGTTTTAACCTTTTTCTTTTCTGTAAAAAAACCAAGTTTGTGCAATATTTTGTATTGTTACCGTGGCTACCTGCCACACAGAAAACCACTCTTGCCAAAGACATTCGAAAAAAGACTCTTCAAGGCAGGACGAGGGTGACTATTTGTAAACTCCCCTCTTTGTTTCTTTGTCCGTCATGTGGATGCCTTTTATTATCTGAGGTATGGTTTAAAAACATTTTTACTGAGTGACTGCTCATGTACATATGTTTAAGTCTTTAAATATATATATAAAACTGTAATAATGCATTCTTCCATGCCTTGCTTTTGTACTAAAATATCACCACTTTGAAAGCTTGTAATTTGAAGAATGTCAAACCATTTTATTTCCTTTGTTGGTTTTGAAAGAGCGAAAGAGTTCCTCGGTCCTTGAACGCATCCTCGACTTCTTAAGCTCCTTCTTGTTTCAGATGCAACTCGAAGCACAAGCTACAGAATCCCAGCTCAGGATATTTATGTAGTTTAGAGAGTGCATTTGGGGCGTAACATCTTCCCTCCTGAAAGTGTGTGTATGTGTCTCTCTCACTCTGTTTGTGTGTGTGCGGTTGAGTCGGCATGTTGGGCGGAGTGAGCGGCGCACTCATTGGAGAGATGGGAGTGAAACGGGGGGTGCTGACTCCTGTAAAATCCCTCTCTGTGTCACAAACACCCCGACTGTGTCATTGTTTCACAGACTGGCTGCTAAACATCATGTGTCTGGCGTGAGTCCTCCTGCTAGTGTTTCACGGTGTGTGTTTGTGTCTGTTACCCAGTGTGTGCCTTTGCATGTATTGTCATTAGATTCCAGTCACAGAGCTAAGCATCAGTTTTTCAGTTTGGAAAAGCAATATATGTATATTACTTCCTTTATCGGCTGACCTGGAACATCCTCTTTATCTGTAAAGCAAGATATTGGCAGTCCCTCAGTCATGAAGTAATTACCGGTACTGGCTGATTGAGACACACACACACTTGTGATTATGATAAGGAGAATGTGCTGGAAAGGTGGGACGTGTGTGTGTGTGTTTGACACTCCAGCATCAGTGGGGGTTTGTGGGAGGTTACATAAGAAGCTGACCAGGCCCAGGTTTGGTCTTCGTGTCGTGGATCTGGATAGGGGTCACAAGTTTTCCTGCTGAAGGATTCAGTCGGAGAAGTCGACACACACAGCAGCCATGGCAGGTGAGTCCCAGTCTGGATGGGAACCCTGAGACTGAGACGCTCAGGAACCCATTCTTACATCTTTTATATTTGTCTTCCTACAGGTTTTAGAGGAATTTTAATTTGCACTATGCATCTTTATGTCATTCCTCAAGGGAAAAAAAAATAACCTGTGTCGATAATGTGACTTCATTTGTGCAGGCAAAGAAGAGGGGAAGGACCCCAGGAAAAAAAGTGTAAGTACAACTGTTTACTGCACTGTCTGCAGTATTTCTAAAAATGCACCGATTTATCGCTTAATGCTCTGATACAGGACAAAGCATATGCATTCATTCATGTGTATGAAAAACAAATCATCACCATCGTTCCCCCTGACAGGGTACCGTCTGTGGCTTCCCAATAAGCATCTTTTTCATTGTGGTCAATGAGTTCTGCGAGCGTTTCTCCTACTATGGCATGCGAGGTGAGCTGGACTGCTTCTGGATCTGATGCACTTTGTACAGTTTCCTTTAAAACCTTTTTTTGAATAATACTTTAAGGATGATGTACAATTTTCCCTCAGAGTATAAAGTGTAAAGATTAAAATGGAAATACTGAAGTATAGCACATGTTAATAAGTATATATATATGTGTTTTTTTAACTTTTAATGCCAATATACTTTTGCGTGACTACGATTTTGAATGCAGGAGTTCCACGTGATGGAGTATTTTCACACTATTGTATTGGTATTTCTACCAAAGTAAAAAATCTTAACAATACCTGATCCACCTCATCACTACTCTCTCCCGTGATCCACCCATGCAGCCGTGCTGGTGCTGTACTTCAAGTACTTCCTGCGGTGGGATGATGACTTCGCCACCACTATCTACCACACCTTTGTGGCTCTCTGCTACCTGACGCCCATCCTGGGAGCCATCGTGGCGGATTCGTGGCTCGGCAAGTTCAAGTGAGTTTCAGATCCTGCGAATCTTTCACCTGCAACCAAATTTTAAAAAAGCATTGTGGATATAAACATTGTGTTTAGCTTTAAATACTGTCGTGGCAGATAGAGTAGTAGAGTCCGGGTTAAAGTATATCTCACAGAATCAGCTGTTAAATTTCATCCTTGGATTTTAGACCCGTGTCTATCTTATCTCTACCTGGACCTGTACACCTGGTTAACTCTCTCCTCCTCCTCTTCCTCCTCCTCCTCCTCCTCCTCCCTCCCCCCTCTGCACAGGACTATTGTTTACCTGTCCATCGTTTATACGCTGGGACAGGTTGTCTTGGCAGTAAGTGCTATCCATGACATCACAGATGCAAACAGGGACGGCACCCCCGACAACATGACCGTCCACGTGTGAGTTGAACACACACACACACAGAAACCATGTGACATGAGCACGGCAGGCGGGTACTGACATTGTGTGCGTGCCGTGCTTTGCCCTCAGAGCTCTGTCCATGGTGGGGCTGATGCTCATCGCCCTGGGTACAGGGGGCATCAAACCCTGCGTGGCGGCCTTCGGTGGGGACCAGTTTCAAGACCACCAGGTTGGATGTCACCCAAGCAAACACACAATGTTTCTCGTAATCATGAGACCCTAATTTTGCAATCATGAAAAAAGAGCTCAGACTATAACTATCATACGAGTACAGTGACCCGATGATGGGTTTTCATGAAATAATGAGATGCGTATCTCTTAATTGTGAGATACAGAAGTCATAATAAGGAAATAAGGAGTTTTCTTCGTGAATTCAATCCGCTTCCAAAAAATACAATTCTTAAATTTGTACGGCACAATACCCAATCCTCTTATGTACATATATGCAGGACCCAAGTATTATCTCTCTCTCTTTCTTGCATACACACACACACCACACAGGCAATTAAAAGGACAACTCACTCAGCTATCAGTGGCTTTTTGTCAGCACTTCTTGTATCTCTGTTTGCATCCAGCTGGTTGTTTATTCACTAATAACCACATGTACATCTGTCTCTTTAACTTTATTACACTGTTCAAGGCCGGGGACAAAGATTACCCCATAATATCAATGACTCTGCTGGAGTGGGATGTTGTATAATGCAAAGTTATATTTAGTTATGTTCAATATAATCTTGTGCAAAAATGAGCATCGGTGCTTCCTTTTTGTCCAGGACTTGTTTGACTTCCCTGTGTCCAACAGGAGAAGCAGAGAAGCACCTTCTTCTCCATCTTCTACCTGTCCATCAACGCTGGCAGTCTGCTGTCCACCATCATCACCCCCATCCTCAGAGGTACCCTGTTCATCACGGAGCATGAAAATGCACAAATGACTCACGAGTGGAGTTCAAAATATAATCGTGTGTCTGTGTGTGCTGTGGCTTCCAGCTCAGGAGTGTGGAATATACACCCAGCAGAAGTGCTACTCACTGGCCTTCGGCGTCCCCGCTGCTCTCATGGTGGTGGCTCTGAGTAAGAATTCCTTTTCCTTTATTAATACCTTTAAATACCTCTGTAGACCTTTGTTGAATATCTTATGTGGCTCAGTAGGAGCTCCCTGTCTCACGAAATAACCCCGATGTCACAGTGATGTCATCAGGGTTATGTCAGCTTGGTCTGGGGTGGAATTTGAAAACAGTGATGAAACATGCTACTCAGTTGCATTATGGGAATTGTAGGATCTCGATTTTGTCTCTCGCAAGTCTCCAACTTGATGAAAGTGCAATGTTAAACAGCTGGAGTTCCCCTTTGATGAATTATATGCTCATCTTTTTTATACATAATAAATAAGCCATTTGTGATGACAGCTTCTGGGTTGCCAAGTTGCAATTTTTTCATTTGCAGTTTATTACCAACACTAATAAATTATGAATTAACTGTCAATGAATGTTTGTTATCAGCCTTTATTACCGTCTATAAAGTGTGTTTTATATGAAAGAAGCACCATGAATATTTTGAGGGCATGATAAGGTAAGTTAATGACCTCCTTGTTATAATGTTGTAATACATATTTGTGTGTGTCTGCAGTTGTGTTCATTGTCGGAAGTGGTATGTACATTAAGACCCCCCCTCAAGGCAACATCATGGTGAAAGTCTGCACCTGCATCGGGGTAAGTGGCTCCTGAGAGATGAACATTTTGTGAGTCCCAAAGGTTTTCAGCTTAGTTCCCAAAATGCATTGCAGCGAGGGCAGAGTTCACATTGAGATGCCCCCTCTGTTATCTAGTTCGCCATCAAGAACCGCTTCAGGCATCGCGCTGCTGAATTCCCAACGAGAACCCACTGGATGGACTGGTCCGAGGAGAAATACGACGTAAGTGCAGCATGCCCATCACATAAACAACAAACGGCACAGTCGGCGACGTAAAAGAAATCCTAATCCTTGTCTTTGATTGGCTCCAGAAACTCCTGATAGCCCAGGTGAAGATGGTGCTGAAGGTGCTGTTCCTCTACATCCCTCTGCCCATGTTCTGGGCTCTCTTTGACCAGCAGGTGACGACCAATTGTCTCCACATTTCAATAGAAACACACACAGATAATGCACGCTGATAAGTGTTCCGGTGGAACCCAAAGACTGAAGGAGAGCTGTGTCTCCTCCGCAGGGCTCCAGATGGACCCTCCAGGCGACCACCATGGACGGCAACTTTGTGAGTGTTTTATTCGCAGCGTTTTTTGCTGTGTCACACCTCGTGAGCGCCAAAACACCGAGACGTTAGACGAGGTTCTGACTGGCTGCCTCTACTTCTTTCTTCAACAGGGATTTCTCATAATCCAGCCCGATCAGATGCAGGTAAGACACTCACGTCGATTACACTTCGCTCACGGTGTCGTGCTGTTTCTACGTGCTGTCGACGTCAACCAATAGAATAGGCTTTAAAGGAGTGACCCGCCTTCTTGCCACCAGACCGTCAACCCCATCTTGATCCTGGTTTTGGTGCCGATCGTGGAGAGTGCGATCTACCCGCTGATTTCCAAGTGCAAAATAAACTTCACGTGAGTTCATCTTTTTGTTTTGCTCCTGTGTGATGGAAAACAAGACATTACTTACTCTAGCTTAACTTTGTATTCAAATTTGACAGACTTTCTATGCAATCATTTTGGTTCAGCGCCTTTTCGGCACAAACGAAGTCTGACTTTGTGAATTGATGATTGTTTTCATCAAAACACCAAAGTGTCAAGCTACTAGCTAGAATGTCAATGAATTATTTGATGATATACAGTGTGATTATTATAAAACATTAACTATGAATACAAATAAATCATTTCATAGGATTTAAAACTGGTTACAAGTGAGCTTCAAAATGTCTCTTGACCTGTGTGTGTGTGTGTGTGTGTGTGTGTGTGTGTGTGTGTGTGTGTGTGTGTGTGTGTGTGTGTGTGTGTGTGTGTGTTCTGTAGCCCCTTGAGGAAGATGACTGTGGGGATGTTGTTCGCTGCCCTCGCGTTCATCGCTGCTGCCCTGGTCCAGATAAAGATCGACGTGAGTGCTTCGCGCAACAACAAACAAACGTCGGAGAACTCACACACACATACTCACACACACACACATCTCCTTATGAGGCACAATTCACACACAATTCCATTTCTCTTGTAGGAAACCCTGCCCAAGTTCCCATCGAGCACCGAAGGCCAAGTGAAGTTCATCAACACGAATAACAGATCGGTGAACGTCACAGCTGGGACCAACGCGTTCACCTTGGGGAATTTCATGGTATTCCACCCAACATAAGACACAGACATCTGAAGTCTCCACACACTGAAGGTAGGAGGACGTCTTGATATCGACTGATCTTTTGCTCCTGCAGGCCAATGAGGAGTACCTGACCTTTGACCAACCATTTGTATTGAATGTGGAGCTCGCTAACCTGGGTGAAGTCACTTTAGCGAACGGCAAACGGACCACCATGGTTATTATTCCAGACGTGCCCATGCCCATACGGGTGAGTCCAATTGAAGTTGTTGTTGTTCTGCTACAGAATCTTGTTTGGAATCCCTTACTGAATCTTTTGAGGTCATTTCTTTGGTGGACCTCTCTAATTTGGCTTCAATACTACTTCATTCAGCAAATATCAACTGAATAAATGGCATCGGTTTATCAAAAAACGTTCTGACTTTAAGGTGACCGACGTCAGATGAATATCTAAGCGAGGGACTTTTAGTCGCCTCCTTTGTTTGCGAGTGCCCTCCAGCAAATATTGCATTTGCGAGTGATTCGGTTGAGTTCAGTGAAGTGCATCCACACGTTGGAACAGGTAAGTTCAGGTGGTCGGCCGGACTTGACACATGCTCATTTTTCTAAACGGATCAGAGTGTTTTACTGACTTGGAACTGGATATCGAAAGGATGTGGCTATTGGAACCCACCGTTGCATCCCAGCTGATGAAAAATGTGGCTTATTTGACTGCAAAAAGGGGACGCCCAAATGTGATTTCAATTGGACTTGAATGAGGTGTATACTCTGTTTCCTTATATTGAACCGAACTTAAAGGACAACTGTGTGGAGGCTGTAAAGTGTCTCTCTGTCTCCAGTTCATCGACATCACAGAAAAGCCGGAGCAGGGCGCTAATGCTATCAGGTAAGTCTCAAATCTTTAGATCAGTAGTTCTCCAGCCAGATATTCTTTTATTTCTCTCGATAACAGAGATTTTGAGAAGATAATAACTAAACTGAGCAAAGGTTTGTCTTATTGATTTCAAATCTCACCTGTCAGACTGTCTCACCTCCCGTGTTCTGAATCCTCCTCCCTCAGATTTTTCAACGGTTTTGGCTCCGTTTTGAACGTAGCGGTTGGTAGCTTGAACTTAACGGGCATCGTCGCCAACAACATGTCCGACTATGTGGCGCTACAGCAGGGATCGTAAGCCTCATTACGTTTTACGTCACAAACGGCCGTACCAGAGAGAAGTCTTCGCTCTGACTGCTGTTTTTCTTGTCACGTCAGCGCTCAGTTCCGGATCCAGAGCTCGGCTGAAGAGTGCAACTACACTCAGGACCTGGGCTTCGGCAGCTCTTACACCTTGATCATCCCGCCGACGTTCGCATTTGGACCGAATGTAAATCGGGAACACATTCAGAGTCACAGCACAGCTCGAATGTTTGTTTTTGTGTCGAGGTAACACAACTTGTCTTGTAGTGCGAGCAGAGCATCCGGCCCGTGGTGGACATCAGGCCGAACACCATCCACATGGCCTGGCAGATTCCGCAGTACTTCCTCATCACCGTAGGGGAGGTGGTCTTCTCCGTCACTGGCCTGGAGTTCTCCTACTCACAGGTAAGAGGGGCTGCTCTCCTCTGGATGATAAAGTCTGACCGAATTTGACACAAACTAGAAATATAGAATATGTCTTTTCATAATTGGCTCTGGTTCCTTTTCCCTTGTGCTCCACAGGCGCCCAGCAACATGAAGTCCGTGCTGCAGGCCGGTTGGCTCTTAACCGTTGCGGTTGGCAACATCGTTGTGCTCATTGTTGCCGAGGCTGCGACGCTCCCAGACCAGGTGGGTGGACTGCATATGTAGCCATGTTCGCCGTCTCAGAGTATGTCCCAAAATGAGCTATTCCTTCAGTCTAGCTCCAAGTCAACGCTGTGTTCGTTTCCGTTCACTAGTGGGCCGAGTACATCCTCTTCGCCTCTCTGCTGCTGTTGGTGTGCGTCATCTTTGCCTTCATGGCCCACTTCTACACCTACATGGACCCGGTCAAGATAGAGGCCCAGTTCGCCCACAAGGACCCCGAAGAGAAGGAGAAAAGGAGGAGCGTGGAGCACTGCAAGGAGGACAGGAGGAGTTCCGACTCCAGCGCTAACAAGGAGGAAACCAGACAGACCAGGATCTGAGGCGACCCCTTCTCTTTACGAGCGCTGCCGGACACGTTAGTAGAACACAAACCGGCTTAGATGGACGATTTGGGCTAAACATCTTTAAAGTTTATTCCTCTTTAGAGGTACTCCCTGGATCTTTATTTGTCATTTCTGCTTTTGCTATTGTTGTGTTATGCAATTTACATTTCATAGCCTTTTATGGAGAACACATACAAACAAACCATTCCAACATTTGTATTTATTTCCAAGCAAAGTTTTGGAATATTTTGTCCCTGTTGTATTTGTATATATATATATATATATATGATGTTGTGTTCCAGGGTACAATAGGAACAGCAATTGCTTCATCATATTCAAAGTCATTTGGTTTTGTTCTGGGAGAATACTGCCCTGTGATAACAGCGGCCGGCTCGGTGGTGTTGTTAATAAAGTTGCACACACAGGTTGCTTCTGCTATGGCTTTATGTTAAATAAAGTACAAAATGTTTTACTACACATCTAGTTATAAAACTTTACTATAGCAGAAGACGAGCAATTGTTCACGGATCCAGAGCGGCTCTGAGGCTGTAAAATGACAACGTTAACGTACTGATGTCCAGCAGTGCGTCAGCCATGTTCCCCGTCTTACTTTGAACACATTTCACTGCGTACTGTAAGGACGAGTGCTACAGCCAGGAACAAGGGGAAAAAACTCACGCTCTTGTTTCTTTTGCATTTTGAAAGTCCAAATATCAAGAACAAAAGAGCAACTTTCATTATTTGTGCCAGGCAGAAGAAAAATAAATCAATACAAAGTTGTTTATTTTGCCTTTCGATAATAAAGTCTAAGTGTTGAACTTTTGAGAATAAATTCAACTACTAGCGTTCACGCATTTACTGTAATACTCAATATTATCTATATATATACACACACACAGCACTTATATTCATAACTTCTTCCCCGTTAGGCCTTGCCTTAACACTAGTATTGATCATGTAACTGCCATAATAATATCCCCTCTACACACTTAAATCCAGCAAATGCACGACACAAAGCTTCTCAGTTAGCGTCAGATCTTTATTTCTCATGTCACTTTGAAAGCTTACAAGGAGCTCACATTTAACTTGGGAATCCTCAAATGACACAAGCAAAGATTATATACACAGTACTATAAACTGTCAGCTATGATAAAGGAGACCAAATGTACACATCTTGTAGTTATTTCCGCAGCATATGTTTTTCTGTAAGGTATAGATAGTTGTTTGCCCATATCCATAAAGCATTCCATATTTCCATCTTTGCAGTTATAAAAATATCAGGTATTTCTTAATTCCTTTCGATCCCTGTGTTGACAAGTGCGTCTTGATGCAACTCCTCAACATTATTGCTGCATTAGCACAGTAGTAAATTCTGGAACTCTTAAGTAAACATATATAGTAAAACATGGCTATTAGCAACTTTTATCGGGTTTTTTTCTTACAGGCTTCTTTAAATACTCGACACACTTTCAATGTGCAAAAACAAACCGACTGATCTGACAATACAAAAATAATACGACAAAAAAAGAAAAAGGTGCAAATCAATACTACGAACATCTGGTGAGAGCGACATGGCACTTCTAGCGTGGAAGTGAGAAACGGGAAAGTCCGGGATGGCGTTGGCGACTGCAGCTTGGCTTGTCCTTAAATACGTTTGGCCACGAGCGAGTCCCTCGCTTCCACTTTAAAAATAAAAGTAACGCAAAGGAGAAATTCAGAGCCATTAAAAAAAATAATACTTCACATGATATCGGCGCTCATTGAGGTTCCCCTTTGTGAATGTCCCGGGCTCCACTCGACGCCGAACCGCCTCCATTCTTTGTGCTGAACGATTTCAAAACAGACTCGCCTAAAACTTAAGCACAGGTAGTCGTCGTGCTCTTCCCACCGGACTACGAAAGATAAAAGGAAAAGCTTCAGCCTCTAAACAAAGTACGCTTAGTATCGTAGTTAGTCCGGTGGTTCAAAATGAAAGATTGGAACTCGGTCACTTGGAGAGAAAAACAAACAGACGAATACTGAGCTCGACCAGCGGGAGGAACGAAAGCCCGCGATGAAATGCCGGATGTGTGTGTATCTCAAAAAGGCAAGGCATGTTCTGTTTCTTCTTCTTTTTAAATATCTACTTTTAAACATCCGTCAATATCTACAAAATGCGCGTAACCATTTTGTACACAGTGATCCATTTTCCCCCGCAATGACGACTTGTAATCGACACCCCCCCACTGCCTCCAAGTCCACTTAAAGCGCTATACCTGAGGTTTCATTAAGAATGCTGCAAATTTGCCTTAACAGGGAGTCTCACATACACGTGCACGCACACACACACACACACACACACGCAGGTGCCCACAGACACACACACACACGCACTAGCACACTAAGATAATATCCCTGCAGGTTCATCAAGCATGCTTTGTCAGAGGTTCTGGGGATATGACGCCTGCATTGAGGGGGCAATGAAGTCTTGGATTTCGGGGAGGGGGTGGGGGTGATTTCCGGCTCCTCGTCGAGCAGATTCCACGCGGAGACTCTGTGGTAGTCCAGCGCGCACGCAGAGCCCGTTTAAAACTCTTGAGTCCTCCTCTCGTCAGTGGCTGCAAGAAGCTCCCCAGGGTTCCGCTTTGGAGTTCAGTCATTTTTACAGAGTGGGTTCGCCGCCCCCCCCCCCCCCCCTTACACACACAGAACAGGGAGGTCAAACGTGGTCGGCTGGTGTTGAATATCTCGACCCTCTGACCTGGCTGTGGTTGTTGGGGGGGCTGGTGGTGGTGGGGGGCCCGGGAGAGCAGGGCCGGGGCAGCGAGCCGGTTTCTAGGAGGAGGACGACGTCCTGCTTGTGGAGAAACTGCGAGAAAAAAGGAAAGGTACGTTATTGTCTTATACAGCTAAAAAAAAACTAAAAAGACATAATGTACACGATAAAGGATTTGAGGCGTTACCTCTGGAGCCTGTGGACCATGTGAGCCACCAGGGAGTCGGAGATGCCGGGGTAGGCCTCCTCGGCCAGCAGGATGGCCTCCCTCAGCTCATCCAGGACCATGGGGTTCCCGTTCACCTGCTCCTGTCTCGTCTTCAGCTGGGAGGGAGGGGGGAGAGAGAGAGAGAGAGAGAGGAGGAGGCAGAGGTTTGGTTGGCACCGATTTCCAAATGTAACACTTCAGTGACCTTTGTGGCTGCTGGTTCGCCACACAGAGCTCCTTACCTCAGCTAATGCCGGAGAGATGACGGTGACCAGGCTCTGTGAATAAGGCCTCTTTGGAATGTCTTTCGTCTGCGGAAAGGGGAGGAGACGAGAGAACGGGGGGGGGGGGAGCAGAGCGGAGGGAAATTAAAGTAGTGCAGCTTCACCTTAGGGGGGTAATCTATTCAAATCAGGGCGGCGTGTTTCCCTGAATAACATCACGGGTTAGTCCTCGTGAAACACTGCACATGTAGTTGTTCTGTCACAGCGGGCTGAAGTTCATCTGACCCACTGTCAATGGGGACGTTTTTGTCCTTGAAGAGCCGAGTGTCTGTATTTTGGCTACACAGTTTATTATAGACGTATTAAGAGGAGCTGAGGTTGAACTGCCAAAATGAATAAAAAAAAAAAACACACACCCTTCCCAAATTGTAAGCAATACGCTCGAAAAACAGCCAAAATGAAACAGAAACAATTTTAAACGAAAAAGCCCAAAATGTCCCGAGTGATGCTCAATGACGTGTTTGAAGCGCTCACCTGCTCTGCTGCCCCCGACTGCCCCTCCCCGTTCTGCAGCTTCTTGGGGTCCTTCTCTCGGATGGTGAAGATCCAGTCGTCGCTGCCAAAGTTGTTCCCGCCCGACGCCTGTCCGTCCTGCTCTCTGATTGGACGGACATTAAAAGAGTTAGACGTTTATCGGGGGGGGGGGAGTGATTGTCGAGGACGGTGTCAAACTTACGAGTCGGACTCATCCGAACTGGACTCCGTGGTTCTCGACTGCTCTGCCTTCCACCTCTTGTACTTGTCCACCAGCTCGGTCAGGTAGGAGGTCTTTTTCGCGTGGCGCACGATCAGTTTGTGCTTCAGCAGCTCTTTGGCGGTCGGCCTCTTTAGGGAAACAAGAGGGAAGCAGGTGAGATGAGCACGCCAGACAAAAAGACACTGTTTTTTACGTGAGACACTCACGAAGCTGGGCTCTTTGTTGAGGCAGGCCTCGACGAACTCCTTGAGCGGCTTGCTGTAGGTGCCCTCCAGCGTGGGCGGGGTGTTCTTTGGGATGAGGAATAAGACCTTCATGGGGTGGAGCTCCGAGTGGGGCGGCTCACCTTTCGCCAGCTCGATGGCCGTGATGCCCAGCGACCAGATGTCGGCCTGGAAAAGCACGTAGAGACACGGTGAATAAAACGGCTCCATAGATCCACAGGGTTATTGCGGTTGTTTCGGTGCGGTCAGAGTTATTCCCACTCTGCTTCAGTCGGATACGTTTGATGCATTTGTCTGTGAGCCTCACCTTGGAGTCGTACGCCGACTGTCTGATGACTTCGGGGGCCATCCAGAAGGGCGTGCCGACGAAGGTGTTGCGTTTGATCTGGGTGTCGGTGAGCTGCCCCGCCACGCCGAAATCCGCCAGCTTCACCTCTCCCTGCTCGGACAGCAGCACGTTGGCGGCTGTGGGGGGGGGAGAACAGACGGAAGGATGACGTGATGCAGCTCGGAGAACACGCGCACGCATCATCGGACGCCTCTGTCAACACCATTTATCTGCATCGCCAATTTATTTCCGAAGCCTTTTAGAGAAGCGCTGCAGCGTTCGCCTCAATCCCCCCGATGCAACACAACCTCTATAATGAATGGAACCCATAAGTGGTCGTCGATACCATTAACGCGCTACGTGATATTTGTGCGTGCGCTCCGTAAATGCCAGTTAGTCGGCTGAAAGCCTGCGGCCTCTGACGGCGGCGCTCTCAGTCCGCCCGCGGCTACCTTTGATGTCCCTGTGGATCTTCTTCTCAGAGTGCAGATACTCCAGGCCCTTGAGGATCTCCCTCAGGATCGTGGCGATCTGGGTCTCGTCCAGGGCTCCGGGCTCCATCTTTAGAGGGCAAGCAAACAGAAACCATGAGCGGTGGGCCTCGGGACGGATGAATATGTGCTCCATCATACAGCAACGGGATCTGATGAGTAAGGAGACTATTTAAACACGCGGAGGGGTTCGAGTGTGTCGACGTGCACTTACCAAATCTAACGCCGAGCCTCCCCCTAAATACTCCATGATGATCCATAGCTTCGTGTCCTGGAACAGTGCAGACAGAAAGAAGAGAAGCGAGTGAGCCTTTTTAAATTCAGGATTAATTGGGGAAAAGGTGGGCAGAGGAAGGGAAATCCTTCCATCCCATTTGCTCACTTCCTGCATCATAGACTATGACCTAGTACCAGCATCACCTTGAGGTACGAGCCGTAGTACTTGGTGACGAAGGGGCTGTCGCACTGGCTCAGCACGGTGATCTCCTGCTGGATGTCCTCGATCTCGTCCTCCGCCTCCTCCAGGTCGATGGTCTTGATGGCCACCACTTTCTGGGTGCGATTGTCGATGCCTTTGAACACCTCGCCGAACGAGCCCTTGCCGATGCGCTCCAGCTTGGTGAACAGCTCCTCCGGGTCGGCCTTGATGCTCTGTCGGTGACGGGGAAAGGGGGGAAGGGAAGGCGGATTGAAACAACAACAAAAGGAAAGAAAGGGGAATGTTTGAAAAGAACTGAATGCTGGGGGAGTAGGAAACACCAGCAGGGTGCCATTCTTACAGGATACATTAATTCACTTGTTGCAACACCTTGTGTTTGTGTACACACAGGAGAATGAAAAGGGAAAGAGTGTAACAGTTGGACAACAGGCAAGTTCAAAATAATTGAAATAACACAAAGATAAAATAACATTTCAGTCCTCTCTATAGCCGGCTGCACCGGACAGATTGGGTGCTGGAGATGTAAAACCAGCCAGGAGAAACACAATATCACTGTTCCAGCCAAAATGACTGCTGGCACTCTGAGACATAATTATAACTCCTACTTAAACGCTGCAGGAAGTGAAGTCTCCAGAGGCTGTTGTGTGGGAAACACAAGAGCACAGCGCTGACAAAAACAACTTCCTGTCATGACCTCTTCAGAGCAGAGACCGGGTCAAGATGCCCATCTTGAGAGAAAAATGAAACAGCTGTGTTACACACACAGAAAAAAAAAAGGATCCCTTGTGTCACCAATGAAGACCCTTTTTGGTGCCATGAAAGAGATTTATTCAAGAAACTAAACTGTGATTCCGCTGATGGAAAGTGTGGGACGGAGTGATGAGTCATATCGTGTTGCAACAGTGAAATGTTCTATTTTGGGAACAAGGGTTTGAATTGGAATAAGAGCTTTTTATGCCAGATTTTAAAACGTACACTCGATTTAAAATATTCAAAAACATTGCAGCACAGCTGACAAGCTGAAACTTTGCACTTGCCGCCGTGTCCTTTGAGAACAATCATCACCTGACGTCTTCATGAGTTATTGTGCTCTAAATGGACTCAAGTCTTTGTTGTGTGCCAAAAATCCCAGCAGTTTGTCTGCCCCTGAAGCATCCGCTACTTCATTCATACTCTGCATGCATTTTACACCAGGAACAGTTATCTCCTCGAGTTATCTACCCAACACAATTATCCCCTTTAGGCAAATTCCTAAAGATAGCAGCAGAGGCTAGAACAAGGCTTCATAGTTCCTCAAGTCATGGCTAAATTATCGGAATGTTGCGTTCAATGCGTGTCCTTCTGTAAAGATGTGGCGTTCAGTGGCAGAGGGACAATATACTAATGACGCCATGGCAGGGATGCAGAATAGCTTTGGGCTATTATGTCGCATACACATTATAGTTCATGTCATATACTTGTGTTGAGGTTGTTTATGTCTGTCGATAAATGTTCTCCTATTCATTCTGGCCATTGCAGCATTAATATGGGTGCATTATGAGCCTTTGAAGTGTTTCCGGCCTCGAGAGAGTGAGGTTTCTTTACGAGGTGAAAGTTAACGTTACCCGAGATGCCCCAAAAGTCACCGGGTGGAAAGCGGGGTCGTTCGGCGTGTCGTGCACAAAACCCACAGCGGGGAGTGAAAGAAGAAAAGTGTACATTTTGTTCTGGCAGTGACCTCGACGACTTAATGCGGAGAGAATTCAGAAGACGGTTGTCTTACCTGCATCCCCGGCAGGTTACCCTGAACAGGAGAGTGGGCCATGGTGCTGCCGGCTGGACCAACAACGCAGGGCTGGTGTCTCCTCGACTTGTGCCGTGAACGTCAGCTAATCCTCCCGGACACCTGGTTACACGGGCCCCGCTGAGAACCGCCTCGGGCACGGGTATGAAGAGAGAAAAACGTCCCCCCACACACCCTTTCTTGTGCGGTAGCGACACCAAGTCATCCAAAAACAGCTGAGCAAGCTAACAGACGTCTGCTAATGCTAACTCTGGAGCTGCACAGCAAGAAATCCGCAATGTTAGTTCCCTAACTGGTGCGTTAAATCGGATTTTCCCACTTGGGGGAAGTTATCCCGCTGCAGCACATTGAAGTAGCGACGACTATGTATTTCTAAATGACCCAACTGTCACTCACATAATGCGTATTCTCTCGCTAGCGGTGTTGTCAGCTGGCTAACATGGTTAGCTAGCTAGCCAACGCAGACAACCCGACCAACGTTCTGTCAGTGAGCTGGCTCGGAGCGCGGTTTGTCCGCATGCCGCAGATGTCACCCGCAGAACGGACCCTCGAATACACCGATAACCCAGCGGTTGTATCTTTGCGCTAACTTGCCTTCAAGCAGCGCTGCAGGTCGGGCATCTGCGGCAAGGATAGCTCGCCTGTGTTTTTGTTTCCTCCCTCACTTTCGTCCCATACTCTCGGCCATCTTGTCGGTGCTTGTGACGCCTGGCTGGGCGGATCCGGATCAACAACGTTTCTCCCTCGCGGGTGTTGATGCCAGGACGGACCAAGGGTCTCCCCCCCCAACAAAGTTTTTGGAGTCGGTGATTCTTCGAGAGATATTAGACCGTATTGATGTGGCTGTGGAGCTCGTCTGCCCACCCGTCTGCGATCTGGTGATTTTGGTCAAAATAGCCCGAGAACGTGCTATTAATAAGCCACCTTTACATAGCGATATGCTGTATAGATTAAATCACATTTCACTTATCCAAATGACCACAGGAAAGCTTGGGACACGTGTCCCCTGCCCTTGACTGACTGGTAATCACACTAAAATCCACCTTTTTATTGTTAAAACCTGCGTTAATCCAGTAGCAACACATCGCAGTCCTCTGTGATACTAATGCAGTGGCATTACCGTGCGCAACTGAATTGTGTTAACGCAATTGCATTGGTAGCAAATCACACTAATGACTGCGACCAATGCCGTTTGCGGCGCTAATTGGGGCCAATTTCGGCGTTTCGCCACAGGAGGGCGCCAGTGCACCAACTTCACAGCAGCGGCAGCATCCTTGTGTAATCCGGATGCTGATGCCGGCGCACCGTCGCGTGCTCTTCTGCAGCGAGACGGAATGACTGATCGTGCCAGCGCATTACCGCAGCCGGTGTTATTTGTTGTCGCCAAGAACATTTGATGCCATATCATAGAATAGCGATGAACAGCCGACGCAGATTGTATATCATACAGATGGTTCAACCTGTTCATACAAAGGGGCCTCGCGTGGCGCAGGCGAGTGGTTGAGAACATGCATGTGGGTCGCATACATGAAACAAAGAGATCACATAGAAATAGTTTGAATCGTATAAGAGAATTGGAAAATGGATTCACAATTGCCCCTGTTAAAATAATTTTAATTGAAGAGGCGACCCTTGTTTATAAACTGCATCCGCGTGTGTCTGTCTGTTTGCTATTTATGAAGGAATAGCCTTAGAAAATGAATTCCTGGATATAAAAAAACGCGCGCGCAGTGGCTCCGCTACTCTCTCTCACACACACACACATCCGCGTGCGCCTCATCGTCCGGGGGTCGAACGCGTGCGATAATAGGAAGCGCTGCCTCCCTCCTTCATGCGTAAATGATGCGGGGCAGGACGGGAATGCTGCGCTACCTCCATTTGAGAAAACCCGGCCGGTGAATGTGAGGTGGTGGTGGTGGGGGGAGAAAGGGAAAACGCACAAATCATAAAAGAGAAAGAGAGAGAGAGAGAAAAGAAGCCGTCTTCAAGCAGCATTTGGCAGAAGCGGAGCAGCGCGTCACGACTCGCCTGTCGAGGAGCCGAGGAGAAAAAAAGATGGACATCACGGATCAAGGAGCTCAAATGGAGCCGCTCTTACCCACGGTGAGTACACACGCTATTGTGTTTACGTTCACTTTCACCGCGTGCATCTAAGCTGAACCGGACTGTTGGTCGTGACGTCCCTTTAGAATAAAACCGTTTGGGGATGAAACGTCCCAGCAATGCGTGATTTCATATTCACTGTTTTCAAAATGACCCACATTTTGAGTTTTTTTTTGTAACTGTATATCGGGGCGAAGGTTGCGCACCACGAATTGATACGCACTCTTCATACGCTGCGCATCTATCACCACGAACGCCTTCGCACAAATAGCACCCGTGCCGCATCCGTACAGGTTGGCACGGTGTTACGCGGCAGAGCTGCGGTTATTCCCGTTGTGCCCGTTCACTGTCTATCGCCTTTCAGCCAAATCATATGGTCCACCATTCGACCCAGTTTTTAATTCTCCTGTATGAAACCGAGTGTTGCTTTGCATGTACTTTACATGTACTGCGGGTTCCAAGATGGTTCACCCAAGGGAGGTGTGTCGCTCACCGGGATTATTACGATGTATTATTCATAAACCCATTTGGCCTTTGTGTGAGGTTACGCACTTCTTTTTTTAGAGAAGGAAATGTGTTTTATGGAAAGTAATCAGATTATTTTACATTGTGTGCGCTAAATCCACATCCATCAGAAGTGAGCGGTAGAGAGCTTGCGGTGGAGTGCGGCAGGGAAAGCAAAATAAGCCCCCCCCCCCATCAGAGCCCACTTGCAGAAGAAGGCTCCGTGGGGGGCCTCAAAGGTAAGAGCCTGCGTCTCTGCGGCCAGCCTTCATTAGCATTCAGGTGAGACGGTGCCGAGAAAACAGAAGAAGAGCTGAAATATATTGCTTTGTGCTGGAGGCGAATCAATACGCTCCTCGTTTGCTCTATTTGTGGACGTGTTATACACGAGGTCTTAGTTTTCCGGAGCTCACGGCGTATACAGTGGAGCCGGATGGGGTTGATGTTGCGCGCGGGGGGGGGGGGGGCTGTACAGACTCGATGCGGTCGATTCCCCTTCCTCGGCACGCACTGTCGCTCATGTCCCTCCGCCATGCGCAGCGAGCGAATGTGTGGTCACGGTTTCGCCAGGACGCGTATGAGCATGTGAGGTGTTAGTATGGTGGAGACACCTCAGTACAAAACATGACAAGTACAAACACAATATAGTGTACTCCATCACTTTACAACAGGATCGCCTCACTTGGGACACTTGCATGGAGCATATAACACGTGGTAACGTGTCCACCTGCCCTGCTTTTGTCCGCTTCACTTATTTATTCTCTTTTGTTATTACTTGCAGGAGCAAAGTTCCCAAGCGACTAAAGATGTGGTGAGTACATCTCTCGTTCTCTTCATCAGGAATGAGGGGGAAAAAAATGTCACATCGATTTGCTCAGTTATGTCAGCGGTAACCAGTGGTGTATAAAGTACCCAAAAGCCATACTTGAGTAAAAGTAAAGATACCTTACTGGAAAATGACTCCAGTAAAAGTCACCTATTAGAATACTACTTGAGTAAAAGTCTTAAAGTATCTGATATTTATTGTACTTAAGCATTAAAAGTCATTTTCTGATATTAAACGTACTTAAGTATTGAAAGTAAAAGTACAAGTAAATGCTGTTAATAAAAAAGGAGTGTAACAGTGCGTTTATAAGTATGCTCATTCCGACTAGAGGATGTAGAGGGAAAATGCATAATATTATGTTCAGTAAAAAATATCCACTTGATGCATCAGGTGAGTGTTGTGAGAAAGGACACCTGCCTGCCTGATTTGAACACAAAGGTTTTGCTCAAGCTGAATCTGCAATTGGGCGACTGCTACCATCATAACTCCATCTGATCATCCACAACATGACTCAAATATCAAAACATGATCAACACTAAAGCAGCACCGAAAGTAACAACCCAGTCATTACTTGAAACTGAAAAATGTCCTGTTCATCTTCAAAAGACAATTCTATTAGAATGTACATTCTATTAGAATGTAAAGAAGTTACATTGTATTAGAATGTATAGAATGTGTAGAATGATTCTATTGAAGTTATTCCTTTTTTAAATGTTTTACACGAGTCACTAATCACTTTAAAAGAGTGATTATAGCTGATTTAACTTACAGACATGAGATTGATCTTCTCATGTCACTCTCTTTATACAATGATATAAATTCATCCCTGTTTTACGAAAAGTTACTCCTCATTTTTCGTGCGTTTTTCCTGCAAAAGTCCAGCAACATGAGTCTGTTTTGGCTTGTTACATGCATACTGTCTTTTCAAAATAAACGTCCATCTTCACAGGAAACTAAGGTTTAGGCGATGAAACTACTTCGTTAGGTTCAGGAAAAGATCGTGGTTTGCGTTCAAATATCTACGGAAGTGGCGTTGCTTAAGTACGGAAGTCACGTCACAAATAAATCAACATTGGCTTCTCGTTTCACACACGGCACAAACTGCGGCCTCCTGGAGGAAACACCAGTGTTTGTTTAACTTGCTGCTAGGACCACTGATTCACCAAACCTGCTTGCTTGCAGTCTGTGTGATCACAAATTGCTGCTGATCCATGTTTCTGTAATCTACAGTAATGTTGCACAGCTGTATTTGCTTTATAACTTTCATGAGCCAGCTCGTTTAGCAGATGTCGTGTATTTTTAGATCACAATTGTCACACGAGTCACTCTGCATCTGGCAGCCGCGCAAGGCCGAGGACACGCCGGGTAAATAAATAATAATACGTCACGGGAAGTAAGTGCAATTGCTTTGTAGGAGCTCACTGGATGTGAGTGTAAGGAGACAATTGAGCCGGTCGCGGAGAAGAGTTTTGGTCATTTGCTCTGAGAAAATATCGCTTACGCAACCGCGGGCCGTGAGCCAGGCTGAGGACAAGACCGAGCACAAAGTGTCTGCCACTGGCGGCGACGGTGGATCCTCCACGAAATAGAACTTCATGTGTTCCCTTCAGGACTTCTGCTTTCCGAAATGTTGCGAGGATGCATTGATATTTGCCACCTCTTGTTGTGGCAGAAGTAAAACTCCAACAATCGGCTATAAACAAACTGCCCCACGGTCGCATGAACGCAACGAGGCTGCAAAGGCAAACTAGTCAGGAGGTTTCGTACTCTCATGGAGCCACTTGGTAGCATCCAACATTAAGATCTCTGATACTCGTGTTAACAGACTTCATTTCTGGCATCTCACCAAAAACACATTTAAAAAATTTAAAAAAGAAGTGCAAAAAATGCTGACTCATTCCTGCACCACTCTATTATTAGCCTGTCAATTAAAATAATCTGATGAAATACACACATTAATTGTGAAACAGGTGTTATAAGAGCAGTGAGGAACAACCGTGCTTCCACACATCTCTTTGCTGGTCTCCCCCTGTGAACCACTTCTTGACCTAAACTCCTGGTCCTGGATCTGACTTGGACTTGAGTGTCCCGGTCCTAATTACAACCGTGACGTAACAGCGGGCCGTCTGCCAGTGCTGTCCAGTTAAGGGGCCGGCTGATTGGCCGGTGGGGGTTTGGAGGAGATCAGTGAGAGCGGACGGAGGCTTGTTCTTTCGAGCGTGGTCTCCGACTGTTCGGGCAGGAAGCCCTCTCTCCCAGGAGCCTGTGCTGCCCTCCACGGTTAATTATAGCAGAGTCGGTGGGGAGGGAGGTGAAGAGGGCATGGAGGTACGGAGCTGGGTGGAGAATGTGAGCGACAGATGGAGAGATGAGGAGAGAGAGGCATCTAGAAAATTAGATCATAGCGTGATTTTTACACATGTCGGATATTGATGCCTTAAACTACAAAAGACAGCGTTATTTTAATTTGACAGGCGGTGCCACAGAAACTAGCACACCGTGCCTCGGATCACAGTTTTTCTGCTGACGGTGCACTACAGCCGGAGAGCAGCTTCTTCGCCGCAGGTAGCTCGTGCAGACACACGCTCAGACACGGGCACTTAAAGATGCACATCCTGTGTTCGGCAAGACTGCAACGCCAACCCGGCTCGCTCGCTTCTTGCAAGGTGTGTGGCGACCATGCCAGGTGCGACAGGGCTGCGTGGAGCCCCCTCGAGCAGGACGCCGTTATTTGACTCCCTGCGACCCAAGGCTTCTATTAGGTAACAGAGCCACAGAGCTACAAGGCTTAGCGGAGCAGAAGCATCCGTGATGTCAGAGCGCTAATCTCTCCAGGGAGGGAGGCGATTGGCGGATGGACGTTTGTCGGAAACATTTGATGCAGACCTGGATGAAAGCAGTCGGGAGGCAGAGTCGGAGCTGTGCCGAGCTCGCGGCTTTTGTATTTATGTTGTCTTCTTGGTGGGCTTTTTCGGAGTGAGGTCGCTGCCATGTTCCCGCACGGGAAGAGTGACCGAGGAGAGAGCGTCTGAGGAGAGAGGAGAGGGTTTTTTGACCGACAGCTGATCTTCGTCTCCGCTATTCTCTCTGACTTTCACACATAATCACAAGAGTCCAGAGCGGGGCTCAGGCCCTGAGCCCTTAACCTCTCGTCTTACCATTGCCGCAAGCACAAGGGGAGTTAGCGGGCATCCTGCCCCCGACCTCACAGGAGGCACACCATGCTCTCTGTGGACCACAATAGAGGATTTATTAATCAGGTAGGTCACTCTGATCTTGCACTCAAAGGATTCAAGCTGTGCGAGGGTGAGCGTTTCATCCACTTTGCTGTCAAATTGGAAATAGTAAGCCGTCGCTGAGATGATGAAATATTTGCAAAACACCACAAAAGCTTGCATTCGATCGCTCCGCATAATGTCGATGCGTGTCTAGTTGATGGGCAGCGGGAGGCTTGCCTCCTGTGCCAGCAGAGAGATGCCAGTTGTGCTGACGTGCATGCGAAAGGTCCCGGGGAGGTTGGCTGACAGATGGGACTGTCATTTCTGGGGCAAGAGAGGAGCTTATACCCGCTGTACTGACCCTGGTGATCTGTGAGGGAGAGGAAACCGGGCGAACAAAAGCCAGGAGACGGTGGGTTTGTCTGTGTCTGAGCACGTATACAAGCAGATTTGAACTTGCCGTTTTTTGGACAGCACCTCATCTCCCCATGTCCGACAAGGTCGGAGAGAAGTAACGATGCAGAGATGTTCCCAGCGTGCGTAGCATGTTCTTTCCCCGTGATGCTGCAGATGCTGATCCTGCTGCCATTGCCACGACAACCACGGCCATCTACAGGGATGTGAACCATGACAGCAGAAGCTGTCGGCCAATCGCGGGGCTCGTACAGCAGCTGGTAATCCGTCTCCCCTCTTAGCTTTTGAGTACCAGCTGTAGAATCACTCCGGCTCTTAGCTCGGATTGACGGTAAATAGACAGATTTTCATTAAGACCCATGGGTTTTGTATGAAACGCCACCTGCTTGGCTTTTTTTCTGTGCTTTCTGTGGAGACTGGAGACTGTGGTACTACATCTGGCATGATGTTCCAGAGTACACCTCGCGGCCTCGATCTGGAGGTATAGTCACGGCAACATTATTCATCCCTGCTGTTGTCAGAGCCTCAGGAGAACAGAGAAAGGAGGTCACATGTGTGCTTCCCTGTGAGCGACGTGATAATGTACACGGGTTCCTGGAGAGGAGAGAGAGAATCGATAGGTCTGTTATATATATATATATAATGGAATATAATATCTCAGACCAATCTGGTGTCGACACATCCCCTCTGTTGTTTTATAGCTAGCTAGGTATGAAAGACAGCATCACTGGACAGTTAATGCCCAGCGTCTTTGGTCTTTGCATAACATAGAGTCAGCATTTTTTCTGTAGTGCACTTGTATCCAACAAATGATCACAAAGTTGGTCTTCAAAGGAAAGTGCGGCTGAATTTCAACATTCCCATGTGTTGTTGTCTCACCTGACAGTTGAGGAGGCTACTCCTCCATATGTAGAGGTGTGTCATTTAAAGGGCCGGTGTAGAAGGTAAACACACTCGTCTGTTTTTGTGCTTCATGTGTAAAATGGGCGAAGCGCCCCTTTTAAATGAAAACGCCGATGAAGGTCACTAAAAGTACCTCCACTGGTTCAAACGGCATCAATCCACAAAGTCAGGCTCCCATTGGTTATCAGGGCAGCAGCTCCGGGCTGCACACCCACTCGCTGGTTTACAGGGTGGTCTACATGTGAGCCAATGCAGTTAAACCAGTTCTTGCTCACCAGCGGTCACCAGATGCGTTGACAAAAGTCGCAGTCGTCGGCCGCCTGGTGATCCCGAGGACACGCCGGCTTTTTGTTGGCCCTTTTTCGGGTCAATCACTCGGGCGCCGTTTAACAATGTCAGGCATGAAACTCATTAGGAAGAGTGGTCGGGACACGGACTGCTAGAACGGTGCCTGCTGCATTCTTTCCCACACACACATACACCCAGCTTGTTTATGACCATGACAACTACTATGTGCCCGTGGGAAACATGTAACTCTAGATCCAGTACTTCCACAGACACCTGGGGACACTGGTGGTAATCACCTTCTTGTATCACATGTAATGCACTCCGATGGGGTCGTGTACATGATCACACAAAGGAGCAAGAGCAATATAGTCATCAAATTTGTTCCTTCATGTCAGTTGTACAGGATCTAACATGTTTCTATTCATCATGCCGGTCACATGTCTGCCCCTCCTCCACCTCTCGCATCCCGACTCCCCTGGAGAGTCTTGGTCACGTGCTCAGCCCCCCCCCCCCCCCCCCCCCGCCATGCCTTCATCAGCGACCAGCGGGCCACCCGGAGAACCGCCTCATTTAATTCTCTCCGCCACGCAGGGCCCTCCATCACTGATCCCACGGTCAGAGACACGCTTTTATCCCGCCGTAAAGGCCGGCAGATTAATCTCAACCCAGATTGGGGAGCAGAGATGCGACTCTCGCCGCTGGTCTGGGGTCGGGAGGCGGGAGATTCTGGCCCATAGGGAGCAAGCTGTGTGCGGGACGGAGCATAGCATCACAATATTTGTCAGAAAACAAAGGTATTTCAAATTTTTAGGTTTCATTTGTTCAGGAAGTCCCATTGAGATTAAGATCTCTTTTACAAACAACAAACTCATTCCATACATATCTCACAAAGCAGTTATCACACAGACGCAGTAAATTCAGTTTATTTAGCAGGTCAGCCCAGTAGGAAGGTGTTACTGGAAACCAGCTTACATGTGATGTGGTGTCACGCCTTCTGTACGCCGGCGATGACCTCTGACCTTTTCATATAACTCACAGCGGTGAGTGCAATAGCTGTTCTGTGTAAAAGATCCAACGTGTCAGTATCCAGTGCTCGATGGATGACAATTTTGGAAACTGGTCCAGAATAGAAGGAGAACGCTGCAGCCAACTAAACGGGCTGGAATGTAATCACTCGCCGTCTTGCCATCAGATACTCATACTGGCTGTATTTCGATGTGCGTAGTTGTCATGGGTTCGGGGACAGGGAGACGCAGTGTGTGACTGAGACTGAGGGAGTTTCCCTGGGGTCCCTGCAGGGGCCAACCCCCACTGGTCCTCTCCCAGGCTTATTCGAAATAACCTCTTCTTTAACTGCAGCAAGGTCCGACAGTCGCCCAGTGCAGCTCATTTCTCAGGTCTTTTATTTCGTTATTTTAGCCACCTTGGCATCGGGTTGTCACCTCTCTGTCTGGAGTGCTGATCATGTGATTCCTCTCACAGTAGATAGTGAGCAGCGGCCCGTCTGAGGAGGATTAGATCGGAGTGAATTGGAATGCAGACGCACGGGCAATGACAAAATGAACACATAAGGAGAACACATAAGCATTTTATTTGATCACGTCTAACAGCGGGTTTTACGCAAAGGCCAGATACAGCCTTAAAGAGACATAGTAGTATGTATCGTCTGAAGTGCTGTACTTCAGACAGTGAATGTTACACTCAAAGTAGATGCCAGACTCTAGACCAGCTCTAGACCATCTAGCTTGGCTTGGGCAGACTCTCCCTTACAGTAATCTCTTAAGCTTACTTAAGGGACATGTCATACTGTGGGTCTTTTTTTCCAACGTCCAAAACTTAGTGGTTTTAGCTTATTGTTCCTCCATTCCTGGAAATAATGAGGCTGCTAAATAGTGACAACAAAGAAACTCAGACATGGTAATAATAATAATAACTGTTACAACACTAAAGTCAGGGCTTGCGGCAAATTCATGGCCAGCGTCTAGAGGGCACATGATGTAAACACACACACATGGATTTGGGGGAGACAGAGTCCGGAGAGGAGGGAGAAGGTTATAGAGTCGTCATAATTGTTCATGAGCCGGAGGTATTGACCAGTTCCAGAGAGGGTGTGGGCGGGGGAACGTTGCCATGATTTAAGGCTCACGCACAACGATGCATGGTTACGATGCTGAGTCTGTGTGCATTCTCATTTCAGAGAGCCGATGAGGAGGCAGTGGTGGACCGCGGGGGCACGCGCTCCATGCTCAACACCAACTTTGAGAAGGAAGAGCTAGAAGGTAACACCCACAAGTGATCATTAACATATAAAATGAAAAAAAAAGTTTTAAGTGGTGACGATAAAAGTAAAATAGGAACTTTATCACATCCATTTCCATGAAGTTAAGGGACTTGCAAGTGACACATCAAAATACAAAAAAGCAGTCCAACATAGCAGAATTACTGACAGCAGAGCTTACTAATGGCAGAGAACCTGTCTGTCCACCTGTCTAAATCATTGCAAATGGATACTAGGTTTTGATGCGAGTCCTGCAGCATCAGAGAGCGAGGGCTTTATTCTCTGCTCGTGTGTTTGCGTCAGCCTTTCGTCCATCGTAAAAGAGACGGAGAGGCCAATTTCTGCACCAACAGCATCCTGAACTGACAGAGTCTCTTACAAAAAAACTGGTTCACTGAGTGTTTTACTTGGCTGGGTAATTAACAGAATTCCTCTCAAATCTAGAACGTGAACTGATTACAAACAGTCTAGAGTTTACTGAACTAGATTTTGGGGATTCTTACATTTTAGAATAGAATAGAATAGAAATGTACTTTATTCATCCCCAAGGGGAAATGTGTCTGTGGCAGCAGCAAACAGCAAACACAATAAAATAGAAATATTGGGTATGGAAAATGCACACTATATACAATATAATAAAATAACAGAGCAGGACCTATTCAATTTAAGAAACAAAGTAATAAAAATGCACAGTATATACACTGAATAGAATTGTATTAAATTAACTAAGTCGGAAAAAATAAAAAATTAAATAAACTAAAATACAATTTTGAAGTCTATATGAATGAGAAGACACAAGGATTTGTTGACATTGAAAAATGACTGATACACTGATGCAGCACTGTCCTGTCAAACACTGTTAGTTCTGTCAGCACTATTGCCGTTGTTTGCACCGTTAGCTGCTGGTCGTCCGACTCAGCCGTCACCATGTTGAGAGCCACGTAGAGGCAATCCCTCAATCATAGATGTGCTCTGAATTTGTAATTTGCACCTTTAACTGCATTCAAAAGTGTTTTTTATCACAGCCACTTTCCTGAGATCAAAATATTAGTATTGTACGATATGATATTGTAGATTTTGTGCGGGCCCCGTGGTAATAAACTTGACTTTAAAACCCCGTCAAGTGGGAGAGGTCATAGCCCAGTAACTGCATCTCCGAGAATAAATTTAGAACCGCGATTGTGCTGCAACGTCGGAGCCGCATAGCCAGAGCCAGTGGGAAAGAGAATGCACAACCAATCAGAACTGCTTAAATTCTGTGGCCAAGTACATCAGTGCATCCATGAATACACACGCAACGTCTCAAGGATATGAAAACACCAAAACTCAGCACGTCACACACCGCTGCATGAATTTAAGCCTCGACTGATTGAAGAAAAGAAGAGAAAAGACATTGTTTGACATCAGCAGTAGTTCAGGCCTAGAGGACGCAAGCTATTTATGTCCTCCACTCATGAGTCTCATGAACCTTAAAGCTTTAGTACTCCGTCCTCATGATTTCCTCTTATACCGTGTTGTTTCTGACTGCTGGAATGTGCCTTTTATTATGAAATTTGCTTGATGTGCAAAGTCAGTCTTTCCTCTGCTTCTGACATACATAATTCACACAATGCTAACAGCGATTTGCTCTGGATGAATGCGCCTCCAGACGACATGCTGACAGAGTCAAATAATTACATATTAAAAAATATGTCGGAAATGTCTTAAAACTTGCATTATCTCTAGTGTCCACCAGGGGGCGACTCCTCTGGTTGTATAGAAGTCTATGAGAAAATGACTCTACTTCTCTCTTGATTTATTACCTCAGTAAACATTGTAAACATGAGTTTATGTCTCAATCTCTAGTTTCAAGTCTTCTTCAACACAGCATGATGTTCATTTCGTAAATTATGGTCCAATTAGAGTCACACAGACCATAAAGCAGGGGATGCTTTAGGGCGGGGCTTACTGTGATTGACAGTTCACTACCAGAGCCGTATACAGTGTCTCTGCGTCACTCCTCCGCATTCCAAATATGGTAACTTCCGTTCATTGGTTGCGAAAAACAACAACATGACGACAGCTGTAATCCAAGATGGCGACGGCAAACTCGAGGCTTCAAAACGGCAGTCCACAAACCAATGGGTAGTGGTAGTAGTTTCCACAATCACCGGTGGAAATGCCGCTTTTGATTGAATTACAGTTTAATAATAAATGTCAGGGAATGTTATTTCACCTTGGTACAATGTGACACAAGAGAACAAAATGTATTATTAACGGAGATCCCTTTATGATCACTCATTGTGCTTTCTTCATGGCAAAAGATGAATTAGGGAACAAATGTATTGCCCTCTGATGGATCCCAGTGTGCAGCTCTGAAGCATCAAATTCCCTCAGAGTTGCGTTCGGCTGTGGCGCCTCATATGGCGCAGGCGAACAGGGTGTCCTAAAGGGTTGTCCGTGTCCGGCTACTGAGCCGAGGGCCCGGCGGCTCGACCGCGATGAAGGAGGGGGAAGTCAGCTCGCATTATCGCCGCGCTGACCCTGTGGATGCACGCACAGGCACACGCATCAGAGAGAGCGCTCACATCGTACAATAGCCTCTCACAATCACAGTCTCTTTATTTCTCCTATATTGATTAAAATTAAAAATCATCTCCCTAATTGTAAAAGTCATCCAATTTCAAAATAGATTTTCAGCATCAGAGAGGACAAGACCTCCTTATTCAAGCTCAGGCACAGCTGGGCCTGGAGCTAGCAGTTCATTTGCTAAGTGCTGGTTCTCTGGTTCCACTCTAACTGACGACACGCTACTGCCTGGTGTTCCCACAGTTGACTTTCAGTGTACTGACTCAGTCACGCCCAATCTCATTGCTCTCTTTGCCAATATTGCGAGCTCTGAAAGCCCACCTTATTCCTAGCCACATGATACCTTGTGTGAATTATGAGGGTTACCTCTGGTTCTTTCTTTCAGTGACCTGGCTCCGGATTTAATTTAATTGTGACAATTTCATGGCATTTGTACGGACATGGATATACACTGCAACATGAAGTAAGTCAGGTCAAAGAAAACATGAGTTTGATGCCATTGTAAAAAGGTGGGAACGATCAAACTAGTCTTGAGTTCAAAGGACAGACCGAAGAATCTCACTGCATGTTGTCTCCAGGTCACCGCACTCTCTACATCGGGGTTCACGTTCCCCTGGGCAGGAGGTCGCACAGACGCCACCGTCACCACGGACACAAACACAGGAAGAGGTCCAAGGAGAGGGACTCTACAGCTGATGATGGAAGAGAATCCCCCTCGCACAGTAAGTCTTCAAAATGCACTGAAGCTAACTCCAGTTTCAGTTCACTCCCGAACCAGTTCCGCCAAACACACATCACATTTTATTTATTTTTCAAATTTTGTCGCATGCTCTCCTTCCTCCTTTCTCCATCTCCACTTGTCCTCCGCCTGTCCCACTGGCTGCAGCGGACACACCGGCTCAGAGGGTGCAGTTTCTGTTGGGGACAGAGGATGGCGACGAGGAGCACATCCCCCACGCCCTGTTTACCGAGCTGGACGAAATCTGCCTCAGGGAGGGTGAGGACGCCGAATGGAAAGAGACAGCCAGGTACACCGCTGCGGCCGGCAGCATGAGCTGGGTCTGGCCAGCTGTGCCTTTTTTTCCTCTGTTGCACCTGAGATTTTGATCCTGTTTGTGTCTGACTGCAAGCTTTTATCGGTTGTTATGCGCCATACACCGTTTACCAACCACCAAAATGCTCATGTCAATGTCAAATTTATGATGTATTTATGTATGTACCGAGTTGTGTTTTTAATCCGTGCAGGTGGCTTAAGTTTGAGGAGGATGTCGAGGATGGTGGTGAGAGGTGGAGTAAACCCTACGTAGCCACTCTGTCTCTGCACAGTCTCTTCGAGCTCCGCAGCTGCATCATGAACGGCACCGTGATGCTGGACATGAGGGCCAACTCGCTGGAGGAGATCGCAGGTGACCGCTTGGGGCTGGACAATATCCTGGGGTCTTGTGTATCTCGTTGGTTAAAACTAAAATCAGTTTGTGCCACATTTGAGCAAACAAAAATGATGTGGCGTTCCTCAAGGCTCCGTTCTCAGGCCTCTTCTTTTCAACAATTAGATTATTGAAAACAACGAAATATATTAACATTCTTACGCAGACAACGCACATATTTACTTAAAAGAAGACTGATTTAGCATTGCAAGTCGATAATAATGTCGGTTTTCTCTTTTTACAAAAGGCTCCACACATTCAAATGCTAACTTAGACCTAAATTGTAACATCCACAATAAGGCAGAGGCCGGGTCAACAAGGCTGACATTATAACGTGTGAACAAAAGCCCACCCAGGAAAACTGGGCTTTGGTTTTTGAGGGCAGCCAAAGAGAGTGTTTATCTGATTGTGGAAAAAAACTGTGCTGCGTGAATTTAACCTGGTTTGGTGCGATTAAATCAGCAGCAGCGGGTCATTTGTTTTTGTCGGAATAATCAGCTTAGCAATTGCTGGCCGCCACGCAGGGACATCAGGAGTAGCCTTTGTGAGATTCAAATGTGTTAAAAGAGTAATGTGGAAACCTATTTTTGTTTGTCACCCTATGTGTATCTTTACTTCTCAGACATGGTTCTGGATCAGCACGAATTGTCGGGCCCTGTAGGTCCGGATGCCAGGAAGAGGATCCGCGAGGCCCTGCTCAAACAGCACCACCACCAAAACCACAAGAAACTGGCCAACCGCATTCCTATCGTACGCTCCTTCGCTGATATTGGCAAGAAGCAGTCCGAGCCTCATTCCATGGACAAGAATGGTGAGCAAATGTGCCAATCCTTGACCCTAAATGTTGTTGTATGTGAATATATAGGCCATTTATGTATAATTTTGTAATCCTTTGCATGCATTTTTCCAAAGTCTGTCCATCTGTGACTTACTGTTTTACTGCTGTTTGATATCTCATTTTCTCCTTTCTCGTTTGTGTTTCTCCGTGTTTGTGTACGTGTTTGTTCTCGTCTGCTGGGTTTTGCATGCGTGTGTGCACGTGTGTCATTCACTCAACCAGTAAACGGCCTCTATTATCAACCCGTAAAACCTCCCAAGTGTTTGCCCGAGCTCCCCAAGAATACACCACCCAGAGAGGCCCTCTCCCGTGTGGCATGGCTGCGGTGTGTGTGTTGCGCGTCATGTCTTTCCACCCCTCCATCACCTTTGAGCTCTTCCAGTGGCCACATGACCCCAGACACGCCCTTTGGCAATACCAGCACCAAGCGCCTTAGTGTTCTTCAGGCAAGGCTACTGTCCCATCGCACATGACGACACAGCAGGAAATCTGCAAAGGCAACCAGAGCGCCTCGGCTGATCCTCGAAACAATAAAAGCCCGGAGATAGTAGTAGCAATCAAATAAAAAGGAACTCATTAAAGCGGAGCGCATCATCATGAGAGGTTAGAAATGGGTTATGTGCGGTCAAGAAGAGAGAACAAACCTCTGCATTCTACTCACAGTCGTGATGCTTCTGAAGCTGATCTATTTTTGAAACTCTAAAGTGAGGCAATAAAAAGAAAAGTAGATGGTTTTAAGTATGCAGAAGCTTTTCTGTACTTTTAACAACTTTGAGTAAGTGGTAGCAATTCTGCAGAAACAGGGCATTGCAGTGTACTGGTTGTCATGATTGTGCTCTCCACTTCTTGTCATTGTCAACAATGTGTTCAATGACTAGAAACCACAGAAGATCTGTGACTCATGTTCTTCACTCATAACAGTGACTAATTGCTAATAGCGGTAGCTAACTGCTTTAAATCCATGGTGTAACTGCATAACACAAAACCTAATCTGCATTTTGTTGCCTATAGGATTGTTATTCAAAGAAATAGTTCTACATTTTTATTCACTTTCTTGCACAGAGTTAGTTAAACCACCCTTGTGTCTTTGTGGTAAATATGAAGCTGATTAGCTTAGCTTAGCTTAGCTTAGCATAGCATAACGACTGGAAAAAGGTGAAAACTGGCTTTGTCCACGGGTAATAAAATATGGCCAACACTTAAAGTCTAGTTTGTTTGATTTGTATAAAAAGGTAAGTGTAAAACTAACTATTTGGGGTTTGACTATTTGGGGTTATGTTCTGGAGTATTTATGCTAAGCTTAGCTAACCAGCTACTGGCACCGGCTTCACTTTGCAAGTGGAATCGATTTTCTCATCTAACTTACGGCAAGTGAGCACATGAATTTGCCAAAATATTCCTTATTAAGGAATATTTCGACATTTTGGGTTAGACAAGTAGATTGATATCATTCTCACGCTAAAATATGAAGCTACAGGCAGCAGCCCAAGTTATCTTAGCTTATCGCAACAGCTGGAAGCAGCTAGCCTGGCTCTGTCCAAAGCTTTAGAGATGCTGTTGGGAGGATTTGTTACCAGATTTTGTTACAACGCCAGGCTAGCTGTTTCCAGTTAGCTAAGCTAAGCTAACCCGCTGCTGGCTTTACATATTGAACCGACGGCTTTGAGAGTGGGATCAATCTTCTCATCTAACTATCTGCAAGAGAGCGTAGCATTTCTTTAAATGTCGAACAACACCTTTAGTTTTAGTAGCAACGCTCCTTGTGACATTTTGAGCAAGCCCCATTTTTGCGTTTCTTTGTACTGGGATTTGCTCAAACTGCTGCAACTGGTGCATTCACATCACAAACTGCTTGAGATTTAAATTGAATAGGAGCAATATTTGACTTTGTTTCCGCAAAACTAAAACAAAAAAAGCATTTTAAATGGGGACACTATTTGTTGATACACTGAATGGAAGTTAAAGATTGTATCTCATTCAGTTTACTTCACTTGATTTGGAGAAATAATGTTTATGTTCTTGATAAAATCACTATGTCCACTGTACCACTGAGCATCTCTCAGATTAATATCAGTCTAACTCACCAGGTACACTCTGAAACAAGGTACAATATTATCTTTTGTCATGAGGGCTGAACCTTTCCACCAATATAGGTGCAGCGCCCAAAACAAATGGGTCCACTATTGTATCATATTTTTCAGAGAATGTAACCGTACCCTCTAGTCACTCACTGAAGGCCTTTGTCTTTGTGTGGGAAAGTAGTGTTGTGATAGGCCAATTCTCTGTGAAAATTGACATGATGTTGGTTTCCTGCTCTGCCCGACAGGCCAAACGGTCTCACCCCAGTCCCAGCCGGCTAACAGTGAGGGCAAACAGGACGTCAGCCGAGAAAACAGCGCCGTCGACTTCAGCAAGGTGAGCAACCGGACCCACCGCTGGTCCCGCTGTTTATCTACGGGCACTGATAGCTGGACACATAAC
Source organism: Melanostigma gelatinosum (assembly GCF_949748355.1). Lineage (NCBI taxonomy): Eukaryota > Metazoa > Chordata > Actinopteri > Perciformes > Zoarcidae > Melanostigma > Melanostigma gelatinosum. The sequence goes on along the minus strand of NC_136657.1, from coordinate 2,947,291 downwards.
TAGTGCTGTGTGTTCAACCAAGGTTGGGTTACGTGTGAAATGGTCACCTTGCCCTGGGAAACCGACTGGAATTTAACTGGATAAAGCTTGTTTTCTTTTGTTGTGTGGACCATCAGATTCAGATCCAGCCAGTGTTTACTGTGATAACCACTTTCAATCTGTCCTTTAGCTAAAAGCAGAACATTTATATTAATATTTTGTGCTGTTTTGGTTTCGCTCTGTCTCACAGATTGACCTCCACTTCATGAAGAAGATCCCTCCTGGTGCTGAGGCGTCTAACGTCCTGGTAGGGGAGGTGGAATTCCTAGACCGCCCCGTGGTGGCCTTCGTCCGTCTGGCTCCTGCTGTGCTGCTCAATGGCCTGGCTGAGGTTCCCATCACCACCAGGTCATACACGAACTGCTGGAAAAGCCCCCTGCTTGCATCTGCCTCTCTTTCTCTCTTGTCAACTGTTTCAAATCTGGATAGATAAGCTGATAATCCTCTCAAAGCTTCATTAGAAATGGATTTGACTTTTACTCAAACCTGCTTTCCTTTGTGTTAGACAGGTTTCTTTTCATCCTGCTTGGCCCTCTGGGAAAAGGTCCACAGTATCATGAAATTGGCCGGTCTATTGCTACCCTGATGACAGATGAGGTGAGGTCTAAGTACAACATTATTAAGGTTCAAATTCTGGCTGTATGATGATGCTGGCAGGGGTGGAGGACGTAGTCCGGTCTTTTTCTCCAGTAAAAGAAGCAACACAACAATGTAAATATCACAAAAATGAGGACTTGTACTGTGAGACGCAACTTACTTGAGACTTGAAGGCTTAAAAGCTGAGGAAACTTAATAATCTTCAATAAATATTTTAAAAAGCTCTACTAAATGTAGCTGTAGTTCTTGGTGCTCTGCCAAACTGTCGTAATTAATAAATAGCGGTACCAGGATGCGTTTACCGTCTCATAACCTAGTGCACTCTTTCAGTTGCAGCTGCTGGTACCAGAATATTATCCAGAAAACTCAAAATTTAGATGAAAAAAATGAACCTTTTATGACCACATACATTTGTCGATACACATAAATGAGAAGTTCAACAGCTTCCCCTCTTTTCCGAAATGTTCCTTCCTGCAGCCATGCAAGTGATTCTGACATAAAAATCATGTATTTATGTGCTAGTTCCTGCTTTAAGGTATTTAAACAGCTCCTTTTTGTGAAATAGTTAAGATTATTATTAAAATGGAATTGATTAATTTATAAAATGTTGTATAATTTGCTACAAACCTCAGTCTTATTAAGGAAAGGTGTACCGGTATTCCCTTTTTCGGGATTTTCGGGGAAACCGCTGGGCGAATCTCTCCGAAAAATACTTAGCACAGTATTCCCGATTAGGCCGCACGTTTTTGATGTACCTTTTGCGCAGGTGTTGGCAACGCTGTGTGAGGAGCACAAGGCAGTAAAACTGCCACAAAGCCACACTGAATGATAAAAGAGATGTTTTTTACACTGAACAATGCATCAAGACAAAATAATGGTTATATATGTAGTTAATGGAGCAGAGAAACTATCCCATCAATCAAAAGTCCACCTACCAACCCTACGTTTCTGTAACTGACCCGACCTTTGAGCTCTGTTAAAAGCTGGAGAAGCCTTTGAGCAGACGTGAAAACAGTGACAGGATTTCTCACAGTGCAGCAATGAGCTGATGTTACTGATCATCATCAGAGCCAGATGTTGCCTTTCTTCCTCTGGGATGTATGAAAATAGAAGCGTATGGATGTCAGCCTAATTCATCACCTTTGGCAATGAATTGTACCCATCACTCTGATCTGTTTTTCAGCCAACAAGAATCGTATTCTGTGTTCCATAAAAATAATGGAATGCTGAATAGGCTATTTTGCATTGTTGTGTTAATGTTATGTATGGAGATAGTAATAATCCTCTGCTGAATAAACATTTTGTGGTATTGGTATATGACTTTCTGTAAATCCATTGACTCCATTCATCTGCTCCACAGATTTTCCATGACGTCGCTTACAAGGCCAAAGACAGGAATGACCTGGTGGCGGGCATCGATGAGTTTCTGGACCAGGTGACGGTGTTACCCCCCGGAGAGTGGGACCCCTCCATCAGAATAGAGCCTCCCAAAAACGTGCCGTCCCAGGTAAAGCGTCAACGTAACGAACGGAACAGTTCCTATTTATTTTGTAATCCTCTCCACTGCCGCCACTCAAACGGCTCTCCTCCAATCTCGACTGCGTTGTACTCTGTGCTTTGATGCCGCTCCCCAGGGCTCTGATCTCAATCCTCTCTAAAACATTCTCTATTTTCACTCCATTAGTTATCTCGGCCTACTTTGAAAATCCGCCATCTTGTTTGGGAGTTACCGATCAGAAAGTTGCTCCAGATGATGACAAAAAGTCCTTTCCCCTTTGTCATTAGGCTCATGTGGTGAATTAATGAGATACCGCTGTGCAATTACATGCTGATGCACAATTCATGGATAAGAGAATAATCATTTGGTATTTACGTTGGAATAACTGTAACATCTGGTGTCGACAAATGTCTGACTCAGACGCTTATTGTCATGATGATGGCCAGTAACAGACAGTTTACTGACAGTGATCTTAACGACACAGGAAAAGCGGAAGATTCCCCCCCTTCCCAACGGAGTGACAGATCTTGGAGAGTCGGAGGAACACGGAGGGCACGGCGGCCCTGAGCTGCAGCGCACCGGGAGGTAAGTGCTCGTCTTTGTGCCCGTCCCCCTGTCGCCTGTTAGCTCTCTCGCTGTCCCCAAACTATAAATCTAGCCTTTCTGAAGAGGCAGACTACCCTGCTGGCCCATTATCATTCATCACACTTCAACTCCACAAAGACCTGTTGGTTGACTTTCAATTCATGATGAGTTTAGATACTCCAGCACACCACATCCCACACATAAAATCACATTGCAACATTTTTATTGGCATTATTATTTTGCCTCGTGCGAGTACATTTACTCAAGTACTGAACTTAAAAACTTTTTATTTTTATTTCATCCCCGTGAAATTCATCTGACAGCAGAAATAACGGGTTACTTTTCAGATTAAGTGCATTAATTAGCATTTTTCTGAAAATTCAATCAAAGTTTGCTCTACGTTTGGATGGAAACTTGACAAATGAGTTATTTGCACCAAAGAGACATTTCCCCTCTCAATTTCTCACATGGCTTCATTTAAATAACTGTTTCAAGGCCCAATGAGGCTAAATTATCCCAAATGTTAAAGAAAAGCAATGATTGGAGAAAGTGTCATGACCCCAAAGATGTATCTTGTGCCCCTTGAGAGGGCCCCGAGCCCTAGGGGCGATCACTGTACTAAACTATCTAACTGTAGATCAAACCAGCTCCACCTCCACCTTGTGGATGCTGTCGTATGCTGCAGTACCGAAGCTCAGTCTCAGTTATCAACCACCACCTCCTCCCGGGACTCGGCATCGGTGTCTCAGACTGAAATAAGCACAACATCCCACCCGCTGTTGCCCTAGCAACCGCCTCCGGCTGGCTCACCGCGGCCCCGGCTCGCTGCAGCAGAGAAAGCCTGCTCGCTCCGGCTGAGAGTCACTCAGATGGAAGCATGAGTCGACAAAATGTGCACACACTTACATTGATAAAAGCTTTATTGAGTAAGTTAGATCGATACGCTGCGCTACAATGGTTTTGTTCACAAATGCCGTTTGTGGTCCCAGAACAGCACACGTGTACTTTACTTTTGCGGGCGATTCTTTCATGAAATCCGCTTTTCACCACAGGTTATTCGGCGGCTTCTTCATGGACATCAAGCGAAAGGCTCCTCACTACATTTCCGACTTCACAGACGCCATCAGCCTGCAGTGTCTGGCCTCGTTCCTCTTCCTCTACTGCGCCTGCATGTCGCCGGTCATCACCTTCGGAGGACTCCTGGGTGAGGCCACAGAGGGACGAGTGGTAAGAGGCGACATCTTTCCTGCTCCCGAGACATGAGCGCACGTCATTTGTCTGTAACTGATTCTTTTGTTGTGAACTTCATCACCCCGTCCTTGTACAGTCATTGACGTCATATTCATGAGAAGAGAGTTTTGAAACAACCACAGTCAGAAGTTTTCTTCAATTGTAAATAGATAGCCGTAGCATCTGAGGAGGACGTGACTCAGAACACGAGCTCTTGTTCAGCAGCATCAAACGGTTGCCGCGTCTCGCTCAAAGGCAGCTTGAAACTAGTTTCTGAGTGAAGCGAACACACAGCCTCCCTTGAATTTCTGATGTTGCTCCTCTAATCTCCATAAACCTCTTTTTCATCACCAGCTGATATGGTACAATATAAGCTTGCGCCATGTTTTTTTATCCATGCTAGCGGTGAGGCTTAAGGGATGACAATGTCCGTCAGTTGGTTGGTCGTTTCACCACTTTGGTCCAGATTGAAATATCTCAGCAACTATTAGATGGATTGCCACTACATTTCATACAGACATTCATGGTCCCCAGAGGACGAATCCCAGGGCTTATGGGAAATGGTGTTTGTTAAAGGGTTGCGCGTTGCGTCATTTTATAATCTTACTTACGTTTTAGAGCAGAATTGCGATTAATTTGCTTCATCATCCTTTACTTCCATTTGGAATGATGTTTTTCTTACTTCTGGAACTAAACCCAGAAATGAAACAGCAGCATGATTGCATCGTCATTGTGAGCACGTTGCCGTGCTAGCGTTAGCAATTAGCTCAAAGTGCCACGGTGTTCATGCAAAGCGTGTAACTGAGAGAAGTAACGATGTGTTTTCCTGTGTTCCCAGAGTGCTATCGAGTCCCTGTTTGGGGCTTCCATGACTGGAATAGCCTACTCTATTTTTTCCGGTCAGCCCCTCACCATCCTGGGCAGCACTGGACCTGTTCTTGTCTTTGAGAAAATCCTCTTCAAGTTCTGCAAGTAGGTTGTCTTTTTTTCCAGTGAAAATTGTGTTTTGTTACAGTAGAATATTTCAGTGTTGATGGTGGATGTGTGTGTTTTCTGCGTGAGTGGAGATGCCATATCGAATGGCGTCTCCCCCTCACTGCCGTGCATGTGTGTGTCCCGTCTCTCTCAGGGAGTACGACCTCTCCTACCTCTCCCTGAGGGCCTGTATTGGCCTGTGGACGGCCTTCTTGTGTCTACTGCTGGTGGCCACGGACGCCAGCTCGCTCGTCTGTTACATCACACGCTTCACTGAGGAAGCTTTCGCTGCGCTGATCTGCATCATCTTCATCTATGAGGCCCTGGAGAAGCTGCTCCACCTGGGGGTGCACTACCCCATCAATAAAAACAACGACCTACAGAAGCTCACACAGTACTCGTAAGTGCTCTTTTCAAATCCACAAGTGCTGCTTTTTTGTTTGTTTGTTTAATTATGGTTCCGTGGTATAGTAGACTCGCTGTCCAGTTTTGCTTTATGGTGAATAATCCCACGTTGAGTGTATGTCAGTAGCATCATGCATTATCCACATAAACTGGCTGGCTATGTCAGGCCAAGAGCTCCTTCTGTGGTCTTCTATTCTGGTGTGGTGGACAGCAGGGTATGCTGACATTTAGTTTTGTAAAGTGCCAGCAGAATCAGTCATTTTGATGTCATGCTGATGGCTGAACATGTTGAAAGTGGTGTGTAATGCCCATTATTTTTCTCGATCATTAACTAAATTTCGTCTCTAAAATGTCAGAATATTGGAAAAGCTAATTCCAAAAGCCCGAGTAGACACATTGAACTTTCTTTGTTTTGTGCCACCAAACCCTGCAAACGCTCACATTTTAGAAGTTGACAACAGTGAATTTTAGCATCAGATCGTTTGAGAAGTACAACAGCATGCACCTCGATAGATGTCCCCTGTCTCTTAATTACTGAGAATCTTAGATATTTAGGAAATGAAAGCCAAACTGCTTGTTTGTTAGGTTGACTTTCTTTTGTTTGTATCAAAGAAATGCATGCGTTTCTATTTCTATTTAGCGATTAGTACATTCACCTTGTCCTCTTATAAGTATTTAAGAAAACTAACTGAAGAACATCCACCTCAGGTGTGCGTGTGTGGAGCCCATGAACCCCAGCAACGAGACCTTGCGGTTCTGGGAGGAGAAGAACATCACAGCCTCCCAGGTCAACTGGACCATGCTGGAGGTCAAGGTAAGGCACCCTTGACATTTGGAGAGAAATAGCTGTACATACGTTGCATTTCAATAAGGCCTTGAGATGCTTCCATCTTGCGTTCAAGTAGACTTCCAATCATGGTTAAATTATCCAAAGACCATCTCGAAGGTAATTCTAAACCCAGCCTCAGCCCTGAATGGCCGGAAATAGCTCGATAGGCACGGGAGGCCACTGGGATTGTATTGAAATAGATGAATCACACTATTTAGATATTTAAAGCATAGAGCGCTGAATAAATCAAAGATGAACGTGCCAGATTGTTCAGACCATTGGCACCGACATCCATCATCGCCATTATTTCCACTGACATTCGAATCATTTTTATGATCACCAACCTGATTATTATGATTACCACCATCATCATCATCATCATCATCATCATCATCATCATCATCACCGTGTCCTCTGGTGCCAGTAGGAGTGCGAGATGTTTCACGGGGAGTTCGATGGCAGCGCCTGCGGCCCCCACGGCCCTTACGTCCCCGACGTCCTCTTCTGGTGCGTCGTCCTCTTCTTCTCCACCGTCTTCATGTCCGCCTTCCTCAAGGAGTTCAAGACGAGCCGCTACTTCCCCACTAAGGTACGTAGAGAGAGAGAAACAAGAAACCACCACAAATTGACACAAAATAACTACAAAGAGATGCACAAAAGGACACAATAACTCAAATGTGAACACACATATTTTAGATTCAGTGTGAGTTACACTCACAGAGGATTTATATTCCCATTCTCTTTTTAAATCTCTGTATCACTTGTGAAGTACACACTCTTTTAGGCTTCCTGTTTGGTTTTACAGTCTTCCATTTACTTCTCCATTGGTGATGGGACTGCAGTTTGTTCACATGGCTCCACTTCTGTCTCGTGTCGCTTTAGTCTATGCTGCCATCTATTGGATGCTTCACGTCGCAGCAAAAATCCTTCGGCCTGTGTGGCCGCTCTACGCTCTATGTGTGCAATTTCTATGATTTATCTTTGGGATGACACTTGTGAGCGAATGTGTGGCGTGATGCTGGCACACTGATCTGTAGTTTACCAGCGCCACCTTGTGGTGATGAATGCTACAATGTAGTCTGGCTGTGGTTGGAATATTTAGATGTCAAAAGTCAGACAACAGATCAGCAACAGTTTCTTTTTTGATAAATCCCAGTAAATAAAGTTTAAATGAGGAATATTTGAATTCAACAGAGGTCTTTGTCAGACATTGAATGCACTTTATTTATTTCACTCTATTGTGCCTCCTCGTCGCTCCGTCCTGCAAATTGATGTCAGTGCGCCATCTGGAAGGATTACTCAACTCCTAAAATGCATCTCGAGAAAAGGAGGAGGATGCACAGGTGTATCCTTCACTGAAATCTTTTCGGCACCCATGACATGAAAACGAGAATGTGTCTGTGTTCCCTCCAGGTGCGGGCCATCATCAGTGACTTCGCTGTCTTCATCACCATCCTGACTATGGTTTTAGTCGATTACGCCTTGGGGATCCCCTCACCTAAATTGCAGGTCCCCAGCAAGTTCAAAGTAAGTCCACAAGATGCTGTGTGCATCTGTTCCGTACGTTTTACTTTCGATCCTGAAATCCCAAAAGGCAAAGGAATGCACAATGAGAATGTAATTTAGATTTGATGCCAGCCAATGGTCATGTTATTGTAACATTGGCATATGCTAATAAAGTTTTACTCTCGCCTTTAGTTTTGCAGTGTGCACATTCAACTTTGTCAACTTTCAGTTGTTTCATGACTTGCCATGATTCACTCTGTTCTTCAGGGATGATAACATTCCTCAAACTCTCCAGAGACTTTGTAAAAGAGGATTTTATAGATGCAAACACTTGGTTGGAGAGTCTTTTGTTAAAACCATCTAAATCCTTTTGGGATAATTTCACACTGTTCTTTATGTCCTGTACATCTTTCAAAATTCTGTCAATCCCTTGGTCCATAAATAGTTGAAGAAAGGACTTTAAGTTTCTTTGCTGTTGCTCAAAGAAGCATTTGAAGAATTTAAGTCAAAGCCATTTAAGTAGTTTGTAGGAAATCCAACATATTGGTCTTAGCTCACAAGCTCATTTCTGCCTTTCCTTTCTCTCCCCCCAGCCGACCAGGGACGATCGTGGCTGGCTCATAAACCCTGTGGGGCCCAACCCCTGGTGGACCACCATCATCACCTTCCTCCCCGCTCTGCTCTGCACCATCCTCATCTTCATGGACCAGCAGATCACGGCCGTCATCATCAACAGGAAGGAGCACAAACTAAAGGTATTTCAACACCTTCATTTCAAATCACAAAGTCACACAAATAACCAAACTCTGCTGTATCTAAGCCCCACTCTCCTTGTCCGGCGCCCTGCAGAAAGGCTGCGGCTACCACCTGGACCTGTTCGTGGTGGGGGTGATGCTGGGCGTGTGCTCGGTGATGGGCCTGCCGTGGTTCGTGGCGGCCACGGTGCTCTCCATCTCCCACGTGAACAGCCTGAAGCTGGAGTCGGAGTGCTCGGCCCCCGGTGAGCAGCCCAAGTTCCTGGGCATCCGAGAGCAGCGCTTCACCGGCCTCATGATCTTCACCCTGATGGGCTGCTCTGTCTTCATGACCTCCGTGCTAAAGGTCAGGGGATGACCGGCAAAATATACACCCACGCAGTCATTTGAACTCTTTTTGTTCATTTATACATTTGTATATGTGTCTGTGTGTCTCCAGTTTATCCCCATGCCTGTGCTGTACGGAGTCTTTCTGTACATGGGGGCTTCCTCACTCAGAGGCATCCAGGTGAGCTCAGATCACTGCCTGCTGGTATTTTCATTAGAAGAGTTAATGGAGAAAAAGATGCAGGATGAATTCTTGAATTGTTCATATCTGTGCAGTTCTTTGACCGTCTGAGGCTGTTCAGCATGCCGGCCAAACATCAGCCGGACTTCATCTACCTTCGTCACGTCCCGCTGAGGAAGGTGCACCTCTTTACCATCGTCCAGCTCAGCTGCTTGGTCCTGCTCTGGGTCATCAAGACCTCCAAGGCCGCCATCGTCTTCCCCATGATGGTAACGGGGTTGCATTTTCTTGTGAAGTACTTATGTGTTTAACGCGTATGATTGGTTGATAACTGTGTGTGCTACGTCAGGTCTTGGCCCTGGTGTTCATTCGTAAGCTGCTGGACTTTATCTTCACCAAGAGGGAACTGAGCTGGCTGGACGACCTGATGCCAGAGTGGAAGAAGAAGAAACTGGAAGATGCTGAAGAAGAGGTGCAGTAATAGACCACCATTCTGAGGACTTCAAGTTTCCACCATTGTGGTGGCAAAGCTGCTATTTAAGCGGTGGTTCAGATGTTCTCTTTTGTCTCTTTCTCCAGGAGGAGCACAGTATTATTGCAGAGGAAGAAGGCATTGTACAAGTGCCACTGGAGGGACATTACAAGTAAGTAATTTTGATCTTTAATCAGGTGCCCAAGCGTCCTTCAAAAGCAATTTTGTCAGCAGTGAAATATTCACGTTAACGGCTAACGTACAAATTGTACAGAGCCAGGCGAGCTGTTTACCCGTTCCCTGTCTTTATGCTAAGCTAAGCTAACAGTCTTCTGGCTCTGGCTTCATTTTAAGACATGAAATTGATATCACTCTTCTTCTCTAACTCTCTGCAAGAAAGTGGATAAACGTATTTCCCAAAATGTTCAAGAGTTCCCACAACGATGCAAGCGGATTATCAGTCTTGCTTTCTCAAGCCTTAGGGTTAGGGTTAGGGTTAGCAAATCCCCATGCAAAGTGGAATAATCATTGTTGTCCCTCTGCGTGTGTTTTTGAAGGTGTGACCCGGCCACAGTGAACATCACTGACGAGATGTCTAAAGGATCTTTCGGGGGTGTGTGGAAGGGCATCAACCCTGGTGAGAGCGCGAAGAAGGAGCCAAGCGCTAAAAGGTTCGCCTCCTTATTCACATTACTCTCACGTGTCTAGATCAGTGTCTCTGATGATGTCTCTGGGTGTAAGAGCACGCAGTGGCAGGTATTTATTGTTGAAATGTTACGGAACATTTACTTCTTATTTTTCCAGGAAACTGAGGAGCTAGTGTGTTTCGATAAAAAGGGTTTATCTAAGAGCCTCACAAATGTCCCACAGAGTAGACTAACAGTGTCTCCCGCCTGCCTCTCTTATTCCATTCCAACCCATAGCTCCCCTTCCTAACCTCCCAGAAGCTGATATCCCAAAGGTGAGTTGTTCCCAGTCGCTGTCGGCATGGAGAGTCTTGTCCTGTGTCTTCTGTTTACTGCTATTTGTTGCATGATGAAAGCGGTGTAGGTCTGTATGTCACGATTCGATGTTGGGAGAAGATTGCTGAATAAATAGAGAGATAAATCAAATGAATGTTGGTGGATTGACAACGCAGCATGGCCTGAGTGTGCATGTTACGTCAATGACACATTTAATGATGTCCTTCGCATGTTGTAACGGTAGTGAAATAAGTAGCTCTATGTGTGACTGAGCTGTAGACCAATTGTATATTTCAATGTCACAAGATATTGAAGTGGTAGAGCAAACTGCTAATAAAGGGACAGTTCACCCCAAAACAAAAAATACACCTCTCCTCTCACCTATAGTAGAGTTGATCAATCTATATTGGTTTGGTGTGAGTTGCCGAGTGTTTGAGATAAAAACCACTTCTCACCAATATAATGGAACTATATGACAAAGCAATGGCAAACAAAACTGAGCGAGTTAGCTCAACCAAGGAGAACACCATTAATGTTTACATCTCGCTGTCAGATCAGATCAAAAATCTTTTTGGAGCTTTGTGCACCACACGCCAATTGCCATATAGTATACAAGTATACTGGAGAAAAGGCAGACAGCCCTACGGCCAATATCTGCAACACTCACACCAAAAACAATCTAGATTGATAGATAGCACTAAAGGTAGGACACATTTTTCATTTTGGGGTGAACTGCCCCTTTAAGCTTAGAGATACCTGTTTGCCTGCTGTGTGATCTGGATTGATTGATGAACTGTCAGCCTGTTGACAAAGCATTTGCACTCTGCACTTCACTTTCTGAAAATCCAGTCCTTGTAAAGAAAATGAACACCAATACATTTTCTCTATCGAGTATTTTGCTTGGTTTCATTTCTTCTTCTTATTTTTTCCCCCTGTGCAGTTGTGGCGGCGAAAAGCGACACAAGCGGCGGAGGCATGACAAGAGCTTGGACAGGGAGACAAGTTTGTGATGACATATACTGACGGTGTCACTGTGCTGCCGATGAGTCAATCAAAAAACACAAAAAAAAACTTTACCGTGCCACACTCAACCACCTTTGTACTGTGCTACACTGTGTTTTTGTCATGTAAGTCTGTGTGCAAGTTATGTAAAACAAAGAAGTTGTTAGAAACAGTATTAACACGAGGAACTGAGACACTTTTGTGTTCTTTTTCTATGTATATCAGTGTTTGGTGATACCAGCAACAGAAGGAAGCCGGAATTATACGACACTTACAGTAACTGCTGTTTCAATGGGCCAATTAAGTACCAATTTTAAACAATTTTTAAATCTAGTTTATTTGTATTTTGTATGTTTTTATATTTTTCCAACAACAATGAGTTGTCCTTTAAGAAACCTGCCACAGCAAACTGCAAATGTGTGGAATTTGTGTGCAGCATTTAATGCCGCTATTGACTTTGATGCACCTCACGATAGAAAACCTAAAAAGTAGATATTTGCCAATACTAATCTATTTCACTGGTACCCAAAAGAGTTGGATATATAGCGAATCTAGTCGTAATTTTTTGAAAGTATTAAATATACATTTTCTATATTCTGTATATCTAAATGTTTTTGTGACAGTGACTGCTCATATCCAGGGTCCTCTCTATGGCTATTTTACAAACATATGTCTCTCCTCCAGTCAAGCATTCCCCCAAAAACCAGTTAAAGGAATAGTTTGACATTCTGGGAAATACACTTATTAGTTTTCTTGTTAGACGAGAAGATATATACCTCTCTCATGTCCGTACGCTAAAATATGAAGCTAGAGCTAGCAGGCGGCTAGGTTAGCTTAGCATAAATAATGAAACCGGTGAAACAGCTCGGCTGGCTCTGCCCAAAATGTAACAAAATCCCCCAGGATCTCATAATTTACTTTTTATCTTGTGTTTTAATCTGTACAAAAAAGGCGATATGTGAAAACACCATGTTTTGGTTTTGCCATTTCTTGGCCGGGAGCTAGCGATAGCTTCATTTTTAGCATTTGGACACGAGAGGGGTTTTCGTCTTCTCATCTAACTCACGGCAATAAGCATATTAACCTAAATACACTATTCCTTTGTGGGCAGCATACAGCTTATTGGGAAACAGTTTCAAGCTTGCAATTTCAGAATAGGTCGGCAATTTTCAGTACTTCTAGCTTCTCGGCCTTGGCTTTTTAAAAACCCATCCCGTTTGCCAACGCTGAACTAGGGTGACCACACAGAAAGCTCTTCTATGTTTTCCACCTGCATCAATCTGTCATCGCGTCAGTAAGTGTCATCCATGGACATGTGATCTCCTATCCAAATGAGCCTCATTATGTTAGCATCTGAAGCTAATTGTTTTAAAAAGACCTGCATGACGGGGGAACAGACTTGACTGTCTCGCTGCAGGACCAATGGTTACTTCTAGAGATGCAATAATAGGCTACCTTTTTTTCTGGGAAGGGCAACATGTAATAAACGGGAAAGAGTCTTAACAATGTACAATACATAGTATATTTTATTCATGTAAAATGTTACTAATATATTACTAACATGAAGTCAGTGTTGAAGGCAGGCTTTTGTCGTAGATGTTCTTTTTCCCATTGTCTAAGTGATGGTTCTTAGTTGAGTAGAGAAACTAATAAGTGGGGTCAGAATTATATCAATCGCAAATGTTTTGACCACTTCTGTGCAAAATTCTGCCTTAAATTTGGTAGTGATAGCTGTATGCTTTCTGATTTGTTTAATGAGAACGAGAGTGTGGGTGAGTGAGAGCATAAATAAAGATCAATAAACAAGCCCTGCTAAGATGATGTGGTACTTTATTGATCATTTTACTTGTCCACAGGGAGGTCAGAGGTCAGCTCGTAAGATATATTCTCACTGTACTGCTATATATTTATAGATATATCTACATAACATTGCACCATCCTGTTTTGCCCCTGAGTTAATCTATTCTATGCTTCCTTGTTTCGACCTCTGACCTCAGGAGGAGCTCCACGTCTTTGGCTCCACTGGAGATGAGGGGAGTTGCTGAAGCTCATCTAGCCTTATGGCAGAAGGTCACGACTGTATCTCCGACCCACGATGCTGCCGTCGATGCTCCCAGCGAGACCACTATCCTTTTTTCCCAGGAATAGTGGGAGCAGTCTGTGAAGTTTGCACTTCCTGAAGGCCTGTTTGGAATTGTGTTGTGTGGCCACGAGATGTGGGAGACTAGAACAGACTAGGTTTTACATAACACCAGGGGGGAAACCTCTTCCAATTTGTCACAAATGTCCACTCGGACTCAAGGATGAACTCATCTTGGTAGTCAAAGGTCACTGTGGCGTCTTTCTGTGGTCAAAAAAATGTTTAAAAACATACTTAAAGGAACCGATATACAGTACCTGTGAGGAACCAATGTCTGGGAGCCACAATTATTGAAAAGTAATTATAATGTCTATCTAAAAATAATCCCACAAACGCACAATGAAAAACTTTATTTTGCAGAGCGGATAAATAATCAATGAAAACCAACTACGCTACACGTTTTTTCGACAGGCCTACCTGAGATTTCACTTTTTGTGTTCTTATATAAATATAGAAAATAATTTAAATTTGTAGAAAAAAATGTGCCCTTGATTCCTTGTCTTCTATCTGGTGCACCGTGGAAGAGTCGTCGTTTTTTTTTTTTTTTGTATCTTTGCGTCACGAACGGTGAGTAAAAAAAAAAAAAAGAAGAAGACTTACAAATTGAAATACAGTGTTGACGTCACAACATGCAAAGCGGTATGGCTTTCTATTCCTCCTGTTTATGGCTTTGTGCGGAGCGCACAGGGGGGAGTCCTTGAGGAGTGTCTCATTGGTCCGCTTGTCTTTTCTTGCTGCAAAAGAGAGAAAAACCACAATCACGCCGAGTCTAGCATTTCTGGCAGTTATCGGCTCAGCCGTGCAACTGGGTTTTTACCTCTCCCCTGACGGCTTGGAGGTCATGACCCAGAGTAAATATTCCTTGGCAGCCATGGAGTCCAGCACCTTGTTCACATCACTGGTGAAGCTCCCATCTACATGCCTCCTGCTGAACGCTTCGCCCCGCCTGTCCGTTTCAGATCTGAGTATGTACACAGGCACACAATGTAAACACTGGCCAATAAGGGCCGGCAGCCGTGGAAAAGCCCCTCGTATTTGGCCCCCGGTGCAGTTTTCACCAAGAAATTTGTCTCGTCATTTTTCCCGAGAAGTGACTACATTGTGTTGCTCTGATCGTCCCTCGTCCCGTGATTCGTTCAGCGTCCGCTTGCACGGTTGTTGTTTTTTTTGCTTCAAAACGAATAATTTCCATCAATCAACACAGTGCAAGATGTTCATGTGATTTATTTGAGCACAACCACAAGGAACATGAAGGGGAAAAAAACAAAAGCAAAGAAAAGGAAAAAGGCACAAGAAGCAGTTGATTAGCTCTTTTGTCTCCATCTCTCTCGTCACAGTGGAATCAGACACAGGCCGGTCGGGTTGTTAGGTACTGTAGGAGGAGGAGGAGAGGGAGGGAGGGTCGGTCAGCCTACTCTCTTCTGACTTTTCCGGACTTGAGTTTGGCGACAAAATCTTTGATAGCCTGGTCATTGAGGTACGCGCTCACGTCGCTGGTGAAGGTTCCATCCGCGTGGCGCTTCTCTTCAGCACTGCGGACACACAGAGACACTCAGTGAGGGAAATGCTGAAGATTATTTTCAAAGGCTGTCTGAAGAAAAAACTCGATCAGGGGGACACATCCCTGTTATCCAGTGGTGAAAAGTAACTAAGTAGACTTACTCAAGTAATGTAATAAGTAGAATTTGAAGATATTTCAATGAAATATATCAATTTGTATGCTACTTTACACTACTCCACTACACTTTCGAGGGTCATATTGTACTTTTTACTCCACTACATTTATCTGCGCCCACCTAGTTACTCTTCTGATTAAGTTTTGACATAAAAAACAAACATATAAAACTAAATACAAAAGGAATGTATGTTTGTTGTTTTCTTCTTTCCTCTCCCATTAATCGTCTCACGACCCCTAAGATTCATCTCAGTGTTTCATTGGCTCAACAAGTCAAATCTTTTCACAATACAAATTCTCGTGGTGATCTGTGGAACGGATCCCACACTGACCCGCTCCTCTTGTTGTTCATCAGCCACCGGACGAAGTCCTGCGCCTTCCTGTCCTCCAGGTATTTGCTGTAGTCGTTTGAGAAGGTCCCCTCCGAATGTCTCTTGGTGTTCGACAGCTCCCTCGCCTCCTCCGCTAACGTCTCGTCTGCCTCGAAGCTACAGCACAGCACGGAGAGCCAAGTTTGAGTTGACACAACAGTTCAATATGAACATTTCACATGACCGTGATCATTTGAATAATGCGTCTTTTAGTACGACTGTCCCAATCATTTTGCAGGTTTTGGATCATCGTGCCTGCAGTTTGACCACAAATGATTTGGCCTCTTTGTGATCTCATACGGGTCACATCACTCAGGCTATCGAATGAATGTTGCTATTTGGGATGCAATCAAAAATAAAACCACAATTTGAATTGTGATTCAGTCAGATTTTAACACGGTTTCTTCTGTTTCTGCAGGAAATAGGTAGGATGTTTTAACGCAAAGAAAAGTAGCGACAACCTGTGGTCCTGAGACTAAAACAAAACCTCATCTGTTTCAAAGGGATTTCTGTACCGTGAGCTGTCATCAGCTTCCTGCAGAGGAACCTGCCAGCTGCTCTGGACAAAGCCGAGGACCAGAAGGATACCAGCCAGGGAGTGGATGCTTTTCATGGTTATGACCTACACCACAGAACAGCACACACACACACACACACATGAAGAAAGAGTTTGCATATTGGATCCCAAAGCTAAAGTGGTTTCACCATTGCAAACAAAACCCGGCTCACCTTTTCTTCTCTCTTTCCAAAGAACGGTGCTGGTAGATCCTCTGCTTGTTCCTGGTGTGTGTCTCTAGCCATCCTCCCTTACTTTGTGCTCTTATATACTGTAACAGGAAGAAGGAGGACGGGTCTGCTCAGGCGGGCCCATTTCGCCACTCCGCCAGGTCCACCTGTTAGTCTCAACCCATTAGACACAAGGGCCCCGAATCAACAAGCCGAGCGTTTGCTCAGAGGGGAAAGACGTCGTTCATGCGTGCTGCCAGCCTGTACTTAGGTGTCAAGATCAAACACACGCAGCTCATCCTGTTAAGCAGAGAGTAGGGAAGATGCCTTAATGTGCTACTGTGTCATCATGACGGGAAGCGATGCGTGTGCTGTCATATCTGGGAGGTGAGTCAGTATTTGTGGGTTCTTTCCGATGAAATTTAAAAGATGGGGGATATTGAGCTTTTTTAAAATCTATTTTACAAGGGCCATTGTTTGATAAAGAGTGATGCTCGATACAAATAAATGTTCACATATTGCTGTAAGACTCTCACATAGGCTGCAGTCCCCGATGTATTTTATCTGTTGAAAAATAAATATTAATAAGGAAAGGCTGAAAAAAAAAACAAATTTTCAATTATTTCCAAAATCTCTCAATACAGTAAAGAGTACTGAGGTTGACTGTCAGAAATGTAACTTATTTACCCTTCTCCTTCGTCTAGCAGGCTATTATTTCCCACAAGACTAAAGGCCTTTGCACACCAAACCTGATGTTTCGTCCAAAATTGACTTGCGTTTAAAACGACCTCAAGTTGTCCATCAAGTTTATACGCAGACTTTTCGGAACATGTACACTTTACTGTTTGGTCATTCGTCAAAAGCCTTTCAAGAGTTGTTTGTCCACTCAAAACCACCGTACACTCAAATGTCATCATCCAAAAATGTCTTTTGTCTCCGTTTGTCCCTCCTCACGTCCTCATTGTCATGTTCCTTCCCTCCTTTCCCCATTGCCGGACTGCCACTCCCTCACTCACTTCATCTGCTCACACATATGCCGGTCCATTTCCTTTGTCAGGTCATACGCACTTGGTGTGCAAAAAGGGTACAGCTATGCTAGCAGCTCTGTGAGGCTGTAGACTACTTGCTAAGTGCTATAGCATGCTAACATACTCGCAAGGATAAAGCTAACATGCTAATTTTAGGTAGACTTTCCATATTGACCGTCTTTGTTTTGTTTGTAAGCATTTGCTAATAATTACCGCTAAACACAAAGTACAGCGGAGGCCAATGGTTTTGCTGGTGTTTGGTCATGACCTCAAGTACAACATGCTCACGTGCTAAACTAAGATGGTGAACAAACTAAACATTAGCATGTTAACATTGTCACATAGTTAGCGTACTGACGTTAGCATTTAGCTCAAAGCACCACTGTGCTGAGTACCGTTCTCACCGACCTGCTAGCATAGACTCTAAACAATAAATGCAATCATTGTTATGCTGGTTTTCCCTGGAACTGAATGAAGAACATATTTCAAACAGTCATTTAATTCTTTATTTTTTTACAAAATCAGACAACGGCATACATTTGGTAAATTTGTATAAAAGTACTGTGGTGCAGAAGGTTTCTATGTACAACCTAATACAACAGGCCTACTGTAAGAAATCTTCATGTCCAAGTACAGTAGTACAAGTACACTTTCATATTACGTCTATGTTGTTCATTAAGTCAAATAACAACCTCTTTAAAACTTTAATCAACGAAACAAAAAACAATTACAAAACAAATCACATTTTTCATGTCTGTGTTACAAGTAAAAATGTAACTTAAAATTTACAAAGAAGCTTTTTTTCTGACTTCTCAGACACAGAACTATATTATATTATACTATATTTGTACTTTTCTGGTGTTTGGAGCACTAATTATTCACATGAGGCAATGTAAAGAGATCCAGTGGACCTCATGCAAAGCACCTCTGTAGGAAGTGACTCATGTGTGTGTAGACGTGTTGGTAGGCCGAGCCGCCGAGCCCATGATCCTTGTCCGTGTACCACTAAAAGACACAAAAAAAGAAAAGTATTACTTTATGACACTAAGCCACACTCTTCCAGTCATTGGATTTTCCACATTACTCACCATCGCCTCAAAGTCCACCTGCTCGTCCACCAGAGCTTCAGAGATCTCGGCTGACTGCTGGAAATGAACATTGTCTAGAAAAACAACAACGCGAAATGATTAACAAGGCTCTCAACGCATAGGGCCTATTTTGGTCTGGTAAAGGTCAGGGGGTCACTGGGAACATGACCGCGGACTTGACGTCATGGTCCGAAGTTTTAGTCATGGAGGGAGTTTGATCTACCGGTGGCGCAAAGCATGTGCCTTTTATACAATACAATACAAAAAATAAAATAGTTTTGTTTCTTCTTGAAGCCTTTGTGAGTTTGAACTGGAGGATTTTACATAATTAGGATACAAAAAAGATAACTTTAATCGTTACGCCATACACAACAGCTTCGGTCTCATTTTAATCGATTGAGATGTCTGTGACCAAGACTGGAAACGTTTATTTAACAAGCAAATGCCTGGTTGGCATCACTGGATAACATATAACTTAAATCGTTAATAGATGAATAGTAGCGCTGCATAACTCACCGTCAGCTGTTCCATGAACCAGAAGATAC
Source organism: Melanostigma gelatinosum (assembly GCF_949748355.1). Lineage (NCBI taxonomy): Eukaryota > Metazoa > Chordata > Actinopteri > Perciformes > Zoarcidae > Melanostigma > Melanostigma gelatinosum. The sequence continues at coordinate 2,928,355 of NC_136657.1, read as the reverse complement.
TGCACTGAATGGAAATTCTTGGCCCTGGCAGTTACTGTGGAATTCTGCACACAATCAGATTTATGGTTATTGGTGACCACAGGCAACAGCTTGACGAATAACGACCGTCAGATACGAGAGGCGATCGTGATATCGCTGAGTGGGAAACTCACAGTGTAGGCCAGAGAATTCTCTGAGGGCTGCATCATGTAGCGCTCCGTGTAGATGGAATCTGGAATAAACAGACGGATTATTGCCGATATTGTGTGTCGGATAGCGAGTGTGTTCGGTCTGAGGCGGTTGTAAGCATGAAGGGCTTACCATAATATTCCCATTTGGACACTGGCGCGACCGCCATTCCACATTTGAAAACTCCACTTCCAGATCCCAAGGCCATTGACGTCACGTATCCACCGTAAGACTGTGACAGAAAGACTGCTCATAACTGTAGCTCGTCCTAACCCTTTAGTAAAGTCGGAGCACACTGACGGCAGGGTGCAGCATTAACTCATTGTTCAGGGCCCTTTATTGCCATCTGAACTATTAAATTAAAACACTGCATATTTCTTCAAGCTACAGCCGGTAACTGGATACCGATCAACTGCTGTTACTGCATAAATAATAAATAAATAAGTATTTAAAAACAAAAAAAACATTATCAGCAGGTATAAATGAACAGCAGGGACGAATGTAATACATCATTTTTGATCACTTTTGTGTTTTAGGAGAAGTGTTTCTATACAAAGTCTTGACAACTTACCCAGCCCCAAATAGCAATTCTGTCTTTGTCAATGTAGCCCATTTTGATGAATTCCCTAAAATACAAAAAAAAAAGACTATTATCTCAACATGGCAGTAATTTAAAAGGATGTCGACTGGCCTTCTGATCATCACCGTCACTCTGTGATGCTCATGATAACTACGGTGTGTATATCTGTGTACACCTGACAGCAATTCAACCACAGAAACACGTCAAATCTAGTTTGATCAAGCTTTCCTGGGGAACGGAGGGTGAAGCTGTTTGTTCGAGTGGGGGGACGCATTGACTTGTTTAAACCGGTCCTCGCTTTCCTTACCTGGCTGCTGTTATCTGATCTTCCACCTCATAGGTTCCCAGACCTTTGTAGATTGCGTGCATTAACTTGTCGCCTTGGTACCCGCTTCCTCTTCCGTCAAAGCTGGCGACGATGACTTTCTCAGTGCTGGCCAGGTAGGTGGACCAGCTCACCCTGTAGACGTAGTCTGCTTTCTGACTGCAGGGACCGGCATACCTGGACGGTTGGGCAACATTTAGTATCAGCTTATGAACTGTCCATTGAAAAGCATTTGGCATTAAATGTTAGTTCTTTATTTTTGATAAATTCTTACACATCTATTAGTAAAGGGTACTTCTTGGATTCATCAAAACCTGGAGGCAAAAACATCTGGTACCAGAGATCTATCAAACAGATTAGAAAGATGTGAATAATCAATAATGGTGAGTTGACAACAGTGGTGGAAGACATACTCTCTTTTCACTTTCAAGTCGCTCCCAATCTATATAATAGTTTACTTCAACATTTTGGGAATAACGCATATTTGCGTCCTTTCTGTGGGTTGGATGGGAAGTTTGACACCACTCTCATGAAGCTACCGCAAGTAGCCGGTTAGCTTAGCTTAGCACAAAGAGTGGGAACAGGGGGAAAACAGCTGGCCTGGCTCGGTCTAACAGTAACAAAGTCTACCCATCTGCAAGTCTTTGTTTAATTCGTGGCTGTTGAATTCACTTACTGTATCCTTGGAGTGTGATGGAGCGGCGACGCATAGTAGGCATTTGGATGTCAGCTATCAGGCTGCTAAACGCTTGATTGTCCTCCAAAACATTGAGCTCTACAAATTAAAAAATATATAGATGGCTCATTAGAATAACATCTTCTGCTTCTTTGATATTATTTCAGATTTCTGGATCACCTTCATCATTCCTGTTATCCATGAGAGAATGGTAAGGAATGCCAGGACCTGTGCGTAAAAATGACAACAGGAGTATCAGCTATTATTGTCTATCATATATTCTGTATCCATAATAATCTCTCTCTGGTTTTTTCAATATACCACTGTATGTATTACACAAAAGTATAACTGACCACTGCAGCGCATATGGTAGAAGGAGGCATTGTGGCTGAAGTAGGCAGAGTTATACTGACAGTGTTCTCTGCGGAACCCACAAGTCAGACACTTGGGCCCTTGTTTGGTCCACCTGACACACACACACACACACACACTTTAAGTTTGAAGAAATGCTTTGTATCAAAAATGATGAAACAAACAAAAATATTTAAATTGTCAAATAAAGACCCTTACTTGTAAACATTCCTTCCACCTGGCTTGTTGCCCTCTTCATTACTTGAATAATATCTGAGGAATGAATGTTATGAATGAGTGAGAAGGAAGTTTCAGATGACAATTTTCTCTTAAACTCCAAATATAGCATATGAATATTATGCATTAGAGACACCTACAATATTTCCGATCATTCACAGAATACAAGAAGCTGTACAGTCATGCAGTGTGGAAATATCCATTCTTTTTTCTTTTGCGTGCTCGTCAGGTCTTATGCACGTGTATGCAGCTGTATGCAGATGACACAGCAACTTACACACTGTCTGCAGTTACTTTCAGAATGTCGATGACTTCCCATGCTCCAAAGGTGATTGCTGTAGCTGTGCCCTGCATGATGAGTCAGAGCAGAATGTGTGTGGGTGGTAACATGCTACAGAAAAACAATGGATACTGCCCAATATGGGTGATATTGTGCAATTCTCAAAAAAGAGCAATTTTCCGTCGTTATACCGGATTACTGACTAAAATAAATCATTCAACCTACCCCAACCACGTGATGGATGTGCTTGTACCCTTCGGTGTTGCTCATCAACAGGTAATAGCTGTTCTTGTCTTCATCAAAAACTGGTTCCGGTGGAGAGAACTAAAAAGAACAGATGTGTAAATCTTAGAAAACTAAATATAGTTGTATTTAAAAGGAAAGGTTTGGTAATATGTGAAAGTAGCTGGGCACTGTAGATGTTATCGTCACATTACTCAAACAGGAGGAAGTGGTGCAGTTGTTAGGGACTATTTTCAGCGGCAGAATGATCCACATTTCGTGCTTTCGTGAGTATTTTGGTAAGCAGGGGGGTGATTGTGGGATTGAGTCAAAAATAAACAACAGTGTGTGTATTCATGGTAGGTTTTAGGACAACTATGGAGCTCTAAGACACAGGGGAAGAAGAAATATCAGGCTTTAACACACAAAATATAAAGAATATCCTTTAACTGTACACTGGACATACCCTTCCAATCCAACCATTGAGACTCTTCACCTCCAGGCGCTGTAAAAAGAGATACTCAGTTTTTACAGCTGCACTAAGCTAGATTTTATTACAACTTACAAGCCTTATCAGTCTTCGCTAAAAGAGATGTTGCAACACAGAACACAATTTGATAAACCCTTCAGCTAACATGGGAGTGGCACGGCTTAGCAAGCAAAAGCAAAAATGTCTTCATGTTTTTGCAACCAGGTTAAATCAACTGTCACTCTCAGTGGGTTAGCACTATGATCGGTAATAAAAGGAACAATGTGAACAGCAAGAGTTTGTGATATGGAGCGTAGAAAATAAATGCTCATGATTCAGTATTGCTAAGTACATAAGTAGGTCTATATTCCAGGTAGTTACAAGGATAACTTGTTTAAGTCTGTCGTAAAACAATACGCTGTGTTTTATTGGTTTCTGCAAGTGTCCCTCCTGTCCATACATTGGAATGCATTTTTAGTCATGCTAGCAGGGCGGCTCTATAGATAGCAATGTCAGTTGGTCCACCACTTTGGTCCAGACCAAAATATCTCAAGAACTGCTGATGGATTCTCGTAGAAGTTTGTACAAACATCTGTGGTCCCCAGAGGACGAGTGAGATAAACATTCCACCCACTAAACATCAGCATTGTCATCACAAGCATGTTAGCATGCTGATATTAGCATTTCATTCAAAACACCACTGTGTCCAAGTACAGCCTCACAGAGCCGAGGGCCAGTATGAATCTGAGAAAAATTCACATCTGCCAATTACTCTATGTACATATGAAAAACTGAATATTGTTGAAAGACAGACTTAAAAAATGTTGATGTATCCTTAAATGATTTAAAGAAATATGTGTGGCATTTAACTTAGCAATGCTTGGCGGCTGGTTAGCAGTTGACATGAAGGCAATTAAGACATAAACAAAGTACAGGTATTTAAAACCTTTAGCTTATCCTCCCTTTCAGTAAAACATGTTGCTCTGTGTAGGTTTAACTTCTATTGAAATGTTTACATGGTTTGGGCTTGCATAGTATCTCTGTGTAACACCAGTGTCCAATTGCATGCTATATAATGTAGAAAAACCACAATACTTCTTCCTCATCAGGAACCCAGCTGACTCCACTAAAATTGTAGATCTGAAGGATGAGGTGGTTTTGTACTCTCTTCAACCATTGGACAGCAAGACGTTCATCTGTTGCCCAAGTAACAGTTGCCAAGTAGTGGTCACTATGGGGCAACAAACAAATATTTCAGCTTTTTTGTTTGTTTCTGATTTACTTCCCTATAATAATAATAATAATAATAATAATGTAGAGGCTGATTCATTACCTCGAGCTGAAGGAGGCTGGAACAATAACCTCAGAGATTCTTGTTGTGTTGTCAGTGTCCACAACAAACAGTCTCACAGTAGGGTTGGGAGTACCGGGCTGCACAACAAAAGGATGTAAGACACACGTTGATTGAATACATTGATCCCAGTACAAGCTCGTTAGAGTCAGACAAGCCCCGGATGGACGTCCCACCTTTGGATATGGAATGGAAACAGTGCTGGGGTACTGGTTCTCGCCATACCAGGAGTACTCTATGGTGTGGACGTCTGTGTCGTTGGTCTCAACGTAAGCCACATACTTTCCTCCAGGGGACCACCAGAGGCCCTGATTGGATGAGAACATCTCCTCTGTAAGGGGGAAAGTGTGAAGCTGCGTTAGTGTTCAGGACTACCATGGGGGACTTCCAAGTGACTACGGAAGTGACATTACTTAAGTGGAAGTTGTGTGACATATAAGTCAATGTTGACTTCTGGTTTCACACAGGACATGAACAGAGGTCGCCTGGGTGAAAGTCCAGTGTTTTTAAACCCCATCCACCCCGCCCTCTTCTGTCCTGGCTCAGAATTTCGTGGTTTGCATACGAATCGATTAAATACGAATTTTAGTGCATTGCTTTTCGTAGTTTTAGGACAGCGATGAACAGTATCAGAACAACTGGAAAGGAGTAAATCATTCTCATCTGAGAGTCAAAGGTGAAAATCTCTTACTTTGGTGGAACAATTAATAGATGTCTAAAACATGTGACAAGGATCCCAAACAGACAGGGTTCACAAGTAGAAAAGGTTAGAAACCATCCTTCCACTCCTGATGTTTTGTGTGTTTGTATCCTACCAGTATTATTTTTGATAGTTGTACTTAGTTCGTTGATTTAGACCCTGTTTACACCTGATATTAAAATGCAGTCTGTATGAGGCAAAACCTGTGGATCAGATGTCATTATAAAGTATCTAAATACAGATCACATGTTAAGACCAGGTGGGTATTGGGTGTTGTAGTGTTGACATGAATTCTCTGTGTGACGTCATGTGCCACTTACCTTCATACACCCAGTCCGGGATCCCATTCAAAATCAGATTGTCCTTGCCATTGTCAGTGACTTGCTTCGGGGGCGACCCAGAGCTGGTCTTTATATACACATTATTTTTCCAAACATAGGCCTGAAAATTAAAAAAACAAATACGCGGCTTTAAAAAAAAAGGCCAGCCTGGTTTCTTCACAACAAACCTAGTTTGAACCTTTTTTGCTCTGCTCAAGTGTTTGGGAAAGGTCGATCACCTCATCCATCACCAACCATCGCTCAAAGTTATGCACATAACGGCAATCATTTACGTGTGCCAAGCGTACCAATTTGTTCCCCTCAGGAGCCCAGGCAAAGTACTGGATCTCTCCAGGAATGTCAGAGGCCGGGAGAAATGTGCTAAGATGAAGCGAAACAAACAAACAGAAACTGTGATGAGCCGTACCATTTTTTTCATTTCAGAAGAAATATTCTAAAATAATCTACTTTGCATGTTAAATAAACATGGACCATTTGGTGGATGCTTTTAACTGACGTGCATTGCATTATTATAAGTGCATGAATGTAACACGCCACATACTTTCAGGATTAGGGTACTTACTTTAATTCCCGGTCATAGAGTGAATATGTAGCAGTAAAAGAATGCCGCCACAGCTAATGGGACAAAAAAAAACAACAACACTGTAGTGTGAACAGTTTAAATATGCGTCCGATTTATGTGAAGAAAAGCTGATTGTACCTTGGAACGTTCGCTCATGAATGCAACATATTTGCGGTCAGCGGACAGCTGGTAATCATCAGCGTCCTTTTCGTTCTGTATCGGGAAAAAGAAAACTTTTGTGAGAGTTTCACCAGTGGTGGTCCGTCAGGGCCAGCTAAGCCTTCTCTGCTGGCCTAAACAGAATCACAAAGTTGTAGCTGTTTTCGGAACGTTCGGAACCCGAACAACAACAAAAAACAGCTGGGGCCGAACGTTCGGAACACCGGGAACGTTTTGAACCCGAACAAGAACAAAAAACAGCTGGGGCCGAACGTTCGGCGATCCGGGAACGTTCGGAACGGCGGGAACGTTTGGAACACCGGGGATGCCGGGAATGTTCGGAACGCCGGGAACGTTCGGAATGCCGGGAACGTTCGGAACGCCGGGAACGTTCGGACATGGAATATGTCTCCGGTTTCCACTCCGCTCTCAATGGACATACAATACACTATTTTACAATAAACAAGGAAAAATATATAAGAATAAAAAGGGCAGCAAAAAAGTAGAACAGATGTAGTATAAATAAGTATAAATATATCCCAAAAAAAGTGTATATGTATATAATACAGCAGTGCAAACAGAGGTAGTAGTGCAATATTATTTATTGTTCATGAGTGACGGACAGTGGAAAGAAGCTGTTCCTGTGTCTCGTGGTTTTGGCGTACAGAGCTCTGTAGCGCCTACCAGAGGGGAGGAGTTGGAACAGCTTGTGTCCAGGGTGTGAGGGGTCTCTATTATAAATTTTTTTTATAATAATCATAAATTATACAAATTGTCAATATTTGTGTTTATGAACTATGGAATGTACCCAGTAATGTGTGTAAAATGTGATATCTGCGCAAAATATATGCTTTTCCTGCTCGTCCTCTCCGCCTGTGTGCTCTCTGCTCGTGCTCTCTGTCTGTGTGCACGACACTCTGAGAACGCGCAGCTTGGGGGGTCTAATCGTTTTGGCCCCAAAGAGACGGGTCTATGAAGCAGTTTAGCCAATTGCTGATTCAAGATATAAATGAGTGACATACAATTTAGCCAATCAGCGCCCTCAAATAGATTCAGCTTGGGGCCAGAACGAGCAGGCCCCCCTCGCTGCGCGTTCTCGTCAGGAGAAGTCTCTACAGGCGAGCGCCAGCGCGAGCACTCCTCCTCCAAGACCCGTTTGAGAGGAGAACTTTGGCGGAGATTCTGCAGCCAAAGAGCTGATATCAGATCAGCCTGACCTCACAATCAGACAGCAGACTCGCGGGAAAGGGAAGCAGTACATGCGGAGCTTCTGTACTAGCTGTACACCAGACAGGTTTGGCTAGCTGGATGATGTGGACGGGGGATCCAGCACGGGAGTGAGGGATGAGGAGGTAAGGAAACATGAGAACACCAGGGTAGGGAGTGAGGGATGAGGAGGTAAGGAAACATGCGAACACCAGGACACACATGGAGAACTCTGTCAAGCTACATATTAGACAAAGTGAACATCTTTTCTTCTACATAGTTGTCCTCAGTCTCATCTGCTTAACTTGGTCATGGAGGCATCAACATGTAATAGAGATGTTAAATTAACAGTGAAAACTCGTCATAGCTTAATTTAACATCAGTATTCATAATTACACTTCATGTTTACTTCTCCTGATCTTCACCTCCTATAACAAGGTCCATAGGGGCATCTCAATAAATGAACATGTTATATTATATAAGTGTTATTTGCTGATAGTTTTCGTATTGGAATACATGTTAAATATTTAACTGCCAAGTAATAATGCGTGTTTGATACTTCATTTTTTTTGCATTAAATCATACTGGGATGTTTGCTGAAATTGATAGGATGGCCCTACCTAGAACATGTTCCACCAGCCGCCACTGCGTGTATTATTACACCAATATAAACAAATAACCGTAGCTTACAGCACAGAAGGCCCAGGTATAAAATGCACAGCCCGCCACTGAGTTTCACAGACCCATGCTCATGACCTCACAGACCAGACTGTGACTGTTTCGGACGGGTATGTAGTTTCATGCCAATTTCATGTGGTTACACAAATGAAGCGCACAGATGCACTCGGGGAGGACGACTTACGAACTTGTCTCTGGCCAAGAACTCCTCTGACACTCCTGTGACCACGTTCTGGAGGAAGACTGCGCCCTGGGACTTACTCAGATACTCGTGGTCTGTGAAAGATGAGGGGAGAAAAGAAGTAAAATAGAATTGAATATTTGATTTAAAATGGAGGCAAGCATGCAAATCCCAAAATACATCAGCTAAACAGTTACACTTTATCATATTGGTTTGAAACACATGCTCAAAAGTGCAATATACCGTATGCAAAGTATAGCAGCATACGTTGCTATGCAACGATTAAGTGGAATAATGTCTACCTGAGCAGAGAATAAAGTCACTCTCCCTTGCATATCGATGAACAGTCATTAATTGACGATCCATTAAAGGTGCTAAATTAAACATTCTGAGCATATCCAGTGCCTCCACACGGCTCTCATGAGGCTAGAAGCCAACGGTGCTAACCGTGATGAGTGCTAACAGAGCTGGGAGAGGGTGGAGGCATTACCATAAAGTCGTGGAGCAATAACTCACACACACACATGCATGAGGGGATCAATCTAAGTGAATTAGTAACTAGAATGAAGGAGGATCTTGTAGCTGACTGATCACAAAGCATCCTTTAGGACACATTTATAGCCGTGTGGCTGTAATCAGTGTCATGTTCCACCTCCACTTTATCACTCCTTTCCACGGGTGTAATCCTCCCACCTGAGATCCACCTCATGCTGAAGGACTTTGGTTTCAGTGAACTGTTGAAGACATCCTCCAGTGTGAAAGATCTCGTGTTCTTGTTCCCCTCCTGCTCCTCTGAAAAAACAACAACACATTGGCAGGGACTTGAAGGTCGCATGTTACAGATATGATATTATACACACACATATCCGGTCATCATTATAAAGGAAGGCAAGTGCCGTAAAGGCTGTGACTGATAATGACAGGAGAAATATTGCTTACGTCAGTGCGTATTTGGGGCTATTTATGGGAACTGTCATGTGTGCTGAGTGAGAATGAAACTATTTAAAAAGGCACGCACGTGTTGTATCAGAGAAACACCCTGAATTTGTGTTTTATTTTGAAATGGAAGCATAAATTGCTTTACATGTACTCATAGGCTTATTTAGAAGCGGTGCCATTTCAAACAGATCATGCGTAATTGCGCACGCGTAATGCGACTAAACGGCGCGCCGCACCACAACAAAAAACAACAACAGCGCGCTGATGATGTGAATCATTTAAATAGCAGAAAGACTCACTCACCTTTCAAGAATATAGCCGTGGGTACCGCTATCAGAATGACGACCACCGCCACCCCGAACACTCCGAGGATCACCTTGCCGATGGAAACCTGCGCAGAGGTGAGTGGACCAAAAAGTCAGAAATGCTCCCCCGGACATTAACACCTGATATGTGAGTATTAACAAAACCACCAACCATCGTTTCTGCGCTGAGGTGAAAGTGTGAGACCGATATAACCGTCCGAATCACAAGCCCATCAGTGCACGCGCGAAGCAGCCTGCACTTTTGAGTTATGGGACACGCGGGCTTTTGCTCGGTAAATATTATCTCAACTGAAGTTTCAAAGGTGGGGACAATAAATGCGCAGCGGAGCGAAGTTCGCCAGAAGTTAGCGGCTACTTTTAAGGCCGTTCCCCCAAACTGTCCACTATTCCCTTCATGTATCCTAAGCATTCATATACGGCCATCTATTTGAGAATGTGGCCAAAATACAGACTATTCTACTCGTAAACTGCAGTGCAAATAAATAGCATTGTTGTTCAAAGCTGCAACATTCATACGTTTTTAATTAACAAATGCATTATTCTTGTCTAACAGGGACTTTTTGAATTATGTTTACTGAGTAAAGAGCTTGGATTGGTTGCACAGTTAGCAGATCCTGGTACAGTACAGTGACTCATGATAATCCAGCTGGTCGGAGAGGCAAACACATTCCTCCTTAAGAAATGCAGACCAAAGGAAAACAAAACTTCTATGTGGGTACAGAAAATACATATTTGGAAATCAATGAATATGCAGAATATAAGGGATGCCTTTGGTCCAGTTCAGGGTTAAACAGATTCACATGAAGTAATATAATACTATACGATAATGGCAGTGTCAGCTAATTTAAAGTTAGACATTTTTTAAAGGTGGATATGAATATTTTTAAACTCAAAACTTGAATGTTTTATATTATTTTAGGCAGCAAAAAATCGATAAAATACACCTTTGAATTTGAATTATTGCAAACATTTAAACAAAACAAAAAATGTATGAATTGAAACATGGACAAATATCCAAATTAATATAAAACATCACAGCATTCATATAGATGTCAACCATAATTGTTGCTCATCTGTCTCAGTTTAATGCCAATTTCTCTTTTATGAGTACCGCATTTGACGATGAATTCCCCACTTCAGTGCACTTCATGAGAAGATTATGAGTACCATTATTCAGTATTGCCATCTTCATGACTGCTTTTAGCCATGCTAGTGCTCTATGGGTGGCAATGTTGGGTGGAAATACTGACTGGAATATCTCCACTATTAAATGGATTGCCAAGAAATTGGGTACATGCGTTCACGGTCCCCAGAGGACGAATCATCCCACTGACTTTTCATGATATTTACATTTATTAATTTGAGTTAAGTGTCAATTAACAATTAATAAATGCCAAGAAGTTAGGTCCAGACATTTATTCATGTCCCCCACTAAATGAATTGTATTTTGTGATCAAAAGCCCAAACTTCCAATGTGTCCAATACTTTGGTTTTTGATAAACTACCTGCAAAAGTTCCAGACCTGGGCATTGTGTGGCCCGCGGGCCACATGTGGCACTTTGGTTGATTCTGACTGGCCCGTGTGAGGTTGATTGGAAATTACAAAATAAACATATTTTCTAATTTGACCTCTTGCATGGACTAACGCTGCAGTGCTTTTATTTTGAAGTGTTTTATTCACGTAATGACGCAAAACGTAAATCAAATACGTGCGCATGATTGAATCAAGTGTACGAGCAGTCACAACACACGAGACGACTTTAGCCCTCACAAATGTCCACTCATGCTAAAAAAAGAAAGGTAGACGCCTGCAGAGTTTAACAAAAAATGGACTGCTAATTATTTATTCACCGAAGTTGCAGGTAAAGCCGTGTGTTTAGTTTGTGGAGAGCAGATCACCGTGTTTAAGGATTACAATTTGAGTCGGCATTACGAGACGAAGCACGCGGAGAAATACAAAAACTTGACTGACGCTGAAAAGATGGCGGCATCGGAAGCTTTGCTAGCTAAGCTACAAAAGCAGCAAGGCTTTTTTACCAAGCTTCACACAGCCAGGGATGCGGCAAACAAGACCAGCTTTGTGATATCCCACAAAATCGCTAAAAACAGTAAGCCATTCTCGGAGGGGGAGTTTGTCAAAGAGTGCTTGGTGGACTCTGCAGCACTAATATGCCCTGAAAAAAAAAAAGCATTTGAGCAAGTCCCGCTATCCAGGCGAACCGTGACAAGAAGGATCGAGGACATTGCGGCGAATCTGGAGCTTCAGCTGCAACGTGAAGTGGTACGTTTTGACCCAGATCAGAAATTGGTATTTTTGCATCAGCATGTGTTGTGCAAGTCAGTGCTAAAAATGAACCATGTTATTGATGTTGTAACTAAAATAGTTAACTTCATCAGGGCACGAGCATTGAATCACAGACAGTTTGTTTCAGTTTTGGAGGAGACTGAACAGTGACAGTGGCTACCACACAGCTGTCAGATGGCTCAGCCTGGGCAAAATGCTAAAAAGATTATGGGAGCTGAAAGCAGAGATTCGAGAGTTCTGCAAGAAGAAAGGCAAGGACATCCCAGAGCTCTCAGATGAGGACTGGATGGCCGATTTTGCGTTTGCTGTTGATGTGACTGCACTGATGAACGAACTGAACACCAAACTGCAAGGCAAGGGCCTTTTTGTTCATGAAATGCACAGCCTGGTGAAGGCTTTCATGAGAAAGTTGCAGTTTCTTTCAAGCCAACTGGACAGCAACAATCTCACTCACATGCAAACCCTGAAAGAAGTCACACCATCAGCTGATCACCTCCGCAGGTACTCATCCAAGCTAGGAGCACTGCATGGTGAGTTTTCAAGGCGATTTGAAGATCTCAGAATGATCGAGGATGAAATGCACATGATTTCCTCTCCCTTTACCTGCAGTGTGGGTAATGCACCCAGTGATGTTCAGCTGGAACTCATTGACCTGCAGTCTGATGCGGTACTGGCAGAGCACTTTAAGTCAGGATCACTGCTGGATTTTTACTCTTCTCTCAAGGAGGAGAACTTTCCAAACATAAGGAGACATGCTCAGAAGATGTTGGTTCTCTTTGGCTCTACCTACATATGTGAACAAACATTCTCAGTGATGAAGTTTACAAAATCCAGGTATAGATCCTCTCTCACTGATGATCATCTGGCACACAAAATGTGTTTTGGGGTGAATGTGTCTGAAAATGATCACTAATATGAGTCACAAATGGTAAAAACGTTCACATTTTGTTTGTTTTGGTGTTTTATTGAATAAATTACATTTTTTGTAAGGCAACCTCATTTTTTCATTGCTTAATCATAACATGCAGTACTCATACCAGTCTTACCAGCTTGTCAAAACAATGCTATATACTGCTTTTATAAAGAAATATAATTAATATTATGCAGAATTGAGTTCAGCCTTTTGGCCTGGCCCTCCATAATATTTTCTGTTTCTCATGTGGCCCCATGGAAAAGATAATTGCCCACCCCTGTGCAAAACTATGACACTGCCATCAGCCTCGGCTGTTCTTTGTGCTTCGTGCTAATTTGGCAATGTTAGCATGCTAAACTGATATGGTGGACATGGTAAACAGTAAGGCGTGACCCGCCCTACTCGGCCTCTGATTGGCTTACCCAGATAGTCTTACCCTTAAGCTAACCAATTTCACTGCTCATGCCTAAACCTAACTAACCCAACCAATGAAGCCAATGAGTATCAGCCAATCAGAGGCGGTTGAAGGCGGGTCATGCCTTTGCCCCAATATAGTCCTGACCCTATGTATCAGTTGACTTTACATGACTGTTTGATGACTGATAACAGCTGTACAGATGAGACAAAGGCTGTTAAACTGTTAACTGTCATAAACGCTGTATTGACCTAATCATTAATACCCTTCCTGTTTCGGTCGAGTTCCCGAGGGCAGCGTGAGAACTATGTCACCGACCACGGGACACAAGAGTGCAAACTCAAACAACCATATTTCATCAGAATAATATGACATTTTAACAAGACAGCGTCAAGCACACTTTGGTTCGGCAGGGGGACTAAAAATAAAGTCAGTGGAAGTTTCCCACTTTGCATCTACTGCATACGTGTTGACCAGTCACAGTCAATGCTAAAAGCCTGTTAAAAGCTTAACAAATATAAAGCTGAGCCTTTATGGGGAATAGACATCAGACCCCCCACTCCGGACATCCTCAGCAAACAAATAGACAGTGGATGTCTTCCCTAATGCAGCACGGCTTGTTTGAAGAGCGTTACCTCAGATGCCTTCCATTTACCCGACACTAAGCCCAACTAAAACCGTTTATAGGTGTCACTTTGACCACTTGTTGGACAGATATAGTGTTGGTGTGTGTGTGTGGTGTGAGAGAGAGAGAGAGAGAGAGAGAGAAAAAAACACAAGACACATTTATGAGAGTTGTGATTTAAATGTCTCTACAGTTGTTTCCACAAACAATAAAAAAAAAATAGGAAACATGTCAAAAGTGTATAAGGTTTAGACAGAAATAAATCAACAAACCAAAAGTATTTGATTTTAAAACAAGGCCTCAAACTATCAATTATTATTGATTAACCTGCTGATTATATTTTGAATTAATGAAAAAAAAGCCCGTCAAGTTCTGAAAGTGACTTCAAATGTCTTTTTTGTCTCAAATACATATACATACACACATATACATACACACATATATACATATACATATACATACACACATATACTGGGTATTTGCACTTGAACGTCTGAACCACTTCCTCTGGGGAAAATGTCCAGTGTTTATTCACGGGGATAAACACAGATGCTGGGTTGGGATTTCAACAGATGTGCCTGGTGAAAGTGTCAGTACTGTAATTGCGTTCTTGGCTCGAGGTTGAATCGCGTTGGAGTTTGGAAGTTATTGTCTGGCAGAACTGTGAGGGAAATTGCTGCGGTCAGAAATGAGTCAGTGAATATCCTCTATTAACATCTGTCTGTGTGTATCTGCTGAATGTACTGCAGCAGCAGCAGCTTCAACGGCTTTTACATTATGTAGTGTTTGTACACTGTGGTATTATTACTTAAACAATGTGGTGGAAGAAGTACTCAGATCTTTTACTTCAGTCAAAGTTTAAATCCAACAATGTAAAAGTACTCCATTTCATTAAAAGTCCTGCAGTCAACAGCCTCCTTAAAGGGACAGTGTGTGGGATTTGGGGACATCCAGTGGTGTGGTTGCTGATTGCAACCAGCTGAATACCACTTCACTCAAATCACATTAAGTGTATTAACAGCACAATATACCTACATGTCTGCTTCTCGCATACTCATTTTTTTACTTTAAATTTTTTTTTATTAAAAGTACCTCAGAGCCTCCACCAATTATTTTCCAGGCAATGAAACTCAACACCGCTTTTTTGTTAACTAGTCACCAGACGAAAATGTTGGAAACCACTGATTTAATCTTAAACAATGTGTATGTATTTAAGCAAAGTACAAGTAACTCAACATTGTATTTCAGCAAATGTACTTACTTACTTTCTACTCGTGCTTTCACTTACGTAATGGAGGAGAATAATTCTCCCACCAATACTATACAGTCACTTTCTTCTTGTTTGAAGTTCATCATGTGACTTCAAATTCTAATAAAACTATGCAGGTATTTCACATTATTCAGCTCAAACATCAACACGATATCAGAGGCATTGCAACATATTTACCTTCATAGCTGCCGGTGTATGCCCTCATGAGCCCGCGGCACGATCAGGCCCTCAGCACCGTCCACACTTGCACTAATCTGACTGTTACAGCAGTGTGTGTTAGTGTCACCTCCCACCGCAGATGTGTGAGAGACACCAGCGCTCAGCAGGGAGTGTTACGCATGGTTCTATGTCCTGCTGTGAATGTTTGTGCTTGGGTGTGTGTATTCTGTGTCTTTTGACTTCTAGGTGCAGCTCCCTAACGAGTGATTGAAGGCATCTGGATGAGGATGTGGTTTACCGATATAAGCGCCTCCTTGCTTAGTGAGTAAAGAGTGACTGAAGTGGAAGAGGCTGCTGTGCTTGTGCTTCTTGTTCCTCTTGTGTTATATGTGTAAGGAACTTCGATGCCTGAAGTAAAGCACTTTAAGCTGTCTGCTTCTGTTTTTTTTTTTTAACGCAAACTGTACAATCTCCCTGCGTTACTTGACGTTAGAGAAATAAGATACACTTTGGTTTTTGTTTAGATAAGGTCCCAAAAGCACCATCTAGTGGTGACAGGAAGCCACGCATCACACGTATTTATTCCTAAAATGTAAAAGCTTGAACGTGTCGACTAGATCTCCGAACAATATTAAGTTATAAGCCTTTGGCTATTGATACAATTTAAATGTCATAAAACCAATTTCAATGCCGACGACATCGAAATGAAGAACACTGGAATGAGAAGATGAAAAGTACTGGGAAAGTGGACACTTTTTTAATTATTATGGCAATTAGGAATGTTATAACGTTACCAAAATATACCATTTACCACAGTTACATTTTAATAACATTTATGATACATTTATAATTTTATATACGAGTTCTAACTTTTAAATCTTTTAGTTCTCGCCCATATCTGCACCATCAGTCAACGCACTTCCGGCAGCTTTCGGCGCTCCCGGATATGACGTAGAAACTTTTTCGGGCGTTTTGGAAGTTACAACCGTGTAGCAGAGAACGCGGTGTACAGCGTCAATCACCCTGTAGAGATTTTAAACTTAGTGACAGTTTAACCAATTCCACTAAATGGCTTATCCGGGATACGGCGGGGTGAGTTGTTGAGTTATAAGTAACTGTGATTTTAACGGGATAAACGAGCTACGTTGGTTAGCAAAAATGCTAGACCGCGGCTCTTGTTTCGGTGTATTTCCGATAATTAGGCACAAGCTGGTCCAGGTTTCCCTGGCTCCCCTTAGCACGGTAGATACCCGCATATCATTTAAACACAATACAGCAGATTTTTCGATTTAATTTGGGACTAAAGACCAAAGAGAGAAATTGACTTCCGGGGTGGAAATTCCTCAACATTCGAGTGGACTAAGCAGAAGCAGCAACTACCTTTAGCCCACTACTAACGTTACTACAACAACAACGCTACGTGTGAGCAAGGACACTTACAGTGTGGTATCAAACCCTCTTTAAAAGCCTGGACACTGTGTTTGTAATATAATTAGTTTAATGTAATGGTTACACAAGTCTTCCCTTGTATAGTGACACGTTTTGGGTGACCCATGACATCCTTAATTGATTACAGGAACTATAGACGCACCCTATCCTATTTTTATCCTATTGTGTGGCTAAATTCCTATGAATGTAGTCAATGTTCTGGCACTGTATGCCGTATGAGTTCAATTAGGACATGCA